>NW_024543080.1:2997500-3735000 GCF_018167655.1 Microtus oregoni | reverse complement strand
TGTGTGGTGGTACAACCCTATAATCCCAGTATGAGGAGGCTGAAATAGGAGAATTGAGAGTTCAAGGTTAGCTTGTGCTTGCTCATGGATAATGGAAACTGTGCTGATGGATGATGGAGCCTGTGCTGATGGGTGATGGTGCCTGTGCTGATGGGTGATGGTGCCTGTGCTCATGGATGATGGAGCCGGTGCTCATGGATAATGGTGCCTGTGCTGGTGGATGATGGTGCCTGTGCTGATGGATGATGGTGCCTGTGCTGATGGATGATGGTACCTGTGCTGGTGGATGATGGTGCCTGTGCTGGTGGATGATGGTGCCTGTGCTGGTGGATGATGGTGCCTGTGCAGATGGATGGATGGATGGATGGATGGATGGATGGATGGATGGAGCCTGCGCTGATGAATGGATGGAGCGAGCCTGTGCTGATGGATGACGTGTGACAGAGCCTGTGCTGATTAACCAGACTGTACCTCAGAACAACAACAAAAACCCCACAGGGAATGCTAAACACTTGAAGAAATGTATTTAACATGATTTATATTATACAATGTATAACTATATAAGAATATCACATTTATGGCATTGATATGTAAAGTGTTTATTTTTATGCTTTGGTTAAAAATAGATATGACTTAAATGATAGAAAATGAACTAATGCCTGGAATGGAAGCAGATACCTATAGACACAACCCTCCTGAGGCTGAGGCAGAAGGATGCAGTGTCTGAGGTTAGTCTGAGTTATATAAACAGACTTTACATCAAGAGAACAAACACAAGTTCCAACACACACACACACACACACACACCACACAACATACACAAAGAATGAACTGAAACTATGTGAAATATTGTCTTTTACAAGTAGAATGTTCCAATTGTATTTATATTATTTATAGAGCAAGAAGATCCATACGTGTGTGTGTGTGTGTTTATCTATTCCCAACTTGAGTCAATGAATTAAATTTTAACCGAATGTCCTATTTAGTTCTAAAGTTACCACTTTTAAAGTGGTCCCATCGATGCATTTAATAATCCCCTGCATCTGCTAACACCAGACTGAGAAAGAAACACCGAAACAGGCAACAATGGCTGCTTACAAGTGGATGTATCCTTGCCTAAGGTTCCATGAGCTAATCAATAAGTTCTTCCCAGTTTTTTTACATCTAACTAAGGTAATGAAATGGTGAAAGAGAAAGAGAGAGGTGCACTGGGTGGAGGAGACATTCAGCATACTTATAAATATCTTAACATAAACGCACTGCCGGAGAATGGGAAACTACTGGCAATTCTTGTCTTCCTGATGCGACAGTACAACCACTGGTGTCCATCGGATGGAAGGAGCAGGGCGAGGGGCTGACTCTGTTGCTGGCTCTTCTCTCTGAATTCCTCCAGCTTCACCCAGGTGCTTATTCTCAGCTGTGAGTCACATACTGGATCTTAGATTAAAGGGAAGATGTAAGGGAGTCGATACAGAGGAGCCCATTTCAGAGGGAGTCTCTGCTTGAGCTGGATGCCCCAGGGGTATTCTGGATATAAATGATACATTAAAGCTTTCCTCCATTTCCCGGGGCTCTAATCCTTTGTACCATAACCACTGGCTCTGGCCTCAGGCAGCAACTGTTGGCTCAGGGCTGACCTACAGAGAGCCACAGGTAAAGGAAGGTGAAGCCAGTGACACAGAGATGCAGAAAAGGGGGTACCGACACTCAGGTGAAAAACTGGCTAACAGCTCCTATTTAAGTGGCAGAGTTCAACTGGATATCTAGTTAGATCTGACCAATAACGTATTCTCATGCTCCCCTAATAAATCCACCCCCTTTCCTGACCATGTATGTAGGGACACAAAGTGTATATATTAGATATTCTTACATAGCTTTCTTTTAATTAAAAATATTTATTTATATTGCCTTTGTGCCTATGTGTGTGTCCGTGTGACTGTATGGTCTGTGTGTGCAGGTAACCTCAGAAGCCAGAAGAGGGAATCAAATCCCCTGGAGCTGGAGTTACAGGTGGTTGTGAGCCTCCCAATGTGGGTACTGGGACTCAGGTCCTCTGCAACAGTGTAAATGCTTTTTATTGATGAGCCCTCTCACCACCTCAGCCCATCCTGGACCCTTTAAAGTCGTTTTTCTGTGATTTTAGATTTATAGCATATGTCATTTTGGTTGTGAAATGTTTATCAAAAATACTTGATGTGAATTTATATTTCACAAAATTTACAATGGAAGCAGTAGATTGTCAGACAGAGCCAAGGGATCCAACATGATTGCTGTGAGATAATGCTCTTGTACACTGTCAAGATTTGTCTCTCATATTAGTTTACTAAAATGCTGATTGACTAGTAGTCAGGCAGGAAGTATAGGCAGGGCAACCAGACTAGGGGAATTCTGGGAAGAGGAAAGGCAGAGACTCAGTCACCATCTACACACAGAGAAAGCAAGATGAGAATGCCTTACTGAGGAAAAAGTACCAAGCCACATAACTCAACATAGACAAGAATTATGGAGTTAATAATAAACCTGAACAATAGGTCAAACTGTTTATAACGAATGTAAGCCTTTGTGTGTTTCTTGGGGACTAAAGAGCTGTGGACTGGGCCAGACAGAAACATCTACACGTGGTTAAAAGCATTCTGTCACCAACTTGAGCATTCTTTTAAAAAATCAAATCAAGTGAAATTCTAGTTTCTCATAGTAGCCTCACTTAAAAAGTCCAGTAGCTTTGTGTGTCTCAAGACTAGTGTGTTACATCGTACAAAAGTGTGTCCTATGAAAAGGAATAGGTGTATGCTGTGATGCTAGCACCCAGGAGGCCAAAGTGAGACTTTCATAAGCTGGAGGCCAGCCTGGGTTATATAGTGTAAGACCT
The DNA here is from genome assembly GCF_018167655.1 of Microtus oregoni. NCBI lineage: Eukaryota > Metazoa > Chordata > Mammalia > Rodentia > Cricetidae > Microtus > Microtus oregoni. Next base: position 3,732,131 of record NW_024543080.1, on the reverse strand, counting down.
TGGGGGGGCCAAAGACACAGCTCGGGGCTTAAAAGCACTTGTTGCTCTTCCAGAACCCCTGAGTTCAGTTCTCAGTGCTCATATTTGGTGGCTCACAACCACCTGTATCTCTTGCTCCAGGTTCTTCTGGCCCAAATGGGGACTAACACACACACATGCATGGTAACACACAAACATACACACACACACACACACACACACACACACAGAGTCTTTAAAAGAGTAATACAACACTCTGCATAGCATCAAGAATCAAGCCAGTCAAACCAATATTATTGTCTGCCTACTAACAAGCGAAGTCCTCTTGGCCAAGAACGACCATCTTCGTAGCTGGAATTACTGAGGAGCAACAGAAATTGGTTGTGTTTGCAATTTTGGGGCAGTGCTACTCAGGAAGTCTGTGGATATAGTTTCACTTGATCTTTAGATTGCCTATGTGTAGTAACTGATCTTCGTCTCAACAGTGTACCCTGGGAACCGTGTCGCTGAAGGTTTCGTGCCCTTATGAGAAGCCCCACGATAACCAAGATGACCAATAGGCTGCTTTGATGCACTAACCTCATCTCTGTGTGTGAGATGGTGCTGAGAGACGACAATGGTGCTAGGACATAAATTCACTAAAAGAGGAAAAATGATGTAATGCCTTGCATATCTCTAAACATATGTATGGGTGTATACCCAGAAGAAAATAAATGTATTTTCATAAAGCATGGTCAACAATGTTCATGTTGCTAGACATAGTGGCAATGACTCGAACATCAGTGAGATTCCACGGAAGAAGCTTCAAAAGTTCCAAGAGAGATTAGATTACACAGAAAAATCCTAATAAGGAAAAGGAGAAGGGGAGGAGAAAGTTTGTTCATATAACACCATTATTAATTTCCTCAAATTGGGAATTATCTAAGCACACATCAGCATCAACAGTAAAACAGGCCTATGGTGTCACCACTTGGTGGTAATGCTTGCTGTTGATGGAGGAAGGTCATTGGCTAATAAAGGAACTGCCCTGGCCCATTTTATTGGTTAGAGGATAGGTGGGAGGAGTAAACAGAACAGAACTCTGGGAGGAAGAGGAAGTGAGCTCAGAGTCTCGACAGCTCTCCACTCAGGAGCAGACGCCTGAGAGAGATGCCATGCCCCGCTCCCGGCATGAAGCTCCGACCCAGGATGGACTAGGCTAGAATCTTCCCGGTAAGACCGGTTCTCACAGATTATTAGAGATGGGTTGATCGGGATGTGAGAATTAGCCTGTAAGTGCTAGAGCTAAAGGGCCAAGCAGTGCTTAAAAGAATACAGTGTCTGTGTAATTATTTTGGGGCATAAGCTAGCCGAGCAGGCAGCCGGGGTGCTGGGGACGCAGCCCCGCCGCCCTTACTACTACATATGGCGCCCACGTGGACAAATGCTTCCACATAAAGCCTGAGACAGCTTGGGAAGTAATTCTAGAACAAAATGAAAGCATTGTGCCTGGTTTCTTGGTAGCAGCAATTTCTCAGTTCTACTCTGCTTGCTAGAGGCAAGCAAGCGCCTCATCGAAGAGAGGCTTCCTGACTCAGCTTTAGCTGCAAAGCCTGCAGCTCATTAAGAGGTCCTGCCACGAAACACTTAAACGGTGTTGACGAAAAGCTGAACACATGCTTTTCGGTTTTCAGCCATAGCAGGAAAAAAGCTGCGCCGTTTAAAAATGCCGGCTTTCTGGGCCATCCTGCCAGGGCAAACTCTGACTGTTTGAGGCAGGAGGGCCGGCTACCGAGAGAGGACTTGAGTGTTGTCTGTTGTAGCTCGCTGGCTGGCAGGGACCTTGAAACGCCATAGAGGCTATAAACATGACTGCAGCCTGTATATCCGCCATGAGGCTGGAAAGCTAAGGAATGGACTGGATCTAGCTGGCAAAGCCACGCCGTTAATCCTACTGACATTGCTTGGTAAATTAAAGACTCATGTGGTCATAAAAAGAGAGATATACAGTAAAGAGAGATTCAATAACAAAGAAAATTTTTAAATGGTTTACAGTGTGTTAAAAATATATGCAGACTAAAAGTTGAAGTTCTTAAAGTAAAAAACAAAAAAAGGAAGAGAGTTGTTGTGTGTGGTACCACACGCCTTTAATCCCAGTGCCTAGAAGGCAGAGACAAACAGATCTCTGTGAGTTCAAGGTGTAGCAGTGTACACCTTTAATCCCAATGCCTGGGAGGCAGAGACAGGCGGATCTCTGAGAGTTCAAAGACAGCCTGGTCTACAGAGTTACTTCAGGTCAAAGATACAGAGAACCTGTCTCAAAAAGCAAAGAGTTAAAAGTAAAAATAAACAAAATAGAGGTTAAAACAAAGCTGCACAAAGATGGAAAATACACAGATAATTTTGATACTGTATGCTATTATGCTCTCTTTAAATTATTTGAATGCTGAGGAAAGAGCAAAAGCTACTAAAAGATATTTGTTTATAAATGCTTCTGAACTAATCCAACATAGATATTTTGAGTTTGGATCTAAGGATATGATACTTTGGAAAGGAGTTTCTTATTTTGTTTTTACAGAGGATGAGACGCTGTTCATTTCTTCTATTCCGATTTGGTATGATGGACCATGCCCTCCTGAAGGGTTGGTGTGAACGCCTTCAAAAAATTGCTTCGTTCAACTGCCAACTGAGATGAAACTAGCACACAGGTTATACCATGAAAGACCTAATTAACGACGCCCCCATTCAGCAGGAAGCAGCTTGGAGAGAAAAAACTGCGCCCATGTTCCCAAATATGGTTTATAAACGTTCTTTTACATTTAAAGGGGGATATGATATAGATATGAATAATTTTCATTAGTACAGATTTTGCTTTATTGATAGAGATTTAAGATCAATTTTGTTATATGTATAAGTGTTTCTGATTTTGATTAAGGTATTGTGATTGTGTAGTTCATTTAAATATGTACTGTATAATTAAGAAATATAGGTTGTTAATGGATAATCATCGATAATAGTAAAGCTTGTAGTCATGTTAGTTAGATTTTCTAGATATATAGAGATATATTTTAGATAGACATTCTTCATGTCTTTCAAAGATTACAGAATAGGACATTTGATGTTTTAATTACTGAGGACTTTTCATGACAATGAGACACTCTGCTCCTGGCAGCACCAATCTACTTCAAGAGGAAGATGGGCATCGAAGAGGCACCTGATGGAGTTTGATAGCCATTTGGGCAAGAAACTGCTCTTGCCTGGACTACTGCATAAACTGGACACAGAGAACCCACAGAGAGAGGACTACTGAACTTGCCTAAGGTGAGATGATCTTTCGGGGTTCCTGATTCATGAAAGAGTCTGCGAGACATTCTGCAGGACACAACAGATAGTGACTGAACTGACTTTGAATTTTCCTGCTTTATGGAAATGTCTGCTGGATACCATGGGCCTGAAGGCTGAAGATGGATGCCCCAACGGTACAAAAGAACTTTGGGTGACTGTCCAGTCAGCGAGATGTCTCTGTCATTTCTAGAGTTTTAAAAGTTGCCTTTTTCTTGTTTACTTAGGTAATATTATATCTTTCTGGAGTCTTTGATGGAGTTAAGAATAGTTAGTTATAGTTATAGTTTTCCTTAGTTATGATAAAGATTATTGTAACTTTTACTTGATAACTGTTTTGTTATATGTAATTTTGCTATGTTAAAGTTAAAGCCTTTTTTTTTTTTTTTGTTTAAACCGAAAAAGGGGAAATGATGGAGGAAGGTCATTGGCTAATAAAGGAACTGCCCTGGCCCATTTTATTGGTTAGAGGATAGGTGGGAGGAGTAAACAGAACAAAACTCTGGGAGGAAGAGGAAGTGAGCTCAGAGTCTCGACAGCTCTCCACTCAGGAGCAGACGCCTGAGAGAGACGCCATGCCCCGCTCCCGGCATGAAGCTCCGACCCAGGATGGACTAGGCTAGAATCTTCCCGGTAAGACCGGTTCTCACAGATTATTAGAGATGGGTTAATCGGGATGTGAGAATTAGCCTGTAAGTGCTAGAGCTAAAGGGCCAAGCAGTGCTTAAAAGAATACAGTGTCTGTGTAATTATTTCGGGGCATAAGCTAGCCGAGCAGGCAGCCGGGGTGCTGGGGACGCAGCCCCGCCACTCCAATTACTACATGCTGTAGTATGGATGAAGCCCTGGATTTCCTACCCAATGCCCAAAGTAAACAACAATAGAAAAAAACACAACATGCATAGTGAGATTATTGTTTAAAAGACAATATATTATGCTTGATTTTTGTTGTTTTTCATTGAGATAAGGTCTCACTATGTAGGCCTAGGGGACCTGGATCTTGATATGTTAGACAAGGCTGGCCTTGGACTCTAAGCGGTCCACCTGTCTTTGCTTCTTGAGTGCTGAGATTAAAGGTATGCACCACTGAACCTGGCTTAAAATGAAGATTTTTTTTTTTTTGGGCAAAGAAATATCTGAGTAAGAATGAAAACCCCCAGTTGTATCTGGAATACAGATGAAACTAATGAATAGTATACTAAACAAAAGAGTCCAGATATAGACAGGACCAGAATGCAGGCTTCTGCTTGTATGAAGTTCAAAAGCAGAGAAACTAATCTTTCTTTCGAGAAGTGGGTTACTAACCTGACAAAGGCTGGTAGTTTTGAGTAGGACACGGCACAACATGACTAGCAACCTAACTCGGTGGCAGAGCGCTTGCTTCACGTGCACAAGACCCTGGCTTCAATTCACAGAGCAAACCAGAAAGCAGCAAGAAAGAGCTACTGGGAGGCTGGAACGTTGTAGTTCTTAGTCTGGATGTCAAACAGACAGAGGTATTCATTGGACAAAGGTACTTGCTGATTATACACTGTTCTGGATGTCTGTCATTGTAGTAATAAGGGCGGCAGGGCTGCGTCCCTGGCACCCCAGCCGCCTGCTCGGCTAGCTTATGCCCCGAAATAATTACACAGACACTGTATTCTTTTAAACACTGCTTGGCCCATTCTCTTCTAGGCTAATTCTCACATATTAATTTAGCCCATTTCTAATCATCTGTGTGTAGCACCCCAAGGTGCGCTTACCGGGAAGATTCTAGCCTATGTCCATCCTGGGTCGGAGCTTCATCCCGGGAGCAGGGCATGGCGTCTCTCTCAGGCCTCTGCTCCCGAGAGGAGAGCTATAGAGTCTCTGAGCTCACTTCCTTTTCCTCCCAGCGTTCTGTTCTGTTTACTCCTCCCACCTATCCTCTAACCAATAAAATGGGCCAGGGCAGTTCCTTTATTAGCCAATGACCTTCCTCCATCATGTCATTCATTAAGCACATGTGCAAGTGATAAATCCTTCCATTCACTTCGCTGGAGACCAGTAGAATTTTATGTCCATTCTAGGAATCTAGAGAAAAAATCAGCATGCAAGAAAGTCAGCCACCATTCCACTCTGTGAGTCTATCCCGAAACACCAAACATCTTTTTTGGAGGTTGCCTAGGTTTAACTATGGTTTGCTTGTACCCCACTAGGGTCCTTGGGTTGGAGGCTTCGTCCTCATTATAGCAACTGAGGTGGTGGAATTCTTAAGAGGTAAGGCCTAGTGTCGGGGGGATTGACTCACTGAGGACACTGTCCTTTGCAGAATTGTTCTCATGGGACTTTATAGTCAGCTCCCATAACAGGAGCTGTTATGATAGAACGAGACTAGCGCTTCCTTAGTCTCTTTGGCTTCCTCTCTCACTCTTTGATTTCCTGTTCTGATCTCATCAGCTGGGAGGCCTCAGCAAAGGTCAAATACATGGATCTGATAGAACCAGGACTTTCAGCTTCCCGAACCGAGCTAAGCAAACCCCTTTCTTTACAAGTTGCTCAGCTTCGGGATTGATGCGAAGGCAAAGGAAGGAAAGTCAAGCTGATGTGGGTACCCAAATGGAGAGCAGGAGAGAGATCAAGGAAAAGTTATCTTAATGGGATCCTCTCACCTCTGCTTGGTGAAATCCTCACCTTCTTCAGGTGCCATTGGATGCCATTTTCTCCTGAAGTCTTCGAACGTCTCAAACAAAACTTGAGGCATGGTGCTTGTCTGTCTTACTCATTTATTCCCATTGGTTACAGCAACTTCTAGGAGCCAATCCAATGTAATGCTGAAAGCTTGGACTATGGAATCATCGAAGCTTCAAGGACTCTCTCTTCCACTCTCTGTGTGAGCTGGAGAAAATTGCTTAATTATGCTTTTCCTCAGCTGTAAAGTGTAGATTACATCAACTGCCCCTTCACTAGGTCATTGTAAAGATGAAACAAGATAATAAATGTGTTGGTGCTAGGGAACAATAAAATCGCAGGGACTGGTTCCTGTTGCTTTTATTGACTATTATCTATAGATGACAGGGTCCTGAGAAATATGGAGTATGTCTTAGATGGCTACATGCATGACACATGTCTTGTATGTATATCTCTCTTACTTTTGAGCAAGAACTCCAGTTTGATTTTGTTTGTTTATTTTTTGTTCGTTTTGTTGGTTGGTTGGTTTTCTGGAAAAGAGAAGTGCTGGGGACCTTACTACAGACATCACCTACTCAGGAGTGTTCACCTGCACCCCCAACCTAAGAACTACAACTTGTATGTGGTAATAGCCCACGTTGCACAATGCTGAGGTTTAGACTGTGTAAGTGCTTTGTAACGTGTAGAATTCACAGCGAATTTGTATTATTTTTAATCTGGTGGTGCTGAAAGCAATTTTAAAAAAGGACTTCTTTTGTGTATTTTCTTTTCTCTAGGGTGTCTAGCCAGTCCATGTGCTCAGAGTTGACCCAATGGGGACACTTAAAGTTCTATGATCTGGAATACACCTCAGTTCAAGACAGTCACCCTACCTGGCTGTGGGCCAGTTGCCCTACCTTAATGGATGCCTCAATGGATAAGCCATCCAGCTCTTCCTAAAGTCTCTCACTCTGTCTGACATTTCCTGTACATACTCCAAATCAACCCTTGAAAATTTTCCCACCACCCTTCATCTCCCATCCTTTTCTCTCTTCATTAACTTTTGAATATTCTATTTTTTTCTATTTAAAACAAACAAATAAAGCTTTAAACGTCAGTCACGGTATTGATTTTATAGTTCGGCAACACAGAACTTACCTAGCATGTGGGTGGCCCTGGGTAGGTCCCCAGAACTGTAAACAAATAAATACCAACAAAAATGTCTCAGACCTACATCTTCCTCAAGCTCCACCCATTTTCTTGGATCTCCTTTATAACAAAATCCCTTGAATGGATTGTTTACATACAGCCTTCAGTTTTGTTTCTCTCTCTTCCCATTTTTTGTTGAGCCATTTATATCAGGTTTTAGTCCCTAATTCTCCAAAGAGAAAAATCCAGTCACAGTTTACCAGTGATCTGGAATTTTCTCAGACTCTTGAATAATGAGAAATTAAACTTCTATTGTATTTATGCATTGTACTTGGTTATATTTTTTAATCACAAAAATCTGTTCCAGCTCATGTGATGGAGCTAATAACTTCCACGCTCATAGTGCCGAGCTTGAATACCTCCCCTGCAGTGTATCCTTGTCTATTCAAGTGCCTACAACACGAGCAACTGAAATTGTAGGAAGAGTCTCAAACTTAGCATAGCGATACTAAACGTTTAATTTCCTTCCCCAAGAAGCTGCTCTCAGTCAGAAAATATCTCTCCCTCTGTTGCTCTTACTTCTGGAGCCATCCCATTGTCCACGACTTCTCTCCCTTCTAATCCATTTGCCAAGAAAGGCTGCCATCTTCTAGGTTCCATTAGTTTCCTGACTACCCCAGCTGTTTCCCTCCTCCCACAGTCCTCTGAATATGGAGGCAGATAGTCCCAAGAACAGAGGTCAATGCCAGTCATCTTTCTACACAAAACCTCCTCTAGAGGCTTTGCCTCTCATCATTCTGAAGCGAGGACCCAGGGCACAGAACATGTTAGATAAAAGGGTGCCCTCACCTTGACTTGACAAGCCTAATAGTGACTTTTTTTTCTACCTGTCTGGTCGGTAGCTATTCACTATGCTCCCTTCCTCTTCACAGACTCCTGGTCTCCTTTCTCTCTTCTACACACACACACACACACACACACACACACACACACACACACACACGCACACTCACACTCCTCCACTAAGCAAGTCTCACTGAACTCCAGGCTGCAGCCTGTCAGCTAGTCAACCCCTCCCCCAAGGCACTTCCTCCGGAATCTAGAGTCTAGATCATCTCGTGACTCACTCCTGTTCTTACTGGCCTCCCGTCAGTCAAGTTTTAAACTCTGCTTTGGGACGTCTCTCCATTGTTCTTCCATGCGAAAGACACTGCCGTGGGAAAAAGAAGATGAGCTGAAATGGCCTCCTCTCTCCAGAAACTGTTGTATCAAACAGGAGAGCGACCTTTCTGGAGAGTTTCCTAGAAGAGGAGGCCCATAAACTGAATCTTATGGGGGAAAAGAGTTAAGGGGGAGGAAAGAAGGGCTGATAAGGAGAGTCTTTTAGGGAGATGGCGTGTATGTGGGTAGGGAGCAGAGGCTGCTGATCGGTCTTATCTGTCCCCAGACCTCGTCATGCGCTATGATATGAGCACTGGGAACAGCTCGGTGGCATGCATGGTGGAAAGACGTGACAGCTCACAAGGATGACACAGACAAGGGAGCCGAAAATAGAGAGCATGACTGCTGTAGAGCACTGCCGGTGACAAACGGGGACGTTCAGACGGGAGCTTCAAAAGGGGGTTCCGAAGCAGAGACAGTTCATCCTGTGGGAAAAGGTCAGGAGCGGGAGTCCTCAGAAAGGAAGATACAGCGCTGTGAAGACTGAGCTTCACTGGGCTCCAGGGTATTATTGTTCTTGGGATCCAGCCCCGTGCAACTTCTCTCCCTTGAATCTGGGCTGGATCTGTTACTTGCTTTGACCCAGTGGTTCTGTGGTTCTCAACCAAGGAGGGATCCCCCACCCTGCCCTGAAAATGTTTACAATGTTTGGCAACAAAGGGGATGCTGCCGGGAGAGCTGCTATAGCAACCTCGGTGATGCTAACAGATAGAATTCGGGATGTTGCCACGTGGTTCACAGTTCCAAACACCAAAGACTCACCTGGTTCACACTGTCAAGTGTGCTGAGATTGAGAAGCAGGCAGAAAACAGCCTAACCTTTTATCTCAGTAAGAACTACACATTAAGATGATCTAAGACCACCAATGTAGCGCATTGGCAGGCCGTTTGCCAAACATGCTCTGCTCCCTGGGTTCAAAACAAAATCCAACAACAACAAAGCCAGAAGAGCTGCAAAGCTTTCTCTCTTGGAAACGGGATGGCCAGACTTTATTTATTCCATCTCGGGGACTCGTGGAGATATCACATGGGGAGGCCATGTGAAAAGGAAGGAATCCTGAGGAAGGCTTCACAGAGACCACCTACGACTCCAAGTAAGAGAATTCCCTAACAAAACAGTAGGCCCCAGATGTATCAGGTCAGGTAAGCTCGTCCAGGCAGCCTCCAGCCACCTGAGCCATCTTGGCTGCAGTAGCTGGTCTGTGAACTCAGAAGTTTTCTCGGATACTCCAGCATTTCACTTAAGGACCAGACAGTGTTATTACTTAACCCTGTTTGTAAATAAATCTTAAGAGCAAATAAATAAGATTTTGATTTAAAAACCAATTCTTAGAATGATTTGACACACCCCAATATGTAAAATAACAGCCAAAACATGTATAGATAGTGTTCTGAGTACTTAACTATGGTATAGGAGATGGAATCTGCTATGCCCAACGCATCTTAGCCTTGAGGAAATCTAAGCATAGAAGTACAGGGAAGTTAAGGTCCCATTCAGTGTTAGCACAACTTGGGAACAGAGTTGGCTTGACTCCAAAGGCGACATATGCACCATCAGGCCCTATATACCATAGTCACACATCCATTCGCTTAACATTTATGGAGAATCCACCATGTGCTAGATGCTGCCCTGTGTTCACAGAGTACCTAGGGGACCAGAACAAAAGAAAATTCCTGAGCTCAGGGCACTTACTTCTAGTGAAGTCAGAGAAGCTAAAGAAGTATGCCATTGGGTGGGAAGACTCCACCCATCTGTATGATGTGACAGACATTGATTGGTGCTCTGACTGTACCATTGGGTGGGAAGACTCCACCCATCTGTATGATGTGACAGACATTGATTGGTGCTCTGACTGTACCATTGGGTGGAAAGACTCCACCCATCTGTATGGTGTGACAGACATGGACCAGTGTTCTGGCTGCCAGCCATCTAGCCAAGCACACTCATTTCCACCAGGAAATTATCCATTCTATGAGACAGAGTCTGTGAAGGCTGTTACTAGAGGTGACCAACTCTGCTGGCTATGCCAGCTCAAGTGACTTTCCTGTGGGATTTATCTCTTCAGAATCCTCATGTGGGATTCTTCTCTGTATGCTGTGAATATGTTTTATTGCTATTGGTTAATAAAGAATCTGCTTTGGCCTATGGCAGGGCAGAATAAAGCCAGACAGGAAATCCAAAAAGAGATTTATAGAGAGAGTGAACAGAGCTATGTAGAGGGAGATGTCATGTAGGAGAAAGATGCCTGAAACTTACCAGTAGGCCACAACCTTGTGGTGATACATAGATTAGTAGAAATGGGTTAATTTAAGATATAAGATCTAGGTAGGAATATGCTTAAGATGTTGGCCAAGCAGTGTTGTAATTAATATAGTTTTTTGTGATTATTTGGGTCTGGGTGGCCGGGAATGAAGGAGCAGTCTCCACCTACAGAATACTAGCAAAAAGACTGAGAATGTTTGGGGTTCCATCCAAATGGGGCTCCCAAATAAAACTATTGAAAGATTGAAGTTACCCAGACTTCTACCCCTGCCCTGATTTCAACCTGGTTAGAGGCCTTACTCTACAAATGTACTGTTGATTCTGTGAGCTACCTAATAGCCTCCTGGTAAAGTCCTGCACCAAACTAGGAAGGGCCTGGCTCTGGGCTTGTGCTGAAAGGGCTCCAGATCTGCTCTTCAGGAGGAGGTCTCTGGGTTAATGGGGAGAAACTGCAGAGAACCAGGCAAACAGTGGTGTCCCCTACCCTGATCCCTAAAAGGTCCAGCTCCAGCATCTGATTATGAACAGCTGGTGTTTCCTCAGTTTTATGGAAAATCCCAAGCCAAGCTGCTCCACACTGCCTTCCTGAAACTGTATTACCTCGGGAAGAGCTCTGAGCAATTCTGAAGCCCACATTGAAAGCCATTTTCAGAATCAAGACTAAGTGAGACATGGCACAGGTTAGACAAAAGGGGCTAAAACCAAACTGTGGAGAAAGCCGGGCTCAGGACTGAGCCTGGCTTCAGAACCAGACCAGCAGCATGCAGACAAGAAAAACCAGATTCCTAGGGCCCATCTGAACTCACCCAACCAAAATATCTATGGCAGGGACCAGAGATGTTCAGTTCCACACACTAACCAAGAGTGTGAGACCCCAAATTTGATAGCCAAGGTTTTCGATGCTGGACCACAGCCCCTTAGGAATGTAGTCTGGTTTTGTACGTGGATGCATGCCCTCCCTAAAAGGCAGATTCTGATTCAGAAATGGAGCTAGTCATTCTCCCTCTCTGCTAAGTTTCCGATGACGACTCCTGTTAGGTCACAGGGTCTGGGGGAAGCTAAGCCGGAAGCTGGCATCAGAAAGCTGGGAGAGGTGGGAAGAGATGCCAAAAAGCAGAGCTTGGTACTCACGCCTTGGACAGAATGCAGAATGCAGTCTTGGAAGCTTCAAAACCAACAGCTCAGCTTCACTACAGAACTGTGGCCATCCTCCCAGCTTAACCTGTGTGGCTCATAAGCAGTTACAAGACCTGATCCATTAATTATGTCCCCAAATAGCTCCTCTGCTGCGCCCCAGTCTCTAGGACTCCTTGTTCAGCATTTTAAGATGAAACAAAGACGAAGGAGGTGATTCTGAAGTTCAGACTCACGCAATTAAGTGCTTTGTTCTTAATTAGAGTGTAAAGTTCTCTTTTCGAAAGCCATTGAATCCGTGTAGATAATCAGTTTTGTGTTTACCGTTCTAATAAAAACTACTTCACATTATGAAAACCAAAGCGTCTAAAAAGCTGACATAGATTCCAGATGATGTATGTGACAGAATCAAATTATCCTGAAGCTTTTGTGCACATTTGATGACCAGACCTGGACCCTCCCTTTCCGTTCACCGAAGCATTCACTAGTAATCACCGCTAAGGTATTATGCCAAGTGCTGGCACATGTTCCTGACAGCAGATGGTCCCACAGGCCTCATTCAGAAACCTGGAAACGGAGCCTTTGCAAGGAGTTTAATCAGAATCTTCGGATCCACTCCATTGTTGGATTTACTTATTTAATGGAAGATAATGTGCAAATCCCTTCTCTGTGTTCTCTGGAGGAAACCCAGAAATGAAGGTAGAGTTCCAGATGGTAAGAAATAAACAACAGGTGGTCTGGGTTTTGCTCAAAATTTGAGTCCCATGAAAAATGGATGTGGATTTGTTGTTTGAGTCATTTCCATTCCAGATTTCAATGTATACCGCTCAACATAAAGTGGGACATATATATATATATATATGTATGTATGTATATATGTATGTGTGTAATTTGTGTATATGTATACATGTATATGTGCATACACATATACATTACACTTTATTTTATGTGTGTTTGTGTGCATATGTGTACACACGTGTATTGTGTCACACATGTGGGGATCAGAGGACAATTTGTGTGAATTGGTTCTCTCCTTCCACTTCCTAGGTCTCAGGGTTTGAACTTGGGTCATCAGGCTTGGCAGCAGGCAGCTTTACCAGCTAAGTCATCTCACTGGCCCTAAAGTGGGTTTTGAATAGCCGCCACAGCGGTTATATATAAAGGCAAAACTACAATTGAATTGAGATTCTGGTAAGTGTAAGCAGTACATTCAGGACAAAAGAATCAGGAGAGCCCCAGAGCCCTTTATGCCTACCTACAGAAGTATACTAAGCCACACGTCTGAAAATACTCTGATTTATACACAAATTATTTCTAAGTTATCTATTTTTAGCACATATGAATAATAAAAGTATGTTTTAAACACTCATATAAATTCTTTATGATAGGGCTAAGCGGTTTAAAGAAACTCCTGTAACTGATTAGGAGAGAAATGGAGACAGGCAGAAAGGAGTCCAGGGCCGTATGAGAGTGGGAGAGTCATGCAACATGGGAAGGATTGGGTGAAGGGCATCATGGGAAGGGGGTGAAGGGCAGCATGGGAAGGGAATAAAGGGCAGCATGGGAAGGGGTGAAGGGCAGCATGGGAAGGGGTGAAGGGCAGCATGGGAGGGGGTGAAGGGCAGCATGGGAGGGGGTGAAGGGCAGCATGGGAGGGGGTGAAGGGCAGCATGGGAGGGGGTAAAGGGCAGCATGGGAAGGGGGTAAAGGGCAGCATGGGAAGGGGGTGAAAGGCAGCATGGAAGGGGGTGAAGGGCAGCATGCGAAGGATTGGGGTGAAGGGCAACATGGGAAGGATTGGGGTCAAGGGCAGCATGGGAAGGATGGGAGTGAAAGGCAGCATGGGAAGGATGGGAGTGAAAGGCAGCATGGGAAGGATGGGAGTGAATGGCAGCATGGGAAGGATGGGAGTGAAAGACAGCATGGGAAGGATGGGAGTGAAGGGCAGCATGGGAAGGATGGGAGTGAAGGGCCATTGGGCTAAGACACAGGTCACAAAGGAGGAAGAGAAAGAGAGATACAGCAGCACCTCAAAATTACCATGAAATACTTGAGAAGAAAGGCAAAGTATCAAAAGCAGCTCCATTCCTGGGAGAAAACCAAAATGGACCGAAGTATCAAGAACAACCACCCACACAGCATTCTCTATCCAACAGCACTACTACAGTCTACTGTCGTACTTCCTATATGGCCTAAGTTTTATATATTATCAGTGTATGTTTCTATCTTCCATTTTTTCAATTAGAATACCAGACCGTGATGCCAGGTCATATCTCTATATATTCCCCAAATCTAGATCTCGCTATAGTAAACATATAACAAAATATTAATTGGAGGAATTAGTAAATGAAGCTGAGAAAGGGACTTGAAGAGAAGAGAAGACTAAGAAATACAATGACCCAAATAGAGATCCTATAAACAAAGACTGTGGAAATGATGGCAAATAAAAATGCAGTTATTGCATAACCTAAGATGTAAGCAGTTGTATGCTATACTGTGAGTATTATTTGTCCTGGCCCAAGCACATACTGGGGCTTGGTGCGTAATTAGTAGTGTTAAGAGTTGGAGCCTTTATGGCGTGATTAGATTAAGAGGGATTAATATCGTTCTCATGACACTAGATTCGTTTCCTTGGAATGGATTAGCAGTGTAGCAGCAGGCTGTTATATATAGAGCCAGGGGCTGTGTGTTTAACTTAAGGACAAAACCCTGGCTAGTATGCACACAGCAGAGCGTCCAAACACACAACTGTACTGCACCCCAAAGGCCCCCATCTCTCTTCAACATTCCCTGCGTGCGCTGTTGCTTTCTACCTCACTGTGAAGCAGCATGAGGCCCTCACTAATAGATAACACTGATTCACCCTGACCTTCCCCACCTCTGGAACTGTGAGCCCCGAACAAGCCCAGCCTCAGGAACTCTGGTAGAACAACAGAAACCAGATTAAGACAATATACGAGACTCTAAACACATTCAAACTCCAACTAAAGCATCAAAGAAACATTGTAAAATATTTATGAGCATGACAATAAAAGAATATAGCAGTTCTCAAAGAGAAAAACCGGTCCCTTGATTCCAACTTAAAGGACCTACAGACTCCAGAAAACCTCCAAGCCTTCCCACCCTTGGCTGCAGAAAAGAGTCTTCCAGAAAAGTTTCCTTGCCCTGGGGCATCTTTGAACCCTCTGTGTAAAAATCACGCTGGAGGGAGCATCAGAAGTTACCAGGGCTCTGCTCAGAAAAAGGAGAAAATACCAAAAGAGAAACAGACCTTATAAAACTAGCAACTAGCCAGAAGAGAAAATTTGACAGGCCAGCCCTTCTAGTGCTCCCTTTCCTCTCAGACAATGTCTTATTGTTCCAACTATGTTTATCTGAGAGGAGACAAAGCCCCGGCTGTGTGCCTGTCGTTGGGTACCTCCTAGTACTTCTTTTACCAAATGTCTTGGTGATGCAGGACTCATGCTGAAGAGGCCAGAGCAAGCAAAGGACAAAGGAGCAACTTGGGCCTCTATCAGGAGAGAGAAGGTGCCCCCAAGGCAACTTCTCCGTCAGAGAATGGTCTTGAATTGGTCCTTGGCTTGTGTGCACCCATTGCCTGCTGCTGTCGTCTTCAGAGCTACGGCACACTCACGGTCTCCATCCTGAAAATGAACCAAGGCATTGGTGAATCTCACACTGCTGATTACCTCCCAAGAGTGAGGGGCACTTATTTAGTTATTTTAATTTATTCAACTTATTACAAGGCAGCATCTCACTATGTGGCTCTCGCTATCCTGAAATTCACTGGGTAGATCAGGCTGGCCCTGAACTCACAAGATCTCCTGTTTCTGCCTCGTGAGTGCTGGGATTAAAGGTGTGTGCCCGCCCCCGCCCCCCCCCCCCCCCCCCCCGCTATGCCTGCCTAGCAGACACTTATTTTATAAAGGTTAAATAAATGCTGAAAATTATGTTTGCTTTTGTTGTTGTTGTTGTTGCTGTTCTATGTGATTTTTTAAGTTGCATTCCTTTATTTGAGGAGAGGGGATGTAGAAGTCAGAGGACAACTTGTGTGAGTTGGTCCGTCTGTCCTTCCACTAAGCAGGTTCCAAGACCACTCAGGTCATCAGGCTTGAGAGCAAATGCCTTCACCCACTGAATCATCCAGATGGCTCCAATGATAGTTTTGAAAAATATTATTAAGTAAAGCTTTGGTGGATTATAGGAAATACATTTAAATTTATTTTTCCACTTGTTTCTATTGTTGTTATTGCTGTTTGGTTCAATATTGGAAAGTGAACTCAAGGTCTTGTTCATACTAGGCAAGAGATCTACCATGGAGCTATAGCCCTAGTCCTTGATAGTTTTAGTATGCATGGATTTTTAAGATATCAGGTGGTAGATGAAAACCATATTTTTTTTCTAAAAAAAAGTTAGATTGAAAATTGGCCATTGTGACCATAACTACCACACAGATGTATTTTCCAGAAAATATTGATACTTTTTCCTCCCGCTCCCACATTCCATCTTTATAACACTGGGTACTATGATAGTTTCTTGTTTCTAGATTATCAGGATTATACCACAGCCTAAATTTGGTAAACTGTTGACGCCATCTAAGTCTGTCCCAGATTCTTCTTTTTCCTTTTTAATGGAAAATTAACATATATATAATAAGGTGCACAGCACATCAGTCTTGAGCATATAGCTTAATGAACTTTGGCATGTTCTCATTGAAAAATGGCCACTAAGATCAAAATGTATTTCCAGTACCCTCAAAAATTTCTTTCAACCCTCTACCAGGCAGCCCTCTCCAAAAGGTAACTGTTTTGATGATTTCTTTTTATCACAGATTAATTTTATACATCCTGAAACTCTTATAAATATAACCATAAACTGTGCAATAACGTACAGTGATAGATAATTATGTGCTTGTGTGCACATTCCCAAGAGTTCAGGCTGCAATGAATGTGTTATGAGGGTGACTCAGTAGCACAGGAGGATGGGCCTATCCTGACTATCTGTCCATCCATCCATAATTCTTTCTATCTATCTATCTATCTATCTTTATCTCTCTATCATCTATCAATCATCTATTATCTATCTACACATATTAATCTTCTATATCTATCTGTCTGTCTGTCTATCTGTCTGTCTATCATCTGTATACTACCTACCTATCTATCTACATATCTAATCTATCTATCTATCCATCTATCTATCTATCTATCTATCTATCTATCTATCTATCTATCATTTATCTATCAAAACTGATTACCCTGAAACTTGCTAAGTAGTCTAGACTGGCCTTGAATTTACAACTCAGCTTCTCCAGTCAGTGAAGGGCTGGAACTGCAGGCCTTCATTTCCACAGCCCACACACCCGACTTTTGAAGGAAGAGAAACATGTTCAGACTTGTGGCAAAGCCATAGTGGGATCAAAGGTAAATATTTACTCTCACTGAAGCAGTGATTTCCAAAGTGTGGCTTCAAACCACCCGGCCCAGACTGACCTGGAGTCCTCGTGACAGCTGCCAGTTACCACCACTTACCTCCTGCCTTCTTCACTAATAATCTGCATTTATTGAATTACACATTCATTTTAAAGATCGGCATACAAATGGATTTCATTATGACATGTTATATGTATATGTCATTTCTCAAGTGATAATCTGAATTTAAACATGCCACTTGGATTTCTGCTTTTGTTTTGGCTGTTTGCAGGTTTGGTTTTGTTTTCACACTTTGGTTAGAATATAGGGAACCAATATTATAACCCAAATGGAATGGTGGAGCAAGTTATAAAGAAGTTCAAGTCTAAGTGTTTGGATTAAATCCAAGTGGGTACGGTAACTCCATTAAAGAAATTGTTAAAGGGAGGAAATTTTAAAAATTAATATAAGTAGCCTTGATAAGCGTTGTCTTTCCTATTTCTCAACTGTGGCGCTGGCGAGGGGCTCTGTGACTGTGATGCCTTAACTAAAGGCCAAAGCAGAAAGGGGTATTTTTGTCTCTTGCCCCTGGTAAGAGTCAGGAAACCTGCTCTATAAAGGGATTTCTAAGTAAAACTACAGGAGAACTTTGGTTAGGCCTGAGCTCCTGCAGTAGACCCAACAGAGGAAACAAGCCACCTTCTGTCCCACAATCCCCATCTCAGTTATCTGATGGGAAGTGAGACCAGAGAGCAGGGGCCGAGCAGGGAGCTTGAGAAATGAAAGCTCAGCCCTAAGACCAGGAAGTTCCTTCTAGCTGATGGGAGGGCAAAGGGAGGCTGAGGCCACCAACCTGCTCCTCACCCTTCTGCTGGTTTTTTGCACTCTGTTTCCACCTGGGAAGCTACGTTTAACGAGCTGGTGGGTTCATTAAACGCTTGTTCTGCTCTATAGACAGCTTGAGTCTAGAACCACAGTGAAAAGCCAAGATGGGTGAAGCTGTTATTTTTGTCTTCTGTCAAGCCGGATAGTAAATATTCTGGGCCTCACCAACCACACAGTCTCTGTTATACCTACACAAATGTGCCTTTGTAGCAGGAGACAGAGAGTAACCCTAAAATATGTAAATCAGTGAGCCTGGCAGAGTTCCAAGAAGAAGCAGCACTTGTGAAATTAGGTGGGCAGGATTTGGCTGGTGCAAAGGAGAAATTCGCCCAGCCCAGACACAAATTTTATTTAGCCTAGTGAGAGACTTAAAATACAACATTTAACTCCCAAAAGCTCATCCCATGATAGCAACTCCTACCAAAAACTACGTTTTTAGTAACTTTGGTTTTAAAGAATTATAAATCTGGAACAAATTATGGCGGGGGGGACCATAAAATCTAGACTGTAATGTCTTTTACAAGATGAGAAGCGATGAGAAGTAAGGATGGGAGTCAGAGGACACAGAGGGGATTCTTCCATAAAATTAAAATAAAGTTAAGAGATTCATTACCAAACACACGAAGTTTGCTTACCCCTGAACAATAAGGAAAAGAAATGAAACTAGCTTGAATAATATACTGAGACAACTGGGGACATTTGAATACAGCCATTATGCTAGATGATAAATCAGTGTTTCATTTTCCAGATGTGATCATGGTATTGTAGTTTTTATAGAGAATGATGATATGCTGGAGGAATATGGTAATGTTTGGGGTCACGTGCAGACCACTTTAGTGAAAACCAGAATGGGAGGAGGAGAAAAATACAGTCCTCACAGCGAATACATATAGGTGACGGCAGACATGGTGTTGGCACATTTTGTTCTTGGTTAGGTTTTCATTCTTTGAGACAGGGTCTCCCAGCTGGACTACAAGTTGGTGTATAGTTCATGATGGTACCAAACACTCAGCAATCCTTCTGCCTCATCCTCCCAAGTCCTGGCATTACAGGTATGAGCCACCATTCCTGACTCCATACACAGGTTTGCACTTGCTACTATCTCCATTTCTCTGTGGTTTTGAATTTAATAAAATAGAGCAAATAAAACTTGCAGTGATCAGTCTGTAGAATTCTAGTCTTTCCTTCTGAGATCCGGGGTCCTCGTTTACAACTTCCGTATCTGCTTCTGCTCAACTTTGTGCCATCCCTTTCTTCTCTCTCCTTCCTCCTCTGTGAGGTACAGAAAGTTGACCAGAACCAGAATGAATTGACAGAGGCAGGATTGCCAAGATGACAACATCCCTGCCTCAGGGGACGGATGTGCCCTGAGGCAGGCATGAGTCCTCTTTCATCTTACACTTTTTCTTCTTTCCTGGAACAGCCCAGATTCCCTTCAGCCAGGGCTGGAGGGGTAGGTGCTCTCACTCTGACTTTCTATTTCCTTCCTCTTCCCTTGGCAGTTACAGAACGCTGCAGTGAAAACTGGGGATGGGGGCAGGGGTGGTGCGCTTGGCAGCCACAGGTTAGACACATCACTTAACTTTTGTAAGCCTGTTTCTTTATTTATAAATGGAACAAACCATTTTTCATGCTATGGCCAAGTGTCACAATGTAATTTTTCTTTGCTGTGCAAGAGGTTTCTAGATATCGCGACATTAATCTGGGGTAATTGCTGAGCTCAGCCTGAAGCAAGCCTTTATGTTCTACAAGAATGAGTAAGAATATGGGAGAGGGAGAGCGAAGGGGGAGAAAGGAGAAGAGAAGAGGGGCGGAGGAAGGAGAAGAGGGGAGAGAAAGAGAAAGAGAAAAGAGGAGAGAAAGGGAATGTGAAATAGGAAGTCTTATAGGTTCCCGAGGGCAAAGTGCAAGACCCTTTGAAGTCTTTTATGATTCCAGTCTGCCCAGATAGTATCTGTGGCTTTTCAAGCCTTTCCGGAAGAGCAATCTCTAGGCTCTTGCTAAAATGTGGACTTGGTTTCCTTGAGTCAGGAGAGGCTCTGAACACCCCAGGTTCCAGGGGTTGGGGATGGGTCTTCTTGCAGGCACATCAGAGAGACCACAGGGCATTAGGGAGCCATATTCTTTGTAGTCTCTCCTCGGTGCCATCCTCTGAGGCAGCAGTCCACTTAACAGCTCGTTTTCAGTTTACAGTCCCTTAAACTGTTCCTTTCACTGTATTTGAATGGAGGGAAACTGCTTTTCAGAAAGAACAAACGGTAGGGTGAACTGTCTGTTGAGACCGCACTATAGAATATACAAAGAATAAATACACACAGAGGGAGGGAGGGAGGGGAGGAGGGGAGGAGGGGAGGAGGGAGAACTTAAATGCAACTCTGAGTTCTCTACGAAGGAGCAGGAGTGAGCATTCCTGCGTGAAGTAGGCAACGAGAGGAATTCTGGGCACTGTCTTGATCCTTCTGTTTCTACAATGTTTGGAGCACCACAATCTCTGGTAATCAAGAGCGACAGCCAGGGTTTAGTGGAGTCCCTAGTGTGAGCACAGAGAACTTCTGTGGCCCTTTGCTCTCTTCTGCTCTCTGGCCTACAAGCTAGTACTTGTAGCATTCTGCTCCCCTGGGCGAGGGTGAACCCTGGGCCAGGAGGAACGCCAGTTCTTCTGAAGCACTGGAGGCCGTTCACTTGCCCAGCAGGTTCTGCCCAAATCAGGACATTCCTTTATGAGCCCCAGTTTCTAGTAGTGCCCAGAGATTTTGTAATTACTTCCCTTAGCATGTTTCATATCTGTGGGATGTTGTATGAAAGAATTGAATAAATTTCTCATCCAAAATTGTCAAAAAATAGTTGGAAATTATATATAACATGAAAACAACAAATATATATTAGAGCCTACAAAAAAGCCAAGAGTTTGGTTAGGAACTATGGAAAGTAAAAGTTGATAAGACACCCCACTGCTAATAAAAGTTTAAAATTATCAAAGGGGACAGACAAACACATTTTAAAAGGCATAAGACTCAGGTAAATGAAGCAAATAAGTAGCAGGTAAGATTGGAATGATGAAGTCCATTCAAGAGGAATGTGCGGGTGCCCAGTGCGTGTCATAGGCATGTTTTCTGTATGTAGGACTGAGTGTCTTGTGCCACCACCAGCCCCCTCAACCTGGGAAGAAGACCAAAGGAAGAAGAAAGCCCTCTAAATTCTTTAAACAACTGTTTGCATTTTTCTCTGCCCTTTCCTACTGCACACAGCCAGGACACTCCTTTACATCCCTTGATTGACAGCAACTAGGCCCTCAGAATACCAACTGCCTCTCGCTCTGCCCCTATGAGATATTCTTAGCACACAGATTTTTATATTGATATTCTTATCTGCTGTGAACTTCCTGCCACTAATAGCAGATACCCTAAGAACTCTGTAGGCTTAGGAACGACTGTTGGTGATTTTCTAGTTGGAAAGGAAAAGATTGGTGTTATAATTAGATATTGAGACCTAATTCCCAATGCTTCGGTCTGAGGAAGTGGGCCTTGGGGAGGTCAGCAGGACCTGGGATGAGTGGGCCTTCATGAATGGGATTAGTGACCTTCAAAGAGAGTCGAAAGACCTGTGCTCTTGCCTGGTTTCTACCATTGTGAGAGAAGTTCCTTGCAGAAGAAACACTGCACTTTGGAGCCAATCTTCAGTTGAACATGATATGATTAAGTAGTAGCCAATGAGAAGTGAGCGAGATGTAAAGATTCCAAGTGACTTCATTAAAGAAAAGTTCCCTCTAGCAGGCAGAGATGAGGATATAAGGATGAGACATCCTGAACCAGGTAGGTAAGGGGGTACAGTTGGACTAGAAGAAGAAAAATGCAGAAGGGTCCTGGATCCTGGAAGAGTAATTTTGCAGTTTTGCATCTGGGTGTGAGACACACCAAGAGGCCTTTTCCTACAGAGACACTAGAGTTGAGTCACCTCCTGTTTCTTTGGTACTTGTATTCTTTCCGCTGTGTTTACATCTTTATCTCTGATTAAGCTAGAGCTTATGCACTTTGTGTCTCTGTCTTTGTCGTCTGTCTGTCTGTCTGTCTGTCTGTCTGTCTGTCTTTTCCTCTGGTGTTTGGGATTGAGCCCAGGTTTGCTCTTCTTATGTGTTCTCTGAGGAATGTATCTAATTTCATCACTGTCCAAACAGCCACCTAGTTATCTTGACACTATTTATTATAAAGTCTATATTCAGACTCAGAAAATATGAATTTGAAATTCTACCACCATCACATATGGAACAACCTTGTCTACCAGCTCTCCTGCTTGAGACTTTAGCTGAAGTGACATTGGCTCTGGATCTACCAGGTTATGTGTTTAGTGCTGAAGGGTTTAATCACAGAGGTCTTGCATTTAGTTTAAAAGTTGATGCTAACTAGGTCCTTCCTATAGCTCTTTGTTATATTTTCCAAGACATTTTGATATATTTTTTCCCCACAAACTTATTTCACATCAACTTTTTTAGTTCCTGAAAAAAAAAGGTACTTTTTTGGAATTTGGTGATTGTATTAAAATAACTTAGAGAAGGAACTGATAATTCATCTTTATGGTTTTGAGATTTCAAAAGAAAAAAGTATGTGTTTACACTTTTTTCAGCCTTTTCTGTGTTTTTAAGGATTTTTTACTCATAATTTTTTTATTACATTTTGTGTATGTGCACACACTTGAGCTTTCAAGTGGAAGCCACAGGACAAATTCTGAGAGTCCGTTCTCTCTTTCCATCTCTCTAAACGTTGTCAGTTTGGGGGCCTCACTGAGCCCTCTTGCCAGGACTCTTTTATATTTTTCTTTCTAGAAGACTGAACTTTCTTTCCTGGCTGGGTTGCCGTACACAGCCAAGGTTGACTTCAAATGTCTAAGCAGCCTACAGGTGGCCTCTAAGTCTCAGTGAATTCTAAGATTATTAGTGTGTCCCACCACACTCAGCTTTGACTGTATTCGTGTGTGTGTGTGTGTGTGTGTGTGTGAGAGAGAGAGAGAGACAGAGACAGAGAGAGACAGAGAGAGAGAGAGACAGAGAGAGAGACAGAGAGATCTAATTTTGGCATTTTATTTTAAAAATCTGCCTTAAATGAACTTCAAAAGAAGCATAATACGGTTTCTGTGTATATGAATATTCAGGTTTTACAAGCCGCGCGTTAGTTCCATACCCTGCCTGGTACTTCACTGGGATGATTTAGTAGGGCCTACATTGTATAATTGATTATATTTGGGCAGTACTATCTGATAGAAATTTAACATAGCCTTGCATTCTAGTAGCTAAATTAATAATATCTCAAGGAAGTCAGTGTTTTGTTTGCCAATGTGGAATAATAAAGCTATAGACATGAAGACAGCAGACCCGTGGTATGTCAGTCTGCAAAAAGTGCGAGGTTTTTGAGCTTGTCAGATTTTGGTTTCGGACAGACTAAGAATATTTCTAGTTCCCAACGGGATTTGATTTAATATGTCAATGATCAGTATTTGGATATAAAATCAGCTCAAAATTATTAATAAGACTCACATTCTTATGAATGTGAGTCTTATTAATGCAAAGTATTCAAATCCTACTATATGTGTACATTTACAGCACTTGCAGGTTAGATCTTCAACTCCTATCAGAAGCATCTTATGTGAATTTAGACGTCATGGCATTTAAAGAGGTATATTCACATGTCCAGAGTGTTCCTACTGAAAACATTTGTCACTGAAATGAGCACGAACAAGCACCCAGGCAGAGTATATGGATCCTCTGCTCAGGGAGTTTTCCTGTAAATATGAAATTATCTCTGAAGTGTTTAACTACCATAGATTTTCTGTGGAAAAAAAAAACCCAGCACACCCCAGTCATTTAACACTAGGGTTCATTTTTAATCTATAAAAAAGTTGTTCTCGTCAGGTGGTGGTGAAACAAGTCTGTAAGCCCAGCACTTGGGAGGCAAAGACAGGCGGGTCTCTGAGTTTGAGGCCAGCCTGGTTTATAGAGAGTTCTAGAACAGCCAAGGCTACACAGAGAAACCCTATCTGGAAAAACCAAAACCAAAAATAAATAAATAGACAAAATAAAGTCTCAAAGGCTAACTGGTTTCTAAGCCTTCATATGTGTGCTCACACACACACACACACACAGAAATACATACACACTCACACAAACATACACACAAGAGAAAATGTTCACACGAAGGAGATCACATCATCCTCTGAATACAAAGGTGATACTGACGAATTTGTCCTTATTCTAGTGGCCTGGCCAGCAGAAACACTGTAAGCATGCCTCAGAGGACAGTAAGACAGTTGAGGTGTCAAGTTCAAAGGTTGTGACTGATGTAATTTCTTCCCTGGGCTTCTTGCAAATGTCAGTCAGGAAGTACCCTGCTGAGGCAGGAAGGCCGCACGGATGTGAAGCAGAGAGGGTCTGGTCGTGAGAAATGTGTTAGCAACTTGAACAGATGTGGCTTGGGGGTGGGGGCAACTCTTCCTTGTCCAGCCTGGGACTGCTGAAGCCACACAATCCCTTCACTGCCAGAGTCCAGCCATGGGTCATCTGCAGCTCCCACCTTACAGTGCCATTGCCCAGCCAAGGTCTAAAAACATTCAACAGCTGAACTGAAGGGACAATACTAATATCTCTCTTTAGACAAAGGCAATGCACAGTGTACAGTTATTTTTAATAGCAAAGATGTATCGAGAGCATAAAAGGCAGGGATAGAGAAAGTTAGTCTATTGAATTCTAAGAATTATTACAAAGAATAAGTTGACCCAGGCAGACATCATGGAGGTCAGTGGGAGAATACTTACCTTGTGTGCACAAAGGCCTAAGTTACTATATCCAGCACTTTAAAAAAAGCAAATAAAGTTGGAGATAGATAGATAGAAAGATAGATAGATAGATAGATAGAAAAAGATAGATAGATAGATAGATAGATAGATAGATAGATAGATGATCGATTTTTTTCCCAAGTGTATTGTGGAGTGCTTGTGTATTTGAACCTGAGTTTGATCCCTAGCACTACAAACATGTATGTGCATGTATGTATTTATGCATACACACATGTAATTTGAACATTATTCTGATTTTTATATGAAAAATGTAAGTTTACATTCTTGTAAAGAAGGAGAACGTTCAGACGAACGGATGCTACATAATTCCGAACAGCAGTAGTTTCCTGTGGCTCCGGAAAATGGTGGAGTTGTTCTCACTCCTCTCCCTCTGAGGCATTTCCCTAGGCATGGGTAACCTTTGACCTCTGTCACTCTCTCGGTAGTGTGTGGCGAGTCTTATCCCCCCTCCCCCAAACTTCTGGCTGCACCTAAGGACTAACGGACTGCCACTTTCAGGTGAAGGGACATAGCAAATCAGACTATCATAGCTTGGTAGAAGTGAATAGATGAACTCAGTGGTATGTTCTCTCTCTGGCTATTTGACTCACAGCCCAGCAAAAGCCACGTCTCTTCTCTCCTCTCTTAAATTAATGTGACCAGACCCTTGTATGAGAGAAGCTATAGCCGTCAAAGTTTCCAGTGATGCCCCCTCCTCCCCAGTTGCAAGTTATCTTGGCCACATTTTACTGCAGTCCACAGTAACAGGACTAACATTTTGACTGTCAGTCCTTTGTGTATGCGAAAGTTGATGTTTCTCTGGCAAAGAACACTAAGAAAAGCCTGGTGATCTCTCTTGAGCTCCGATCTTAGACTCTGCATGCAATGTGACTTCATGGCCTTGCCCTTATTTCTTGGGTCTCCGTGCCCACACAGCGTCCCAGGCCTTTCCCCACCCTAGCCAGCTTCTCTTGGGCTACCGCACCTGCATCTGTCACCCTAATTGAAACACATCAATGGTCCCACTTTAGAGACACCCTAGCTTTTGCCCAGTCTCCCCCAAAGGCACCTAGTACTAGAACATAGTTCCTCTTTCCAGGGGTTTAGGAAATAGTTCTGGCGTTTATAAATGGATACATATATCTCAGTTAAAATAATTTTAGTTGACGAGGAGAAAGAGCAGATTCTGTTATAGTATATTTGAACTAATTCAAGGAAGAAAAAAAATCCATAGAGAAGTGTTAATGAGGTGATATTGTTAGCAGGCAGGCACGTGCATCTGAGATCTGGTTATTTACAACAAGGTACCATGACTGGTGAGATGGCTCAGCGGGTTAAGAGCACTTGCCAGACAAATCTGCGACTTGAGTTTGATTCCTGGAGGCCACATAAAGGTAGAAGGGGAGAGCCGACTCCACAGACTTGTCCCCTCATCCCCATGCATGTGACACACAAATTAATAATTTAATAAATGTTTTTAAGTGCCAAATGTGTAATGATTTGTTTTTTAAAATTTTATTGCATTTTTATGTATTCTGTGTGTGTAATATGCATGATGTCTCTGTGTGTATGTCTGTATGTATATATATATCTGTGTGTGGGTCTGTGTATGTCTGTGTGTATGTATGTCTCTGTGTGTGTATCTGTGTGTGGGTCTGTGTATGTCTATGTGTGTGTGTCTGTGTGTGTGTGTATAAGTCTGTGTGTGTGTGTGTGTGTACATATGCCATGGTACAAGACTGGAAGTTATAGAACAGCTTGAAGAAATGGATCCTCTCCTCCTACGGTGTGGATCCTGGAGCTCAGGACTTCAGGCCTGACTGCAGGTGCCCTTGTCCAATGAACCGTATTACCAGCCCATGTGTGCTTTATGTTTTAACTTTTTCTAAGTGCAAATCTGTCCAGGGTTGAAAGATATTTACTCACTATGTAATGCAAATACCATTCCAAAAATACTTAGGATTGGAGGTTTTGACCTAGTTTAGGACCTGGGGCCTCAGTCATCAAAAACAATTCTTTTTAGTGCCCTGGTAACCTAACATTATTCACATGAAGTTACTGGGAACTCAGTAATGATGAAAATCTTCCAAAGTCAAGTAGACAAAAGACAGCAGAAGCTGAGGCAGGAGGACTGTGATTTGAAATCAGCTTGGATTGCATAAGGAGATGTCTTAGGAGGATGCAAACAGCAAAGAAGAAACCCAAGTCTCTAACTTCAAGCGAAGTGTGTGTTTTGTGTGTGTGTGTGTGTGTGTGTTTGATACTACCCATTTCAGGAACTATGTCAGAGTTCCATGGCCTGGGAGGCATGAAAAGTGACACAGAGGAGAAGCTAAGACTCTGCTGGGGGGGGGGGGGGTAGGGGCCAGGGAGGGAGGGGAGACATGCCATTTAAAAAATCTCCTGCTTCCCGAGGACACCGTGACAATTTTATGGTTTATCAGAAAGTGAAGGGCACATCAAGAAGGGGTCAGACGCTATGAGATCAATGTCATCATCAAATTATACCCACAAATTGCAAACACAAGCCTTGAGGGAAGGCATCAGTATGCTCACCTGGGGTGGATAAAGGTATGATCTTGAAGGAATTAGCCCAAACATTTGAAGTGCTTAGTTTGGTACTCAAAAGATCACCTCTCTGGAGTTCACCGTGATTAATCGGAACGCTCAGACGGGCTGACATTGCACGAGACTGCAGTAATCAAGGCCTTTTAGGCAAAGCAAACGAACGTTCTGTCTTGTTTCCATGCCCTGGAAATGAAATGCAAAGTGCAAGTAGCTGCACAAACACCAAGGTAGCAACTGTGGGTGACATTAACTCCCAAAAGCTTTCTCTGCCACCTTAAACATTTACATTGTTTTTCCTCGCTCAGATTCATACTGCAAGGGAGAGAAATGAAAATAAAAATGTTTCAAAATACAACAGAATCTGCCAAGGCCCGTTAACATTTGGGGAAAGCATCAAAATACAGCATTTAAAACATGCAAGATGTTTTTAACAAGGAGTTTAGCCCATTCACTTTCATTTCAAGCATTTCCCAGCACAGATCAACATTTGTTACAGTCATTCATTAATTCTTTTCAATTAAAATGAAAGAAAAAGAGGCTCCATTGAAGTCACCCAGGACACATTTGGACTGTCTCATAACTTTTGACAGGTTTTAATATAAATCTACAAACCTCCGGCAGCCTAGTAGTAGGCCTGGGAATACAGACATTTTGTGTTCATTCACAAGGTGTCTGGTTACCTTCCAGCCAGAGCTGAGTCTACCCCCTTTTCTAATGAATATTAATTCTTCCTGTAATGCAATCTGCTTTGCCACCTGTTGTTGAAAATATTCTCTTTCCAAGCCACTGGGAGATTATTCTGTTTACATTTTGATTGCACACAACTCCTGTGAGCCTTTCATCGGAACGAAATCAGTTCTGCCTCTAAATTATAAAAAAATATTTCCTTAAATTCTAAACAATCTGAGCCGGAGTGATTGAGGTGGAACCTGGGTGAATCCAAAGAAGAAAATGAGGACTGATTGGCTAGCTTGGGTAATCATGTGATTGCCATGTGTGATGAGTAACGTTAATTGTCTAATTGGACGCAATCTAAAGTTCCCTGGGAAGAATCAATGAGGGATTGTCCTATGGGAATGTTTGTGGAGCACTGATTTGATTATTGTGGTTGTTTGAATGAGTGTGGTCCCCATAGGTTCATATATTTCAATACCTGGCTTCTGTTTGGTGGAACTGGATGGGAAGGATTTGCTGTCATGTCCTTGTTGGAAGAGGTATGTCACTAGGTGCGGACTTTGAGGTTTCAAAAGCCCATGCCCTTCCCAGATCTCTCTCTCTCTCTCTCTCTCTCTCTCTCTCTCTCTCTCTCTCTCCTCCATGCTAGTCAATAAAAATGTCACCTCTCAGCTACCACTCCTGTGATATGCCCTCCTGCTTCTGTGTCCCCTGCCTAGAAGTCATGGACTCACCTTCTGAAACTGTATCCCCAAAAGCTCTTTCTTCTATGAGTTGCCTTGGTCATGGTGTCTTCACAGTAATAAGAAAATAACCAAGACCTTTGTGTTCATGGAGATGGGAAAGCCACCCATTGTGGTAGCGCTGTTTCTTTCATTTGGTTCCTAGACTGTGTTGGTGAAGAAAGAGATCCGAGCACTGGCAATCTTCCATGCAGTGCCAGCTCTGCTCATGACTATGAATGGAATGAGCTTCTTTAAGTGCCTGCCACCTTGACTTCTCCTCAGTGTTGGACTATAATCCAGAATTGTGCATGAAAATAATCCCTTTATCCCTTAAGCCATTTTTGATAGGATATTTTGCCAAAGCCATAGGAAACCACACTACAATACAATGCAAGCTTGAGGAACTCCATTTGTTGTGTGTTCCATGGAATGCTAGATATGGTGGGAGGCATTTGCAACCCAAGAAAAAGAGAGCTGGAGGCTGCAGGTCAGGTAGCAAACCCAATATGAGACCCTGTCTCAAAGTTAAGCAATAAGGTAGACACTCCCTGTGGAGCATTTGGAGCTGAAGGTTGACTTTGGACTTTCACATCCATACCAACAAAAAGAGTGAGGGGGAAGAGATAGGGAAAGACAGAGAGAAGTGGGGGGAGAGAGAAAGGGAGAGATGGGGGAGAGAGGGAGAGAGAAAAAAAGAGAAGAAAAAGAAGGGAGGGAGCAGGAGAGAGAGAGGGAGGGGGAGAGAGAGTCACTGAGTCACTTGAAAACACATAAAAGCTGCCACTGGTAAAAATCTATGTTTATCTCAAGGCTTCTATTGGCTTGCAAGATATAAATTGATCTTGGTTCTAGTTTGGGGACAGGCAGGTGTTTTGGTCTCAGACATTATAATTTCCTTTCTGCTCTGGCAATGCTGGCCACAAGATTAGAAATCAGTAAAACTTATAGCATACAACTCTACAGAAACCTATTGTGGGATATTTGATCACACTATGTGAAACTGTGTCTCTCTTTTGTTCTGATTGGTTTCGCTGAATATCCAATAGCTAGGCAGGAGAGAATAGGCAGGATTTCTGGGCAGAGAGAGGTTATGCTTTAGTTTCCATAGGAAACAAAAGGATATGGATTTCTTCAAAATTAATAAAGATCAGATTCAATGCCCACATTCAGAAGAGGTAGGGTGGGTGGTTTTGTTCATTCAGTGGATTATGGATATTTGTCATCATTTATAGGGGTTGGTTGCAAGTTGTTATTGGTTATGGTCATGGAGGAAACGAATGGAAGGAGATTAGATTAATGGTTCTCTTTCTGAGAAAAAAGAAAAAAAGGGAAAAGGATGCTGTGGGATAATGGTTTATACCCTGTCACTTGTATTTTAATAAAACGCTGATCGGCCAATAGCCAGGCAGGAAGTATAAGCAGGGTGACCAGACTAGGAGAATTCTAAGAAGAAGAAAAAAAATGCCAAATGCAGAGAAAGCCAGATACAGAGAAAGCAGAATGAGAATGCTTTAAGGAGAAAAGGTATCAATCCATGTGGCTAAACTTAAAAATTTTGGGTGAATTTAAGTCATAAGAGCTAGTTAACAATAAGCCTGAGCAATAGGTCACACAATTTATGATTAATATAAGCCTCTGTGTGTTTATTTAGGACTGAATAACTGTGGGACCAGGCAGAATGAAACTTCCATCTACAGATATAGGAATGATAGGATAAAAGGGTCGATTTCTGAATCTACCTTTAAACTAAAAAGCAACTATTAATCTCAAATGTTTTACACTGGCATAAATTTTTTTGTATGTTGATACATATTTAAGGTTATTTTTGTTATAACACACTGTATATATGCTTTTACTATTTTACAAGGTATTTTTATACATTGATACAAATTTAAAGTTATTTTTGTTATACTGTATATACGCTTCTACTCTTGTTTAAAGTATTGTACCTATACAGTACCTCATTTAAAATGTAATGTATAGTTATAGTCCTTGAAAGTTATTCTTACAAACTAGGATAACTAAGAAATTCAGGTTAGTAGTTAGTCTATATCAATCAAACCTGTAGTCATGTTAGGCATGTTTTCTAGGTTAAACAGAGATACATTTTACATATATAGGTGGTCTTCAAACACTTCAAAGACCTATAGAATATGACATTTAAGATGTTTTAATAACATAAGGCTTTCATGGCAGTGAGATACACCTAGTCATGCCAGCACCAATTTACTTCAGAGAAGATGATGGGCATTGAAGAACCTCCATATGGAATTTACTTTCACTGTGGCAAAGTTAGCCACCTGGCAAGAAACTGCCCTTGCCTTTACTGCTGACAATATGCTGTCCAAATTGGACAAGCAGGAAGCAAAAAAGTGACTGCTGTCAGATATTTTAGGCCTGTAGGCCAAAGATGGATGTCCTCATGTTGTAGAGGAAACTCAGGTGACTGTCCAGGCAGTCAGCAGTCCCTGTCATTTCTATAGTTTTGGAAGTTGTTTGTTCTGTGCTTCATGTTGACTCAGGCAATATTATATCCTTCTTGAGTCTCTAATGGGGCTGAAGACTAGAGAGTTAGAATTTTTCAGTTTTCCTTGTTACCAAATTCAGAAAAAATCTTACAGAGGAGATGTTAAGTTTATAAGAATGAGAAACATAAAAGTTTAATTTGTTTATCTAAGAAAATGTTTTAAAGTCTGAAAAGGTATTCTTAGGATAGTAACACAAGTTATGATAGAAAGTGGTTTAGGTATAAAACTTGGGACTCATCAAGATATGCTAGGTAATAAGGTACTTTCTCTGAATTTGCCAAACACAAATGGGCTGGACATTGTGATAATTCTTACTTGACAACTGTTCTTTTAGTATTTAGTTTTACTATGTTAGAGTTAAAATCTTCCCTTTTTATTTAGATATAAGAGGGAAATATTGCAGGATATTTGACCACACTGTGTGAAAATGTGTTGTTCCTTAACTCTGGTTGGTTTAATAAAGAGGTAAATGATCAATAGCTAGGCAGGAGAGATTAGGTGGGACTTCAGTGCAGAAAGAGGAACTCAGAGGGTGAGAATCTAGGTGCACAAGAGATGGAGGGAGTTGGCTAAATAGAATGAAGGAAAGATTTAAAAAAAAAACATGTGGCAGAATACAGATGAACAGAAACGGGTTAATTTGAGTTGTAAGAGCCAGTTAGGAACAAGCCTACGCTAAGGGCCAGGCTTTCCGAAATAATAGGAATTCTCCATGTCATCATCAGGGAGCTGGCAGTCCCAAAGAAAGCCCAATAAGAAAGTCTGATCCCAGGAATCAGCTTGTTTCCACTCCTCTAGTGAGTGCTGTCCTGCACCAAACCACACAAGGACGGTACTGAGGTGCACATGATAACCCTTGAAAGGCTGCTCTCAAAAATCATGCTTTCCATAAACACAACTGAGAATTATATAAATGTAGATATTAAACTCTGTACTTTTTTTTTTGACAGGTTTTCCCTATGATGTCCTTGGCTAAGCCAGAACACCGTACACATCAAAGAAATTTGCTTGCCCCTAATTCTGGAGTGCTTGGATTAAAGCCATATGCCATCACACTGGACACTAATTCGTGTACTCTTATTAAAAAACAAAATTACATGGCTAGCTCTTTAGTTCTGGAAAAATATTTCCTGTGTGCTGAAAAAAAATATATATCTGCATCTTTAAGAAAGAGATATGAAATGGATCTCCTATCAGAGTCTGTAGTGATTCTTAGAAGAAATGATGAAATTAAATCTGTAATTACTTAAATTATTTCAGAAGTCCACCTAATTCTATGTATTTAATCAATAAAGCAAATTTCATGAGAATCAAGAAAGGCCTTTGTACTTCTGTTTTCAGCCACATGAGTAAGCAAATATTTGGTTACTTAGAGAATATTCAATAAAATCAAACAATATTTGCTGCTATTTTATTTCAATCATTGAGGGACATGCTCATTAGGAAAAAAAACAGGAAAATATGAGAATGAAACCCCAGAGAACACAAAATAATTACATACAAACCTGTTTCAAACATAACCATGATTGCATTCTTATTATATGTCTTTTGGATATTTATACGCATGAATTATAGATGCAGTTAAATAAACTGAGCTAAAATTACATGTATTATTTTACTTTTAATTTAAAACATTATTTATTTTATGCGCATAGTTGTTTTGCCTACATGTATGTCTGTGCACCGGGTGCATGTTTGTTACCTATGGAGTCAGAAGAAGGCATTGGATCCCTCAGGACTGGAGTTACAACCGTTGTGAGACACCATCGGGAAATTGAATCTGCGTCCTCTGAAAGAAGCCAATGCCATCTCTCTAGCCCATTATTTCATATTTTTTTTGCCTTCAATAATATTTGTGACTTGTTCCTTCATTCTACAACAACCAGTATCTGACAATCACCATCACCAATATGTTCTTTTCTCTTTTTAAAATTTATTTATCTTTATTTTATTTGCATTGGTGTTTTGCCTGCACATATATCTGGGTGAGGGTGTCAGGTCCTTTGGAACAGGAGTTACAGACAGCTGTTAGCGTCCGTGTGGGTGCTGTGTATTGAACATGGGTCCTCTGGAAGGACAGTCAATACTCTTAACCACTGACCTATTTCTCCAGCCCTGCCAGTGTTTTCTTATGAATAATGCTAAAATAAATGTTTGCAAATAAATTTGTATACCCATTTTGGTTATTTTAAAAGATTAATATTTGCATTGGAATTATAAAATAACTATTAAGGTTTTTGAAACATTTAGTCCTTTAGAAGCCTTGAAATGAATTATACTCTCACAAATCATGCTAAGAAAGCTAGTACAATCATTACTGAAATCAGTGTGACAGTTCCTCTGAAGATGGAAATCAATGAGCCTCAAGACCCAGCTGTATTACTCTAAGTCACATACCCAAAGTATGCGCCACCCCACCTCAGGGACACTTGCTCAACCACGTTCATCGCTGCTGTATTCACGACAGCCGGAAACTGGAGACAACTTAGATGTTCTTCAGCAGAAGAGTGGTAAAAGAAAATGTGGTAATTCTTGCAACGGAGTATTACATAGCCATTAAAATAATGGTATCATAAATTTAGCAGGCAAATGAATGGAGCTAGAAAAAAGTCACCAGTGCTAACTTAAAGCACAATTTCAAACCTGCCACAGCATCAACATGAACTGGGGACAGACTGCAAACATGACGGCAAGTGGAAAGGAAGAAGGAAGAATGGACTGAAGAGCTGGATGCTTCATTTCTACGACTAAGTTCAACTCAGTTCACCTTGTTCAACCATCTCCAGTCTGAGTTTTCACACCCTAAGCACCTTCAAAGGATTCAAGAAATAGCAAAGTTCTCCATAACATCTCAAAAATGCTTTTCCTTTCACTCCTATTAGAATAAAAATATATAATATGCCAAAATAGCAGGAATTTATGGGTAAGTAAATCATGCTTCCAATGCATGCATGTCCAAAGTCCTTCAGAGCTCAGACAGTGCAGTGGGTATGTGGGCAATGTCCGCTTACTCAGTCTCTGGTCCCTATCTGGTATTTTCATGCTTGTAATTCTATAATATTCTACTCCCTCAGTTCAGAGCCAAGAAGTTCTCTGTAAACATCTGACTTCTGATCTCATGAGACCTCCGAACAAACTCATGGGAAAATGCTATTTGATATCAAGAAAAAGAACAGTTTTGGGTGATATCCATTTTTTAAATTAAAAGTTATTTCCTAAGATTGCCTGGTACAGGGCAATAGTGCTCAACGAGTGTTCTGTGAGATTCGAGTCTCCAGCGGATTAATAGGCTTGAATTGCTTCCTCCAAATCATCAGAAGGAGAACAGGTTTGACCCATGTGACCCCCGCAGGATAAAATGAGTAGTGAGAGCTAGGGAAGACTGAAGTAGGCATGGTGAGCAATCTTGGAGCGCCACTTCTGACCGGGTCGCCTCAGTCCTGACACTTTCCCCCACGTGTGCCAACCTGGCCATAGCAGCATGTAGCAGGCCGTGTGTCTGGGTTGTCTTCACTACAAAGTCTTACCACATAGTCAGCTCAGTGACAGAAAGGCCAGGCAAATAACATAGCCACCCTCACAGTGTGTCTCTTATTGGGTTGCAGGAACCACAGTCTTATTGGGAGGGCTGACTTGAAGATGTTACTTTTTTTTTTTTGTACTTTACAGAAGACAAAGTCTATCAAGCACCCATAAAAAGAGAGAGAGAGAGAGAGAGAGAGAGAGAGAGAGAGAGAGAGAGATTATGGGGAAAGGAGCTAAATTCATTTAGCCCCGTTGGCAACATCCCTAAGTATACAGAGGAACTTGGCTTCACTCTGCTGTGTGGATTAGCCGCAATTTTAAAATCTGTAATTTTCTGTTATCTATCCAGACAGCCTTTTATTTATGTGGATAAACTGAAAATTGACTGTAACTGTGAGAGCCAACCACTGCCAAGAAGCACTCTTTAGAAACGATGTGAATTGAGATGTTTCTCTCACCGGATCACTCAAGCCGTGTTTGCTCATGGCTGAAGAATGTGCTATCACTCACAATCCCCCACGCTGAAAAACAGCTCTCGCTCAAAAACAAGCCTAGTGAGACAAGACTGACATTAGCACCAAACGAGAAGTGAGAGGTGATTTGAGGAAGTAGAATAAAGTTCAGCAAATGCTAGGAGATTTCCGTGGAAGCGACCGAAAGGGGAACTCCAAGATATGCCTTGCATTTGCACTGATCTGAGCCTGAGTTTGCATATCTTGCCATTTCAGAGCGCATTCTGACTAAAACAGCAAAAAATACCTAGCATGCGTAGCTAATGAAGCTAGCTAGCAGCAAGGTGGGCGCATCCTGTCAGAGTACGCGTAGCAACAACAGCGCTGTGATTAGCCAAGTGCTTCCCACAGGTGGGCACTGGATGGAAGCGGTTCACATGAATGAACTCATTAGTCCTCCTACCAAGCCTGTGAAGCGTGTGCTATTCTTGACGCAATGTTCAGGAAACCGAAACGTGGAGAGGTTGCTGCGTTTTCGTAGCCGATAAGTAGTCTACCTCTGGTTTGAGACGCCAGCCCTGAACTCACTTGTACTAAAGAGCACCATGCACTCTCTTGCTCACCTGCCCTTGAAGCATTTGACATGGATGTCATTCTTGTGTTTGTACATTGTTCCTAGACTCTCCCAAAGTCAACTTTTGGGGATAATGTGCATCTTCAATGTGAACTCCTCCAAGAATATTATACCTCAAAGTTCCTTTCCCTCGAGTCAAACAAAGACCTACTGTGAAGAAGGTGCTCCTTGCTTTGGTCGGAATACCTGGGATACACATAGGTGTAACCTACATAGTCTTCCAGTACCTGATTCAGCTTCCAATACCTGACTCATTTACAACGGTACTTAGTACTGAGTGTGGGTTGTGTGTGCGGCAGAGGCAGTCCCAGCCTATCTGCTGAGGATCTTTGTAGCCTAAACCATGAGAAGCAGGTGAGCATTTAAGATGCTGAAGAGGTCACTTGCCACCAATTTGCTTCTCTCACAGAGTCACAGATAGGTCTAAAATTAACACCACTAATATCACTGATTTAGACAACAGCCCCACCTCACCCCCCACTCTACAGATATAAGCATGGTTTTGAAAGGAAACCATCAACATCATGGAATTAGTGTAGTGCGCTATGACGCTAGGAAAGACAGCTGAGCTCTGAGAGCAATGGCAGGATAAATTCTGACACAGAGCGAATATGGAAAACTCACTGCACTGAGTCTGCAAGTGACAGTTCAAGATGAAGTCTTGGATTTTTTGTAAAGCGTGAACAGTAAGAGCAATGTGGTAGTTTTTCATCAAAATGGTAAATTCCCAGAGAAGCCCCCAAGGGTTGATCGCATCCTCCTCCGTGTATGGTACCATGCCATTTCTCTTATTAAATGATTCTTGTGGTAGATACTGCATTTTTTTTTAATTTAATGGCTCCATGAGGCAAAATCAATAGCAACTTTTCTTGTTACTCTTTAATGTGCTGAGTGCTTTATATAATCAATATAGTATTTAATCTCCACTATGTTGGGAATGTGCCGTGACCATCCATATTTTAGAGGGCACTATCTCAGGCCTAGAGGATAAAGTACTCCAAGTCATAGAGCTATTAAGAGGCAAAGCTGCGATTGCTCTCCTTGTTCCTTTCTTTTGGGAGAGATGTAGTCGAGACGTTGTGGTAGAGATCCACGCTAAAAACAAACAAGACATGCTAGGGAACTCAAATAGAGAACATAAAAGTCATCACCTTGGTTTTATCAAAGACTGCCTAAGGCTTTGCTTCCAAAGCTATTTTCTATTAGAGTAACATTTAAAAGCATATAAAATCCTGGACGGCTATGGCTGGTGAGGGGCTGGAGCGTTACAAGTACATCCCTCATTTAATAAAAGAGGAAGTTCAGAGGTAGTGTCCGGCTTTAAAATCCACACGGTTGTTTATTACCGGCTCTTAGGAATGTTTACGGAAAGCAGAAGATATGATGTAATCATTACTGGTAACATAGGAAAGAAAGTAGCAAAGAAAAATACAGTCACCTTAGACTAGTTAAATAGTATCTAGTCCAGCCAACTCCTCAGTCCAAGCCAAATAAATACAAAGGGAATGCTTCCCAAAACAGTTCATTCTAACCCCACACATTATCCACAGTAAGCACTAAGCAAAAGTTATTTTTAAAAAATGAATCTCTAATTTTATAATACTCATCATAACATGGAAAGCCTACATCCTTTCTTGTTCTAGAGATAAACAGTTAAAAACTCGTCTAAATGGTTAACCATGAATAACTCTTACAAGGTCCCATCCACTTTGATTTATGGTCATTCAATACAGATGTGAAACAAAAGCATACTAATTTAGACAAAATGCATATAGTAAAAGAATTAAAATGACTATCATCCATTTGACAATTTTCCAAACTCTGTATTTGAAAGGATTTTTCGTTACTGAACCTCTTTGCTACCAGGGAGTCCAACTCAGTACAGAATTGTGCTTTCTTCAGGGAGGGGTGCCAAGGTCACCACCCATAGCAACCTGGAGAAGTCCCTTTAAGCTTGCTCAGGAACATAAACACAAGAATTTGAATATAAACTGGAGGATATGCCCAGCCTTTCCAAATCCCTCTGTGTCTACAATTGGCATCTTCAGTCGCCCTCTCTTGAAAATTAGAGGGCCTGAAATAGAATCATAGTCCTCGCTCTTCACTTGGGGAAAGCTCAAACCCATATCTCTAGTGCAAAGAGCTGTAAAACAAACAACACGATCATCTGATGCTTCTCTAAGGTGGCTGGGTGGACTGAGGGCCCCTGATCTATTCCACAGACTGAAAAACTAGTGATTACAGTGGGACCTCGGGAGCCCCAGCAAGCAGCTTCTATACTTCCTTGAATTTTCGTGGGAAACATGAAACTGAATCTGAGTCCTGAAAATCCATGATGAATCCTTTTGCTTTCGAACTGTCTCCCTCATTAACTTGGGGTCTAGAGCATTGCCTTTCCCCCTAACTCCAGAGAAAAGGTGATAGCTTTGAAGACGATGCCTGAGCCTACGCTCTGCTTTCAGGTCCTAGCTAGCTCCCTACCTGGGTTGGGTGGCCAAGCCTGGATATTCAGTCTATCTCTTTCTGTTCCTATCTCTTGAGATGCTGAGGACGGACCGGAAAGGCTTTGTGCCTGGTAAGCCCTTACTCCACCACTGAGCTACTCCCCCAGTACCTTCTATTCTTATTCTTAACAGAGCTGCCTGCTAATTTAACAGGTTGGATTTGGGCCAAGCAGTTCTGCTCTCTGTTCGGGCTGCTCCTGAGTTC
Organism: Microtus oregoni; assembly: GCF_018167655.1. Lineage (NCBI taxonomy): Eukaryota > Metazoa > Chordata > Mammalia > Rodentia > Cricetidae > Microtus > Microtus oregoni. The sequence continues at coordinate 3,693,500 of NW_024543080.1, read as the reverse complement.
AGTCCTGCTCCAAGCCTAGCACTCAAGAAGGACAGGTACCTGGCCAGCGGGTCTCTCGTTGACTTTGAACTTGAATTTTAGGATCTTACAGGACTACCCACTGACTAGGAAGCTGCACTCCATTTTTTTTCCTAGCACAAGTTTGCCAACACTAGAAGGGAAAACTCTAGGTTTTTTGTTTGTTTGTTTGTTTTGTTTTGTTTTGTTTTTGAGGAGCATTTCACAGAGGATTTGAAGGTGCTGGGTCCAAGAGTTTCCCTTTAAATCACTGTCTTCTATTTTGCTCACTCTATCTGATGGAAATGGGCTACGGGGAGTTGTTGCTCATTTTATCAGATTTTCTTTTTCTCCTGAAAATTTCTAGGCCAGTGTCTGATCAGATAATCTCATGAAAAAGCTATCGCTTAGGAGATATCAAAGCCAACACCATGGCTGCCAATCCATAAAAATGAAATCTATTTCAAATCAAAGATCTTGCCTTAATTTTCGTTTTGGTTTCCAGTATATAAGCAAGTTAGCTGGTAGTGGGAATTTCACACATGCTCCTTGCATTGAAGAAAGACATGCAGAAGAACTGTGGTGAAGGGGATTCTGCCGTGGGCTTTGATTTCTGCAATTACTAGTTTTAAATCTTCTCATTTGAAATGTTTTCGAACCAGTGAGTAGTGATATTAAACACAACAGAGTAACAATTGATTTTACTGCTAAGCAGAGAAAAGCTGCCTGCTCTTCTGAGTTACTCTCAGGGCAAGAATTCAGCTTGGGGGAGAATGCTGACTGGAAGCTATGCCACAGCTACATCTGCAATATTTGCCACACAGCCCAAATTTTCTGTCTGTAAGATTCCTTAGAACTGTTGGTTCCTTAGGAATATCTGTGAAAATTAATATGAGCTACCAATGAAATATTACCATATAGACACAACACCTGTTACTTCCAACGCCAACAACCGCGCTGCTAATGCGCTGAAATCAGTTGTATACTGTGAACAGCCAAGGTAAGGGGATAATAACAGCACACATTATGACTTAGTGGTTTTTGTTTTCTGTGCTCAGGACTGAGTCTGGGACCTCGCGTATGCTGTCAAACTGACTAACCGCTGAGTGACATCCTCAATTCTCGCTTATTTTCAATAACTGATTACTGAATAAGAGAGAGTGAGGTAGAGTCTAGGTAGATAACCGGGGATTACAGACAGCATCCTAGGAGTCCCACTTGTCTGCCTGTGGGATCATGTGACATATTGATGTCAACAGTCATGGCATCACTGCAGAGAAAAGGTCTGCTGAATCTTGTTCCTTTAGTGTAGTCATTGTCTTTGACCAAATTATAATCATCCTTGGAAATTTGACATTTCTTCATGGTACAGAGCAATTGGTCACTGATGTGGGATGGCCTTCTGTATATGTGTTGATTTTATTGGTTGATGAATAAAGCTGTTTCAGCCAATGGCTTAGCAGAGTAAAGCCAGGTGGGAATCTGAACAGAGATATATATATAGAGAGAAGGCAGAGTCATGGAGACGCCATGAAGCTGCTAAAGGGGAAAAATGTCTGCCCCAGAACCTTACTGGTAAACCACGAGCCTCGTGGCAAAATAGAAAATAATAGGAATGGGTTAAATTTAAGGTAAGAGTTAGTTAATAAGAATTGTGAGCTAATAGGCCAAGCTGTGTTTTAGTTAATACAGTTTCTGTGTAATTATTTCGGGTCTGGGCAATGGGGAAATGAACAAACCGTCACTGACTACAGGTCACCACTAGAACTAAGACAGCTGTACTGTGTTTACAGGTATTTTTTTTGCCTATGTTCCCTTAGCTCTCTTCCCACGCCCTACCCCTGTATTTACTTCTGTGTGTCCTTGTAGAACCCTTAGGATGGATGGTCCTGTGTGTTGCTTCTCAGACACTGTAGACTGTTCTTTTCTTTTCTGAGACAGGATCTCTGTCTTAGGATTTCTATTGCTGCGGTGAAACATCATGACCAAGAAGCAAGCTGGGGAGGAAGGGGCTTATTTGGCTTACACGTCCACATTGTATCCCATCACTGTAGGAAGTCAGAACCAGAGTTCAAACAGGGCTGGACCCTGGAGGCAGGAGTTGATGCAGAGGGGAGGGGAGTTGCCTACTGACATGCTTCCCCTGGCTTGCTCAGGCTACTTTCTTGTAGAACTCCAGACCACCGGTCCAGGAATGACACCACTCACCATGGTCTGGGCCCTCCCGAATTGATCACTAATTGAGAAAATGCCTTACAGCTGGATCTCATGGAGCCCTTCCCTCAACGGAGGCTCCTTCCTCTCTGATGACTCTAGCTTGTGTCAAGTTGACACAAAATCAGCCAGTACAGTCTCTTACTTAGCCTACAAGTAGGCTAGGGTGTCTGGCCTATGAGCTACAGGGATCGTCCTGTCTCTGCCTTCTCCTCACTGGGATGACAAACACATCACCATGCCTGGCTTTTTTTTTTTTTTAAAAAAAATTGGGGTTCTGGAGATCAAATTTACGTCCTTACTCACTGAGCTATCTCTTAATCACAATGAGCAAAGGAGTTTTTGGCATGAAAATATGTAGATCAATGAATAAAAATGTTAGAGCACAGGTTAGCGGGGGCAGGCAAATGATAAATATGACAAATGCAATATGTATTATGAGAGCTATGAAAAAGAAGAAAGTAGCTTCTGTGGGGTGGCACACACTTTTAATTCCAGTACTTTGGGAGGCAGAGGCTGGTGGATCTTTGAGTTCAAGGCTACCCTAGTCTACAGAGCAAGTTTGAGGGCTACACAAATAAACCCTGTCTCAACCCTTCTGCTAAAAAAAAAAAAAAAAAAAGGAAAGAAAGATAGAAATGTAGAAAGAGAGAATAAGGAAGAAGTTGCTGGAGAATCAGATGGAAGGTCTGGGGCACATTATGCCCATCTGGTAGGCAGCCCCCCACTGGGATCTCAGTCTTCTCCAACACTTTCTCATAGGCCACCTCATCCTTGACTGCTGCTGGGCACCTTCTTAACCACCAATCTCCCCTGCTTTGTTCCCAGAACCCTTCCCACCTCTGCTAAAGCACTCAGCACTCTGTCGTGCCTTAGATGTAAATGCACCTGACTGGAACTTCTAAATAAAAAGAGCATGTCTCACTAATCACTGCAGAGTCACACACAGAGGTGCTGGCTGAATGAGTGTTGGTTGACGAGTGAATCCTAAATTTATTGATATTGGAATTCAAAAGTTCAGTATGGAGATACCTGATACAGGTGCTTTTCTGGAAAATGTCTATTCCTTGTGCTCTTGAAGAATTTCTAGTTTTTACAAGTCTACATATAACACACCCAACAAATCAAACAAAAACTATAGTATCCTCAGGAGCTTCTCTTTGTAGTTGCAATGCATGATGTGAATAGCCTGGAAATGTAGCTGCTCTTCATCACAATTCAGGCAACATAGCTTTGCCTGAGAGAAGGTGGTTTAAGTGATATTGTCAAGTTCCTCATGAGGAGTAAATATGCTTATAATAACACTTTCAAGACAGACACGCCCATGGTAAACCAACAAGTTTCATTGGTTCTTGAACAAGCAAGCAGAAGAATACAGCTTGATGCTTTCTGTACGTTTTACCCACTGTCAAAGAGAACAATAAAGTTTGTTACACTTGCTGTACGAATATTGGTGGGCAGGTGGGATAAAATTCTTCTACTGAGCAACTACAACATAATGTTGGCATTTTACTTAAAACAGCAGTTTTAGAAATTAAAATATTAATGAGCAATTATTACAATATAGTTATAAACTATCAGTAATGCAGCGGATTGAATTCGTGATTAGCTTTTTTGAATAGAGAAATAATCACATGAAATATTAATGAATGCTCTACTAGATTGCACATTGTCTTAGTTAGGGTTTCTGTTGCTGTGAAGACTTTCTTTTATAGAGTTTTTCTCTTATAAGAATTGCCATCATCACAACAACTCTTATAAATAAAGGAAAAACTTCCTTACAGTTCAGAGTTTTCATCTTTTATCATCATGGTGCTAGAGAAGGAGCTAAGGGTTATAATATCTTGACCAAAAGGCAACAGGAAGTAGTCTGAGACACTGGGCATGGCTTGAGCATATATGAGACCTCAAATCCTGTCTCCATGGTGACACACTTCCTTTGACAGGCCACAACTACTCCCACAAAACCACACCTCCTAACAGTGCCACTCTCTATGAGTTTATGGGGGTCAATTACATTCAAACTCCCACACTCATGATGGATCCTTTTGACGAAGAGTTCTTTTCTCTTAAGAAGGAGTCTTGCTGTGTTGCCTAGACTGGTCTCCAACTGCTGAGACCTCCCATCTCAACCATCTCAGTAGCTGGAATGATGAATGTGCTCCACTCCATCTGCTAGCAAGTGAGGAATTTAAAATGGACTTTTAAAATAAGGAAATGTGTTTCCATCCATAAAGTCTTGTTTTTTTTTTTTTTGCAATGCCAAACACTGAGCCCAGGACCTTGCATACACTAGACAAGTGCTCTGCCACTTAGTATTCATCCTCCTTAATTTTTTTAATTAAATTGAAACACTCATGTTTGTCCTATAGAAATTTATTTTGTACCCAAAATAGGGCATATTTTTCAATTAATTTTCCTTATGTATAGGAAATCACTATATTCCTTTTCAAGATTTGAGGTTGCTAAGGTAAGAATTGTCATTATTAGAGACATATGGTTACATGAAGCTCCTTGTACATGAAGTACATACATCAAAAGCAACAAGACAATGTGGGGAGAAGAGGGAAAGTGTAGGTTAGAGACTAAGCCAATGGGACAGACACGGTACACACTGACAGGAGACAGGATGCCGATGTTAGAGAAGACACGGGTACACACCGACAGGAGACAGGATGCCCACGGTAGAGATTCCACATCGGCAGCTGTGAGGTCACACTTTCCTTCTGTTTTACCGCTTTGGTTAGCATAGTGCTGCATATGTGTGTACACAGTTCTGCACTGAGTACTTGTTTAATTAATTGAATAACTTACACAGGAATAGCCAAATGTATATTACTTTTTGTTCTTGGGGCTGTATCTACTACCAAAAACAGGGATAAATAAAGAAAATAGAAATTGTGTAGAGATGACAGTTGTTTCAGTTTTTCAATGTTTTAATTATCTACTTGGTATCATATAAGAAAGTTTGGCCAGTCACTCAGCACTCAGGAGGCAGAGGCAAGTGGTTTGTGGACAGTCTGATCTACAGAGTTCGTTCCAGAGAAGCCAGAGCTGTTGCACAGAGAAACCCTTTCTCGAATAAACCAAAAGAGAAGAAAACAGGAAAGTTCAAAGTTTGTTTTGTTTTGCCTTTTTTTTTAAACTGAGAAAGTAGCTTAACAGTACAGCATATGCTTAGCCATTCCCTAAGCAAAAGAAAGAAAGAAAGAAAGAAAGAAAAAAGAAAAAATTAAATTTATAATTGAGGAATTCTCTTTAGTATAAAAATTTTAGTTCGTTTGCTTTTTGTTTTTCAGTTTTTTGTTTTGTTTATGTTTTTTGAGACAGGGTTCCTCTGTGTAACATTCCTGATTGTCCTGTTCTACAAAACTGCCAGTTCATTTTGTAGAACAGTCTGGCCTTGAACTCATAGAACTCCACCTGCCTCTGCCTCCCAAGTTCTGGGATTAAAGGTGTGCGCCAGCACTGCCCAGCAATTAGAGAAGTTTTCAGAGATCAAGTGTGTTAATGTGTGTGTAAAAATTTGAAGTAGGTACCTGTGAATGAGCATTTTAATATGCTGCCTGAATACACACCCATGTATATGCTAAATTCATAAGTTTTGAGACCACAGTAAACACATTTACCTATAATATGGGTTCAACGTGGGAGCTCAACAGATAATATGTTTTCATGAAAATGAAAGACAATGTTAATAAAGTGAGAAGAACATGTAAGTATCTTTCAGCTATGCAATTCCTTTCCCTTGCCAAGCTGAAGTTACTCAAGAGTGCTGGACTGCTCCCGTTTCTTCAGAGGCCCCGGCTCACCACGACTTCACCAGTCAATAGCAAACAGGGGCTGCTACGGTGAACACCTTTGTTATCTGTCCGTAGAAGTGGTCTGCTGCTCTTAGATAAGAGAGGGAGCAGAACCAGCTGTGATGCTGAAGTGTAAAAACTGAACACTGCTGACTTATCTGCTCTGTTTTTACAGGGTCTCACTCTGTGCACCAGACTGGTATAGAACTGACTGTGCAATCCCAGTTGGCTTTTAATTTGGAGCAATTCTCCAGCCTCACCCACCCAAGTCCTGAGCCACCACCACACACTGTTCATACTTAGCCTTTATAGAGAGATTATCTTGAATACTATTTTTGTAGCAACATGCAAATGACATAATTGAAGACATTCAATAAGAAGGAATTTGCACATAGCACAATTTAAGAAGTGGGTAAATAGATACAACATGTAGTTTAGCTTAGAATTGCTACTTAGGAGGGATCTGGTTTCACCATAATAAAGCAAATGACTAGGCCCACTTTACACGGTATCTAGTTGTACTTTACAAGGGTATTCCTGGGGAAACATCTATAGTTAGTACTCTTCTTGTGTCTTTAACCAACAGTAAAATGAAATCAATCTTTATCTATACCCTGATTGTCTCCCTAATGCATGTGTTGCTTTTTTCTTTGAATCCACAATACAAATCAGAATATTAAAATGGCATTTTAGTTTTTAGTTTTTGAGAACTTCGTACATGACTATACTGTATTGACAGGATTTCCACCCTTCCAGCTCCTTCTCTCTGTCCCTTCCACTCCCTATTGAATTTAGAGCTCTTCTGCAATTATTGTTTATAACCCCAATGGGCTACCCACATGGGATTAGATAACCTAGCAGGGGCTCATCCCTGCAGAAATGGACTTTCCCTCTCTCAGTGGCTAATGATTACTTAAATTTCTTCATGCAAGGGAGGGGTGTTGTGAAATTTCCCTATCCAAGCTGGTATGTCAACTGGTATAGCTATAATGTAGGTCTCACGCAGGCAAACATACTGTTGGAATTTCATGGGTGAAAAATATACTGAGTGGTGTAACCCAGATACAGGAAGACAAAAACCATATGATCCCTCTTATTTGTGGATGCTAGCTCAGAATCTTTAGATTTGATTATATAATCTGTAACCTCAGGAGCTAGAAAAGTAGAAAGGCACCAGGGGAGAAGTGGGAAGGAGAGAGGGGGGGGGCTGATACAAGTATTACGAAGGGGGAAAGGAAAATGGTGCAGGGAGAACTTTACTGAAAAGGGGGCAGGAAGGTAATATGAGGGGGAGGAAGGAAGGAAAGATGATAACACACAGGGTGTTGAAAAAGCCACAGAGAAATACTATTTTAAAACCTACTTAAAATACACATATATGGATATACATATAGTTCAATGGGATTATATCACATTGGGTGATAATATTCCCACCTAGGAGCCATAGACTATCTAACAAAAACTCCATTGCCAGGCAAGGAACAACTCTTTTTGAGTTGTTGGGGGGCATCTGAGAGGCTCTCCAACAACATAAGCTACCACCATTGCTTAGTTTTTTTTCTCAGAACTCGAAAGTAGGACACTACTGCTGAAGACACCACACACTTCAAAGGATCTGGAGGAGCTGGAGCTGGAGATGACTTGGAAAGCTCCTCCCTGAGGGTGGGATGCAAGCTACCAAAGGAAAAGAGTCCTACCCAGTTGTAAAGCCTGCAGACCACAAAGGCCAGGACAGCAAGATACCCAAAGCATATGATAGTGGCATTTATATATTGGGGGTTACCAACAGCTATTTCATTGGACTTAAGGTAACTTCATGGGAGAGAATTCATGCCTGGAATTGTAAATCTGAGAGGTCACAGACCCTAGAGAAGAGCCTACTATTTCAGATCCCACATCCGTATTAGTTCCTAACTGTGCTCTGAATACTTACCCTATGCCCATGTATCTATGGGCATCGCTCTCACCTCTCAGCAAAGGAGCTTCTTTGTGTAGAAGACAAGTCTACCGGAGAGATTCACGGGTGGTTAGACATAGAGGATGATGACTGTGGGCTGTGTCAGCTCTGCCTGGGGCATCTACAACACAACCCTCACACCTAAGACTCACGGAACCTCTCAGGAGATGGGGCGGAAAAGGAAAAACTGGAGGACGTAGATGGCTGCTGCGAGGCAGTGTCTTCTAGTCGTGATAGCTCTGCTGTCTTTAAATTCAGACACGACACTCTGGGTTTTAATGCCAGCACTGAACAGAAAGAGAGACAGACAATGGGAAAGAGGGAGGAAAGAAGGGGAGAGGGAGGGAGGGAGGGGAGTGGTGGAGAAAGAACCATGAATTATATTCTACTTGACAGCTATTTGCTTCCATGCGTTATCTAATTAAAATGCGCACAGTGGGCTGTGCATGCTGACGCATGGCTGTGGGAATTCTAAGGCATGCTGTATTATAATGTGGGGAAGCTGGAGAGATGACTTGAAGGTGTGTCAGGATAGAATGCTGAACCTGTCAAATACATGGTTAGGAGGGGGAATGAATGCTTAGGGCCAGGGAAAAGCAAGAACAAATTGGGTGACAAGGGAAAGATGGCTTTAGAAAATTAGTTGGCTCTATGCAGGCTGTGGCTTCTGAGCTGTGGGGACCAGGTTTTCATCACTTCCCCAGGCTTTTAGTTTTACTTCACGTTTCAGAGCTTTTCACTTATTTTTATCTCGCAGATAATATTGCTTACAGCGGTCGGTCCTGATTTTTACATCCTTATGTTTTTCACTCCAGCATCAGAATATAATTCCCTTTTTAATGCAGATAGGAAGGTGTTCCCATCTGAGGCATGTGTGAGTGTTCATGTGTACAGAGAATGGAGATCAGCCTTCAGTGTCCTTCTCAGGAATGCTTTAGGACAGAGTCTCACCGATTAGGAGAGGTTTCTCCTGTCTTCCCCTCCACAGTACTGGGATTACAAATATATGCCACCAGGACTAGCTTTTTAGGTGAGTCTAGGGGATTAAATTTGAGCCCTCAAGATGCAAAGCCAATCCTTTTTCAACTAAGCTGAACCCCACCCTGCCCCCCCAGAATATCCCCTCTCAGTTTCCTAGCCTTGTCAACTCTTGCATTTCTTACGTCATCCTCAAAAACCCAGGAAGCTGTCCAGGTTGGCAATGACCAGTATCCTTCAGTACATGAATGTCTGTCTCTTAGAAAGGCACAGGCATAAGAACACCACAGTTTACACCCAGACGCATTCGGCCAGAGGAAGGGGCTCCATCCGGCCCCCACTCTGTCTCATCCTCGGCTACGAACGCAGTTCAACGTCTACCAAAATGGAGAAAAAATAAACTCACAAAATGACAGCAAACTGGTACTGCTCACATAGATCTGGAGACACTTAACAATGAAGGGTCATGTGGTAGGGTGGTTTGGCTTCTTCTGCTGTTATTTCAAGTATGACTTTGATCAGGGTCAAGTAGAACAGAGAAGAGCTGCCTCGTGTTTTTGTTTGTATGTGCGTTTGTTGGTTTGTTGCTTCACCTACTGTAGGCTCAGCACTGTTATTGGTACTCGTTACTTAATATTCATAATGCAGGGCCACCCTAAAAAAGCCAAGTCAGAAAACAAAACACAAAAAGTTAACTGCCACCACTGGGTGAGGGGTGTTTATTTGGGCATCACAAAGATGCCCAAAATTCAGGTGCAGATAGGCTAAACTTGGAGTCACAGACAGATCTGAGATCTGAACCCGGCCTCTACTCTTCCCTAACGCCAATTTTACCACTTACTAGACCTTTGGCCAAGTCATTCACTTGTTCAATGACCACCTTGTGTTAGGTATGCTGCTTGGCTCTGGGTTTCCAAGAAATGATGTGGCCCAGTCCTTTCCCTGAAGAAAGCCTTAGCAGAAGACACACTGGAAGGAGACAGACATGTAAGGGAAGCCTTGTCATGAAGTGCCAAGAGTAGTTCTGGTGGTCTGAAGTCTGGTAGAAAGTACAAATATTGAACCCAGTATATTCTAACCTGGAACAGGGAGGTGGCCGAGGTCAAGAAATACTCACAGGGGAGGTGGCTTTGCAGCTCCATGTTGTCACCTAATGAGTCAGGGGGTTGAAACACAATGCTTAGCCTGAGTGAACACTGGACCCTGAAAATTCCCACGAATCCACAAGGATGACCCCAGCTGGGACCCTAAGCAATAGAGGAGAGGGTGCTTGAACTGGCCTTCCCCTATAGTCGGACTGATGATTATCTTAAATATCACCATAGAACCTACATCCAACAACAGATGGAAACAGAGGCAGAGACCAGCATCAGAGCACTGGACTGAGCTCCCAAGGTCCAGTTGAAGAACGGAAGGAGTGAGAGTATGAGCAAGGAAGTCAAGACTATGAGGGGGTCACCCACTGAGACAGTGTGCCTGAGCTAATGGGAGCTCACCAACTCCAACTGGACTGGGAGTGAACGAGCATGGGATCAAACTAGTCCCTCTGAATGTGGCTGACAATTGGGGCAGACTGAGGGGCCACTGATAGTGACACTGGGATTTGTCTCTACTGCATGTACTGGCTTCATGGGATCCTGTTCTCTTTGGATGTATACCTTGCTCAACCTGGATGTAATGGAGAGGGCCTTGGACTTGCCACAGGGCAGGGTGCATTGCCCTCTCTTAGGATTGGAGGGGGATGGGGTGAGAGGGTCTGTGGAGGGAGTGGGAGGGGAGTGAGAGGAGGGGAGGAAGTGGGAATTTGTATCGGTATTTTTTTAAGTAATAAAAAAAAGTAAAAAAGAAAAAAACCCTGGACCCTGAAACAGCCTGGGAAGAAATGAAAGTGACTCAAGGCTGGAGTGAAGCTGCCGAAAGCTGGGGGCAGCCGAGTGACACCCTTTGTCAGAGGGTTAAGGAAGTAACGTATATAGAGTGTGAAGCAAACCACGCGAGCAGGCGGAAGCTGTTTTTCTTCATCCTCTCTCCCTGCCCAAACTCCCAGTCTTTTCTATTCAGTGCTGGGTATTGAATCCATGGGTCTTATACATGGCACCCACTTTCTAGACAGTGAGCTCCACCTGTGGCCACCTCCTGAGACACCTGACACACTGTGGGGTTCTTATTGTGGATCACTTTGCTCACCACCTAAAAAATGGTTCATACCCGTAAAGTCATAACAACAGTGGCCAGAAGCTTGGTGACAGTAAGGGGTGGATTCTGGAAAGGACTGAAGCAAAAGCTGAATTTGGTGTCAGTCAATCGAGCGGCTTTGCGTGGCTATCTGTGTGAGTCCATGAATGTGTAGAGCCTCCGGGACAGGGGGACAGGATTCAACATTTTTCCACAGGAAGAGCTTAATTGTTTCCCAAGCCAGGAGAAGCTTCCTCTCTCCCTATCCCTCTCTTCCTTTCTGTCCTCTTGCCTCAGACCTGAGTTCCAGTTTTCTAAGTGTGTGTCATCGTGTACTAATCCATCCTTACAGGCCAACCTGCCCATCTCTATTACATGGTTCTGTGCACTCTTGTGTTGAATGCAGACCCTGAAATCTGAATCTAGATTATTCAACATAATCAGCCATTGAAGATATGCAGCAAGTATTTGCTAAATAAGCATCTAGCTAATGAGAAACTAAAAATAATCTCACTTGCTGTGGCAGGACACTGGTGTGGCCAGAGTAGGAGGTATCTTACCTTAAAATGTCTCAAAATGCAGCAAAAGGAGTAACAGAAATGTTACAATGTTACCTATTTTGTTTTCAAGGAGTCTGCATATGGTCAGGAGCAAGTGCATAGTCAGATGGGCCCATTTTGAAGCCTGTTACAAGTCACACGGCCCTGAGGCCTCTGGCCGAATGGCTTGTGTATCAGCTTTCTCATTTGCGTACTATAGGCAATAACAGAATCTACCTTGTAGCATTGTCCTGAAGTCAGTAACTCTGTAGAGTTACTGAACACAAATCACTTTAGAGTAGCTCTGGGATGTCAGCAGTGTACTACCTCAGCCTCAGGAAGAAGCAGGTCTACTGATGAGAAGGGCAGCTTTGAGGCCACACCCAGATTAGGGCATGTGCCTCCCTAGGAGTTATGCCAGGTGCACACAGCACTGTGGCAGACCTTTCCAACCACTACCCAATCAGGCATGTGGGGTGAAGCTTCTGATCCCTTAAAATTGTTCTTAAAAACTGGCAATGGGACTGGTGAGATGGCTCCGTGTTTACTAGCACTCTTCCAGAGGAACAGGGTTCGATGCTCAGCACCCACCTGACTGCTCACAGCTATGAATAATCCCAGTTCCAGGAGAATCCTGTGTCCTTTTCTGGCCCCTGGGCACCAGGCATGCAGATGCTGCTCAGACACACATGTAGGCAAAACATCTATACACATAAAGCAATCATTGAAAAAAAAAACTACTCTCTTCCAAATGTCCCAAAAATAGCACGGTCAGTGTCGGGACATAGCTCAAGAACAGAGTCATGTGAAGGGAATTCTGAGAACTTGTGAGAAAACTCCAAGAAAACAAGACATGAATCTTGTGACCTCGGTGTCTTCAAAACATAGACTTTTTCTTGGAATGTGTTTTCATGCTCCTCCCAGGTGTGGCAGACTGGAGTGAGTTTAAGCTGTTGTTACTCATGTGTCTTCCTCATATTATAAATTGCCCGAATATCTGATAACGTTGGCTGTCGCATGAGGCTTTAGTCTGTCTCATGTGTAGGCCCTGCTCTCCCATGTTCTCTCTGCCAGCTCGAGTGGTGAGCAGGTCAGGACACAGGTGAAGCTCTGTTGCAGAAACACATTTCCCATCAGAATGCCACTGTGTCATTTTTCCTATTAAATCTCATGAGCACCTGGATAGCTGAAAGCTTCCTATCAGATTAATCTTTTAGTAGTATATAAATGTTTATGTCACCAGGCTTGTACTGAGCCATCTCAATGGCTCACCTTTTAGTTAAAAAATATTTTCAAACATTTACGTATTAGGAGCATGTGTGTGTGCTCAGAGGACAATTTATAGGAACTGGCTCACTCTTTTTTTTTTTTTAATATTTATTTATTATGTATACAATATTCTGTCTGTGTGTATGTCTGCAGGCCAGAAGAGGGCACCAGATCCCATTACAGATGGTTATGAGCCACCATGTGGTTGCTGGGAATTGAACTCAGGACCTCTGGAAGAGCAGGCAATGCTCTTAACCTCTGAGCCATCTCTCCAACCCCTGGCTCACCCTTCGTAGCATGTAGATTGCAGAGACTGACCTCAGGTGGTCAGGTTTACAAGCAAGTACCTTTACCCATGGAGCCATCTTGCCGGTCTCCACTTTTTATTTCTGAGACAAGCTCTCTCAGTGAACATGAAGCTTGATTCAGTTATGCTGGGTGAACAGAAGCCTTCAGGGCCCCGCCTGCCTCCATCCCACCAGGGCTGGGGTTACAGACTTACATTACCAGTCCAGCTTCTTGCATGAGTTCTGGGGATCTGAATTCATATCATCATGTCTGTGGGACACCCACTTTACGGACTGAGCATTCGTCCCAGCCCGGATTATTTTTGTTACTTAGGATGATTCTACACCCTGAGTTCAAGTAATTCTCCTGCTTCAGCTTCCTGAGAGTATGGATTGTAGGCTGCACCCACATCTCTTGCCTTCAAACCCCAACAATAGCAATGAAAACAGCCAGGGTGAAAGTCTCACCTTATAGCTAGGCTAAGCAATGTCACTGGTTATGTTGGGAGAAACCTCTTAGTCTTGTGCTCTGTCACACGCAAACACCACGAATTTACACAGAAAATGGTATGTACCTAATTAAGTAAGCATTCTAAATTGGAACATAAAACATTACAAGACAAAATGTAAACCATCTTCTTATAAACCAGATTTTAATAACCTAATCCTAAAACAGGAAATATATGTTAGGCATTATACGTTGATGAGAAGTTTGCTTTGGGCCTTGGAATTTAACTTCCGTATTTGTAGAACTTTCAGGCCATGTGAGAGCATTTTAAATTTGTTTTGACGACTATCTACTAGTGCATCCCACAAGTTTAACCCAAGAGCATTTTAGACACTGAATTTGGCTCAACTTTTAAATTAACTTTTTTTTTTTTAATGGTGCAGGTCAAACTCAGGTCTTTTCAAATGGTAGGCAGGGTTCTATCATTTGCACAAGAAGCTAAGCAAGGGCTCTCTATTCATGAGTCGGCCAGATGCTTGCCTCCCTAGTGTGGAGTCCAGAGGCAATGATGGTGAGGTATCCTCAACCATCCGCCACCTCTGGGGATAGGAATCTTACTATATCTGGAGCAAACTGATTAGGTTAGGCTAGCTGGACCTAGGGCTGTGGATCCTACCATCTCTGACTCTCCAGCACCGGGGTTACAGACACCTAATGCCATGGTTGAATTTTGATTCGGATGCTGGAGCCAAACACAAGTTTGCATGTGTGTACTGCAAGCATCATGTTGACCAAGTCACCTACGCACGTCCATGTTTTTACTTTTTTAATAGTTTTGAGCTGGGCGGTGGCAGCACACACTTTTAATCCCAGCACTCAGGGGGCAGAGGCAGGCAGATCTCTGTGAGTTCTAGTTTCAGGATAGGCTCCAAAGCTACACAGAAACCCGGGAGAGAGAGAGAGAGAGAGAGAGAGAGAGAGAGAGAGAGAGAGAGAGGGAGGTTTTGGCCCTGTTGTCCTGGCTGGTCCCAAACAATGGGGTTCATGCAGTTTTTTTCCTTCTGTTACCTATTACCAGATCAAGAAAATGTTTTACTATATTTCTGAACTGTATGATCCAGTAAATAAATTATTAAAATGTATACCTACTTTAAGTCAATAAAAGTAATGTATACGATTGAGAAATTAATGTGCTCATAAAATTTCTGCACAAAAGCTAAAAGACTAGAACTCTCAAAAGTCTTTCCTGATTTCAGTTTGTCATGTTGCCACATCAATTGTGATTAGAAATTGGTTTAGAAAGAGACACTTTTAACTCACAAATTTACTAGGAGAGCTGCCTGACAATATGTATCAAAATTTCTTTGTTTTGTTTTGGGCTAAAAGTATTTATAAGTGTTTGGCATATTTGGTATTAGTAATGCGGGTATTTTCAAAACAACATATGTATTGACTGTTACAGAATAACAATGAGAGGACATTGAAATTTCGTATTTGTATTTGCTGACAACTCAACGGATGCTTTGGTGGTGTCCTCAGTTTTTAGCAAGGTCCTAAACATTAACTTTCCAGTTCCGAAGTCAAGCTATGTGTGTTCGAGGAAATGATTTTCCTCATCAAAACAATGACGGCACCATGATTGCAGATTTTATTCTAGTGCTCTGATGAGGTTAAGTTCTATGAGACCCAAACTGCTTGTTGAGCTGAAAATCCAGTTCTGGATTGCATGGAATGACTAAATTTCTCCTGCATTCTGCCTGAAAACCATGACTGTCGCAGGAGTGCAACTTCGGTGACTCCTCAGTTAGGAACATGGCCAGCTCATTTCTAAATGGAAACTCCCAAGTGCCACAGCCCATCAATCATCTGACATATAATCTGACTTCCACTGAGCTGGAATGTTCTTTAAAGGTCAGGTCTTTGGATGAAGAATGTCAGTTTAGTGGGTTATGCAGCAGAAATGCCTAAATCTGGGGCAGTGCTTGAGCGTTGGAGAAACGGCTCCTCTTCAAATAGCAGAGAAGAACTGAGGACTATAAGCGGAAAGTCTTCTGCTTAGTCACATTCCCTACTGCCTCTGCCTGTATCTCATTAAAAGTAAGATAAAAGAAATATAGCTGGGCATTGTATCATATTCATCTACTTTCACTCGTATGCTAGGGAGTCTGGAAACACTACCTGGCAAATATTTGAGAAAACTGGAGAAATAATATATTCGATGTGGAAAAAACAAATCTAGATTTCTGATTTAAAAAATTGGAACTTTTTAACACAATTACTTTTTTTTTTTCTTCTTCTTCAGTAAAAAGGATCTTGCCGCACACTCCAGGCTGGTCTCGAGCTCATGGTGTTCTTGTTTCACTGCAAGAAACCTGCTTTCTACTATATAAACAATGGAGGCCTGGTAGTGACACATGGTCATAATCCCAGTACTTGGGGGCACAGTGGCGGAGAAAAGACAATCACAAGTTCAAGACCGACTTGTGCAGTGAGTTCCAGGCCAGCTCAGGCTACATGTGACTCCACCTCTACAAAGTGAAACCACCAGAAAGCGGGCCTGAGCGAGAATCCCCTTCTCTTTCCACGTTCTCTATATTTTGCCATCCGTTCCACTCCCCAACGCCTTCTGTCCACATGCCCGCCTCGCAGGCATGAGACTCCTGCAGTTTATGAAAGTGAAGCAATGCGGCATTCTTTTTCAGATAGGCCAATCTTTTTGTTAGCCTGGGACCAGAAACTGCGGCTTCTCAACTGTCCCAAACCTGCCGGATTCTAGGATTCTAAGGATCTGATCCTAATCTACTTTTTCAGAATGGCCGAAAGCGAGTAGATAAGAATTTCAATGCCCCCGGTCAGCTGCGTGCCCTTGGGCGACTGGATGAAGTTTTCCCAGGCTATAGCGATTAACGATCTTTAAAAATGATCTAATACCTGTCCTGAACGCGAGCGCACGGCTCCCACAAGGCACACAGAGGGCTTTTTAAAGCGCTCTCCTAAGTGATGCTTAAACCGCAGAACGCTTCCGAGAGCAAACATCCGCTACAGTGCGAGGACACCTGGGCTTTGCAAGTCGCCTTACGGGAACCTGCGAGCTCCGCGTCGCTCTTCCGCCCACGCTCGGGGCGCCCGGAACACCGATTCTCTAGGGAGAGAGTCTGGAAATCGGGCTGCGACTCCAAGCGGGGATCTTTCCCGAGTGGGTCAAGCTCCTGGCGGCATTTAAGACCCCAGAGCGACGCCCAGCATCCCTCCCGGAGCCGCCGAGCCGCGCTAGAAGCACCTCCCGTTACCACGGGGACCCCGGACTCCACTGCTATCCCCAGCCCCCACCGTGATGCCCCCCCCACACCCCGTTTCTCTTCCACGTGACACGGGCCGGAACCGTCACTTCCGGCGGCGCGAGCAGCGCGCCTGCGCGAGGCGCCCGGCTCTGCCAGAGGTTGGCACCGGCGCCGCACCCCCTCCCAACTGCCGCAAGAGGCGGGCGGCGTCGGTGGGAGCGGGCGCGGGCGGGCTGCGGTCTCCTGGGTGCGCAGGCCGCGAGGCTCGGCCGCCACGCCCACCTCGGCCGGCCCCTCCCTCCTCCCCGGCGGCTCGCGCCCCGCGCGCCAGGCCCCGCCCCGGCCCCGCCCCGGCCCCGCCCTCCCCGCCGCGCTCTGCGGGCGCCGGGGCCGCTGCAGCGGGCGAGCCGGCGAGCGAGCGAGCGGGCGGGCGGCCGGGGCTGAGCGCTCGGGACGCGCGGAATGTGAGGCGGGCGAGCCGCTGTGCACCGTCGCTAGCTCTTTCATTCCTGAGCGCGGAGGAAGGGCGGCGACCCCTCACAGACGGTCGGCCGCGCCCCGCCGCGCTCCGTGTGGCGCGGGTCCGGTCTCTCGCCGTCGCGCGCGCCCTTGTGCCCTCCTGGTGCCCTCCAGCGCGCCGGCGGGACCATGAAGAAGTTCTCTCGGATGCCCAAGTCGGAGGGCAGCGGCGGAGGGGCGGCGGCTGGCGGGGCCGCGGGAGCCGGGCTCGGCGGCGGCTTCGCAAGCTCGTCCATGGGGGTCCGGGTGTTCACCGTCGGCCGCTATCAGGTCACCCTGGAGGAGACGCTGGCCGAAGGTACGGGCGACGGGCGCTGCGGGAGGCAGGTGAGGGAGGCCCGGGGTGTGGCGGTGGCTGAGGGGCCAGCCCGGCGGCTAGATGAGTGGCTCGGGCACGAAACCGCTGGCGGCCCCGTTGCGGGCACGGTTGTCTGTCTGTCTCGGGAGTTTGAAATCGTTTTCTGTTCTTACTGGCGCGAGAGAAGAAATAGAAGACGTCCCAGTAAGTGATGTGGTGTCATGATTGGACCCGTGACTCATTAGTGAGGGTCAGATGGAGCACTGCTGGGACACTGCTCTGCCAGCTGTGGCTCTGGCGGCTGTCCTGCCTTGCTCTTGGGTCCCAGCCTCCCCGACGCGCAGGGCAGTGGATCCCGCAGCCGCTGCGGTTTGTTTGGGGTTTGTTGCTGCTCAAAATCCCAAACAAAACAGGACTCCCAAGCCCGTGTGTATCTGGTTGTGTGTGTGCGCACAGATAATGGGTATGTGTGTTGGCATCGTCTCTCCGAATTCAGTTAAGTGGTTGCTTGGGGCGGGGGTGGGTGGGAGTAAACTTGAAGTGCGTTTATCTGTGTTGTGTAGTATCTTCTCCCGGGGACAAGGTCCTGTTTTTGTCCGCCCAGTGTGTCATTTTATTAGTACTTTAAACGGCGAGCAGTTTAACTTTCCCGTGTGAGGTTTTTGGTGGCTCTCTCATTGTCTGATAGAGGCTATGGCAGCAGGTAAAAGTCTAGGTACAAAAGGAAGTTTATTCCATGTTTAAAAAAGTGCTAGGCTTTAGTTTTGTATTTCTGGTGCAATTTGCTTGTAGAAAATACTTTCTGATTTCTTATTACATCTTATTACATTGACTTTGAAGTTTTGAAAGCAAGATATTAATACGTTGAAAAATCCATGAGAAGTAGTTCTCGTTGATAAGCAAATGATTTTAAAAAAATAAAGCTAAGAAAAAGAGACTGTAGGGAGACGTTTTGATGTTCTGATTTGCTGGTTAGATGTTGACATGGTTTGAAAACAAGACAGATTCCACTTGTATTTTTGAAATTCCACGAACAATAGGAAATCAGTGCCATAAAAAGCTAAGGGCTTCAGGTCTATAAAATAAAGGAAAAGCAAACTTAACATTATCAGGGATGTGTGTCATTGTGTGCAAGCACTTGCTCAGGAGTCCCTTTCTGAGCCGTAGTGCAGGGGAGGGAAGGGATTGCCGGATTTCCAGAGCGTGTCTGTGAGTGGCTTTGATAGCTTGGCTGCAGTGCCAACTTTGCTAGCTCTTGATGCCTGGTGCATTTCAGGTGTTGGTTAAGTTGGGGTGTAGGTGTTGAGCGTTGGTGGCTATAACTCCCACACTCACCGTCCAGTTGTTTAGTAGTTCACTGAAGTGTAGCTTGAATAGTGCTATCCCTCCTCACTGAGTTCCAGGTTTAGTCTTTTATTTAGTATTGTGACAGTACTAACGTATCACTAATAGACTGTAAATTTTAACATGTCCTGTCTTACCACACACTTGGTAGCAAAGCACTGATAATCACTGTTGTAGTGTTTGTTTGTGGTGTGTGTGTGTGTGTGATAGTAGAGATTGAAGGCAGGGCCATATTACCAGTCTTTTTACCTTTTACATTTTTGAGACCTGGAGCGAGTTACTAGGAAAGCCTTGAATATTCCATTCTTTTGCTTCAGCCGGTCAGTGCTGTGCTTTCCCACAAGTTGTTATTAACAAGCATGGCTTCCATTAACTTTTGCTGAATGTGTTTGTCAGTTTTTCATGTGTACCTGTTCGTGTGTCTGTGTCTGTATGCATATGTCTGTACACTTGTGTGTGGAGTAGTATCAAGTGTCTTCCTCAGTTGCTTTCCACCTTAGTTTTTGAGACGTGGGAGCCATGTATTTGGCTAGACTGGCTACCCCTTGAGCTCCAGCAGCCCGTCTGCCTTCCTCTCCTGCCAGCATTGGGGTTACAGAAGACCCCAGTGCTCAGCTCTTACATGGATGCTGGGGATTTGAACTCAGGTCCTGATGACTGTTTGGCAAGCACTTTACCTTTCGATTTCTGCCTCATGAAGATTTATTTCATTGATTTTAGGACCTGGTGATGGTCTCCTTTAATCCCAGACAGGTGGATCTCTGGGTCTACCTAACAAGTTCCAGGACATCAAGGTTACCAAGAGAGACCCTGTCCCCAAAACAAGGAACACAAAACCCTCAAAATACCTTCTTAC
This sequence comes from Microtus oregoni, assembly GCF_018167655.1. Classification (NCBI taxonomy): domain Eukaryota; kingdom Metazoa; phylum Chordata; class Mammalia; order Rodentia; family Cricetidae; genus Microtus; species Microtus oregoni. The sequence continues at coordinate 3,673,535 of NW_024543080.1, read as the reverse complement.
TTATTTAGTTTTAATGTGTGATCAAGTGGTAGGTGGAAACAAAGGTTGAAGAAACTCTCAGGAACGATGGGATTTCCTGTCTGTACATTATGGCTCCCACCTAGACTTTCTTTCCGGATACAGGTCTTCCCTTTCTAGAATACACAACTGAAATAATTCTTATTTTACTCTTAGTGATCCTGCAGCTTAGGCAAGGTGTTTAAGCACAAGGTTGGTTTGCATTTCAGGGTGATTTAATTGGTAATCCACAGACTTGCCTGTTGTCTGAGGTGTGTATGAAGAGCTGTTCCATTTAGAGAGACCCCTTGTCTTCAATGAACCAGTCTCTGTCTTTCTCTGTGTAATTAGTTGTATTCAAAAGTCGGAATGAACATGGGCTCAGCAAATATTGGGTCATTATTTCCAGGGGAAGTGACAGGTTAGATATACCATTTAAGCCTTGGTTCACGACGTTTATTTGTTGGCTGATTTATGTGTCTTGTCCTATGTGTATTTGTGATTAAAGACACCTTATTTAGTGTATATTAGTGTTTCATTAGAATGTCATTATCTCAAACTCAGGCCAAAATGAAAATTATCTATCACAGGATTTCTTTGTAAGAAAATCATAGCCTTCCTTGAACGTGTGAACTCTAGACTTCACTTTGCCTAGGAACCATTTTAAACACAGAAACCACCACTCTAAAGCAAATGAGAAAAGGTGACATTACAGTCATCAGGGGAGGTAGAGGGAAGAGCACTTTGGAAGGGTCAAAGACAGGCAAGTCCAGGGAGGCAGCGCTTCACCCTTAGAATGCCGTGAATAGTGTGATTTGGGGATTAAAGTAAATTTTAGCATGTAGGCAAATTGACAGATATAGAATCCTGAAATGATGGTCAACTATTGTCATACATACATGTGCTTGGGTTCGTATACCACATTGACAATGAAAGCATTTTCAGGGGTATACTTTAATCTGTACTAAACTGTTGGCATAGTTTCCTCTGGAAAGCATTCTGTAGTATTGTCTTTTTTAGTTAAGCATGTATATGCCTTGAAAATGCTTGTAACTTTCGCCCTTCTCAGTTTCTGCTCAGAGTGGCTGATACCATAGTGAGGCGTTTTCGTGCGTTTTCTCAGAATTGATGCAGTTTCAGGAGTTGAACTATCCTGGCTTTTGGCTTTAAGATGAGGCAGAGTCATATGCCAATGTTATCTTGAAACATCCTCCACTTGTCAAGCACAGATGTAGTCTTTAAGTTTTTATTAAAAGGTAGGACTATTTGTTGTTCATCTGTGCTTTCAGAAGAAGGGTTTGGATGCTGGTGTAGCGCATTTGAAAGTGGGAAGAATTCTTGTTTGTTCAGTTTTGTGTTTTTGGAACAGGGTCTCATGTAGTCCTGGCTAGCCTCAAAGCGTGCTGTGTAGCGGAGGTTCATTTTGAACTCTTGCCCACCCCTCCCAAAGTGCGGGGATTGCAAGCATGTGCACACGCTGTGCTCACAAAGCTGGTTCTCCATGATGGTTATTTTTCCACCTACATGTTTAGTGTACAGAATGACCTTGAAGAGGTATGTCAAGCTAGACCCTGATGGTGTGCTGAATGAATTAATCTCGAGGTCACCTGGGCTGAATAGGAACGGCTGGAGAGTGTGGTGAGACTTACTGGTGTGGTCTGTAGGTAATTAGAATCCTGGAGACGTAACTTAGTAGTTTTCTCAGCATTAACTGTTTGGAGTGAGTGAATATTGTTTGAATATTAACTGCTCGTAATTAGAATCCTGGAGACGTAACTCAGTAGTTTTCTCAGCATTAACTGTTTGGAGTGAGTGAATATTGTTTGAATATTAACTGCTCCTCAGTGCTAATTTTATAGGGAACTAGTAGCATATGTACATTTAATTTTTCAATGAAGTCAGTATGGAAACAATCAGTTTAAGTATCTTCCTTGCTGAAGTTGTCTGTGGCTACCCAGTGACTTAAGTTAATGTTCCCAAGGGAGGACAGGAGGGACCCAGAGAAGAATTTCACAGAAATATCCACGGTTGTGGCGGTTTCACATCTTTGTATTAAGTGTTGCTCATGTAATGAATGCAGCCGTTCTCTAGCTCAGTAGAACTTGTAGTGCAGTGTAGAAGATGCATGTAAGCAAGCAAAACCTTGGTTACTGTGGTTAAAAGTGAAGAGCATGCTATGGTCTTAGAATAATTGAGTTTGGATTAGGGAATTGAGAAGAGCCTTTCAATACTTTAGCAAAAGCTGAAGGGCAGCAACGGTTAGGTAGACAAGATGTGAGGGGAGGGGAGTTTCAGAGTCCCCCAGGAGGGAGCAGTCCCTGTGTGAAGAAGACTTTCAGGAGCTCTATTGTGCTCAGAGCAGTGACCATGGTGATGGGTCATGTGGACCATGATGCTGGGTCCTTTTGAAGAGGGCTATGTGGCTCACGATGATGGGCCTTGTTGATGAGGGCCATGTGGACCGCAATGATGGGTCCTGAGGAGGGCTCTAATTGGGGGACTAGGGTTCTGGGCTTTGCATGGCAGCCCAAGTTTGGCTTTTATCTGAAATGTAATAGGAAGATATTGAGCAGTTTAAGCTGGTGCACTCTTAATTTTCTTATGACTATATAGATTGCCAGATAGAAAAAGGCTGAGAAATATGTAAATTAAGATGATTAAAAATGACAGTGAGAATGGAGACATTGCTCAAATGTTAGGGCCTTAGAGGGTGGTGCAGAAGGTGAGACGGAAGGGTCAACAGGACTTGCTTATGTAGCTCTTGGATGGAGGACCTTTGCTAAATGAAGTGCAGGACAGCTCTGGGGGATGTTTGGGGGCTCCTGAGCAGTTCCAGAATTGTTGGGTTGAGGGATCTGAGGGACATGCCTAGTGGAACCGGGTGTATGGTGTGAAGCTGGGCAATGGCATCTGTGCATGGAGATGTGCACGTGCTGCAGTACACATGTGGGGGTCAGAGGGCACTTGGAGAACTCAGTTCTCTCCTACCGTTTTGGCTCCAAGATGGAACTCAGATCAGTAGCCTTGTGATAAGCACCTTTACCTGCCATCTTGCCAGCCCCCTGATCTTAAAACATTTCAATTCATCAGAATGATTTGGAGAACTTGATAAAATGCAGAATTTGAGGCTGCTTCTCAAAGTTTGTCTGGCCAGGCCCCTGACACCCTTGCTGCGGCATCTGGAGCCACACATTAGAGCCCTGGATTTAGAACAGGCAGAGCAGATTGAGAAAGAGGCAGAGACAGGTGTGGAGCTGATGCCCGGAAACCTGGGCTGCTTTGGGACTGGGAGTGCAGAGTTGTGCATGCTGATCCATTTCTCAGCCTGGCGCTCCCAGCTGTGGGAGCTCCTGACCCACCTTTACAGTTTTACCCCTGGACTCTGCTCCACTTCCTGCTCCTCTGTGACTCACTCTGTGTTTGCCGGTCTCCTCTGTGCAGTCCCTGCTCCCTAACTGATGGTGACAAGAGCTTCCTCCTTCCTGTGGCCACTTGCTTTTTCTCTTGTTTGGCACTCAGTCTATTGTTTTGAAATGTAATTATGTTAGCACTTAGAAGCACTAAGGTAGTTAATTCTTGTTGGTCTCTTACCTCCCCAGGGGATAGGAAGATTTGGGGGACTAGAAAGACTCTGAATTCCTCCTGCATTTGCAAGTTGCTGTACTCCTCCATGGTCATTCAACTGTGGTGATTTTTTACTTTTAATTTTTTTATTTTATGTATTATTATTGTAGACACGAGAGTGCTGGTGCTTGCCACAGCACCTGTGTAGAGGTCAGAGGAACAACTTTTGGGAATTAGTTTTCTCTTTCTTCCATGGGATCTGGGAAATGAAGGTAAGTCTTCAGGGCAAGTGCTTTTTACCTCCTGAGGGAACTCAGAGAGGCCTGGTTTCTGTTTTAAACCACATGGTGTTAATAGAATTAAAGACCTGATTTGCAAGTTGAAAAATATCAGTGAAGGGTTCTTTATTGGACCATCAAAGTCGTTTACTTGGGCCAGGAGACCCTGACTTCTGTGAAGGCAAGTTAATTCAAAGTGTCATTTCACTTAACCTCTTTAAAGACTAGCGGAGGGGTCCTTTCATGGTCACCTGACTCTGTTGACATGTTTATCTTTAGTCTACAGAGGTTCCTTTTGAAAGAGGACAGCATAGAAAAGGAAAGAGCAGAGGAGGTACATTCTGTGCACTCCGAGATAGTTTTACAGCCTGCCTTTGAGGACAGTAGAAGAGGAGAGCACCCTGTATCCTTGGCTCCCCCAGTACATGGCCAGTATTTGTAATTATTTTCTCTGTGTTGAGTTAACTCTTAGGAAACATTGTTTCCTCTCCTGAAGCTTGGGTTTAATGTATGGGAAGATGGAAGGAAATGAGTGACAGTATCAACAGTTCCTTGCATGTCAGAGGTCAGTAGGCGTGGATGGAACTTAGATTCGTGTTTAGTTTTAAACTTTCAGTGCAAGCTGATTCTGGAATTGTGATAACTTGCTTCCAGAACAGGCCCACACTTATCCTGTGCCGGTTACCACATTGAATCCACTGGCATCTTTTTCTTAGGCCATTTAGTCTCTAGAACTGTGAGAAATGAATTGTTTGTTTATACTACAGCTTCTTAAACTGTGGGTCATCACCCCATGGGTTATATAACACTGTGGGGGTGTGTGAAAAAATTTGACAACAGTTTAAGGTTTCTGAATGACCCAAGGCCAAAACTGAATTCAGAATCAAATGTGTCATGAGCCTGAGGTGATGTGACAGTTTGTGTCCCTGCAGTAGGTGGTTGCACTGCAGTCCTGGTTCTGAGCTCAGCGCTCAGGGTGCATGCTGCTCTACCATGCAACACCAGCAAACACGGCCTGAAACATCTTGGCTTGGCTTGAAACGTGACATTAAGAATTGCCATGCTTTTGCTGGATACAGCTTTCTGCCTTTCTAGAAACACGATATTTCAATTACAAAAACCCAAAGATTTATTGTTTTCCTGTTGTCATGCATTGTATCAAATTAGTTTGTTTGGACTGTGTCACATTAGATGAGAATGTTTAAAAATTGTCTTTTTGAATTGTTTCAGGTTTTGTAAAAGAATTGTTTAGTGACTTTTGACTTGGGTCTGAAACAGACTCTGAGGACATGTTGTGAAATAGTTCTGGAGTCTCCTTTGTCATTTTATCCTGAGTATTTATACAAGGCTGTGTTCTCAGCAGTAACGGTTATAAAGTAAAAATATCAGTCAGCTGGAAACATTGAAAATACTGTGTGTCTTGAAGTATTAAATATTTAGCCAAGATCTAATTCCTTATGTAAAAACAACTGGAGACCCATCTCACATTTGCTTTTATTTTAGTAAATCGGAAGCTATATACTGAAGATTCCTTCACATTTCTGTAGAACTTGTCAGTAAAGTTTGATTTGAGTACCTGCTCTGTTTACCGTGTACCTGAGGTTGTGACAGTTTCTCAGGCAGAGGAGCTTAGGAGTGGACAAAGCTTACAAACCCAATTTGTGATATTTTAATATAATTGGCAGAAGACCAAGACACCTCTGTTTTTTTTTTTTTTATCTTACATCGTTATATTTGCTTAGAATGCAGATACCTGTCATTGTGTCCCCTGCCTCCTTATTGAAATTGGGTATTGTAGGAGGCATTTAAAATACAATTACTTTTCTCAAATCTTTTGTTTGCCCCTGAGCCGTGTCTGCACCCTCTGACAACATATGTGGGAGCTATTGCTTGTATAGCTAGTGCTTAACTCAGTTTTCTTCTGTTCAGTAATTTTTTTCTTTTAAAATTTATTCCATGTAAGATTTCGTTTAGAATCGTCTTTTCTGTCTCAAGCAGTTGTTGTACTCACCACAGGAATTCAGCATATTTGTAAAAGACTGAGAATTTGACTTAAAAAGTACCTGGAAGGCCTACTACAGTTGCTGCAGACAGAACCAGTCACGTTTGACGGGTCAGTCTCTCGGTGGCTGCTGTGTTACAGCTGGCATTTGTTCCCTGCCCCTTCCCCCTCCTTCACACAGGGTTAGCACTACCACTACCCCCAGTCCTGTTTTTATGTCCCTTAGTAGAAACTAAAATAAGAAGGGACTGAAATAAAATATTTGATAATGGTGTAGGTATAGTATTATCTATATGAACAAAAGTATATTATAAGATTGGATTGTGAATTTTGGGGCTTTTTTTTTTTTTTTCTGTTTGCAGGTATAGTTACATTTTGTTTCCTGTGCTTTGATTAGGTGTGACTTTCAAATGTTCTTGCCGGAGTTCCCTTAACTGATATCTCTCCACTAGAGAGAGTCCTTACTATAGTATGGAGAGCTGCGGGGTGCTTCTCCCAGGGTGGTGTGTAACTCTCCTGAGGGAGAAGCCCTTTGGATACCCGTCAGTTAGCTGTCAACTAGCTACGTAGGGCCGTCTCTCGAGGGGTGGGTAGTACCAAGACAGGATGGGTTGGCTAAGAGGGTGAGAGATTCAGAAGAAGGAAAAGGTCCCTCTGAAGGTTGTCCTGTAGCTTTGAGACCCTCTAACCAGAGTAGGCTGTCGTGGAATTACTTACTCTAATTAGATCTGGACTTTGCTCTTACGTTGGGATGTTTGTAATCTTAGCCCATGGTCAGAGGGTAGCAAACCGTGTTTAATACCACTTTGTCCACAGCACATGGCCATTATCCTGACTTTCTTCCGTACTTTGTTCCTAAGGGTTTGATACACCCCTTCCTTGCCTAAATGCCATAGCTCTTCGTGGTCAGGCCATGTTAGGATTGCCTTGGGCTTTTTACAAACCTAACTGTTTTCTTGTGAATGAGATTGTCAGTAGTCTAGATTTTACTGTTCACCCTGGAATCATTAAGGAATTTATACTAAAATCATTAAACAAAATAGTGAAATATTTCACTTCCTGAATTCTGTCAACTATTTCTCCAGGAAGTGTGATTGTGTCTCACACACAGGCAGTGACCCACTTTTCCTTCTGTGGCCTGCATCATAGACTCAGCCACTGAATGTTAATGTCCTGTCCTTTGTGTCTGGAAAGGGATGGTACTGATTCACAACCAATAGGGTGTGTACTTTGAATTGTTTTTAGAGTTAGGATAAACGTGTGTGTTCAGCTGTACATAGGCTTTTGATGGTGTCTTCAGTGATTGTTATGGAAGTTTATAAGATAGTTAATTGCAGTAATGTGGATATCAATTTTTGTGAGGCATATATATGATAGGCCAAAATTAGGATTGGAATAACTTTTTAATCTTTAGTACAATGTGTGGTTAATTCATCCAACCAACCCAGTCCTGAGCCTCACAGATAGTCAAACAGGTTACTAAATAGTTGGCATTTTAACCTTTTATCAAAATGCTATTTATATATTCCAAATGAGAAGCTGGCTTCTATTTCTGGCCTAGAGAGCTAGTGCTCCAGTTCTGTTTTTGTGCCACATCTTCATGGGCACAAGTAAAGGGAAGTAAAGGGAAGAGGATCGATGTAGGCTCATGGTTTCAGACTGTCAGCCTGTGGAAGCTGTCTTTGTTCTGGGCCTGGTGAGGCAGAGCTGCTCATCTCAGAGACATGACACACAAGGATGTGGGACCAGATACAGCTTCCATCACACAACCCCCAGTGCGCACTTCCTCCTGCTAGGCAGGCTCACCTCCCCAAAACTCTGAGTCACGTGACTACAATTCAGTGGATTAGCCCATGATTCAGGCCCTCTGTGATTTTCAACTGGACCAAACCCTCAACACTTGAGCCCTTTTTAAAAAAATAGTACTTCCTATTTATACTAGAATACTTACTTTTCATTATTTAAATGTGATTTCAGAGTCCATGCTAGTTTACAGACATGGTGGCTCATAGGAGCTTGTACTCAAGAGATGAGGCAGGAGGATTGCTCAGAATTTTATTGTGAGAGCCTGTCTTTAAAATATCAAATAGGGAAAAAATCCACCCACCCTTCCAAGTCTGCATTTTATTTCTTTTAACCTGTTTGTGATAATTTTATTCAAAGAAAACATAGGCATAATGCTTATGAATTTTTAGTTGTTCAAAATTGGATTTTCACTGCTCTCCCATGAATTTCTAGAACAGGAAACTTTCATTTGTCCTTTAACAGTTGAAGTTTGTTTTTGCATCACAACACTGCTGTTTTCTTAATAAATTCCACAGGCGTCTCAGAAAGTTAATATTGCTGTGACAGAAGGCCCATGAAGACCCTCACAGAGCAGAGACTTCTTTTGGCCCCTGGCTTCAGAGGTGTTCATTTCCTGACACCATTGCTTCTGGGCGACAGGGAGACAGAAGAGCGTGTGCAGAGTCTGCGCTGCTGCAGAGCAGCTCAGCTCCTGGTGGACAGGAGCCAGAGAGATAAGGGGAGACCAAAGACCAGGCCTAGCCCTCCCGTGAGGTGACCCTCCCTCCATGCCCTAAAGCTCCCACCCCTGCCTCTCTAATTGCTACTAACAGCTGGGAACTGAGCGTTCACCTTCCTTAGGCGGGAGCCTTTTATGAGCAAACTGTAAGAGCCATTGTGATGTTGGAAAACTAGAGATGGGTCACGTCTGTGTATAAAACCCCGAATTAATGAGAATATATCGGCCTCCTTTTGAAAATGTTCTAAATATTGTATTAAATAAAATTAGTATTGTCAGACTAACAGTCTTTAAAAATGCTGTTGCTCCATCAAACTTTTCATAATTGAACTTGATTATTTAATTTTAGGTTCCTCATTTAACTATGGGAAGGGAAGTAAGTGATGGAGCCCGGAGTCAGTCACACTGCTGGTGTGGGTTAGATGGTAGACTTTAGGTCTCACAGCTTAGCCTAGTGCCTCCTCCAATGTGTATGCATATACAGGACTTGAGGTGAAGATGAGGAGCTGCAGGGTGAGGTCAGAGGACTTTGGTAGCTTGGAGATGGCGAGAGTGCCTGAGGAGTATGGGGTGGGAGGATCCTAAAGATTTTTGTCTTGAGTTTTAAAATTAAAACTTGTTTATTCTTTTTGAAGATCATCAAATAAGATGTTACAACTTTTGAGGCAAGATGATGATTAATTTGAAAAGGTTAAGGTCACTGAGTGTCAGCTGCTTTTCTGTCCTGCAGTAAAGTTCCATGGTATTTTGTCTTATGGTGGTGGTGGGTGAGAAGGTAGAGCAGCTGGAGCCGGAACGACTCCATCTCAGTTTTCTTAGGAACAGGCTGGAGGAGCGCACAGGGAGGGCAGGAGAAGGGCAGAGGGAGAAGGAGCCCTGTGAACAAACGCAGAAGCAGGGTGTGGTTATAAACTCTCAAAGCCCGCTGCTGCACGTCCTCCAGCCAGGCTCCTTGACCTAGTGCTTCCATAGGCTTTTCAAACAGGACTGTCAGCCAGGGACCAAGGGCTCAAATCCATCAACCTCTGGGGGCCACGTCTCATTCGAACCACCACACCCAGCTTCCTTTGAATTCATCTGGTCTCAGGCTAGAGAAGTTCTGCCCGAAATGAAATGCTGTATTCATGATCTTTACGGTAAGTAGTGTAAAGCTGCATCAGTTTCATCAGCTGGGTCTAGCAGAGCAGCACCTAGCATGGCTTACAGGGTTGGGAAGGAAAGGGAAACTCTGAAGGGCAGAGCAGGGTTCATCCTAAATGGAAACTTCTGTTCCTCCTTCAGCCTCTGATAACTGCTAGTCTGTTTCCAGGAATATGATTAGTCTAGGCCCTTCCCAGAAGTAGCAGATAGTAGTTGTCCTTTTTGCCTGCCTGGCTTTCTTAACATAGTATCTCCAAGTCTAGTCCTGGTTACAGTTTGCATCAGAATTTCATTCTTTTTATTTTTTTTTAAAAGGCAGGGAATGTGTTATCAGTTAGCCCAGGCTTACTGAAAATCAAGACCATCTTGCCTAAGTCTCGTGGAAGTACTAGGATCATTGGCTTGTGCCAAGACCCAGCTCACTACCATCCTTTCGAAGACAGTGCTGTTCCATTGTGCATTTTTATCTTGTCTGGGTATGTCTTCACCTGTTCGGACATTTGTGTTCTTTCTACTTTTAGGCTGCCGTTGCTGGGTATATAAACACATGTTAAAGCCCTGCTCTCACTAGTTCTGTCATGTTGCAGAGCTAGCATTGCTAGGCTCTGGGAATCCTGAGCCTGGTTTGGAGGCACTGCCATTCTGTTTGTCATAGTGTTTGTACCGTTTTACAGTTCCAGCAGTGCACAGTGATTCTAGCTTTTCTCTCCAGTACTCAACTCTGTTAGTGTGTCCTAATGTCTCAGGGTTTTCACGTTCATTTTCCTAACCGTTTGTGGTTTTCAGCTTCTTTTCATTACCTTTGTGGCTATTTTTGTGTTTTCATATTCAGAAGACACAAGATCCATATAAATGCTTTTGCCATGTAATGATATATGGTGAATAATTATGGAAGCACTTGGAACCCTGCCTCATGGAGCACCATTTTTATCCGGAGGAATGGCTGACAAACTCATTAGTCATTTATATTTGGATATCTGGCAGCTAATTTTCTCAAGTGCTGGAGTGAATGTCATTTTGGGAAAACAACTAACGGGTGTTATTAGTGCTGAAATTCGAACTTCCAAAACACAGTTATAATTTCGAAAACCATATATCTGCCATTGAAAGGTGGACAGCCTCATTCCTTCCAATGGCTGAGGGGATAGTGGATATTGTTTAACAGCATACCTGTATAGCTTTGAGTGGTATCTTCCAATACATTATTTACAAAGATATAGCTATATGGGCCATCATTGTAGAGTCATTGGTCTGGTTCAAGGCCTCTGGTTTCTGCTGCACTACCATTGCTGGGCCCTCACTGAGACTTCTCTTGAATATCCTGTTGTTGCCCTGTGTTGTGGAGATCCTGCAGCTTGGGTCTGATGGGGTGGATGTTGGGGTAGGCCAACTCAGAACCCTGGTTCTGGGCCTGGCTAGTTGCAGGGTTGGTCAGCTCACCAGCTCTCCCTTGTCCTCTCCATCAGGGTGAGCTCTCCAGTATTGCCCTGGTTAGTTCACCCCTTGCAGTCATGAGCAAGGGGGCAGGGCTAGGTCTGCTCTCAACCCTCAGGGTCAGCTCTCTTGCACCTACACCATCAGGGCCAGCTCTACTGGGCTGCTCAGGCGAGGGGCGGGGACAGCTCCATCGCCCACCACAGGTATTAGGGGCAAGGGAGGGGGTGCATATTTCCCAGGTCTACACCACTGCATGTCAGATGCAGAGTGTGGCCGGTTATCTTACTCTCATACCCTCAGGGCCAGCTCACCAGGTCAACCCTTCTGTGCTGCCCAGGCCAGGAGCAGGGCTTGCTTTACTGCTGCAGCTGCTGAGGGGGAGGGTCAGCTCTGCAGTCTGAACACATGGGGATGAAATGTAACAGTATAAAAACAATACCACACTGCAGCTGGACTGTAAGAAATGAATTGTCATGTTTTGCTAGAGTAGTCAAGAATAAAATATCCATAGTTTTCTGAGAAGACAGTTATGTTCTCAAACAGGCATGGAACCAAAGAAACCACCTTTCCTTTAGCTGATTCCTGCAGTATTTTGTTACAGTAATAGAAAAGTGACCAACTCAGTCATTACTTCTAAAAATGACTGTTCAACTGTAGGAAAGAAAATGCAGATAAACGTACAGGAAGTTGTATCTGGGAATAGCAGTACGTCAAACTATGTGGCTCCATTCCAGCTTGTGAATGGTAGTTGTGAGGAGGACCTGTCCTTTGAGTAGCTGCCTTTTAGTAGCTTGCATGTTAAGGTCAGTAGCTTGGATCCTGCCAACCCTTGAGGAAGTGCTTCTCAAACTCAGGACTCTGTGAATGACCTGGGCTTCCTTACGCCCCAGCTTCTGAGTGGGGCCTGAGGTCCTGCCTTCCTAGCAAGTGCTGAGGTGCTTCTGGAGCGTGACCCCTACCTCCCCACAGCACTGTCATTGTGAGTAGCCATGTTGTTAGTGGCCTTGGCTCACAAATCTTAGTGGATAGGAAAACCTTTAGCTTATTTGTTTGTTTTGTTTTTAGACAGCGTCTCTCATTGTGTAACCCTGGCTTACCTAGAACTCACTGTGTAGGCCAGCCTGTCCTAGAACTTACTTTGTAGAGCAGGCTGACCTGGAACTCAGGGAGATCCGCCTGCCTCTACCTCCTGATTGTTGGGATCAGAGGTATGATAACCATACCCAGAAACTCCCAGCAACGCCAGCATTCTTCAGCTCCATCCAGGTCGTAAGTCTCAATAGGACTAATTCTATGTTTAGGGGGCGATTTTAGGTTATTAAGGATTCTAGATATTTCTTCAATGTTGGCAGTTTGGTTGGCATTACAAGAACACTGTATAAATAGGGGAATTGTCATATTGACAGTATTGATCATACCTTTCTAGAAGCAATCTCTTTTTCCTTTGCTTTGTCCTTCTAATGTGTGTGGGGGTGGTAGTGGCAGGGTCTTGCACTTTAGCTCAGGCTGCCCTGGAACTCAGCATATCGCCCAGGCTGCGCTTGAACTCATGACCCTCTCTTCAGGCATTCCCAGAATGAGCCACAATGTCCAGCTCGTATTTCTCCTTTTGAAATTCATTCTGTAATGTTTTCTTCAGTTAGGTCCTGCAGCTCCATAAGCTTAGTCACAAATGCTTCTAAGTGAATTAAGTATACAAAATCATGTGGATTACACAGATTTTGAGAGATGATAATTTGCTTCTGACTGGTTATATAGTCTATAGTTTTACGTTAAGGCCTAAGAATCAAAGATAAAATGACAGTCCCTATCTAGGAATGTCTTGTCTGGATGGTTTTAGTGGACTAGTTTCCCCAAATAAAAGTGACTCATGTTGGTAGAGAAAAACCCATTTAAGTCACAAAATGTGAAAGTTAAAAGTTTGCTAGAAGGAAACAAAAGAAAAGGGTGTCTACTAGAAACCGACCCGAGTTTCCGTCTCTCAGCCTCCTTGTAATAGGCTCGTTATGGTCAAAGGAGATGGCTCTACAAAATTTTTATGTTCTGGGAATAGCCTTTTACATTTTTATATATATTTGTTTGTCAAATGCTAACATCTATCCTCCCTAACCCAGCCGCAGGCCATCATTCTCTTTGTCTCTGGATTTCACTATGATAGGAGGTCTGTATAATTGAAATTTTATTGTATTTGTCTGTTTGTGATGGGTTTATTTCACTTAGTTGTGTCAGAACACATAGAAGTATTAAAACAGAACAATAATGTCATGGTACTGTTAAGTTTATATGCCAGTTTTTTATATATATGAAAAAACATTTTATCCATCTGGAAAAGAGTGCGGAAGAGTGAGCAAGGCTCCCGGAGTCAGGTCAGTATGAAAGCCATGGGTGCTGCTCTGGTGAGGCCTGTGACGGCCACACTTGAGGGGCGAAGGCAGGAGAAGCAGGAGGCCAAGGCCTTGCAGCTCCATAGAAGTTTAAAGTCAGGCTAGGCTGTATGGGAAGCCTGTCTCTAAAGCAGAGAATGGATCAAAGCCAATGATGACAGGCTAGGATTTTAATCTTATCGTCTGTGCTGGAGATGGGTCCCAGAGCCTTATACGTATTGGGTAACCTTGGAAAATAGTTGAATAGACAGTTTAAAGAAGAGGATAAATGCATGGAGCTGGAATTTTGAAAAAGAGGTTGGTTACATATTCAAATAAATTTATATGTAAGTAAATTTAATTGCACATAAAAAGTAAGTGTAGCTAGCTCTTTTATTTTTGAGATTGTATTTTAGTCACAGCATCTCTTCCTTCTCTTTCCTCCCTTCAAACCCTCTCATACACCCTTGCTCACTTCCTTAAAATTCATGGCCACTTTTTTCGTTTTGTCAATGGCTCTTACACTCTGATTCATATAACATTCATTATTTCAAATGCTGTTGCGATATTTTTGTAACAGCTTATTTGCATAGTGTCTGTAGACATTTATACTCAACATGATTATGTAAAGAATGTCCCTTTTGTCGTCTTGTGTTGTGCTCCCGAGTGTCTTACTTGTCTACAGCTACTTTCATTGGTAGAGATTTTGATGTTGAGTTGAATGTTGAGTGCATATGTGTTTATAATAGACAAGTTTTATCTCAGTATGACTGATTTTTTTTAAAAAAGAATGTTTAATATTTTAAATAATTTTAATATTATTATTACCATTATCTATGTGTATATGTGCACATGTGGAGACCAGAAGAGGTCATTGGACTTCCTGGGGCTGCAGTTACAGGTTGTTGTGGCCCCATGTAGGTGCTGGGAACAAATTCTGTCTCTTTGAAGAGTAGGAAGCCAGCTGAGCCATCTCTCCAGCCACAGTGATTGACTTTTCTAACAAAAGTACATAAATTGTTTGTAAGGTGGCACCTAGGTTTAATGTGCCTATCTAAAGGGTTTGACTAGCTCTACCCAGCTGAAGTGCTTTGATCAAACTCGTGAGCCACAAATATGCTGCCCAAGTGCGTGGTACCAAAGTAATGAAAACTTAGCTGAGTTCCCAAACGGCTCAGTGGTTGTCTACAGACTGCCTGTTAACCCAGGACAGACACAGGCTTCGTTTATCATTACTTGTCTGAGTTGGAAAGCAGGGAGAGTGGAGGCTGGATTTCCTTACCAGTGGGCAGAGAGCACTGAGTCTGTGGAATAGTAAGTACAGGGAGTCGGTAGAGCATGTGCTCCAGTCCACCTGACACCCAATAAATCAGCAAATAAATGGGCTTTCTTTGTAGGGAAGAACTGTGCAGATGGCTCCTTCAGTTTGAAAGTCTTTGTGTTTGGTAACATCAGGATAAATGCATTTGAAACACTGTAGAATGCGCTTTAGGGTAAATATGTGTGTTTTCTGAGACAAGGCTTTGGTATCAGGTCGTGCAGTACAACAGATAGAGGATCTCCGCTGATGCTTTGGCTCACGTTGAGATTTTCCTTGGTGTCCCGTTCCGAAGTGATTACAGAAGGTACTGTATTTACTTGGCACACTGGAGTTTGTTAAACTGCCAGAATAAGCACGGGCATGTTGGGGCCAGGAGAGGGATGCAGACTCAGTTAGCATATCCTGTTCACTATACTTTGTGTCTTCTCTGACATAAAAGGTTTATCTTTATTCCTATGCACACCCTGACCTCCTCATGTGTGGACAGCATCCATTTTAGTGTTTCCTGTTTGCTAGCTGTCTTATTCTATCAGTATGTTTAACTCTACCTCAAGATTGTAGTTGTGTGTAGAAGTTATTTAATGTCAGATTACTCAGTTTCTAGGTATTCTAAATGAGTTCTGCTTCCTGGGATCACTCCACTTAATGCTTTAAGTTGGAATAGCTTAAACTACACAGCACAGCGACAGCTGTGAAGCGGACGGGGCGTTCAGCTCCCTGGAACACTGATTTTTTAGCACCCGTGAAGCCATCGCTTCAGTTCCCGTCCTACAGAATACAAAAGCAAAAGAGGGAAACTTTGAAATAGCTATTTTGCCTAGTAATAATAGAACTTTTAAGTTAAGCTTTTGAAATTAAAAATGGCACGCCCAACCATTATAGCAATGAACTTCAGATTGAATGACATTATTCTTATACAAGAAATATTTAAAGGTTGTAAATGCTAAATTATATTTTATTTCATGTGAGGCTTTGGAGCATTAATGCATTACAAAACTTTAGAACATAATTTCAAACTTTTTTACAAAGAATTTAATTTTTTGTCTCATAAGAGAAGTCCAAAATGTTCTAAGATGGACGTGTACATTTTATAATGCCAATTAATTATCACTCTTTACCTTGTATTGATATTTTACCCTCCACTAATTCTTCATATGATCAATTCACAAACATAAGTCCTGAGAATCTATGACTGTATAGTCCTGCTTCCTTGCTTACATTACAGGTATGATACCAAACTAATGACATATTTTTAAACGTCAAAAACCTTGAGGTGACGTTCTCTTCACATTCATTGATCTCTTGGTTGGAAGGGAGGCCTGATTTTAGGCATCTGAATGAGAAACTGGAGCATCCTGTTTATCTCTTCTGTGATTCCCTGTAAACTCTCACTTTCTATGCGTGAGTGCTCGTGTGGATGCCGTAGGTAACAGAATAAGTTTTCCACGCTGTATGTGCGTGTGCTCGTGTGGATGCCGTAGGTAACAGAGTAAGTTTTCCATACTGTATGTGCGTGTGCTCGTGTGGATGTCATATGTAACAGAGTAAGTTTTCCATACAGTATGTGCGAGTGCTCGTGTGAATGTCATAGGTAACAGAGTAAGTTTTCCATGCTGTATGTGCGTGTGCTCATGTGGATGTCATAGGTAACAGAGTAAGTTTTCCACGCTCTGTGTCCGTGTGCTCGTGTGGATGCTGTAGGTAACTGAGTAAGTTTTTCATTACTAAATACAGTGTTAGTCTGACTCTGCTTCCTAAGGGCCGCATTTCTTTTTGGAGCGTTCTCTTGATAAGTAATTTCCAGTTTGTCTCTGGGTTCTACAGTTGCTCCTCTTTCATCTCCCCAAACAGTGCTCACTGCTGTCATTTTAGTCTTTCTTTGTTTGTTTGGTTTCTTGTCCTGTATTATTCTGGAAATTAAGTTTTTCTTGTTTCTCTACTGGTCAGTTATGGAGACTGCTGTTGACCTCAGACAGATGTGGCATTCTTAGAGTGTTCTTGATTCATCACTGCTGCTGTCTCCGGAGAGAACACCGTGCTCCTCTCACAGCTCAGTGATGTCCAGGATTTTATCTCTCTTCACTTTCCTTATTCTGTAATTGAGGAAGTGAACTTACTGCTTTTTTAGTCAGTGTTTTGATTTTTATTTATTCATTTTTAAGTTTTTTGAGACAGGTTTTCAACTATGTAGCCTTTGCTGGCCTGATACTTGCTAGTTGACCTTGAATTGGGAGTGGTCCTCCTGCCCGTGCCTCCAAATGCTAGACTTACCTGTGTGTAGCACTGTATGCTGTGAACAAATCATTAGGGTGGAAGGAAGCAGATGAGCAGGGGCTGTGGGGTGGACACGTGGGCAGTGGGTGAGCAGGGGCTGTGGGGTGGACACGTGGGCAGTGGGTGAGCAGGATGGTGTTGGAGAAGGAGCTCAAGCGGAGTGCAGAAAAACGCGCTTGCACATATGAGCATGCAAAATAGAAAACACTATTTTTCCTCAAACAGCTGCTGAGGGCTGGCAAAGACAAAGCATGTGCACGCTAGTCTGTCACCACCGCCAGTGACTACTTCCCGTTTTCCATCTTTGTGCACTGTAACTCATGGCTTGTGGTCTGGTCACAGATAACCTTTGTTTTCCAGACTGTTAGACTACCTACACTGCTAGAACACTGGTTCAGACCAAAACCTCCTCTTAACTTAGTCATTCAGCCCGTACATAGTAAATGCGCATAGTTCTCCAAGACAATGATAGGGTAGGAGCAGAGTGAACCACAAGCCATCACTGAATTACTCCTGAGCCTTGTGTTCAGTGACTGAACCATGACTGAAACAAGACAGCTGCGGTAAGTGGAGGATAGCAGTAAGTTCCCAGAAGGAAACAATAAACAGGGATTTGTGGTGCCCTGGAAAATAGTGTTGGAGAATCTGTTGTGGGGATTTAGTGCTTGGGGAAGGTAGGTGGTAGCTGAGTAAAGATGGGAAGAAAGGGAGAAAAGGAATCTCTTCTTTGGAATCTCAGCAGTTCGTTCTAGGTGACCACAGTATAAAGACCCTACCATGGGGGGCGGGGGTCAGAGAGCACAGGCAGAGCCAGGTGCTGCTGTCTCCTGTCATGGGGAAACTAAAATCCTTTTCCGTTTTTTTTCGGACTTCAGTGAAACAGGAGGCTCCAGGAGGGTTATGGGCACAGAGGTGGCCTGATTGGGCCCAGATTTGAATGCAGTAGGTATGTGGAAGATGAAACGAACACGAGAAAGATCAGAAGCTGGAATACCACCCAGAGACTGTGATGTCACTTTGTGGTTTTCCCCAGGGCAGGGATGATCTTTGGAAAATGAACTCAAACTGTATTCTGAAGGCACAGCATAAAGGACTAAGGGACTGAAAGTACAAGGAATGCCCAACTGTAAGGAGCCAGAAGTATGGAAATTAAAGGACGTCCACACAGTGAGTCAGAATTGGACAAGCACTCCAGTTCTGAGAGCATTGAGTGAAAACTGGATGAGGACTTCAGTTGTTGGGAACATAAGAATGCGTCCTTGAGATTAAGAGACATTTCTCCCTGTACTTACCTGCTTATCCCTTGGCCTCATGCTGGTCTGAACTGTTGCTTTGATGGAAGCCTGGTGTTTGAGTTCTAGCTGTGTTGATGGTCATGGTCTTGAAGTACCTGCTGAAGTTCCCAGTGCTTACTTCTCTTTCAGATTTTTATGTACTTATTTATAGTACTGGGGATTGAGCTGAAGGTCTTAACCTAGTCTGCTTTCCGCCGAGCTACACCTGTACAATCCCTTGTATTTTGAGACAGCACCTCATTATGTAGTCGTTGCTGGTATTACCGGTGTGTACCACTACACCTGGCTTAGCTTTTTAAAAATTTTATTTGTGATGTATTTATTTGGTAAGAGTACTATTTTGATACATGCATACAGTGTGAATTCATAGCGTCCATCAACTTATTTGCCATTTATTTTTGTGTGTTGAGAGCATTGGACGTGTCCTCTATTCTAACATTGTATTTTGAGATATATAATAAACATAGTTGACTACAGCCACTCTACCGTTCTGTAGACCAAACTTATTCTTATTATCTAATTATAATTTTATTTGGTTAGAATAAGATTGTTTCTAATTTTTATATCAAAAAAGTAGAACAGTGAAGTTATTACTGAAAATAGAATTTAAGAATTAAATGTGTTAATTGTTTGAAAACAGATTATGGAGCTTAGTGCTGAAAAGTTCCATCAAAGTACACTGACTTAGTTTTGACCGTAGAGGGCGTTATACTTCAGGATGAAAAGAAGCAGTTTTCTGTATCTGAAATAATACTGGTGGTTATCAAATTGAAAGTAGTTTTTCGGGAGGCAGAGGTAGGCGGATCTCTGTGAGTTCGAGACCAGCCTGGTCTACAGAGCTAGTTCCAGGACAGGCTCCAAAGCCACAGAGAAACCCTGTCTCGAAAAACCAAAAAAAAAAAGAAAGTAGTTTTTCAAGGAAGGATTCAGAAGGCTGTTAGTACTAATATAGTTAAGTGTGGTTTATGGTAATGAACATGTATTCTGTTTTTATAGTTTGTGTACTCCATTAGACTCAGGTTAAATAGACCTGCTTTCCAGTAAAATCAATTGATTAATACTAAGTTATTCACAGATAATTTGAATGTCAGGCAAGATGATTGGCATTGATAATATTATAGAAAATGAGGTATATACAATTCTTGTTTTTATAAGTATAGAATTCGTAAGAGAGGAGAAATCTCAAAGAAGTATTGCCAAGGAAAATGCCATGGTTTGTGTCAGTTTCGTTAGTAAGTGTTGCAGCCTCAGACACCTGCAGCACACACAGCACATGAGTGCATGGCCAGTGTTAAGGCTTTAGGGGGTGGAAGTGGTTAAGATGAGCTGACTGCATGATGTGTGCGCTGGGAAATGATGGGACAAGGGCCCCTATTTATTTATAAACTTTGAAGTATTACAGCTAAAAACTTTCAATAACTATTATCTTAGTTTGAAGTTGTTCTCATATTCACTGTACATAGTATCTTTTTAGTATAGGGACATTGTGTGTGTGTTGAGATAGGGTTTATTTGGCCCAGCTGTCCTTAAACTAATGCTGCAGCTGAGGGTGACTCAGACTCCTGGTCCTCCTGCCTGTATTTCTCAATTGTTGGGTTCATACGCACACCTGGGTTCTGTTGCTTTTTTTCTTTTTAAAGCTTTATGTAATCCAGTTTAAACATGACTTGTCTTTTATATATAAGGAATTGTGCTTATTAAGTAAAATTTTCTTAAAGAAAATTGGATAGGGCATTGTTCTTTCTTGATGTCTTCATTTGCCTTTTGTTCCTCATTTTTGTTATTTCTAGATCCTTCTATTTGTAATTATGTATTTTCTTTTTGGTGGGCATATACCTACATGCCTAGCTGTGGGCTGTAAGAATCGTTGAAGGTGAGTTTTATAGGGGAAACAAGAGGCCTGGCTTTGTCTGTCTGCCTCCTTCCTCAGCATTTGGTCTCTTTCTCATCTGTAACGTGGACATAAATTAAATGCTGGAGTGAAATGAAGTGTGTGTCTTTCCCCTCAGTTCTGATTCATTGCACTCAGTGATAACAGTGACTTTGGCAGGAATGTAAGTTACTAATCATTCCTCCTTAGGAAGAACCTTGTTTTCAGGAGAAAGCCTTGGATCTGCTGACTTAACCTGGGCTCTGTTGTTCCCGAGAGCCCAGAGCCTTCAGTGGGAGGAGGAACTCTTCTAGCCTGCTGTCTTTCCCACTTATCTTGAAGATAGCGTCAAAGTCACTTTGTTTTCTTTGGCAATGGTTGGAGTTAAGAGTTGCTGATAGTTCAGTCTTTATTTTACTGGTGAAGTGTACAGGGAAGAAAAAAAGACCACGTGGTGTTATCTTCCTGTCCCTCTTTCTTCTCCCTAAGACTACAGTTCGTAGGAATCACCACCTGTGGCCAAGAGTTTGATAAACATGCAGTGTTTCCTGTGTTGGGATGCTGAAACTGAAGGTTTCTAGGCTACCATAAACTTTTTTTTGTCCTAAGAGACTTCACAGTTCCTTAGGGAAAGTCTCTAGTGTATAATCAGCAGTAGTGTCTTTCTTATGAAATAATAGTTCTCAGTGGTGGAGGTAAGATTGGGTGGCAAGAGAGGAAAGGCTTGGGAAAGGATACCATGCTCCTGATTCCTCCGTATAGATAGGTATGACAAGATGGACTAAGCCTGGGGCTATAGAATTGTTAGATTGGATGGAGATCTTTGTACCAGTAATTCCAGTACTTAGGAGGTGGTGGCCAGCCTGGACTACATAATGAAACGCTGTCTCAAAATAAAAGGACAAGGGATATAGCTCAATAGTAGAAACTTCAAAGCATACAAAAAGGTGGAAAAGTACTTTGGGGAATAGCTTTATGCCTACCATCTAGATGTAACTAACTGCATTTTACCCTGTTTCCTTTATACATGATTGCATGTGGGTAATTTTAAATGAGGACTTCTTTAGAGCATTTTTTCTTATAGTTAGAAAATGTGAAAGAAATCAATAAATGTTAGCTTTAACAAGGGATTCAAGAAATTTCTCCCCTCTTAATAAATAGCACCAACTATGCTGTGTGGTACAGACAGGAAGTGGTGAGATTTAAAAATAAAATCCAAGGGTGAGTAAAGAAGTCTAATTGTGTGAACTCACCAGTATTGATCAGGTATATTGCAAGACTGTATTACATGTTTCTGATATCTTGTACTGACGTCTAAATATTAAGGTTTCCATGACTTCTTTTAGGTTCAATAATTTGTGATCAGTCCAGTGGTCACCAGAGCATACAGCTGTTGTTTGACATGAATTGTTGAAACACATCTTTCTTATCCAGAAATGGTATTTTTAAAGATGTTTACTGTCAACCAATAATTAAGCGAATTTAACTCTTCCTAATGTTTAAACATAATATGCAAGCATTCTAAAGGTGCTTGTTTGGTTTAATCTTAATAAAAGCCTCTCTGCTGATGCAAGAAACTCCAATCAAACCAGATTAGACCAAATTAAGATGCCCATGTTTAATAAATGCAGCACTCTTGGGTGTACCGCGACAGCATGGTGGGAAGAGGAGACCTAAGCCATGTGGTCCTTTTTCTGGCTCAAGCCTAAAGACCCTGTGGGAGTGGTCCTGGCCCTCACTGGGGAGGGGTCAACACTTGGCAGGCTGGGAATTGGAATCCAAGCATTTGGCAGGCTGGGGTGGCACTTCCAACTCAGTATTACAGGGCTTAAGCTGGTACATCTTTCCCACTGTACCTCATCTTAAGGTTCTTGTTATGTTCCTCCTCCTTTAATATGTGTTTAAGGGAGAATACTTTATATTCCTTTAAAAAAATGTCAGCAAACAACACAGCTCCTCACATCTAACATTACAGTGCCTCTGAAGGAAGTGATGTTCTTTAGTTACTCAGTGCAGGGCAAACAGCTCTGTGTTCTCTTGCTGTTTCTTATGCTCATAGAAACAGTACACAGGCTTTCCATTTGCAAACACGGTTAGCAGACCAATGGAACAAACAACCAGGAGAAAGTGTTTGTTCTTACGTTGACGACAAATTTTTGTGTATTATGATACAGGCTTCTCAGTATGCCAGGACCCTTTGCCCAGTTTTGCTTGACTCTGGGTCTTGTGCTGGATACTCAGTGGTCACCAAAGATCAGCCTGAGGTAGTGGCTCCATGTTGTCTTATGCCAATGAAAGTAAAAAGGGCGAACTCTTGTGAGAATATGCAAAGTGCAAACAAGCTTTAAGGTTTGTAGAACAGAGAGACAGTGAGAAGCTAAGGAAAAGAGATACTCCTGAGAGATGGAGGAGAGAGGAAAAACTCCTGAACTCCTGTTTAGTGTTTTTGTAGGAAAACTGTACGAAGGTAGAGGCCCCTAGGCTAACATTGGTCGAACCAAAGGAAGCCATGTGCTTCCAGTCAGGGTGATGATCACACATAGTTTTTGTTCTGTCTGCTGATTTGGGGTGGTTAAGCTGCATTTGCCTGTCTCTGACTCAGATTTTTTTGTTACTGACCTTGGCTTTCTGCTGTTAGTCACTAGGTAGCAGCACGACTTCCAACCTCATATTTCACAGTTGCTAGTCTCTGTTTCTCTGTTCTCACATTCTCATAACTCAGCATGTAGCTTCTCCACGGTGGAGAGTTGCCTCTCTCATGGCTGCCAGGAAGGAGCTGCAGTGGTCTTGGTTAACTCATATTTAGCCCCATGTCTAGAGGTGGTTGCCTAGGTGGAAGCTTCTTGTTAGAAACAGTCTTTACCTAGAGCCTCTTAGTCAAGGTCACTATTGCTGTGCTGAAACACCGTGAAACAAGGTGGGAGAAAAGGGTTTATTTGAGTTACATTTTCACATCATAGCCCATCATTGAAGGAAGTCAGGACAAGAACTCACACAGGGTAGGATTTGGAGGCAGGAGCTGATGCAGGCCATGGGGGGTTTCTTATTGGATTGCTCCCCATGGCTTGCTCAGCCTGCTTTCTGTAGAACCCAGGATCATCAGCCCTTGGATAACCTCATAAACAGTGGACTCTCTCCTACCCTACATCAATCACTAATTAAGAAAATGCCCTACAGGCCTGCCTATAGCCAGATCTTAAGAAGGAAGGCATTTTGTTCAGTTAGGATCCCTCCTGTCTGATGACCATGGCTTCTGTCAAGTTCACATAGACTAGTCAGCACAGGCGCTGTGCTTTATTCTGTGTTCCTCAAGGGCTTCCTGCTAGCTCCATGGGAGCTGTCAGCAGCCAGAGCCCTGACCTGCCTCTCACCTGCCCAACTTTGCTATCTCATGCTCCACTCCATCCTCACCTCAGTGTGCCAAACTCTGCTTTGTAACTCTCAATCTTCTTTTGAACCCAGCTTCTGATCTTGGTGCAGTATATGTGAACAGCTTGCAGATTTCCCCATGAGCTGTTTTTCTTGATACCGATGGAGAGTTGGCTCCCCATGAATGGGAGTACTCATTTAAAGAAAACCAGAAACCATGCGTTTGTATAATAGCTTGTAAAACCTAGGTAGAATTATTTAACAAAGCATACCATCATTTAATTCATTACGTGTGTGTGTGTGTGCGCGCGCGCGCTCGCGTGTGTGTGGAGAGAGGAGATAGCGTCTCCAATAGGTGTCCCATGGAATTGTTTCACATCAGAGCCTTGAGAAGGCTAGGCTGTTCTTTGGAGTACTTACCATCTTAGGATGGGGAGGGACTCTGGGTCAGTGCAGATGGCAGTCACTTTCATTGTCACGTTTACTTCTGTCAGTGTATACTTCTGTCCTCTCCCCTGTCAGATCTGTATCTATTGCTGATTCTTCTCTTGTGCATTTTGAAAGAGTCTACAGTGTCTCATAATACCCTTGTTTCATATTTTCCAACTATAGCACTAGTTTACCAATCATGCCTTTGTAGTATTAACAAAATTGATATGCCATAAAAACATAAACTATAGAATGTTTTATATCAAAATTGAGTCTTAAAAATTTAATGTGAGAATCTTATCTTAGATATGACAGAAATGATTGACTTTAAATCAGGTGAAGTATTTTCTCATACGCAGTAAAGGTGTAGATAAAAGCACTTAGCATTTCACTAGAGGTTTGGAGGGAAGGTGGCTAATTCACTGGCCCACTCTCAGTGTTCTGAGCCTTTTCTTTCTGATTACCATGGCATAGGTTATCTGTCGACATCATGTCTAAGCATCATCTTACACAGAAGTAGGAAAGAAGAATGGGACCTTCTCTGCCACGCACTTTCATTTGGGCAGGAAAACCATTCCTGCAATCCCAGTAGACTTTACCTAACTTACACCCATGAGTAAGAGCTGGTCAGAATTCATTCATCCTAAAGTCAGGTGCTGATAAGCAGAGTGAGATCCTGCGATTGACTTAAAATATGGTGACCTCATCCCTGTAATTGGAGGAGGGTCCGACTGTCCCAGCTCAGCTCTATTGAGTATTAAATAGTAGCTGTGCACTGTCATGAAGATGGCTGGGTGATGACGAGTACCGTCAGGCTAGGTGTATGAGGACGTGTGTGCTTATCTCGTCACAAGTATTTCTGTGGGAAAGTGAGATTTGTATGTGTCCTTTAAAATAGAAGCAGATTTGTTTGAGAATCATATGGTTCTGAAAGTGCTGTTCATTGATTGACACAGGAAATAGCAGCGCTTGGCTCTTAATCAATAAACTGCTTGCTCTACTTATTTTTGTCTTAAATATAGTCCTCGACTATTTTCCTTTGCTATATATAAATGATGGTATATGTATGAGTGTGTGTATGTGAGTGTGTGTGTGTGTGTGTGTGTGTATGCATGGCTGTCCTGGAACTCACTCTGTAGACGAGGCTGGCCTTGAACTGACAGATCTGCTTGCCTCTGCCTCCAGAGTGCTAAGATTAAAGCATGTACCACCACGCCCAGTAAAAATTATAGTATATAATTTTGATGGTAGTCTGTGATTGTTTTAAAATAATTGGTGCTTCCTCTTGTAGGTGGATTCTCAACTGTTTTCCTGGTGCGGACTCATGGTGGAATCCGATGTGCACTGAAGCGAATGTATGTCAATAACACACCTGACCTCAACATTTGTAAAAGGGAAATCACAATTATGGTGAGAGAAAAGTTCATTTTAGAAATCTGGCTGCGTTTCTTTTTGTTTTATACTACAATAGTCACAGATTTTTCGACATTATCAGTTTATCCAAACTTGAAAAATGATTCAGTTGAATTATTATGTGGGAATTGGTAGTTGATTGCATTCAGCTGGGACAGAATGCAATGGCCACCCTTTCCTCGCCTTCTCAGTGTGGGCTCCCAAGCAGCATGCTCTCTCCTTTCAAATTCATTGAGTGTGTGGTATTGGGAGGATAGAACAGTTCACGGAATTACACAATTTAAGCATCAAGTTTATCTCCCTGACAGTGTTATCTGCTTTTCCTGCATTGTAAGGCCAGTTGTCCCTCAGCAAGGGAAGTATTACTAAATACTAGGCAGAGGAAAGGTATCTTGATAGACTAGCAGAAAATCAGTGACCGAGGAAACAGCACAGCATGATCTTGAAGCAACACATCCTTTTTCCGCATTCAGTGCTCTCTGGGCCTTCTGCTTCTCACCGCTCCTCCCCTTTCCGTCGCAGTTTTTACCTGTGCACACCTGCATGCACGTGCATATTTCTTAGCTTGACTTCAGATAATAGAAAATCAATTAATTTAGTTAGCATATTCATAATACTGTATATTCACTACCCCTGTGCAGTTTCAAAACCTTTTCATAACCCCTAAAAGAGCCTACCCACTTTCCTGTTAATTTCATTCTGTAAATGCAGTTGTACAATGGGTTTTCCTTTTTACTTCCCCCAATGCCTTTGAGGTTCCTAGACACTGTAGTGTTCATCCATGTTTACTGTGTTTTCTGTCATCAGATGATAGTCTGTGAACACTACAGTTTTATCTGTTCATGGAGAAAAACTGATAGATATTTAGACTGTCTCTACTTTTTTGGCTTCTGTGACTAGCTAACTGCTGTGCACATGTGTGTTACTGTCTTTGAGTCCTCAATTTCTTTCTTTCTTTTTTTTTTTTTTTTTTTGGTTATATACCTAGGTTCCTTTTCAAAAACTTCTAAGAAACAGCCAGTCTGTTGTTCAGCAACTGAACCATGAATGTTCTTCCTGGCAGTGGGTCTTTATGCCTGTCTCACATAGCTGACTGCTGAGGGGGACTCTTAATTCCCGTCCCACATAACTGACCACTAAGGGGGCCTCTTAATTCCCGTCTCACATAACTGACTACTTAGTGCCCGTCCCACATAGCTTACTGCTGAGGGGAATTTCTCATTTATATCACTGTCTTTATCAACACCTAAAAAATAAGGATATTTCTGTGATCTGATTCTTTGAATTCCTATTGTTTCTATTCCTTATCTAGTTTAGAGATGCTTTGAGACCTTTCAAAAGTAAAGGTATTAGCCAAAAGTTTGAAAAAGAATTACTTGAACAAAATGGCAAAGTCTAGATTGAACTTTCTAACTCGAGCCTAGATGATGTAGTCCTCTGCCATAATCTTCTGCTTGGCAGCGTTTGTGTGGCTATGAGACGTGTGAAGCGATGTCTGTCGGCAGTCAGATCCCCATTGAACAAGGCGTTGTAGAGCGATGAGGCCTGTGGAGCTGTGGAGTTGTGGAGTGCTGCTTGTTTTTATTTCATTTATTTATTTGTCTGGCTATCTATCTATCCATCCATCTATCTATCTATCTATCTATCTATCTATCTATCTATCTATCTATTTTGCAACCTCCCTTCCACTGTATGATTTAACATGTTTTACATGTGGTAGTCCCGATCACAAACTACTTTGCACAGTTGAAACTAGGTATTTTATTAATGACAGTACTTATAAATTCATTGAAGATAATTGTGGCCCCTTCCTGGATCTTCACGTGTGCTAAGCAGCAGTTACCCCTGAGATATCTCCGGCCTGGTTTATAGCCTCATTCTATGCTGATGACCATTTTGTTAAAGGAGGAAAATTTTTTAGATCTTGCATTTTGTTATTGCTTGAACACATCATTAGTGTTATCTTTAATCTGTGGCTCTTTTTCACACATGTTTTCTGGCCACTTCTTCCTGTTTTAGATTTAGTGAAAAGTACATGTTCCCATGAGTTGCTTAGGAAAACATGAAAGTAGCTAACATTAGAACTTAATTCCTTTATTTTTTAGATAGATATAATTAGAGTTCTAATACTTTATTCTTCAATTTTAGAGGACTATATTATGCACTGGTCTTGGAAGTTTGTTTTGTTTTTTTCTAGCCAGGGTTTCTCTGTAGCTTTGGAGCCTGTCCTGGGACTAGCTGTTGTAGATCAGATTGGCCTTGAACTCAGAGAGATCCACTTGCTTCTGCCTCCTGAGTGCTGGGATTAAAGGCCTGCACCACCATTGCTAGCTCAGGAAGATTATTTTTTTAAATTAGATTTATTTGTGTGGATATATTGTGGGTGGCATGAGTGGAGGTCAAGGTAGTTTGCGGGCTTAGTTTCCTCCTTCCACCAGGTTGGTCCTGGGTACTGAAGTCAAGTCTTCAGCTTAGTGATAAGTGTCTTACTGGCTGAGCTGTGTGGCCAGCCCTTGGGAAGAGTGTTGCTTTTATTTTTATCACTGGATTGGTTGAGCTTGTAAACAAATGGTTATAGGTTGTTTATCCTGGATGATGACTGTCACATAGGCGTTGAATCTTCCAATGAAAAATCCACCATAGAAACTACTGGCTGAAATACAATATTCTCATGCCTTATTCTTACTTTTAGAAATTTATCAAGTCTACTTATTTAGCCTTACAACCTTTACTTGTAGAAGTTTAAGGTTTATATTTCCTAGTTTTAAAGATTTCATTTATTTTTCACAGAAGGAACTATCTGGCCACAAAAATATTGTTGGTTATTTGGACTGTGCTGTCAATTCCATTAGTGACAATGTGTGGGAAGTGCTTATTCTAATGGAGTATTGCCGAGGTAAGTGTCTGTCCTCATTTGTAGTGTTCTAAAAAGGGACCCTTTCATAGAGCGCTAGGGATGTGGTTTCTCCCAGTGCAGCTGCTACCTTGTTTTAGATGCTTTATTGCAATTTCAGCTTTAATAACTTAATTACATATGCTCTAAAAATTTATTTAAAACCTAATCGTAATTTATGGTATGACTGGAACCTGCAAATGGAGGATTAAGCAAAGTGATCACTGGGTTCAAAATAAGAAATATAAGCAAGTTAAGTTATACTTCTTGTTGTCTGTATATGTTTTTTGTAATCTACCAAGAATTAATATTGTAAGATGTACTGTAAATACTAAATTGGTTACACTTAGGCAGCGCATGCTAGTTTTCTTAGTGTGAGTGTCCAGGTGTTGTGTGAGTATCCAGGTGTAGAAGATTTTAGGATTTTTTTTTTTTTTGATTTTTTTGAGACAGGCTTTCTCTGTAGCTTTGGTGCCTGTCCCGGAACTAGCTCTTGTAGACCAGGCTGGCCTTGAACTCCCAGAGATCCGCCTGCCTCTGCCTCCCGAGGATTTTTTTTTATTTGTGTGTATGTGTGCTGGGGTTTGTGAGTCAGGACACACGTACACACAAACAGGAAGTCACAGGGTCGCGTCTGAGAGTTGTTCTCTCCTCTGCCGCATGGGTCCTGGGGATCACACTCGGGTCGTCAGACTTGATGGTCAGGGCCTTTACCCACTGGGCTACTCTGCTGGCAGTATGCTGTTGTTGAGACAGGGTAGCTCAGTGGCATCCAGGGCTCTTTGAGTCGGCCGAGCTTCCTGGCAGTGATCCCCCTTTTCTTCCTCTCCAGCATTGTAATAGGTACCTGCTGCCACACCCGCTTTTCTACCTGTGCTCTGGGGATCCAGCTGAGGTCCTCATCCTTGCATGGCGAGCACCTTCCCAGCTGAGCTGTCTCTTCAGTCACTGTTTGGTTTTCTCTTTTTGAGACAGGACTTCATATAGCCCAGGCTGCCCATGAACTCCTGATTCTCCTTTCTTTCAAGTTAGAGAGCCTGAATTTTTTTAAAAAGTGATTTATTTTTATTTTATGTTCATTGGTGTTTTGTCTATGTGTATGTCTGTATGAGGGTGTCGAATTCTCTGGAGCTGGAGTTATAGACAGTTGTAAACTGTCATGTGGGTGCTGGGAATTGAACCTAAGTCCTTTGGAAGAACAGCCATCTCTCCAGCCCCATAAAACCTGCAGCATTTTAATATATTCTCCTTACTTTTTTTAAAAAAATCATTTATCAGAAAATGTTTATTTAGACCTAACATGATAAATAAATGTTTACTTGCATAGCATGCCTTAGTAGTAATAACAAATATAAACTGTCCCTGACTCCTGAATGTCCTAATGGAGAGGGGAAGGGCACTTAGTCCATTCTCTACAAACATGGTGTCTTTACTTGGTTTTGGAAAAATAGAAATGCTTATGTAGTGTTTGAGTCAGCAAGATTTGTTTCATAGGAATTTTTAAATCAAAAGTGTTTTATGTAGGGCTGGAGAGATAGCTTAGTGGTTAAGTGCACTGACTGCACTTGCAGAGGACCTGGGTTCTATTCCCAGCACCCATGTGTTGGTTGACAACTACCTGTGGCTCCTGTTTCAGGCCTCTAACCCCCTCTTAGGGCCCTCACAGGCACCAACAGGCATGCAGTGCATATGTACACCTGAAGTCAAAAGACTCACAAAATAAAAATCAACAACAACAAAAAAAAGCAAAGTAATTTGTGACATGACTCAAAAAGCCCAATAGCTGGTGTGGTGGTGCACACCTTTAATCCCACCAGCAGGGAGGCAGGGAAGATGCAGCTCTGGAAGTTTGAGGCCAGCCTGGTCTATATAGAGGGGTCTAGGCCATCCATGGCTACATAGTGAGACTCTCTGACACTGTCCCAAACCAAGCAGCAGCAGCAGGAACAGCAGAAGCCCAGTATAGTCTATTAAGCCATGGGTTAATTGGCAGCCTGTTGACACCTTCTCTCTCCTGAGAGTGATTTAAGATGCACGAGATGTTGCTTCTCAGATTCTCCCTCTGTATTTCTAGGTTGTCTTGTAAGTGGGAGTTGGTGTTCTTAGCATGTGGAGGCATGGACTGAGGGAACTGAGGGAGCCAGTGTAGTATGGATCCTGGTAGGAGCAGGCTCTTGTGAGAAGCATTGCTGTGCTCCAAGGCAAGATGAGATTGACTCCAGTGTTGCCTATGCTTAGCTTTCGGACGAAGTCTGTGTTTTCACCTTGTTATTTACCATCTACAAGGGTGGCATGCAGTAATGTACAATTACCTTTTCTCTCTTGTACAGTAAGATTGTCCTGGAGTTAGTAATTGTCCAATTTTTCACTTGCCTAATTTCTTCAGGTGTGTTATTATTTTAGCCCATCTTCCTCAGTAGAAATTCAAGTCTGTGTGGCAAGCTTAAACATGGTAACACTTGCGTGAGTTTCATTTTTCTCCCTCTCGGAAGCACTCTTCACAGAGATTACATTCTTCTGGCTGATTTTAGACAGGGTTTAGATGTCCTTTGGGAGTTCTTGATTTCCTCTATCTTTGACTCCTTTTTATTCCTCTCCCCATTGTTAGGTGTGGGAGTAAGTCCAGGGCCGGATGTATGGCTCTCAAGTGGACCACCTCTGGACTGCATCTCCTCGCTCTTGGACTAATTAATTTCTCTTAAGCTTTTTGATATGAGTTTATGGGTGGAAATGTTTTTGAGATCTTCAATTTGTAAATATGTCTTTATTTTCCCTTTAAAGTACTAATCAGCTTTGATATTACTTAGCTTTTGAGGTCAGTTGAAATTGGGCACATTCGGGGCGGGGGATGGCCATAGACAAACACGTCTTTATTCTGTGCGCACATTTGATTGTTAATTTGGTTAGAAAAAAGATTCTAGCATAGAGGTAATATTGATGCAGGCATTGCATTGTTTCTTTTTCTCTCTACTAGTGTGATGATTGATTTTTTTTTTTTAAAATGAGATCCATTTTCTGCATGGACACTATCAGGTAGCTTTGCATTTATCTCCAGTGTATTGAAATCTTATAATTTGTATACTTCATTTATGTAAGTTTTGGATTTTTTTTTTTTTTTGAGACAGGATTTCTCTGTGTAGCCCTGACTGTCCTGGAACTTGCTCTGTAAACCAGGCTGGCTCTGAACTCAGAGATTGGCCTGCCTCCGTCCCCAAGTACTGGAATTAAAGGCATGCACCACCTCCCAACTAGCTTTTGTATTCTTTTTGTAAGACACCAAGCTTTTTCTCTTGTGTTCTTTCTGAAACTTGTTTGAAATGGATGTTTGTCTTCCTGTGGTGATTATTGTTCTGGTTATCTTTCCAGTTTTTTTTAGTTTTTTGCTTTTGTTGGAAGTTTCCTTAAGTATGTGTAAATGATGGTTTTCTATAGGATTTTTGTACTTTTGATTTATTATTTTATTTTTTAGCAGTCCTTTCTTATTTTTCAATAAAATACCTGTTGCTCTTATTTTAGGTATAAATCTTTTTTTAAGTTAAAAAAATTAAACATTTGAAGTATTTTCCCTTTTATTCTAACTGCTCCAAGATTCTTCTGCTTTGTTACTCAGTCTCCCTCATGTGAGAAGTTTGCTGCATGTATCACAGATCGGAATGTACCCTCTAGATTGGCAGTTTTATCTTAGGAGAATGAATTCAGAGGCCTGAGCAGGGTTTTTTTTTTGTCATATGAATCAAATAGATACATTCTTTTTCTCATGGGGTAGGAATGTTTTGGAGGAACAGAGAATGGGAGAAGGAATTCTGTCCCCTTCCTTCTTTTGTAGAAGTTCCTTGTGTAACACACACAGCTCACACACTGATTATGTAGGGCTGAGCCTCAGTGGGAAGTAGAAGAACTTGCTAGGTAACCTGAGCGTGACCCGCTCCATGCTTCGGGGTTCTCGATGCTTACTGCCATTTTCTGTGCAGTACAGTGTCCTCTCACCTCTCAATTCATGTTTTGGTATTACTTGCTAGTTTTCTCATACATCACTTAAGAGTGCTTCTCAACTTGTGAGTCATACCCCCTTGGACTGAGTGACTCCTTCACAAGGGTCATATGTTAGATATCCTACATAGCAGATATTTATATATGATTCATAACAGTAGGAAAATTACAGTTATGAAGTAGCAATGAAAATAATTTTTATGCTTAGGGGGTCACCACAACATGAGGAACTATATTAAAGGGTTGCAGCATTAAGAAGGTTGAGAACCACTGAGTTAAAGAGATAGAGATTTCTGGACATCAATATGGTTATTTTGAATGTATTTCTATTGTTTTAAAAAATAGAATATGAACAATTATGGCCATTTGTGTCTTTCTAAGTTCATTTTAGAAGCTGCTTTGTATTAAATCTTGTAAGTTATATCTCTACTAGCTTTTACTTGAAAATAAAACACTTGAAAATTTGGTAGCATAAAGCAACAGTTGCTTTTGATTGCTTGTGGATCTGTCTATCAGCTGCTGTGGGCCGAGCCTGGCAGGGCGGCACTGCTGATTTGTCAGAGCCTGTTCACATGACTGGTTGGAGCAGTTTTACTTCCTCTCTTTCTTGCTCTTGTTGGCTCTAGTAGGCTCTCCTGGGTAGATTTTCTTATGCAGATAGAAGCAAGTCCTGCAGAAGAGCCTGAGCTCTCTCTCTCCCCTTTTCCCAATGAATCTGCTTCTCACTTGGATGTGAACACACACACACACACACACACACACACACACACACACACACACACATGAATGACCCACTTAGTTAATCTGGGGTAGTTATAAGAGCACGGTTGGAGGTTATTTGTTTGAGCGTGGGTAGCCAGCCGAGTGTTGGCTACCACTGAACAACATGGCCCTGTCTCCCCCAGCAGTAACTGCTCAGAGGTCTAGAGCCTCATGAAGCTTGCTCTGTTTATAGACTTCTGGCCTGGAGTCTCTGCCTTAACTACTGAATTGAAAGAAAAAGCTTCTCTGGCCAAGGCTGAGAAGAGCATTGTCCCAGGGTACAAACATAAATGTCTAGAAGGCAGTTTGACAACCTGTCCCTGGAGCAACAAACCCTCTGTCTGTGTCTGTGAGCTCCACAGCCATGAGCTTTTGACTAGGTTTGTAGTATCAGGAATATGGTTGACATGTTAGCCTGTACTGGTGGGATATGCTAAAGAGGCCACTGAGGAGGATCTTGAGTTGGAGCTCAGCCTGGCAGTAACACGATTCCCTCCTGTGGAGCAGGCCTCAGATCCCGTCAGAAAGCAGCTCCCCTTCCACAGTAATGGCACTGTTGCAGGCAGCCGTCTTACCTGGCAGGTCAGCGGCATGCATAGTCCACAGCTGGGCAGGATTATTGAGTCTCTTTCTCCCAGCCCTATTAGTTATTACCAGGAATAAAGCTTTAGTGGCCTTTTTAGATCCCCTTATCTTACAATCAAGGCAGTGTTTAACCGTCAGATCTATAGTTCTCTTTGACTTTCAAGAATTAAGTATGCAATGTGGCTGCTGGTGTCTGAAGTGAGTCAGTCACACCTCGTCTTTCTGTGCCTTCTCAGCCGAATCAGCAGCAGCTCTTTATCAGTAACTGTTGTCAGCAAATCCCTACCTAACAGAGATGTTTGAACATAACGTTCATTACTCACACGTTCTCTTTGGCCTTGTTAATTAGTGATCATTCTGTCTCAGCCTAAATTGATCTGCTCCCCTTTCTTCCCATCCTTCCCTCAGTTAAATTCAAGTTTCTTATGTGAGTTCTCTCATTCTTACTATGGAATGTTATGAATTATAGTTACGGCTGTGTCATTTTTTTTGTCTCGAGACACTATCTTCTATGATACTAGAAATCTTATTTTTGTTTATCATACTTTACCCAGTACACAACAGTGTTGATTTGTGCTTCAAATATATACCTCATTAATCATAAGGAAAACTTCAATCTCAGAAATGCTTAAATGTTTAAAAAAATGGCAAATAGTGTTAGCAAGAAGCTGTCTGTTTACGGTGCTCTTATTTCCGAGACATGTGTCACATGTCATCTTAGCAGGTGTAAGCATCCTGGGGGAGGTCTGAGCTAGTGCTGGAAGGGCACTTTGAGTCTTTGTTTCTGGTGGACGTTATCAGAATGCATCCTCAGAGTTGTATCTTTGCTCAGCTGGGCAGGTAGTGAATCAGATGAACAAGAAGCTGCAGACGGGCTTCACTGAATCAGAAGTCTTACAGATCTTCTGCAACACCTGTGAAGCTGTTGCGAGGTTGCATCAGTGTAAGACTCCCATAATCCACCGGGATCTGAAGGTAAGGACCGCAAGACACTTTTGTTCTGCACTTAGAATTTAGAGTGTTTCTTTCTTTCTCTCCCTGCTCCTGTACCCTCCCAAAGATCCTGTGTAGTTTCATTGTGTTGTGTCTGCTCTTCCCACTAGGGGATAAGGGTAATGAGGCCTTTGGTGTTGGTTTGTGTGTGTGTGTGTGTGTGTGTGTGTGTGTGATGTAGCCAATCTCATAGACAGTGCATGGCATGTAGCAGAGGCTCTTGGTTGTTTAGTAAAGAAGTGAATGACTGTTTTGACTGATTTAATAAAATTTTATATCTTATGATAAACAAAAATAACCAATGTCATTTAGAATGTTGGTTGTTGATAATCATGAAAGCCTGAAATAAACTTTATTAGCATTTCAGTAATGAAAATAAGTAGGTAAATAAAAGATTTTGCCATAATATTTATTTGGTCCGTAATATATTCCAGACCGTGTTCTGAGTACTTTGGCTATTCTAACCTGTCATAGTAACTACTATCTTCCCTGTTTTCTGGCTAAGATAACCAGAGAGGGGAGTGGCTAACCTAATTGTCCAATGACGTAAGCACTGAGTAAGCAGCAGATGGGACTTTCTCTGAACTGGCATTGTCAAATTCAAGATATTGGAGTATTTGTACTTTGTTTTAATTATTTTAACTCTGATCTCCAAGTTAAAGTATAAATTTAAATTTCTCTTTTCACTGTAGGAATTTTAAATAAAAATGGTGGTATAGGCTAAGATTCTTCATCAGAAAGTGTACATTTGAAAAGGCCTACTGTCTTAGCTTTATTGAGACTTGATATGGTGGTGACATCAGTGTGAAATTCTGTACCTGATCACGTGCTTCAGATTGCAGTTAATTGTATAAAATTACTGTCAGACTTAATGTATAAGGTATTGATGGAATGTGAATGAAATTTATTCTTATTCTTGAATTTCCACCCTCCCCACCCAGTATAAAAAATAATCCCAAACCAGCAACACTTCTGGTCTTAAGCATTTTGCATGTGAATACTCAATCTATAGAAACCAAACCGAAATGGAATTTAAATATTTTCTATTACTCCTTGTCTCCAGGTAGGCGGAAGTCTTAGGAATAGAGAAAGATGTAGATATACTCAAAGAAGATCTTGGCCTTCACTAGTTGTTCATATAGAGAATTTAGGAGGTTAGGGTTGGCCATTTTCATTAAACCTCTGGCCTTTTGGCTCAGCCTCTGAGTTCTGGGGTCATTCAGGGATGTACTATTGCCTGCTCTGGTTCATTGCCTTTGTTTGAGGTGTCTTATGTCTGTATATACATACATGTATGTGTGTATATATATATATATACACTAGGCACCTGATGAAAACAGGTTAAAAAAAGACAATTTTAACTTTGAAAATAGTAATCAATTAATTTTCTTTCCTTAAGGTAGAAAATATTTTGCTAAATGATGCCGGAAATTATGTGCTTTGTGACTTTGGCAGTGCCACTAATAAGTTTCTCAATCCTCAAAAAGATGGAGTTAATGTAGTAGAAGAAGAAATTAAAAAGTAAGTGCTTACCTTTATTGCATTTTGTATCACAGGCATTTTGATTAACTTGAGTCTGTAGCCAGCTAGCTACATTTATACACATTTTACAAGATTCCATTTGTAGATTCCTTTATAATAGAAATGATTAGTATGTGACTAGACAATCTAATAGACAGTCAATGAATACCATGAATGAAATTTTTTGTCTGTGTGGTAAACAGATTAATAATGAAACTTATAAAATAAGTGGTAGTAGTTAATAGACCCATTAAGAGAGTTTTAAGCAATTTGAGTTAAAAAGATTTATTCTTACATGAGTATGAATGTTTGGCCTGTGTGTATATTCGTGTACCACATGTGTGTGTAGTATCTGTGGAGGTCAGAAGAGTGCCTTGGGTTCTCTGAATAGTTGGTGCTGGGAACTGAACCCTGGTCTTCTGCAAGAACAGAGTTTTAACCATGAGTCATCTCTCCAGTTCCTTAAGTGATTGTGAGTCCAGTGTAGTGTCTTTGTCTTTACCAAGACAGGGCAGTGGTGCATTTGCAAGAGTAAAGAGCTCGAGACATGTTAGCTGTTGTTGCCAGCGAGTATCATATGTACTTGTGTGAAAGTGTAAGTGCTCAGACTGTACGAAGTTACTCTTTCTTCAGCGTCATATTGCAAAGCTTTCTCGGGTAATGTCACACAGCTTTTTGTTTCTCAATCCTGTGCTTTCTGTGGTTGCCAGGCTACTGTGAGAACCTAACTTTGCTGCTTTTTAGTTTCAGAAAGTACAACTAGCAGTTTGTCTTAGAGCACTGAAATGACACAGAGGACAGTGGTCCATCAGGATAGGACACAGAGGACAGCGGTCCATCAGGATAGGACACAGAGGACAGCGGTCCATCAGGATAGGACACAGAGGACAGTGGTCCATCAGGATAGGACACAGAGGACAGCAGTCCATCAGGATAGGACATGGAGAGGACAGTGGTCCATCAGGATAGGACACAGAGGACAGTGGTCCATCAGGATAGGACACAGAGGACAGTGGTCCATCAGGATAGGACATGGGGAAGACAGCGGTCCATCAGGATAGGACACAGAGGACAGCGGTCCATCAGGATAGGACATGGAGAGGACAGTGGTCCATCAGGATAGGACATGGAGAGGACAGTGGTCCATCAGGATAGGACATGGAGAGGACAATGGTCCATCAGGATAGGACATGGAGAGGACAGTGGTCCATCAGGATAGGACATTGAGAGGACAGTGGTCCATCAGGATAGGACACAGAGGACAGTGGTCCATCAGGATAGTACATGGAGAGGACAGTGGTCCATCAGGATAGTACATGGAGAGGACAGCGGTCCATCAGGCTAGGACATAGAGAGGACAGCAGTTCATCAGGATAGGACACAGAGGACAGCGGTCCATCAGGATAGGACACAGAGGACAGTGGTCCATCAGGATAGTACATGGAGAGGACAGTGGTCCCTCAGGATAGGACATAGAGAGGACAGCAGTTCATCAGGATAGGACACAGAGGACAGCGGTCCATCAGGATAGGACACAGAGGACAGCGGTCCATCAGGATAGGCATTTCTAAGTAGTCTCCTTATTGCTTCCTCACTGATTCTCAGGGTTTGGGCTGGAAGCTGTTCCGAGAGAGCTGGAGACTGACCCACTTGTGGGATGCAGTCGTAGAGACTGTAAAGCAGTGACAGGTACTGTGGACTATGTGTTTCACTCAGAAAACAGCCTAGAACCATTGCATTAGCTTCTATAAGAACAAGCCCGTAGCAAGCACAAATGTCCTGGAGAACCACAAGAGCAGAAGCCTTGCAGGTTAGCCTGTTGGGATCCATGTACATCACATAATTAAAACATCTTGTGGATGAAAATTTCTAGTGGCTGCTTGAGGTCTCCAGTATCTCTGGTCTGCTAGACGTTTAATTTGTTGCATTGTGGGATGCTCAGTTAAATTTTTTGTGATGATTGTAATATGGCATGTAAGAATTCGTATCCTTTGTGGCTGAATTGAAGAGTTGATGGTCTGTTGAGTTAACAAGTATTTGTTCAGGGCCAAACCCTGGTTTTGGTGACGGGATATAATGATAGAAGCCTTGCCATTACACAGTTTATATTCTAGTTCCTCTGTAATAGTATCATTCAGACCGTATTCACCAGTTAGTGTAATTTGGGAGAAGTAAGGTATTGGAATGTTGTGATTTAAGATTCTTCTTGTAAAATAATGTATAAATACTAAAACCGAATCTCACTGTGATAGAGGTGGTCCATTTATATTATTATGAATTCTGCAGTGAGATTTGAGCACTAGTTGATTTAAAATTTCTGTTCCTAATAGATTTCTTTTTCCTTTTTTCTTTTTTTGATCATGAGTATTTATTTACAGTGATTTCTAATTCCAAAGAGCTTAGGTTGTAGTCATGTTAGAAGCATATATAATGTGTATAATTGAGTTGTAATAGATAACTTTCAAGAAAATTATAAAACCTCAAAACATTTACTACTGTGTACAACTGGGTATACTAACAGTTCTAAAGCAAACTCCTTAGGGAAGAACTAAATTAAGATTTCGAGAGTGTAGTCTTACTTTTCATACATGAAAATGTCTGATAAGGAGGCTGTGATAGACTGAGTTGTTTCATATAAATCAACAGAAATATTCTCAATGAGTTGTCATTTAAGTTTTTATTAATAAAAGAAATTCAACTTTTATATTGTTTGAGATACTTTTATTATTGCTCAACAAAGTATCTGTAGATACCTTGTTTCATTTAATCTTGATAGGCTTAAAACAAGCATTTAAAGATAGTATTAGTTATATACAGTTCTGAACCCCAATGTCTGTAGATAACTTGTTTCATTTAATTCTTGATAGACTTTTAACAAGCATTTAAAGACAGTATTAGTTCTATACAGTTCTGAACCCCAAAGCTTTCTATGTTTTAGGGAAGCATGTCTCATTTGCCCCTTTGTTTTGAATGTGTCTCCTCTGTTTCCCTCATGCTGCCAGGTACACAACTCTGTCATACAGAGCCCCGGAAATGATCAACCTTTATGGCGGGAAACCCATCACCACCAAGGCTGATATCTGGGTAAGGCTCAAAGGCCAATCTTTGCTCTAACCAGAGGAGTCGGAGTTGAGCTGCCTCTTGTCCTCTGGCTTCCCCAGTGACATCCTTTCTATGTGGAAAGGAGCTTCTCCCTCAGAAATAGAATGCTAGGATGTTAATCTTCTAATTTAGGAGGTGGGATTGCCTACATTCAAGAAAGGGGGTACCTGTATGTTATGTAACTACCACCCAGTAGTTTTTAGGATTTAGATCCTAAGTGAATGGTCACATTTTTTTTTTTTTCCAGTTTTGAACGAGTGGAATTTTGGCTTATGGCAATATAGAAAATCTGGATGTAACTGCTAAGCAACTATAGTATAACTTCTGGAATCTTTTATGATGTTTTTAATGGAAACTAACAAAAGTAAACCTTTTCTGAATCTAAACATGTTATTAACTACCCTTTAATAAAAATCCTTATCGTTTAGTATATATTTATCTCTGGATTAATTATACCAATAGATAGTGGTAATTTATAGAAAAGCTTGTTTAGAATCTCACATCTTTTCAAGCTTGTTTTGTATTTAAAATACATTTTGGATTGTATTTAATAATTGTTTGTATAACCCAAATGCATTAAACAATAACTGTTAGCTGTGTTTGCATGAACATATTAACAATAGAGGAATATAAGTTTTTGAAATAATTCTAGAACTTAGAAAAGAAGTGTGATAGTTCTGATTTTTCTTAATTAAAAACGTATCTATTTTGTGTATAAGGCTACATGTCACAACATGTGTGTGGAGGCGGTCAGAGGACAACTTTTAGAAGTTGATATTCTTATATAGCATGTGGCTTCCAGCGATCCTGCGCAGACCCCTCGAGCCACTTTGCTGGTTCCACATGTGTAGTGTGTGCCAGCCAGCACTCTCTGCTTGCTGCTTCCCCAGCCTGCTTCCTCCTTGGATGGGGAGGCCACGGGAGCCCCAGCAGACAGATAGTCTTGCAGGACAATCATCTCTGTGTGATCTTCTCATTTGCTTATTGTAACACATTTTTCTTTTGTCAGGGATTCTTAAGGTAATTGAATTTTAAACTATGTAAGATTAAAGCAAATTGGAAGCAAGTTTGCTTTAGTTTTTTGACATTGTGACAATTTCCTGTCCTCAGCATTAGCATCGGATTGATTTGATAACATATAGTAAATTTGAAGAGTATATGTAATGTAGAAAGCAAAGTGAGTTGCATCTTAAAGCAAACGTATTACAAGATCTTTTCTCATATTACAATGTATTACAATGATCTTTTCTACCCTGATTTTATGATTCTGTTCGGTTCCATATTACCTGAGAGAGTTCAGCAACACAGAACCCACAGAAACCAGCTTCATCACCACTCAGAAACCATTGGGAGTTGATGAATTTTTTTTTCTTGAAGCACATGATTATTATGTACTATTATGTATATTACTATGTTCTCTTAATGCAGAGAATGGGATCTTTTCTCATTTGTCACTTCTAAAATAGATTTAGTGTATGTGCAAATAGTTGTCAAAGATTAGGAAAGAATTAATATAGAGTCTGTTTGCCCATTCAAAAGAAGAACAGTTTCTGTGTCCATGGTGGTTGTCTTATGCTTGTCTTAGTACAGATGGAACAGAAAAACACTACACTGTAGGTGTGTCCATTCACTTTGGTCAAGAATTGTGTTTGCTGGTTTTGTTGCGTCATTTAAGTTTTTATTAATAAAAGAAATTCAACTTTTATATTGTTTGAGATACTTTTATTATTGCTCAACAAAGTATCTGTAGATACCTTGTTTCATTTAATCTTGATAGGCTTAAAACAAGCATTTAAAGATAGTATTAGTTATATACAGTTCTGAACCCCAATGTCTGTAGATAACTTGTTTCATTTAATTCTTGATAGACTTTTAACAAGCATTTAAAGACAGTATTAGTTCTATACAGTTCTGAACCCCAAAGCTTTCTATGTTTTAGGGAAGCATGTCTCATTTGCATCATCACCATAAGCAATCTTACAGCTTTGGAGTTCATCACTGAGGAAGCTAGAACAGGAACCTAGAGGCAAGAATGGAAGCCAAGACCACAGAGGAATGCTACTCACTCACTTGCTTACGTCATCACCAGCCCAGGGGTGGTCATCATCCACAGTGGCCTGCACCCTTCTCCATTAATCATCACTTAAGAAAACACCCCCCATTTACTTGTCTGCCGGCATTCTGAAAGAAGCCTCTTCTCAGATGTAGCTTGTGCCAAATTGGCAATACTAATGAGGACAGTACCAAGTAGATAATATTTCCTCCAAAAGGAACCAGCCAGGCTTAATTTTAGTGACTCACGATCCAGAGTAGCTTATCTAACTGATTGCAGATGCAGCTGAGAAACCCCGAACTCTAAAGCTAAAGGCTTTTAAGAAACATTGAACACGTTAACTTGGTTAAGTAATAATTGGATCCAAAACAGGAACATTCAACTTGTTTGTTTGAAATAGCATGTTTAACTCTCAGCTTTCTTATTCATGGAGCTGCTTATGTTAAGCAAGTGGTCTAGCACTTAGCTCCGTTCCCAGCTCTGGTCTTGACTGTTTTTATGTCTGTGACTGATTGTTGAGTCCTGACGAAACTCCTGTTTCTTTGTTTTATAGGCCCTGGGATGTTTCTTGTACAAACTTTGCTTCTTCACTCTTCCGTTTGGTGAGAGCCAGGTTGCTATCTGTGATGGCAGCTTCACCATCCCAGACAATTCTCGCTACTCCCATAACATACATTGTTTGATAAGTAAGTACTGGGAAAGATGTATGGAGTGTTCTTAAAGATAGATACTGTAATTTAGGGCCTGCTATTTATATTCTTTCTTAAATCTTGACTTTTAATTTCATATGTTTATAAATTACAGTAAAATTATTTAAAAATGATTATTCACCTGTACAGAGGTCAAAGCAATCTAATTACCAGTGAATACAGGATATTTTTAACCTCCTCAATACGAATTAGTAGCAATGACAGCAATTACATAATTGAGACAGTCAGAGTTACTGGGAACACTCATAACATTTAATTCTTCAATTTTTGTATCTTTGAAACCAAATATCCATGTGGTTAATAAGTAACCAGATTTCCTTCCAGCTTTTTAAAGGCTTTTGCTTGCTTTTAAAAAGGTACCGTAATGTAGCATTTTGTACACGGACATTGTAAACTTCAGAAGGATGCTTTGTGAGGAGGAGACAGTCATTAGACAGAAGGTAATCCAGGCAGTGCAGTCCTGAGACAGCGCTGACTAAGCGCCTTTAGGATTTCCACTGTTTTCTGCATCTTGAACAGCTGTCTATGCCTCTGTGGCACAGAACTGAGTGAAAAGTTAAATTTATTCAATATTTATATGATACAGTTTTTAAACTTAATGAAAATAAATGGAAATTGATAATTTTCTTAGTCATCTAGAGTGTGAACAAAGAGAACAAAGTCTTCATTTCTTCTGTTAAAGCTTTACATAAGTAAAATATTTAAATGCGTTGAAAGAAAATTGGTATGAATTTAATCAGGTGTCTAGGGTGTAGAAAATATAGACTGTCGATTCTAGGAGATATAAGCGATAACCCCATGATATACAACTTTAAATTTTTAAGTTTGCCCATATGGCATCCATGTAATTCTAACACTGGGGAGGCAGATGCAGGAGAACACAGTGCCCAAGTCCAGGTCACTCTGCACTATAAAGGGAAAGACTCAAAACAATCAAGGGCTGGGTGCATGTTGCTTAGTGGTAGAATGTTTGCCTAGTAGACACGTGGCTCTGGGTTCAGTCGATGGCACTGCTCCCACCAAATCCCCCAATTCAGTAATGTTCGCATAAATGATGAATTGCAAATAACACTTGTTACTTATTTGAGAAGTAGTCGATTTTCCTAATGCATGGGCCTTGTGCAAATCAAGGAGATGGGGCTGCACATTAAATTAATTTTGTCATAATGTCCAAGAGAAAAAGGGACATAAATGACTCTTAAAGCACAGAATTTATGTGAAACAGATTTCTTCACAGATACTGGAAATTGGAGAACTACATCCGCTTGACACACACAAAGTACTTTGCATTACATAGAATGCTTTTCTTAGGCTAGGGAACCAGAATAAGGGGGAAAGGGAGCAGCTGAAGCTTGGCTGTTGCACTGCAAGTGCTCACATTTAAGTATGAGAGCGTTAAATATATGAGCTACAGGAAACAGTGAGAGTCCACGGTCATGGACTAAGTTGGAGCTACAGGAAACACTGAGAGTCCACGGTCACGGACTAAGACAGAGCTACAGGAAACAATGAGAGTCCACGGTCACGGACTAAGACAGAGCTACAGGAAACAATGAGAGTCCACGGTCATGGACTAAGACAGAGCTACAGGAAACAATGAGAGTCCACGGTCACGGACTAAGACAGAGCTACAGGAAACAATGAGAGTCCACGGTCATGGACTAAGACAGAGCTACAGGAAACAGCTCCTGTTTCTGCAGGAGCACTTGCTCTTGCTGCTCCTCTGCTGGGCTGTGGAAAGAAAAACTTGGGTTATTCTTGCATGACTTGGGTCCTGGAATCCTGAGCAGGGATAAGGAGGGAATGAAGAAGACAGACATATGTACAGAGAAGCTGGGATCAGTGGTCAGGACTGTGATGGAGAAGCCTCAACACCTCTGTCTGTCTGTCTGTCTGTCTGTCTGTCTGTCTATCTATCTATCTATCTATCTATCTATCTATCTATCGTTTTATTGAGCTATATATTTTTCTCCACTTTCCACCCTTCTACCCACTCCCATGGTCCCCATGCTTCCAATTTACTCAGGAGATCTTGTCTTTTTCTACTTCTCATGTAGATTAAATCCATGTATGTCTCTCTTAGGGTCCTCTTTGTTGTCTACGTTCTCTGGGATTGTAAATTGTAGGCTGGTTTTTCTTTGCTTTATGTCTAAAAATCACTTATGAGTGAGTACATGTGATATTTGTCTTTCTGGGTCTGGGTTACCTTACTCAATATGATGTTTTCTAGATCCATCCATATGCCTGCAGATTTCAAGATGTCATTATTTTTTTCTGCTGTGTAGTACTCCATTGTGTGACTGTACCACATTTTCTTTACAGCTGACCAAGGAGGAGGGTTTATCTAATCTCAGTAGGAGTGGTCTTCATGCTCTAAATATTAGTCTGGGAGTGGTAAGAGGAAGCTACAGTGGACATTTTCTGAAAACACTATCAACATCACACTCTCCCCCGAGGAAGGCTTTGCAATCCTTCTGAGCCTCATCTGGGGACAGCTTTGCCATTGCCATAGGGTTGAGGCACTGGAGTTCTTGAGACGGCAAATTTAATCCTTAGAGCTGAACTCATGGGTATAGTACATCAGCATTTGTGGAAATACGATGATGCACACTTCTTCAGCATGCCACTGCCCCCTAAACTTGTGCTTTCCAGAGATCTCTACCTGTGTGCTGTGTAGCTCCTCACACGCACCAGTACCTGTGTAAGGGCACTAGGCCTCGGCTTCAGTCTCCATGGTTAAGCATCAGGCAGCATGGTTTGCTCCAGTTTTCTGTGGCAGCGTCCATCTTATGGAGTTTCCTGTCTGGGCAGTCTGAGTTACGGTCCGGGTACCTGTGACTTGGATTTCAG
Organism: Microtus oregoni; assembly: GCF_018167655.1. Lineage (NCBI taxonomy): Eukaryota > Metazoa > Chordata > Mammalia > Rodentia > Cricetidae > Microtus > Microtus oregoni. Next base: position 3,628,800 of record NW_024543080.1, on the reverse strand, counting down.
TCGTCTCTCATGACATTCCTCTAGCTTTTTAAAATAGGACTTCTATTTTAGTGTGCAATTTTGTAGAATGATTTTTTTTAAGAAAATGAGCAAATATACCACCATTGTATTTGAATAAATATTAAACTCTTAACCCTCTCTATTTTATATAATAATGTTCTCAAAAAAATTTAGGACAACAGAAGCATGAAATAATCCCTATTAATTGTAATGCCTAAAACTAGGGTGTGGGATTTAGTTGCTGTGTTCTCTGGCTAGTTTAGTTCAGTGTTGTATTGAAGACATTTTTACAAACCATTGTAGCTGTAACTTTGTTGCTAAGTATAATGTTTTAGTAATAATTGAATGTACAGTTTTGCTGGAGATCTTGAAATGTCTTAAAAGCTCAGTGTTCTCTTTGACCGATAATTTGCGAAAGACTGAGCAGCTTATGCCTTGCTATGTGACTTTATTCCTAACTAGTATTGAATTTCTCTGTGTTTATGCGTGCCCCCATATGTGTGTGGGAATGTGTTTGTGGAGTTCTGTGGTAAGCATGATAATACTGTTGATAATTTTAGACTCAATTGGAGTTTAATTAATCGGCAGTTTACTGTGTAGCATATGCTTCTTTTACTTGACCATGAATGTGAAGATTTTAGTTTCTAATATCAATTTGACTATGCCAAAAAATGAAATAAACTAAATATACTGAGTAAATTAAAATTTTTCAAGTAAATTTGGTATATAAAACTCCTGTAAGTTTTGAAAACAGCGGTCAGGGAAATGGCTCAAGGATAAAAATGCTTAATGAGCGAGGTCAGTGCTGCTACAGTTCCTTGTGCAGAAGCCGTCATGGAAGGAGAGGACTGACTCCTGGAAGTTGTCCTCTGGCCCACGTGTGTGTGGGCGCACACACACACATACACATACACAGTTTTCAATTCCAGTAGTTGCTCTCCTAGTCATATTTGGAGGAGAGGTGCTGCACTTACCTTTGTCTAGACACAGGGACGCATCTCCTGTTTGTGTGATTGGATCCTCACTACTAATTTAGTATTGGCTGTGGAAAGAATAAACCTTAGCTTTTAAAATGTATAAATCATATTAGATGGATGATTTTGTATTTTTATAATCAAGCTCATAATTTCCTGATACAAGCTAGGCTTTGTTGCTTGGAGTCACTGTTTACCATTCTTTGTTCAAGGCACTAGGTTTAGAAGGGAGTTGAGTCCGTTTTGACCTGTAGCTCCAGTTTAGTCCCGTGAACGTGGACTCTCACTGTTTCCTGTAGCTTAGTCCGTGACCGTGGACTCTCATTGTTTCCTGTAGCTCTGTCTTAGTCCGTGACCGTGGACTCTCATTGTTTCCTGTAGCTCTGTCTTAGTCCGTGACCGTGGACTCTCAGTGTTTCCTGTAGCTCTGTCTTAGTCCGTGACCGTGGACTCTCAGTGTTTCCTGTAGCTCTGTCTTAGTCCGTGACCGTGGACTCTCATTGTTTCCTGTAGCTCTGTCTTAGTCTGTGACTGTGGACTCTGAGCTTTTCCTGTAGCTCTGTCTTAGTCCGTGACCGTGGACTCTCAGTGTTTCCTGTAGCTCTGTCTTAGTCCTGTGACCGTGAACTCTCAGTGTTTCCTGTAGCTCTGTCTTAGTCTGTGACTGTGGACTCTCAGCTTTTCCTGTAGCTCAGTCTTAGTCTGTGACTGTGGACTCTCAGTGTTTCCTGTAGCTCTGTCTTAGTGCTGTGAATGTGGACACTTGCTGTTTCTCTAAAAAACTTGAGAATAACTAATGTAAAGTTTCATTTCAAGCATTTGACATGGTTAAGCATTGGAAATATTTTAAGGGTAATGAAGTAGAACTGGCCACGGAAATGTCTGTAGTTACAGAGTTGAATATAAATTTCATCCTCAGGGAATGCGAAATATAAGTTACTCAAGAAATAGATAAATAGTAGTAAATGGTTATTTTTGGTTAGACGGGATATCTCAGGGACTTGACGCACGCTGTAAGGTTGATGTAAATATGTTAGTAGTACATATACAGAACTGCTCAGACCTCTGGCCATGATGATGAGAAAGAATATTGAAGCCAAGAACTGTGGTCCATATTGATAGTATGTCAAGGAGGCATTTTTAAAATCTGTAGTGCCAATCCTCTGCTGCTCTGCTAAATGAACTATAACGTGCATACTTAGCCTTTTTCTCAGTCATGAGGATAATTTCAAAATAAAGGAAAGTAAAGGTATTTTGGGTAGTAGTGAGAATTATTTTAAAGGGTTCTTCTAGGAGAACAACCTTTTCTTCACTGGGACCCCTGGAGCTTTCTTAAATAATTAAGTATTCCCTAAGTTCACTGGTTTTGTATTGTTTTTTTTTTTCTTTTTTTCTTTTAAACACTGCTTGGTCCTTTAGCTCTAGCCCTTACTGGCTAATTCTGATATCCCGATCAACCCATCTCTAATAATCTGTGGGCACCGGTCTTACCGGGAAGATTCTAGCCTATGTCCATCCTGGGTCAGAGTTTCATCGCGTGCATCTGCCCGGGAGTGGGGCATGGCGTCTCTCTGCTCCAGAGAGCAGAGCTGTCGAGTCTCTGAGCTCACTTCCTCTTCCTCCCAGCATTCTGTTCTGTTTACTCCACCCACCTATGTTCTAAGCTATGAGCCAAGCAGTTTGTTTATTACTTAACCAATGAAATCAACAGATTGATATATGACACTCCCACATCACTTCCCCTTTTTCTGTTTAAACAAACAGAAAGGAAGGCTTTAACTTTAACATAGCAAAATTACATATAACAAAACAGTTTTGTATTGTTAACTCACATTTGTTCTGTGCCACTTTTTCAAGAGTGTAAGCACATCTTCCATCCATCCAGTGCAAACATAGATGTTGTTACCTGCCACTGTAATGTGTTCATGGTTAAGTTCAATTTGTAGGAAAAGTTTCTGCCATTTCTTCTAAGCATTTCCTCTATGTCATCTGGAATCACTGTTCTTAGGCTAGAGAGATTGCCCCTCCTGTGCCTTTCTGTACTGCTTGTCTTCAGTCAGACATTGAACGTTTTGACCTGCTATTACAGGGTTCATGCTTGAACCAGATCCGGAGCACAGACCTGACATATTTCAAGTGTCCCACTTCGCATTTAAATTCGCCAAAAAGGATTGTCCAGTGTCCAACATCAACGTAAGTACTTTTCCAAGTAGGAAAGACTTTAAAATCCTTTAATTATATGTGTTTACATGTACATGCATGTGCTTTAAGAGCTTCTTGTTTTCTGTCCGGTGGTCTTGATAGTGTGAGATGCTGCTTGTGTCGTAGGTGTCAAGCCTGAGACTTCACTCAGGTGTTCTGGAGAGCTTCAGCAGGATATTTTGGATTGTGGAGAGAGACACAATATGACATGTCAGTCACAGACCATAGGCTGTTATTATTAAGTATTGAAGTATTTGATAGCAGAATTTTAAGTGTTTTGAATTTTAACCAGGAACTGTGATCAGACATTATTGAGGCAGACTCTAAGCACAAAGTTAAATGAAAAACCGTGGGACCCTTTGGTGTAAATAGAGACGGCATTGTACATTGGAGAGCCCTGACTTCAGAGATTTCTTTTATCACTGGCTAATTTATATCTTTATGGTAGCTGATCCCCTTCTCCTGCTGTAAATCTACGATAGCAGTTATGATTATAGCTAATATACAGCCCGGGGCTAAGCCAAGCACAGTGCACATTTGGGAATGCTTGATTTTACTCAGAGGCTTTGGTTCTTCCGTCCGTCTTTCCCTCCTTTTCTCTCTCCCTACTTCCCTCTCTCCCTCCTTCCCTTCCTCTTTCTTTCCTTTCTTCCTTCCATCCTTTTTTTCTTCTTTTGGCAAAGACTGTCTCTCTCTACATAGTCCTGGCTCTCCTGGAATTCATTACATAGACTAGACTGGCCTCAAACTCACAGATATCAGCCTGCCTATTCCTCCCAGAGTGCTAGGATTAACTATGTGCTGTTATGCCTGGCTCAAAGGCTTTGGCTGCTAGTCACTCCTGCATACTACAGTGAACTGTACATGCCAGGTTTCTGCGCCTTTTAATGCCAAATTTCTAGGTCATCATTGATTTTAATCTATGATGAACACTGTAGAGATCTTTGTGTTCCGGCTTATGTTTTCTTCTTGTATAACGTGGAAGAACTGTGGTAGCTGTGTCTTTCTGAAGCCCTCACTGTATCACTTAGTGTCTCTCTGTTGCTGCTCTGCTGTTTCAGCGAGCAGAGCAGCCTCTGTTCGGCTTATGCTCACAGTTACCTGTCATATTTACAGTGTGGTTGTTGTCCTGGTTGTGTAATTATTTTCAGAAGTATGAAATATCAGTTGTATAAACTGTGATAAAATCTTATTTTAAACTCAGGACTTACCTAAAAGAATATTGCATACTGTAATGCTGTGTTCATCTTCTAGAGATTTCTGTAGAAAATCAATATAAAGATGACATTTGTGGTATTTCCAGATTACATCTGGGGAGTATATCTGCATAATCTGTAATATGGGTCATGAAAATAATAGTATCTCAGTCAGTGTTTCAGAAGTTTAGTAGTCTATCTATAGTCTAAAAATTACTACAACTTAAATTGAAAACTATGTTTTTCTTCCCAGAATTCTTCTCTTCCCTCAGCTCTTCCTGAGCCAATGACTGTGAGTGAAGCTGCTGCTAAGAAAAGCCAAATGAAGGCCAGGTGGGCAAGACCCTGCTGGTGCCAACAGGGCTTCTGGAAAGGAAAAGGCCATAGTTCTCATTTTGATTGTAGCAATTCCTGTGTCCCAGATGCTGTGTTGTCCAATCTGTGGTTCCATAGCTTACATCGAGAGTACAAAATAAACTTCCACAGGTGCTAAATACCGGGCGTGATGCCGTTCTCATGTGAACGCTCACCCATCTGTGAAGGTGGAATGCTCACAGCTGATGTGGTAGTGGGTCTTGCCTTCTCTGTGGGATTGTGGCCATTTTCATCACTGACAATTCTTAAGATTTGACTTACTAGCTATTAAATCAATTGTTTATATTTAAGAAAAGAAACAATAATTGCCACAGGTCATTAGTGTATATAGCTTGTAGAAGTTATATGTGTATATAACTAGAAAGCTTGGTAAAGAATTACATTTGAAGCCTTATTTTTCAGTTACTTACTCTATTGATAAGTTTGAATTCTATTATGTAGGTTGAAACTTAAAATCTGAGGCTGGAGAGATGATTAGGCAATTAAGAATTCATAATGTGTTGTAATAGGAGCCGCGGGCTGCGTCCCCGGCACCCGGCCGCCCCCACGGCTAGCTTTACTCGAAATAATTACACGGAAACTGTATTCTTTTAAACACCGCTTGGCCCATTTCTATCTTGCCTCTTCTAGGCTAGCTCTCGCACCTGGACTAGCCCATTTCTAATAATCTGCTGTAGCCCGTGAGCTGGCTTACCAGGAATGATCTTAACCTGCCTCTGCCTGGAGTGTGAGAATCATGGCGACTCACTGACTCAGCTTCTTTCTCCCAGCCTTCTGTTCTGTTTACTCCACCCACCTAAGGGTGGGCCTATCAAATGGGCCTAGCAGTTTCTTTATTGCTTAACCAATGAAATCAACAGATTGATATATGACACTCCCACATCAATAATGCTCTTGTGGACAACTTGATTATCTTAAAAGGAGCTGTAGCTGGCTGTATATGTAAATATCTTACTGTTTTTGTTACATTTTTAGAGGACTTGTACTGTACCATGCTGATTATCCATCTTTCACCCCCGACTGCCCCCTTCCACTTCCCATCCAGTACCCCTTCTATAATACGGTTCATGTCTTCCTCTCATGATCCTCTCATGACTGACTAAGTTCAATTAGGTTACCAGCCCTAATTTTCTGAAATCTCTGATGCAGTTTTTTTTCCCCTTTTGGGAAGATCATTGTTAGTACAGCTCCCTCTTGTGTTACATGTAGGTATTGTGAGAGAACTGTAGGTGTGTGTGGTGATTGCAGGAGCTGTGGGCTTGATAAACCATGCATCTACAATTTTAGGTGTTAAATCATTTGAAATAATATTAAGTGAAGTCGTCAAATAAATATTTTTGGGAGAAAGTTATTGAAAATTCTGTACTGACTTTATAGAAAGCAAAGTTGAAAAATATGTAATTTCAAAATTATATTGGTCCTGCACCTATGCCCATACCTGCAATACCAAGTGAACTGAGTGGCTATCAAAAAATAAAATAAAAAAGAGCACATGAAGTTGTGAGGGAAAAGTTGTGAGAGTAGTAGGGAAAAAAATGGAGGGGAGGGAGTGGGCATTGGATTTGATCCAGACATATGATACACATATATGAATATTAAACATAAATTTACCTGTTTTCTGGTTTTGTTTGTTTGTTTGTTTTGACAGTTCACCTATGCCTGCTAGTCACGTTGCTTTCAAAATTGTGCCTACCACTTTACTGACTGCGTTTGGGGCTGAAACTGAGTCCCAATCCAGCATTTCTCCTAACTCTCATCTGGTGTTGGAGGGAACAAGGGTTGGATGTGAGCAGACAGCCTTGCCTGACAGCTCTGATGTCTCCTGTCTCACTGCCGTGGGAGAGCCCTTTCCTTTTTCTGAGTCTGAGCTAGGGAGTTATTATTACTTCTTGTGTCTTTTGAAAGAACTGAACCTCAGTTTTATCGATAACCTTATGAGAAGATTTCTGCTTATATTCTGTCAGTCTCAGGCTGTCCTTTAATCTCTGGGGTCAGATTCCTTTTCTTCCATTTAAAGGCTGACTATGAACAATTGTACAGTTTCAACAACTGTGGCTGGCTGTATTTTTTTTTTTTTTGCTTTACTAGTTTTATTAAACATATATTCTGAGGTGGATACTTACAAGGGATCCAAAAGGACTAATGTGGTCATCTGTAACTATAATGTATAGAATGAATAGTAACTAGAAATAATCTTAATATTTGGAATAAATTATATTTTTCTATTATAGAATAACAGACACCATTGGACCAACAGAAACCTCAATTGCACCAAGACAAAGACCAAAGGCCAATTCCACTACTGCCACTTCCAGTGTGCTGGCCATTCAGAGTTCAGCTACGCCTGTTAAAGTTCCTGCTCCTGGTGAATTCAGTAACCACAAGCCTAAAGGTAATTAGCCTTTGCAGTTTTGATCTCTCCGACAGTTATCATGGTATGAATAAACGTGACGTGGTTTGATTCCTAAAGCATAGAACACACATTTTAAGAAATGGGGCTTGATACGTGGCTCAGTCGGTAAAGTACTTGCTGTGCAGGCATGCGGACCTGAGCTTAGATCCCAGCACCACAGTACAACAGATGGGCACAGCACTGTGTTCCTGTAACCAGTGTGGGGCATACAAACGCGGGACCATGGTCGGCGGGTTAGGGGCTAGAGACAGGCTGGTGGTAGGTTTGCTAGCTAGCCAATCTGACTGAAATGAGAGCCCTCGATTTAGTGAGAGACTATGTATCAGAAGATAAAAAAGGTGGGAAAATGACTGCAGAAGACACTGAACCCCTCTCTGACCTCTCCATGTGTGAGCACACCTACATAGACAAGTGTGCACAGGCACACATATCCTGCTCCCTACAAGAAACTGTCTATTGATGTCTAATAAGCTGGACTACTTTGTTCTGAAGTTTTAAAGGTAAAGTTACTAGTAACTTAAATATATAGAGAGAAATATCAGTTTGTTTTGATATAGAAATAGAAGCTCATCTTTGAATCTCAGCTAGTAGGTTTGAGGGTGGCAGTAACAAGTGTCGGAGATCCTGTGTTGTACTGGGCAGGAAGTAGCTTACATTCCATAGGGCATAAGCCTCTAGAGCCCTGGTGAAGGAACCATATGGATATCACAGCGTAAGCACTATTCTTACTTGATTTTGAGAAATTGTTTTTATAATCTTAAATGCATTATGGTAAGTGTAATACCTAAAAACGTTCCCACAGGGAACTGTCATTATGACAAAGTAAATTTAATTTCTAAAGATGTCAAAGATGTAATCTGCAGAATCACCTTCTACAAACCCTGATTCGTGTAATATTTTCTGACAAATCTGTCTTGTTTTAATGTTGAAATGTTTTTATTACAGATACTGTAGTAGGTAAGATCACATATTTTGACTCATGAATGTTATTTGAGTTACATTTCTCCCATTTTTAAAACTAATATTCTAACAAAATATGAGTACCTATCTAATAGTATCTAATAGAAGTTTAAACGACGGCTTACTGTAAGGTCTGGTCCAGTGATGCTATGAAATGTTGACTGTTATTTGCTATTGTTAAGTCTGGCTCAGAGAAGGGATGTTTATCTTCACATTACCTGGCACATTGCTGCAGTGAGTTTGTGCTATTCAACTGGAATATTAATTCCATGGGAAAAAAAGGTGATGACATTTTGTATATAATTTCCATTTCATTTAGAAATTATTTTCTGTGTGTGAGTGTTTGGCTGCATTGTATGTTTGTGTACCAGGAAAGGGCATCAGATGCCTTGAAACTGGAATTACCAGCAGTTATCAGCCACCATTTGTGTTGTGGGAACTGACTTGATCTTGTGATATCTTACTCCCTTACTTTTAACTGTGGGAAGTATTTGGGCATATGGAAAATTCCATCTCAGGTAGACATTTGGTGTTCCCTCTTTCCTGCCTTCCCTGGTTGGACATCTTCCTAGTCTTGGTTTGTCATTAAAGTGTGCACATCCCTGAGCTGCCTCAGCGACAGTGTTTGAAAGGACTTTTTCAAGGATTTGGGTTTGGTGACCATTTCTTTTCTGGTTGCTGCGATAAAGTACCCTGGCAAGAGCGGTGTAAGGGAGAAAGGTTCTTTGTTTTTCCTTCACAGTTCGTCATGGTGGGGAAGACATGGCAGCAGCCAGGGGAGGCATGGTGGCAGGAGTAGAAGGCTTAGTGGTCACATTACATGTGCACTTAGGAAACAGCGGGTAAACAGAGGAGGGGCCGGCCTATAAAGCCTCGAGGACCTGCTTCCAGTGGCCTACACTTGCAGTAAGGTTCCATCTCCTCAGGGTTCTGCATCTTCCCAAAGAACCCAGTGCTCAATTGCAGGAGCCTGTGGGAGAGCATGTCAGGTACTCGAGCCACAGCAGCCGTGTGTGGTGATCGTGCGCAGAGTCCTTAGGGTTCTGTAGGGAAACAGGAATGGGACATGTTATGGATCTTGATTGGATGGGGTTTGGTCTTTAATTTTTGGAGTTCTTTATAGATTCTGGATATGTGAATTTCTTGTTAGTGTAAAAATTTTCTCTGTGTTTAGATAGTATCTTCCTTCTGTGCTGCAGAACAACCTTTTATTTCCATGCAAATCTGTCATTTCTCAGGGTGATTGCTGTACTGTTAGAGTTCTTTTCTCCTTGGTTCTGTCCCTTCCTCCAATTTATTTATGTTAATTTTATGTGTGTAGGTGTTTTTTATCTGCATGCATGTCTGTGCTTGTGTGCATGGATATGCCTGTGGAGACCTAAAGGGGATCAGATCCCCTGAGACTGGAATCTTAAATGGTTGTGGGCCATCATATTTTATCATATCTTAGAAGTTTGTTTTCTAGTGAGAGACAGAAAGGAAGTGGATCCAGATGCGAGGGGAAGTGTGGAGGAACTGGAGGAATAACGGGAGGGGGGAAAGGATGTATTATGTGAGAAAATATGTATTTGCAACAGTAGGAAAGTAAAAGCAAATAGCATTGTAAGTCATTAGTATGTGAAAGGCGAATGAAATGTAATAGATTAAGAGGAAGTGTTAGGTGAGGGAACAAGAAAGATACTTGCCCTGAACCTTAACTATTGAGATTTCAGTAGATGAGAATGCTGTTCTCAGACCTGGCCAGCGAGCCGTGTTGGTGTGCATGCTGGAGCTGAACACGCGGAACAAGTTTGCGTGTGGCTGCTCTAGTGGGCAGGAAGAGGAAAGTGACACATGGTGCACTCCTGAGACACTGATTGTTGTAGATGACAAAATGACACTCCACAGGCACTTAAAACTGTGGGGAGTGCTTGTGTAGACTATGTAATGTAGACACAGAGGTCCACTATAAAACCATAGAAATGTCCTAATTAAATAACTTGAAATCAGCCGTTTTGTAAATTACCTGTGTATTAATGTTTTTGGAACTATAGGAGCGCAGAGACCTGGAAATGGGTCTGAAGTCTTAATGAGTCAGGGTCCCCCTCAGCAGCCACCACAGCAGCATAGAGTCCTCCAGCAACTGCAGCAGGGAGACTGGAGATTACAGCAACTTCATTTGCATCGTGTTCCTCACCAGCAGCAACAGCAGCAGCAGCAGCAACAGCAGCAGCAACAGCTACTTCAAAATGCTTATTTGCAGCAGGTAGTATTTTTGTTACGTTAGATAGGGAAGTGTGTGAAATTCACACAGCGATGGAATATTATTGCATTCACTTTTGTATCATAGGTATATTAAAACAAACAATTCCCTTGATTTCCTGCTCACTGGAGAATATGATGCTAAAGGAAGAGGTGCTCTTTTAATAGGCCACATCCTGGCTTTATGAACCAGAAGTGTTCATTTGTACTCAGAAATAAACACCACACTTTATATTTGTTATATTTTTTATATTTCAGTGCTGCGTAAAAACTGATGTAGTTTCAAAAGTAACACCTTTTTATTATTTTATTATTTTTGGCTATGAGCCTTGCCCTTAACTGCTGAGTCATTTCTGTAGTCCTATTTTTAATTTCTCATTAGTTTGACTGTGTTGGCATTGAATCAAAAAGAGACATTATTCTGAATTTTGCTTTATAGAAACCTGCAAAATTCTGGTCTCACTAAACCTTCCTAAATGGAACCAGTTGTAGGCATTTTATCTTTGCCTCATCTTGGTCTGGAGCTAACTGTGTACATGACACTTTTCATTATGTCACTTCCTCCGCTGCTGGCTGATGGAAACAGAGAGGGTGGTGAGGAGGTGGTGCCATGAGACACCAGAAAACATGGAAGGAGGCGAAGAACCTGGAGACTGACTATAATGAGTCAGAGATGGCTGAAGGCTGTCTTCATCAACTAGGAAATGCTGACACGTGTTTGTTAGCTTTCTTCCAAACATTCTTAAACTGTGCGGATACAGTTTTAGCTAAACTGTGTTCTATTACTACTTTAAAACTTATTCTATAAACATATAAAGTGACAGTCACAGATTGTAGTTGTTTTATATTGGTTTTAAGACTTGACTGTCTTAATCATTGACCTGATAAAATCAATGCTCACAAAAACAGAACTTGGGATGGAGACATGGCCCAATGGTTAAAAGCACTGGCTGCTTTCCAGAGGACCTAGGTTCAATTCCCAGCATCCACATAATGGTTCGATGATTAGTAACCTCATTTCCAGGGAATCTAATGCCCTCATTTGGACTCTGTGGGCACTGTACACACATGATGCACACAAAATAAAACCAAACCACAATAAAAACTCTGGGATTGAAAAGGCATGGATATTACTTGTTTTAATTACTGTTTTATTTCTGTGAGGAGACACTATGATCAAGGCGACTCATAAAGCTTTTAATTGGGTGCTTGCTTACAGTTTCAGAAGGTTAGCCTGTTACCGCGGTGTAGAATGTGGCAGCAGGCAGGCAGGCATGTGCTGGAGCAGTAGCTGAGAGCCTACGTCTGATCTCCAAGTTTCCATATCAGAGAGAGAGGAGAGAGAGACTGAACCTGGCGTGGATTTTTTGAAACCTCTCAGCTCATCCCCAGAGACACACTTCCAACAAGGCCACACCTATTCCAACAAAGCTAGACCTCCTAATTCTGTCTAAATAGTACCACTAACTGGGGAGCAAGCATTCAAACATAATAGACTGTAGAGGCCATTTTCATTCAAACCACCACGGTATTGATTTCTGTTTTTTTTTTCCTCTCGTAGTATCAGCATGCAATGCAGCAGCAACAGATACTTCAGCAACAGTTTTTAATGCATTCGGTCTATCAGCCTCAACCCCCTGGATCACAATATCCTACAATGGTAAGGGCTGTGTAATAGCTCAGTGTTCTCGACAGGTGTATTACTAGGATGGAATTTACAGTATGCATGATGGTATTTAGAATTTCATCATTCAAAGTCAGTTGGGGGCTAGGGAGAGGAGTCTGTCCAGCAGACCAGTGCTTGTCACGTGTGTACTGAGACCAGATCAGTGCTTGTCACGTGTGTACTCAGCAGATCAGTGCTTGTCACGTGTGTACTCAGTCCAGATCAGTGCTTGTCATGTGTGTGCTCAGTCCAGATCAGTGCTTGTCACGTGTGTGCTCAGTCCAGATCAGTGCTTGTCACGTGTGTGCTCAGTCCAGATCAGTGCTTGTCACGTGTGTACTCAGTCCAAATCAGTGCTTGTCACGTGTGTACTCAGCAGATCAGTGCTTGTCACGTGTGTACTCAGCAGACCAGTGCTTGTCACGTGTGTATTCAGCAGATCAGTGCTTGTCACGTGTGTGCTCAGCAGATCAGTGCTTGTCACGTGTGTACTCAGTCCAGCAGATCAGTGCTTGTCACGTGTGTACTCAGCAGATCAGTGCTTGTCACGTGTGTACTCAGTCCAGATCAGTGCTTGTCACGTGTGTGCTCAGTCCAGATCAGTGCTTGTCACGTGTGTACTCAGTCCAGATCAGTGCTTGTCACGTGTGTACTCAGCAGATCAGTGCTTGTCACGTGTGTACTCAGCAGATCAGTGCTTGTCACGTGTGTACTCAGTCCAGATCAGTGCTTGTCACGTGTGTGCTCAGTCCAGATCAGTGCTTGTCACGTGTGTGCTCAGCAGATCAGTGCTTGTCACGTGTGTACTCAGTCCAGATCAGTGCTTGTCACGTGTGTACTCAGCATATCAGTGCTTGTCACGTGTGTACTCAGTCCAGATCAGTGCTTGTCATGTGTGTACTCAGCAGATCAGTGCTTGTCACGTGTGTACTCAGTCCAGATCAGTGCTTGTCACGTGTGTACTCAGTCCAGCAGATCAGTGCTTGTCACGTGTGTACTCAGTCCAGATCAGTGCTTGTCACGTGTGTGCTCAGTCCAGATCAGTGCTTGTCACGTGTGTGCTCAGTCCAGATCAGTGCTTGTCACATGTGTGCTCAGTCCAGATCAGTGCTTGTCACGTGTGTACTCAGTCCAAATCAGTGCTTGTCACGTGTGTACTCAGCAGATCAGTGCTTGTCACGTGTGTACTCAGCAGACCAGTGCTTGTCACGTGTGTACTCAGCAGATCAGTGCTTGTCACGTGTGTGCTCAGCAGATCAGTGCTTGTCACGTGTGTACTCAGTCCAGATCAGTGCTTGTCACGTGTGTACTCAGTCCAGATCAGTGCTTGTCACGTGTGTACTCAGCATATCAGTGCTTGTCACGTGTGTACTCAGCATATCAGTGCTTGTCACGTGTGTACTCAGTCCAGATCAGTGCTTGTCACGTGTGTGCTCAGTCCAGATCAGTGCTTGTCACGTGTGTACTCAGTCCAGCAGACCAGTGCTTGTTACGTGTGTACTCAGTCCAGATCAGTGCTTGTCACGTGTGTACTCAGTCCAGATCAGTGCTTGTCACGTGTGTGCTCAGTCCAGATCAGTGCTTGTCACGTGTGTACTCAGTCCAGATCAGTGCTTGTCACGTGTGTACTCAGCAGATCAGTGCTTGTCACGTGTGTACTCAGCAGATCAGTGCTTGTCACGTGTGTACTCAGTCCAGATCAGTGCTTGTCACGTGTGTGCTCAGTCCAGATCAGTGCTTGTCACGTGTGTGCTCAGCTGATCAGTGCTTGTCACGTGTGTACTCAGTCCAGATCAGTGCTTGTCACGTGTGTACTCAGCAGATCAGTGCTTGTCACGTGTGTACTCAGTCCAGATCAGTGCTTGTCACGTGTGTACTCAGTCCAGACCAGTGCTTGTCACGTGTGTACTCAGTCCAGATCAGTGCTTGTCACGTGTGTGCTCAGTCCAGATCAGTGCTTGTCACGTGTGTGCTCAGTCCAGACCAGTGCTTGTCACGTGTGTACTCAGTCCAGATCAGTGCTTGTCACGTGTGTACTCAGTCCAGATCAGTGCTTGTCACGTGTGTACTCAGTCCATATCAGTGCTTGTCACGTGTGTACTCAGTCCAGCAGATCAGTGCTTGTCACGTGTGTACTCAGTCCAGATCAGTGCTTGTCACGTGTGTACTCAGTCCAGATCAGTGCTTGTCACGTGTGTACTCAGTCCAGATCAGTGCTTGTCACGTGTATACTCAGTCCAGATCAGTGCTTGTCACGTGTGTACTCAGTCCAGATCAGTGCTTGTCACGTGTGTACTCAGTCCAGATCAGTGCTTGTCACGTGTGTACTCAGTCCAGATCAGTGCTTGTCACGTGTGTACTCAGTCCAGATCAGTGCTTGTCACGTGTGTACTCAGCAGATCAGTGCTTGTCACGTGTGTACTCAGTCCAGACCAGTGCTTGTCACGTGTGTACTCAGTCCAGATCAGTGCTTGTCACGTGTGTACTCAGTCCAGCAGACCAGTGCTTGTCACGTGTGTACTCAGTCCAGATAGTCCAGATCAGTGCTTGTCACGTGTGTACGAGGACCTAAGTTTAATCTTCCGCCCTCATTCAGAAATCTGGGTTTAGCAGTTTGCACCTATAATCTCAGCAATAAGGAGGCAGCGATGGAAAACCGGGGAGTTGCTGGCCAGTCAGTCTAGCTAATCAGTGAGCTCTAGGTCCAGTGGAAGATTGTGTCTCAACAAATAAGGGGCAAGTGATGACGGAGGGACACCCAAATCTTGACCTCTGTCTACACCCATGTAACTTAATTTGTTATTTAAGTGAGGCAAGATGGAGAGATGGCGTTTGCTGTGTAAGAAAGAGGACCTGCGTTCAGATCCCCAGGCCCCAGTTAGAAGTGGAGAGCTAGCAGCACATGCTCCACCCAGCATCCCACTGGGCCAGGTAGAGAGACGTAGATCTTGAAGCTCATTGGCCAGCCATTTCCAACTGAATTGGTGAACTTCAGGCTCAGAGAGAACTTGCCTCAAAAACCAAGCTAGAGCTTGCTAGAAGGAAGCATCAGTGTTGGTCCTGAGCTCCACAGGTACTGATGCCATGAGTACCCTGTGTACACACGTGCGCGCACACCACACGTTAAAAAGTTAGTTAAGTGACATATTGAAGACAGACAGATATTCGCAAGCACTCTGCAATTAAACTCTTGCATCTGATTGTGACACTTAATAACTGTATGGTGACACTTCTGTTGATCAGAGTCCTGTAATCTTTCAGTCAGCAGGTATCTATTGAGGAAAAGGGAAACATAGAAGGGCTATGCCCCTCCCCTCCCCTCCCTTCCCCTCCCCTCCCCTCCCCTCCCTTCCCCTCCCCTCCATCTCTTTCTTAACAGAATCACTTTACTCTAGCCTCCTTTGTGTTTTTCTTAAAACAGTTAAAGAAGGAATTTTGAATCTGGCCAAGTGAGTCGGGCTTTTTAATAATAAATGTTTTTAAGTCACCCCATGTAGTTTTCTGGTAACAGCTCTTCAAATACTCGATTAGTGTTTTGGGTTTCTGGTTTTGTCTCCATGGGAAAAGGGAGGCACACACTGGTCAGTGCTGAGGTGACTTGACATGGGTTGTGTTGTTTCTTGTTTCAGATGCAGCAGTATCACCAGGCTTTCTTGCAGCAACAGATGCTAGCTCACCATCAGCAGCCTCAGCACCATCAGCAGCCTCAGCACCATCAGCAGCCTCAGCACCTGGCATCACCCGAGTATCTTACCTCCCCTCAAGAGTTCTCACCAGCCTTAATTTCCTACGCTTCATCACTTCCAGCCCAGCTTGGAACCATAGCGGATTCCTCTTTCTGTGCCAGTAGGTAAGTGTTTCCAGTGACTGCAAAGGGACTTACTATGGAGTGAATGGTATTGATAAGAAGCCCACTAAGTGGCTCTTGATTCAGTCAGTTCATCTTCATGTAGAGCTGATTCATTCCCCTCCCAGTCCCCTGTTGTGTGTCTTCCTTCCATTACCACCTAGCAGTTCTGCCAGTTGCTATTTGCAGAGTTTAACCATACCTGAGGATAGTTAGGCTGAGGAATTTGTTGGTGTGCACATCAAAGCATTCTTTGTAATTTAAGTAAAAGCAAAATCCTAGAACACTCTCTTAGTAGTTGAAAATAAATAACCCTTTTAAACAGGTTAACTTTTTCTACTTATGTGTTATTACTACCTTATAATTAACTTGACTATTCATAAAATTTATATAATTTTTTTTATACGGGAACAAACATTTTAAGTATATCATGTGTAGCAAATTTAGTGTAGTTGGGAAATAGTGACTTATAACTATCCAGATATATTGGTTAGAATTATATTATATGGATACTTTATATGGGAACTCATTACAATGAATTGAAGAACTTTGATACAAAGTTTCTCACACATGGATGTGACATTACTGTGTTAAGTACTTTAGGATCTTGGAATTAAGAGCCAGTATTAAGTGCTGGGAGATAGCTTGGTAAAGTGCTTTCCACATAGGCACAAAGACCTACATTTGATCTTCAGGGTCTAATAAAAAGAGAAGGGAGTGATGACACACACCATAATCTCAGAGCTGGGGAGATGGAGATTGGGGGATCCCTGGAGATCCCAGTCTAACCTAATTGATGAGCCCCAAATCATTTAAGAGCCCCAATATCAAGAAACAAGATGGACAAGTGTGCATGTGCACACAGACACATCCCTCCCACCCCACAGCAATCACTAGGATTTGCTTTAAGTACAAGACTGAAATTAGCTGATAAGCTCATTACTAGAACACCAAAGAGGCTCTTAAACACAGTTTCAGGTTTTGAAATAGTAGGAGAGAGAGAGAGAGAGAGAGAGAGAGAGAGAGAGAGAGAGAGACCATGAGTTTGAGTAGACAGTGGGCATGAGGGACAACCTCATACTGTAAATTGTGTGTGTCTAAAGAGGGTAAGTTTACAGTTAGTCGTGTGTGTGTGTGTGTGAATGAGAGATGGAAAGGGTAGGAGGGAGGGAGGAAGGGCAGGAGGAAGAGGTGAAGAAGAAGATTGATAGTGATCTGTTACATACTGGGGTGACACCAGCAAGGGCAGGGATCTGTTATGTGTTGGGGTGACACCAGGAAGGAGATTTTAAAAAATGAATGAGATACTTTTCTGAAACAAAACAGAAGTTTACATGAGTTGTGAGAACTAATTTAATGGCTAACAGAACTTAAAAGTACAAATCAGCTTTGCCATTTGTTATTTCTAACTCTCGTTTTGTTTGTCTGCTTATCTCTTCTAGAATACATTAATAGCATTATCATAAGAAAATTGAGGCCAAAAATACACACTTGAAACAAATTCCATCCAGTAGGATGTAAGCTGTAGTAATAAGAGCAGCGGGGCTGCGTCCCTGGCACCGCAGCCGCCTGCTCGGCTAGCTTATGCCCCGAAATAATTACACAGACACTGTATTCTTTTAAACACTGCTTGGCCCATTCTCTTCTAGGCTAATTCTCACACATTAATTTAGCCCATTTCTAATCATCTGTATGTAGCACCCCAAGGTGCGCTTACCGGGAAGATTCTAGCCTATGTCCATCCTGGGTTGGAGCTTCATCCCGGGATCAGGGCATGGCGTCTCTCTCAGGCGTCTGCTCCAGAGAGGAGAGCTGTCGAGACTCTGAGCTCACTTCCTCTTCTTCCCAGCGTTCTGTTCTGTTTACTCCTCCCACCTATCCTCTAACCAATAAAATGGGCCAAGGCAGTTCCTTTATTAGCCAATGACCTTCCTCCATCATTTCCCCTTTTTCGGTTTAAACAAAAAAAAAAAAAAGGCTTTAACTTTAACATAGCAAAATTACATATAACAAAAGAGTTATCAAGTAAAAGTTACAATAATCTTTATCATAACTAAGGAAAACTATAACTATAACTAACTATTCTTAACTCCATCAAAGACTCCAGAAAGATACACTACTACCTAAGCAAACAAGAAAAAAGCAACTTTTAAAACTCTAGAAATGACAGAGATATCTCGCTGCCTGGACAGTCACCCAAAGTTCCTCTGTATCGTTGGGGCATCCATCTTCAGCCTTCAGGCCCATGGCATCCAGCAGACATTTCCATAAAGCAGGAAAATTCAAAGTCAGTTCAGTCACTATCTGTTGTGTCCTGCAGAATGTCTCGCAGACTCTTTGATGAATCAGGAACCCCGAAAGATCATCTCATCTTAGGCAAGTTCAGTAGTCCTCTCTCTGTGGGTTCTCTGTGTCCAGTTTATGCAATAGTCCAGGCAAGAGCAGTTTCTTGCCCAAATGGCTATCAAACTCCATCAGGTGCCTCTTCGATGCCCATCTTCCTCTTGAAGTAGATTGGTGCTGCCAGGAGCAGAGTGTCTCATTGTCATGAAAAGTCTTCAGTTATTAAAACATTTAAAATGCCATATTCTATAATCTTTAAAAAATATGAAGAATGCCTATCTAAAATATATCTACGCACATCTAGAAAATATTAACTAACATGACTACAAACTTGACTATTATTTATGATTATCCATCAACAACCTATATTTCCTAATTATACATTACATTTTAATAATGAACTACACAATCACAACACCTTAATCAATATCAGAAATACATATACATATAACAAAATTGACTGTAAATCTCAGTCTATACTAAAAGTAAAATCTATACTAATGCAAATTATTCATACCTATATCATATCCCCCTTTAAATGTAAAAGAACATTTACAAACGTTATTTGGGAATATGGGCGCAGTTATTTCTCTACAAACTGCTTCCTGCTGAATGGGGGTGTCGTTAATTAGGTCTTTCATGGTATAACCTGTGTGCTAGTTTCATCTCAGTTGGCAGTTGAGCGAAGCAATTTTCTGAAGATGTTCACTGCAACCCTTCAGGAGGGCGTGGTCCATCATACCAAATCGGAATAGAAGAAACGAACAGCGTCTCATCCTCTGTGAAAACAAAATAAGAAACTCCTTTCCAAAGTATCATATCCTTAGATCCAAATTCAAAATATCTATGTTGGATTAGTTCAGCAGCATTTATAAATAAATATCTTTTAGCAGCTGTTGCTCCTTCCTCAGCATTCAAATAATTCAAAGAGAGCATAATAGCATACAGTATCAAGATTCTCTGTGTATTTTCCATCATCGTGCGGCTTTATTTTAATCTCTATTTTGTTTATTTTTACTTTTAACTCTTTGCTTTTTGAGACAGGTTCTCTGTATCTTTGACCTGAAGTAACTCTGTAGACCAGGCTGTCTTTGAACTCTCAGAGATCCGCCTGTCTCTGCCTCCCAGGCATTGGGATTAAAGGCGTGTGCTACCACACCTTGAAGTCACAGAGGTCTATCTCCCTCTGCCTACCAAGTGTTGGGATTAAAGGTGTGTACCACACACAACAACTCTCTTCCTTTTTTTTTTTACTTTAAGAACTTTAAATTTTAGTCTGCATATATTTTTAACACACTTCCAACCATTTAGAAATTTTCTTTGTCTTTGAATCTCTCTTTACTGTATATCTCTCTTTTTCTGACCACACGAGTCTTTAATTTACCAAGCAATATCAGTAGGATTAAAGGCGTGGCTTTGCCGGCTAGATCCAGTCCATTCCTTAGCTTTCCAGCCTCATGGCTGAGGTACTGGCTGTAGCCAGCAAGCGTGCTTCAGCAGCCTGTGCTTGCAAACCGCACAAACCGCCTGCGTAAAAGAGTCAGAGTTTGTCCTGGCAGGACAGCCCAGAAAGCCGGCATTTTTAAACGGTGCAGTTTTTTTCCTGCTACGGCTGAAAACCGAAAAGCATGCGTTCAGCTTTTCGTCAACACCATTTAAGTGTTTCGTGGCAGGACCTCTTAATGAGCTGCAGGGTTTTGCAGCTAAAGCTGAGTCAGGAAGCTTCTCTTAGAAGAAAGCGCATGCTTGCCTCTAGCAAGCAGAGTAGAACCGAGAAATTTCTGCTACCAAGAAACCAGGCACAATGCTTTCATTTTGTTCTAGAATTACTTTCCAAGCTGTCTCAGGCTTTATGTGGAAGCAGTTGTCCACGTGGGTGCCATATGTAGTAATAGGGGCGGCTGGGGTGTTGGGGATGCAACCCCGCCGCCCCTATTACTACAGTAAACTATGAAATGCATGCAGTGGTCTAATGAATCTGCTGCATTAGTCCCCCTGCGACAAGAGTGAGAGAGTTTTTCTTACTAGAATCGCAGACTTTGCTGGATGCAGTTGGTATACTGCGTTTTCATTAGAAGTCCATATGGCCACAACTGAGGTTTACTTTCCAGCACATTTCCCCAACAAATCAAACCACAAGTAATAAAAGTTGAGATAGTGCATGCCCTGCACACAGGAACGCGGATCCCTTTACCTAGGGTTGCACAGTCAGTACTCCAGTCTCATTGTTGTGCTTCCACAGGCCGATCTTTCAGAAGTATAAGTCAGTGACCCTGAAAGTCAGCGTTGTCTTTCCTGTACCAGCCTCATCAGTGTCTTATGTTGTTTTGATGTGGGGTCTCCGTATGTAGCTTTGGCTGTCCTGGAGCGTGCTAATAGACTAGCATGGCCCCCATCTGGAGATGTGCCTGCTTTAGCCTTCTGCTGGGATTAAAGACATGTGCCACCGTGCCCAGCTCTCATAAGTGTCTTAGCAGAGATCTTTCCTTCTAGCATCTGTGCTGGGAACTGAAGCCAGGGCCTTGTGCATGCCAAATGCACATTCTTCCTGTGAGTTGTACCTCCAGCCTCTGTGTTATTTTAAAAAGATTTATTTATTGTATTTTATGTATATGAGTGTTTTTCCTGCATATATGTGTGTGCACCATCTAGGTACTTGGTTCCCCCTAAGGCCAGAGGAGGGCACCAGTCTCCTAGAAATGAAGTTACAGTGGCGATGGCTGTGAGCCACTGTGTGGGTCCTGGGAACTGAACCCAGATTCTCTGCAAGAGTAGGAAGTGCTATTAACCACGTTTGTCCCTCCAGCATCCCTGTACAGATTTTAATAATGAAAATCACCATGTCTTTAATTTGTCCAAAATGCTCTTAATTATTTACAGTCATTTAATTTAAATGCCACTGAAAGAAATGCAATGTGGTAAAGTACTTTCAACTATAGTAAGAAAGCTATGTGGGATTAGGGATTAGGTTTCATTTGTTTTAGAGAGAAGTGTAAAGGATTTGTTAACCCCCTCATTTCCAGCTCAGTGCTGGAGATTAAACTAAGGTTCCGAGTGCTCTGTGTAGTGTTTTAGCCCCAGACCTTGGAGCTGTACTTTACTATGTCTTTAAACTGTAGGTTAAGGTGGCACTCTGTAGAGTCACCGGTGTGCCACAAAGAATCTCTGAATTCGTCCCAGGAGTGGGAGGAGACAGTTTGAAAAGCTGTCTGCAGAAGGGAAATGCTCTCTGAGTTTTCATCTGCTGTGTGCTTTAAGAATTCCACAAGTCCAAAACATTTTGAGAATGGAATTGAGATTCTGCCACATGAAGGTAGATTTATGACTTAGCCATACCCAATTTCTGTTTACTGAGTAGTAAGTCTATTTAGTTGTAGGTAAATTACTGTTTCTTTTCCTTTTGTATGTTTTAGCCTTCAATAATTGTTTAAACATTGTTCTAAAACAAGCAGGCCTGGACTTAGGAATTAAAAGGCTATCCTTTGGCCTCTGTTTTCACTTCTGCTACCCATGTGTTGGGAATGGCTCTTGGGTAGAGGCCGCTCGTTTGTTCCCGGCTGCTTAGAAACCATATTATTTGCAAAACTGTTTGGCCAATAGTTTAAGCATATTTTTAGGTAGCTCTTATATCCTAAACTAACCCATCTCCATTAATCTGTGTATTGCCATGTGCCTATGGCTTACCGGGTAAAGTTCCTAACGGCCTCCTGTGTCTGTCTATGGCAGGGCTACATGGCTTCCCCCTGACTCTGCCTCCTCTCTCCTTATATCTCTTTCACCTGGCTTTACTCTGTTAAGCCATTGGCCAGAAGCAGCTTCTTTACTAACCAATAACAATAAAACATATTCACAGCCTACATCACCTCGAGCTAAGGCTTATAAAATTAAGCTATTTCTTTTAACAATGGGATTCTTTCCCTACTGTCAGTCTTCTGGACCCAGATTGTGAAAGAGACCTGATAACTTCGCTCTGTTGCCCCATTCTGTGTTGTGGCTCCTGGTTGGGGTGAGGAGGGTACCCAGTCATTCTTGGATTGAGATGCCTTTAGGTTTGGATTCTCTCTCTCTTTCTCTTATTTTATTACTTTAAAAAAAATTTCCATCTAAATTCCCACTTCCTCCCCTCCTCCCACTCCCTCCCCAAACCCTCCCACCCTTCCCTCCTCCAATCCTAAGAGAGCACAAGGCATCTTGCCCTGTGGCAAATTGGATTCTCTTAAAACCTAATGGGCCTATAGGATAAATTCCATAGAACCAGTGGACTCAGGCCCAGGACTTTTAACACTATGAATGATGTATTATGTGTCTACAAAAGAACCCTCATTTGCCTTGGCCTGTTTATAAGGCAAAGCTAGCAAGCAGGTCATCTCTTTTTGGTAGTTATATTTGGTGGGAAGTATAGTTTTCATTGTGGTGTCTCCATGTAGCCACATATGATATAGGATAGGTGTAGGTATAGGGTCGCTGTACAGTATTCAGTAATGGTTTACATGGATGCTGTTAGGTATGGTTACTGATCTTCACGTTAAGGCTTGTTTGAGAGCAACAGCTTATACAAACTGCTTGCTTTTGGGGTTTTTGTTTTGTTGTTGTTTTGTTTTCTAAACCAGATCCTTTTTGCTTTATGTACATTGAATTATTTATTCTTTGCAGTAGTCGCATAAAGTTTATGCTGTATTCCTTTTTTTCTTATTAATTTCTTTCAAGGCAGGGTTTCTCTGTATAGCCCTGGTTGTCCTGGAACTCACTCTGTAGACCAGGCTGGCCTTGAACTTGAGATTCATCTGTCTCTGCCTCTGCCTCGTGAGTGCTGGAATTAAAGGTGTGCATCACTGCCTGGACTGCTATATTCCTTTCTTATGGCCTAGAGTGCTGAGGAGTAAGGGACTGAGAAAGAAACTCAGCAAATGTGCCATCCACGGGTGGTTACAGAGCTGTGTGCTCTGTGAAGGCAGTTCAGATTACAGCTGTTGTCTGTCCATCCTGTACTCCAGGTCTTATTTCTGAGAGTTTCTAAACTGTAAGTGGAACACTGGCGGTTTCTCAATTGTTTCGTCATCCTTTTCATTTATTTTCCTTTCTGTTTCAACTAGGTCAGTTGCTGAGAAGGAGGCAGTCCCACGCTTTACAAATGAGAAGACTGTCAGTCACCCGCCTGATATGTCAGGCTGGAATCCTTTTGGAGAAGACAACTTCTCCAAGTTAACCGAAGAGGAGCTGCTGGACCGAGAGTTCGACCTTCTCAGATCAAGTAAGGGACACTTGAAGGCTTATTTTGCTTCCCAGTAGAGTAACAGCTCTGTAACTCGGCAAGGCCAAAGACAACCGGTTTCCAGGTGGTGTGGACAATTGTTTCTGTGCACTTGAGGGAAAATTCAGGTCACTTTCTTTCATATACTCATCCACTGTCTTGTGTCACACATTTAGAAGTTAGGTGCTTGGTTGCTGCTATCCTAACCCTTCCTAATACCGTCACAACATGGGACACTGATGTTCAAGTAGAGGACGTTGTCAGTACCCGCCTTCCTGATGCACACTCAGGAGAAGACGTGGTGGATCTGGGACACCCTTGAGAATGCCCGAGAAAACATGGGCTACTCTATGCTAATGTTGTGTCATGTTTTTTTAATGAGTGGTGACGTAAAGGGGTTGCTTTGCTGTCCTGATATGGCCAAAGCTAAATAAATTCTTTTCCACTTTAAATCTCATATCTCAATATTGTCGCTTGGAATCATTACCTTTTCTCAAACTACCTAGTATTTACGTCAAGACTTGCCTCATGATCTTTTTTGGAAGAATGGGTGTTCTGGACAGGTCTGGAGAGTAAGGGGAAGGAGATCATTTTGTGGAAAATGTAGGTGATTTTCTAGTGTCTGAGGCTTGTGTATGTATGTGTATGTATGTATATATATATGTATACATGTATGTGTATGCGATATATATACCTATATGCACAGTGTGTTTCTATGTTTTGCATATGAAGAGAAGGGTCTAATAAATAGCTCCCAGTTTCTATTCTGTTTTATATAGGTAACTAGCTTTATGAACATATTTAGTAAATGAAATGCTTTGTCTGAATTAGTATGTATTTTATGTAAAATTCACAGATGGCCTGCATTCATGTAAGGGATTCCTGTAAGGCATTCATGTTTGGCATCTAATCTAAATTTGTATTTTGTACATTGGTGATTAAATATGGATATAAAAATGAGTTTTAAGCCCCTGGTATACATTTGTTAACTTTGATAAAACCAATCTTACCTCATATTAAAAAAAATGTTTTTAAATCAACATTTTTGTTTGGCATTTTTCCTGGAGTTTATTTTAAGTAGCCCCAGAAGCACGGCTTTGGAAAAAGGATGTAAATGATCTCTTGAAGAGTAGTAAAAGGGAGACGCAGGAGGTCATCAAGTATATGTCATTTGTAGGGTTATTTAGTGTTTTCTCTCTCCCTCCCTCTCTCTCTCTCTCTCTCTCTCTCTCTCTCTCTCTCTCTGTGTTTGTGTGTGTAAATGCCTGTGGCGGCCTGAGAGTCATCTTTGATCCCTCTTTACTTTATTCTTTGAGGAACAGTCTCAGATGAACCCCCAGATAAAAACTATGGTTGATCCCATCACCTTGTCTGCCTGCTGAGTACTGAGTTGGCGGTGGCCACCATGCCCCCCTGGCAGCCATCCAGGGTTCCTGGAGTCTCTCACACTGGTGCAGCAAGTGTGTTAGCTGAGCCGCCTCCCCAGCCTAGCATTAATGTAGAAGCAGATGCTCCCTCCCAGTGTTAATGTGCTCTGAAAAGGGTCTGCCAAATCAATATTTTCTGTTTTCTGAGTTTAAAAAAAAATCACTAAATAAATAATCTTTAAAAAGGCCCAGCACTAGGTAGGATTTTATTATTTCTTTGTCTTATAAAATGTGGTATTTATTTGGTATAGGCAGTGTAGTAATAAGGGCGGCGGGGCTGCGTCCCCAGCACCCCAGCCGCCCGCACGGCTAGCTTATGCCCGAAATAACAACACACAAACTGTATTCATTTGAACACTGCTTGGCCCATTCTCTTCTAGGCTAATTCTCACATATTAATTTAGCCCATTTCTAATCATCTGTGTATGGCACCCCAAGGTGCGCTTACCAGGAAGATTCTAGCCTATGTCCATCCTGGGTCGGAGCTTCATCCCGGGAGCGGGGCATGTCTCACTTCCTCTTCCTCCCAGCGTTCTGTTCTGTTTACTCCTCCCACCTATCCTCTAACCAATAAAATGGGCCAAGGCAGTTCCTTTATTAGCCAATGACCTTCCTCCATCAAGGCAGGAACTGTGTGTGAACATGACTGCATGTATAATTTTGTCTTTTAACATTTTGGAACAACTGTTTTCAAGTTTGAATATAGGAAGTGTCTATGACTGGCATATACTTGTGTACCTGTTTTCAAAGGCAGCTCAGACTGCACTAGAAGATGCCAGGTCCCAAAGGAAAGTCCAGGAAGTCAGGCTGGGAGTACCCGCTGGCCTTTGCAAAGGCCAGCTACCCAGTGGCTTTGCGCAATGGGTACCAGCACCACGGGGCCTCTCCTCTTACTTCAGCACACAGGATCAGAAAGCTTACCAGAGTAGAGCCCCAGTGAAGCCACTTGGCTGCCTCAGTCCTACCCTGCCTCCTTCTAAGCTGGGATAGACGGGGCAGGGTTGTTAGGGGGCACTAAACGAAGTAATTGTTTTGACACAGAGAATAAGAGCGACCCCCATAATCTTAAGGTATTTAGCTGACATTTTGAAATTATATTTAAATCACAAGATATCTTGGTAAATTAAAAATCAAATCAGAGTCAAGAGCACACAATGCCAACTACAGATGGGGCAGTGGCAGCGGGAAGCAGGTGGAAAACATTGAGTGAGCAGGCTGAAGTTCAGAGAGGAGTAGTGGGCCTTCTGAAGTTCAGAGATTGACCGGCATGGGTAGAATGCGTGGACTCAGGAGCGGTTCTTCCCATAGCTTTACTTAGCTGTAATGGTTATCTTTGATGTTTATTCAGGGACAGCAGTAGTGTATCTAACATTTGATCTGTATGCTAGAATTTAAGTCATTCTGATAGGCAAGGGCTTCTTCTAGAACTTCTGTGCAGAGAGTTGGTGACTGTTCATTATTGCTTGGTTCTTCTGTCCCCAACAACTTTTCCAAAATGAAGAAATAGTTTACTTGGAACACCACAGAGCCCATTTGTACCCTTGTTTCTTGGCACACCTATTTACTAACAGTTTCCCAGAGTTGTTTGCAAAATCCAATGTGTTTGGTTGATGAAATGCTTTCTGGGGAGAGACCGCCATCTTCCTGTGACTCTTGAGAACACACTGCCCCTGGAAGTCATAGATTGGCTGCAGAGTGGCCGCAGTTCAGTGCTGTATGACCATTCGAGATTTTCCTATGAAGGCTGTTTACTAGGAAAAAGATAATGTCATCTAAAAAATATATATGACTTGTGTGCTTCATATAGGAAGTAATTTTAAAGTTATAGCATCATTTTTGAGATATTAAAACAAAATATTAGTAATGGATAAAATTTTTAGTGATCTTTAGGAAAACCATTGATTACCTATAACAGGCATTTAACATATAAAAGAAACTATTGTTGCTTTAACTTTTAGTGTAAATGAGTGTAATTTATGGTTCAGAATCTTTTGCTGGCTCTTTCTTAATATTAATGCATTAAACCAAGATTAAGCATTAGTAATAAAGTTTGTCTCAGTGATTTCTTTAAGTTTAGCTTGCTGTTGTCATTGTCTTTTTATCAAAGCATCCAGATTTAGTTTGTAAGCCTCAGGAATCTATGTGTCATGATGTTTAATATGTTAAACAATAATTTAATATGTTAAGCAGTAAACTGGGGAAAATACTTGCAACTGTTAATTAAGAACAATAGGAGGTTCATTTGTGGACAAATAGATTTACTGTTGTCTGTTTAAAATTTGATCTAAAATAACTAAGAGGAATAACAGAAACCCAAAGGCTGGTTGCTCTGCAGTTTTACTGAGTATGTTGTATATGTTTTGGAGACACAATAAAGTGGTTGTAAATGTCAGGATCTCTAATTAGTTTATGGTAAAAATACCCACAACCACCCTTTCCTAACGCACATCCAGACCTGCCACCGTGGTCCAGGCACATTAGACTGGCTCTAAAGTCTTGATGAATACAGCTTCTTACAGCCCGATTTGTTAACCTTTAGTTCTTGTTTGAAGCCGTTATCCATCTAACCTGCATACTTAAAATACTTCCTCGAGTATTTGGATTATGTGCTGGTATTATGGAAAGTACTTGGTTTTCAGAATTTTAAAATTCTGTGTTTTCATCATCTGTATCAGTCAAGCACCTGAGAAAGAACCGTCTTTACTTGCCAACACAATTCTTTTGTAAGGCATGGTGAGGTGAATTTCTTGCATCCAATTCATGCCTTGTTCTAATTGAGAGAAAATCAGTCATTTGAAACCAGGTCTTTAAAATGTAGCTCCACATTGAGAATTTTGTTTTTATTTCTATGTAATTGATTGTATAATAAGTTAATGTATATTTGTTTTGTATTCTGTGTTCTGAGACCCAAATTATGTGAATTTTAGAAACCTTAAGTGATTTTTAAAAGATACTCTGTTAAAAATTGATTCTGTGTTTTAAGGAACAATGAGAAGGTGACTCATTTTGTTATAAATGTACTCTGACTTCTGTTTGAAAATAATCAAGTAAATGAGTTTCATACAACAGCATCTTCCATATTTTCCCTCATGGAGACCCTGTGTGTAACAACTAGCCCACTCCCACATTAAGTCTGTTTCTTTGCTACAATTGCACAGTTCTGTATGTATTTCCACAGTTTACTTGATTACTGAAGATAATCTGCCGACTGCAAAAGAATTCAAAGAGTGTAGTAGCGATGTTGCACTTTGATAAATCTGGGGACATTGTTATGATAGTGTTTTGTAAATTTAGAGAATGTGTTACAGTGGAGGCCCCCAAGTTCACATTTCATATCCTGATGCCTAGGCCTGGGTAACGGGAAGTAGCTGCTGTGTTAGACTCCCAACGGAGTGCTGATGTTTAAGTCTGTTCCTAATTAACGTTTAAGTCCCTACATGTTGTCTGGATTTCAGGAATGTCTTTCTTAGGTGACTGCTACTGTGGCTGTCGCTTGGGTTAGCCTCCTTTGCACTCTGCTTCCTTTGTCCCTGCTGTTATTTGATGGAATCTGGAGGACCCTAGGAGGACTTTGATACAGTGCATAGTCTCTGGTTTATAGTTACCTCAAAAGACGGCTAGGGTTGTCTGTCCTTCCTGTACCATCGTTGCTTCCCACCACAGTGAACTGGGAACCCTTCATGCCTCAATAGTAGGTTGTGAAAATGTGAGTCAAGGCCCACTACGTTCATTCTTAGAATGTCAGTTCTCTTGGCCACTTCGTCCCTGTTCTCTAGTCCCTTAAAGTTTAATTGAACACAAGATAATTTACTCACCAAAAGAATTCTTGAAAACAAGCTAGCATGAACTTGAATTTGAGGTTTTGTTTTGTTTTAATGGCTATGGGACAAAGGTCTACTTGGAATGCTTAAAGTCTCTTTCATGATAAGTTTCAAATAGTATAATTTTGATTGCTGAGAATCAGGAAAGAGACTATGAAAAAGTCAGGAAGTTATTAGTTGGTGTGTAAATACCCCAGTGCAGAGAGCTTAAGTGCAGGGGAATAAAGCCAGGGCCAGGGAGTAGAGAGAGCAAATTCCTTCTCACCTGTGGTGTCTCCGTCCCCAGCCGCTGATAGGTCTGTTCATACTCTGTACCTAGCAGGCACTCTTTGTCACTACCCATCCCCTTATTCTTTTTCTTCTGTCTGTACTTTTTCTATAGCTTATTAGTTTAGAACATGCTGTGTCCATTACTTGCTTATTTCTCATGTAGGCATATGAACTACATGGGGGGGGGGGCTGTCTTTGTTTGATGTTACATTCCAGTTGCTGAAAACAGTGCTGTGCTTAGTGTGTACTGAATTCTCAGGCATTTGTTGGATGAATAAATAAATACACTGTATATATGTGTGTGCGCATGTGCACACATGTGTGTTAATAATGTACAAAATGTTATCAGAAGGGACTAATTATGTGAAATAGAATGAATTCTTTCTTTGACTATTGAGAACTAGAATTTACCAATTTTATGAATGATAACCATTTGCAATATTTTTTCTATAGACTTTTGTTGAAAGTCTGCTGAATATGTCTTTGTAACAAGCAGAGTTTAAGCTTAAGTTCACTGAGTTATAAAATGTAGATAGCTAGTATTAAGTGAACCAGACTAACTTAGTGGGTAGATTGTGTTTAATGTAACCTAGCCCTGATTAATACTGTTGAACTTGCTTTTGTAGCAGCAGATATGTATTCAACCTTAGAAAACAGCCTCAGTCCTTCTAAGAATGGGGCTGTGAAATTATATTTTTCAAAAAGGCGGTTACTTTAATTTTTACTTTGATTTATACTGTGTATCAGTTTTCATTTAAACCATCTTTATTTTATTTTATTTTTTCTTTTGTTTGATCTTATTTTTGCAGACAGGCTCGAGGAGCGCGCACCCTCAGATAAGAATCTAGATCCACCCTCTGCTCCACATAGCCATCCTCCGGAAGACCCTTTTGGTTCTGTCCCTTTCATTTCTCACTCAGGCAAGTTACGTGTGTGACGTCACTGTTTCACTGTCCTTGACATGTGCAAGCACAACAGCAGCAAACCTGCATTGGTTTAAAGAAGTAAGAGCAGGCGTTAGGTCTGGAAAGCAGAACAGGGAAATGATGTCAGCTGTTAGCCGTCTTTGTCTCCCTTAATGTCTGACCTTCAGTGTTGTTATGGTATCTTTGCCATCATGGGCAAATGCTGATTCATGTGGTAGAAACATAAGTCTTTTAGCCAGTTATTGGGTTCTGGTTTTTAAGAAATGGTACATGAAAATATCTCCTATGTTTAAAATACATTTAAAATATTTTTATACTTAACTTTACTTAAAAAGCTTGGTGTTTTCCTAGCATATCCATGCTCTTTTATAGTTGTCTTCATGATTTTGTCTTTGGCACATCACTTTGTTTTAACTATTCTTGCAATATTCGTTCTTTTGATTTCAGTTCAGGCATTGAATGCTGATGCTATTCACTATGCAAAATTATCCTAATACTATTACTAATAGTAATTAATCCAGAGCACTAATCGGGATTGTTTCTCATTGCTGCTGCAGTTCTTGTTTTATTCTTTGTTCTTATAGAAGGTGGTTTATCTTCGTCAATTTCATGGGTGACATAGCATCTTAAGAGGGACAGGCAGCTAACTTTCTAGCTGCTTCATTTGTTCTGTGTGCTTGCTCACACTGCCACACTCCGTTAGAGTGCATTGCTTTTCTCTAATTGTATTTCAAAAATGTCCCATCAGTCTTCAGGAGTGTGAGGACTTAGTGACTTGAGATCCTAATCCAGAGACCAGATTTAGGATTAGTTCTTTTGTGCTCTTCCGCGAGCTCTTCCCTAGGTTTGCACATAACCTGTGCAAACCACTTCTGAGGGGCCCTGGGAGAATGAGGCTGAAAGTCAGAAATTGGAGGACACTCACTGACTTGTTCTATTCTGCACACCCCCTTATTTTCATATTGACTTAGGGATTTTGTAATTAGCAATTTATTCAGAAATTGAGCTTGGTTGATGTTGTCATTTTGTTTAACTTTGTGTACTTTCTCTGGTAGATTTAAAGCTTTTTGAGGGTTGGAGACATGACTTGTGATTGATCTTGTCCAGTAACCAACCCAGTGGTCATTGTATGAAAACATTGTGGCTATCTACAGAAGGCACTCCTAAGTGTGTCTTAGTGCTAGGGCTGTGGTCATTGCATGAAGACATTACGGCATCTCCTGAAGGCGCTCCTAAGTAGGCCTCCGTGCTGGGGCAGTTAGGATCAACATGCCCTCACTCTAGAGCTGTTGCCTCATGAGCATTGTTAATATTGGAATGACTTGATTTGGAAACTAAGTAAAGGAGCAAGTGTGCCTGTGACAGAAGGGTTTGCTGGGAGAGCAATGTTAATTTGATACTTATCAGACTCAAAGTTTAATTAAAATAAAAAAATCTATAGTAGATATTTCTAGGTACTAGAAAGCTTAGAAATACCTTTATATAATTTTTAGGTAAACATAGGTATGGGGGGTTATTTGTTTTCCTGTAGTTGTAGAATGAATGAATCTTCTGAAACTAAAATTAACTTCCCTTTAAACTTTAGGAAATAGTTGTGTGTGGGAGGGAAAAATCTCTAGTGAGAGCAGTGAGCTCTGGAGATGAGCAGGCGCACTAACCATTGTCCTTGAGTCTGCTAGATACAGTCTGAGTAGCTCAAATCATACAGAGGACACTATATAAAATTAAAACAGTACACTTATGAATCAAAATGCTGTAAAATTAAGTCTAATAATAATGTTTTAGGAATTTAAGAGGAACCACTGTCTCAAATCTAATGTTCTTTACACTGGTTTTGTTAGGGAATTGTGCCGTTCTTCTGTCTGCCCATCTGTCTGTCTGTCCTTCCATCCATCATCTGTTCATCTGTCTGTCATGTTTGTTATTGCATTGATATGTTGCCTGTAGTAATAGGGGCGGCAGGGCTGCGTCCCCAGCACCCCAGCTGCCTGCTAGGCTAGCTTATGCCCCGAAATAATTACACGGACACTGTATTCTTTTAAACACCACTTGGCCCATTTCTATCTAACCTCTCCTAGGCTAATTCTCACATATTAATTTAGCCCATTTCTAATCATCTGTGTTGCGCCCTTAGGTGCGCTTACCGGGAAGATTCTAGCCTATGTCCATCCTGGGTCGGAGCTTCTTAGCGTGCGTCTGCCCAGGAGCCAGGAGCATGGCGTCTCTCTCAGGCCTCTGCTCCCGAGAGCAGAGCTGTCGGGACTGAGCTCACTTCCTCTTCCTCCCAGCGTTCTGTTCTGTTTACTCCTCCCACCTATCCTCTAACCAATAAAATGGGCCAGGGCAGTTCCTTTATTAGCCAATGACCTTCCTCCATCATTTCCTCTTTTTCGGTTTAAACAAAAAAAAAGCTTTAACTTTAACATAGCAAAATTACATATAACAAAACAGTTATCAAGTAAAAGTTACAATAATCTTTATCATAACTAAGGAAAACTATAACTAACTATTCTTAACTCCATCAAAGACTCCAGAAAGATACAATACTACCTAAGCAAACAGGAAAAAAGCAACTTTTAAAACTCTAGAAATGACAGAGACATCTCGCTGCCTGGACAGTCACCCAAAGTTCCTCTGTACCTTTGGGGCATCCACCTTCAGCCTTCAGGCCCATGGCATCCAGCAGACATTTCCATAAAGCAGGAAAATTCAAAGTCAGTTCAGTCACTATCTGTTGTGTCCTGCAGAATGTCTCGCAGACTCTTTGATGAATCAGGAACCCCGAAAGATCATCTCATCTTAGGCAAGTTCAGTAGTCCTCTCTCTGTGGGTTCTCTGTGTCCAGTTTATGCAATAGTCCAGGCAAGAGCAGTTTCTTGCCCAAATGGCTATCAAACTCCATAAGGATCCTCTTCGATGCCCATCTTCCTCTTGAAGTAGATTGGTGCTGCCAGGAGCAGAGTGTCTCATTGTCATGAAAAGTCCTAAGTTATTAAAACATTTAAATGTCCTATTCTGTAATCTTTGAAAGACATGAAGAATGTCTATCTAAAATATATCTCTATATATCTAGAAAATCTAACATGACTACAAGCTTTACTATTATCAATGATTATCCATTAACAACCTATATTTCTTAATTATACAGTACATATTTAAATGAACTACACAATCACAATACCTTAATCAAAATCAGAAACACTTACACATATAACAAAATTGACCTTAAATTTAAATCACTAAAACAAAATCCATATCAATGTAAATTATTCATATCTCTATCATATCCCCCTTTAAATGTAAAAGAACGTTTATAAACCATATTTGGGAACATGGGCGCAGTTTTTTCTCTCCAAACTGCTTCCTGCTGAATGGGGGCGTCGTTAATTGGGTCTTTCATGGTATAACCTGTGTGCTAGTTTCATCTCAGTTGGCAGTTGAGCGAAGCAATTTTCTGAAGATGTTCACTGTTGCTCCTTCCTCAGCATTTAAATAATTTAAAGAGAGCATAATAGCATACAGTATCAAAATTCTCTGTCTATTTTCCATCTTTGTACAGCTTTGTTTTAACCTCTATTTCATTTATTTTTACTTTTAACTTTTTGCTTTTTGAGACAGATTCTCTGTATCTTTGACCTGAAGTAACTCTGTAGATCAGGCTGTCTTTGAACTCTCAGAGATCCGCCTGTCTCTGCCTCCCAGGCATTGGGATTAAAGGTGTACACTATTACACCTTGAATTCACAGAGATCTGTTTGTCTCTGCCTTCTAGGCACTGGGATTAAAGGCGTGTGCTACCACACACAACAACTCTCTTCCTTTTTTTGTTTTTTACTTTAAGAACTTCAACTTTTAGTCTGCATATATTTTCAACACACTTTAAACCATTCAGAAATTTTCTTTGTCTTTGAATCTCTCTTTACTGTATATCTCTCTTTTTCTGACCACACGAGTCTTAATTTACCAAGCAATATCAGTAGGACTAAAGGCGTGGCTTTGCCAGCTAGATCCAGTCCATTCCTTAGCTTTCCATCCTCATGGCGGATATACAGGCTGTAGCCATGTTTACTGCAACAACTGTATGGCATTTCAAGGTCCCTGCCAGCAAGTGAGCTACAACAGACAACACTCAAGTCCTCTCTCGGTAGCTGGCCCTCCTGCCTCAAACAGTCAGAGTTTGCCCTGGCAGGATGGCCCAGAAAGCCGGCATTTTTAAACGGCGCAGCTTTTTTCCTGCTACGGCTGAAAACCGAAAAGCATGCGTTCAGCTTTTAGTCAACACCATTTAAGTGTTTCGTGGCAGGACCTCTTAAGAGCTGCAGGGTTTTGCAGCTGAAGCTGAGTCAGGAAGCTTCTCTTAGATGAGGCGCTTGCTTGCCTCTAGCAAGCAGAGTAGACCCAAGAAATTGTCACTATCAAGAAAACATGCTTTACTCTTTCCCAAGATTTTTTTAGGCTTTTTGTGGATTCAGTTGTCCACGTTGGCGCCATATGTAGTAATAGGGGCGGCGGGGCTGCGTCCCCAGCACCCCAGCTGCCTGCTAGGCTAGCTTATGCCCCGAAATAATTACACGGACACTGTATTCTTTTAAACACCACTTGGCCCATTTCTATCTAACCTCTTCTAGGCTAATTCTCACATATTAATTTAGCCCATTTCTAATCATCTGTGTTGCGCCCCTAGGTGCGCTTACCGGGAAGATTCTAGCCTATGTCCATCCTGGGTCGGAGCTTCTTAGCGTGCGTCTGCCCAGGAGCCAGGAGCATGGCGTCTCTCTCAGGCCTCTGCTCCCGAGAGCAGAGCTGTCGGGACTGAGCTCACTTCCTCTTCCTCCCAGCGTTCTGTTCTGTTTACTCCTCCCACCTATCCTCTAACCAATAAAATGGGCCAGGGCAGTTCCTTTATTAGCCAATGACCTTCCTTCTTCAGTTGCCCATGCTCAAGGTTGAGATCTTCATCTTGTTTCTGCCTTCCCAATGCTGGGATAGCAAGTATGCATCACTCCAAACTATCTTTTATTTTAAAAGAGAAAAATTGTTCGAAACTATTAAGGGATGCTGAGAGCAAAAAGCTGGAAGAGCACACCCACTGGTCATCCAGTATCACACAGTCAGCCCTGGCAACATGCTTGGAAGTAACATTGTAGAGATTGAGCAGGTGTGTTTCGGAATAAATATGTATATACATGTACATGTATGCATGCAATATAAATGGAAAAGAGGCTGAATTTGAAGGCAGGTGGGGAGAGAGGTAACAGGCTTGTCCACAGGGTATATGGTGTGATCATTTTCTCAATTGTGATTCCCTTTTCCAAAATGATTGTAGCTGCCCTTAAAACTAACTAGTACAAGCTTTAAACCTTAAGACTTTTAACTGATTTTTAAATTTTATCTTTTTCCAGCCTATTTTATAAAATAATTTTAAAATTTTAAAATTACTAAAATAATTTTTATTTTAACGTGGGACTCGAGATGGCTTAGTGGTTAGGAGTGCTTATTGCTCTCTCAGAGGATTTGAGTTTGGTTTTCATAACTCCAGCTCTAGGGAGAACCAACATGTCTGGCCTCCATGGGCTCCTGCACTCAGTGTGCACATACCACATGCAGATGCATACACATACATGTAATTAAATATAATATAAATAATGCATATAGTTTAAAATGTCAAATTTAGCAAGAAAGTCTTCCATGACTGATCCTTTCCTGTCCCCTTTTTGTTAAAACTCTCCAGAGATAATTATTTTCTTCTGGCATTTTAATATATCATGCTAAATTTTTAATTTTTTGTTTAACTGCCTCCCAAATTGATTTTAGATGGCATGTGTAAGATTTTTATTTTGACACACATGGATTTACTAAGATTATTTATACTGTTAGCCCTTCTCATGTGCATACATTTGATTGTGTATATACAGTCACGTGCCAAATAACAGTGAAGGTTCAAATAAATGACTGCGCTCTCCTAATACGCTTTCTGGGGCTGGCAGTATAGTGTAGCCCAGTAGTAGAGTGTGTACTCATTATGCCTTTGATCTCCAGTACATATGTACACGCCACATGCAAATAAAATAAAATAAAGTAAAAGCAACAACAGCAACAAACCCCCCAAAAACATACCCCTCAACTTTATGTTAGAATCTGGACATCTTCCTTAATCACTTTCCAACTTCCTCCTTGAGGCAAGGCCCCTCTCAGAGCCCAGAGCTTGCCCTTTCCGGCTATCCAGCTCGTTCATGGTATCCGTGTCCTGTCTCCACCTTTCAGCCTTTGGGATTTCAGGGGACTCCTACGCTCCCCCTACTTTATATGTCTGGACTCTCGGGATCTGAACTTCTCTGGTCCTGCCTTTTGTGTAGCGAGTACTTTTCCTGCTGTGCCCTCTGCCCAGCCTAGGTACAGTTTCGTCTATGTAAAGGTCCCTCATCTCCCAGATTCAGCATGCCAGTCACCCCCTCTGCAAGGTTCTCTTGTTGCTGCTGTTGGTTCCTCTGCCTGATGCATTGCTATGATTCTTTGTTTGTTGCTGATTATTGCTGTGATTTTTGTGGTTTTGCGTGCTTACTTTATTATGGACTCTATTAATTCCTCTCCATTTGGAATTGGTTGCTTCATGTTGTCATACTCTCTTAGTGGTTTCTTTTGCTTTTTAGTCTTCATGGAAATTTTTGAATTTCCTGGGGTCTTTTGTTTTTTTGTTTTGTTTTTGTTTCTTTTGTTGTTTGTTTTTTTCTGATAAAGCAACTATGGTGTTTTGTTGTTTTGTGTGTTTTTTTTTAACTTGGTTAAGCTTTTTTTTTTCCATTTTTTTATTGAGAAAAGGAGAAAAAAAAAACAAGTTTCCACCTCCTCCCAGCCTCCCATTTCTCTCCCCCTCCTCCCACCCTTCTCCCCCTCCTCCCACCCTTCTCCCCCTCCCTCCACTCCTCTCCCCCTCCCTCTCCAGTCCATAGAGCAGTCAGGGTTCCCTGCCCTGTGGTAAGTCCTAGGTCCTCCCCTCTCCGTCCATTTCTAGGAAGGTGAACATCCAAACTGGCTAGGCTCCCACAAAGCCAGCACATTACGTAGGTTCAAAACCCCGTGCCATTGTCCTTGGCTTCTCATCAGCCCTCATTGTTCGCCATGCTCAGAGAGTCCAGTTTTATCCCATGCTTTTTCAGTCACAGTCCAGCTGAAAGCTCTAGAAAAAAAAGAAGCAGACTCACCTAGGAGGAGTAGAAGACTGGAAATAATCAAACTGAGGGCTGAAATCAACAAAATAGAAACACAGAAAACAATCCAAAGAATCAATGAAACAAAAAGCTGGTTCCTGGAGAAAATCAACAAGATTGACAAACCCCTATCCAAACTAATCAAACGGCAGAGAGAGAATTTGCAAATTAATGAGATCAGAAATGAAAAGGGGGACATAACCACAGACACAGAGGAAATTCAGAGAATCATTAGATCTTACTACAAAAGCCTATATGCCACAAAACTGGAAAATGTAAAGGAAATGGACACTTTTTTAGATAAATACCATATACCAAAGTTAAACCAGGACCAGGTGAACAATCTAAATAGACCTGTTAGTCGCGAAGAATTAGAAGAGGTTATCAAAAACCTCCCTACCAAAAAAAGCCCAGGACCAGATGGTTTCAATGCGGAATTCTACCAGAACTTCCAAGAAGAACTAATACCTATACTCCTTGTGTTTTTTTTTCTTTTTTCTTTCTTTTCTTCATGCCTGGCATAAGTAGTAATGAAGCTGCTCAGTCTCAGGAAGCATGCTGACACTTGGTTGACAATTTGGGTGAGAAAACAATTCCAAGTTGCGTATTTTTTTTTCTGTGATTTTTATTTTTTATTTTTTTAGTTGGGTGGGGGAATCTCTGTTTTTAGTCCAAGTCAGGTTTACACTTCAGATCCTCCTGTCCCAGCCTTCCAGGGCTGGGGTTTGCTCTGGAGTTTGAAGGTTCTCTTTCACTTGGTCCTTCTCCCAAGGTGTTGAGAAGTGTGATGCCATGATGTGGCCTTCAACCCTGCCACCTTTTTCCTTGGACGCTTTTAGCATCTTAACTTGTAGTCTTCAAGATATGTTACTCTGGTCTAAATCAACTTAATTACTTACTATACCGGAGACCTAATAAGTCTTTTCAGTCTGAAATACATATTTTCTGTGTTTTTTTTTCAGTATGAGGATACTATGCATCTTGGATTGATCTTTTAGTTTAAAGTATTTGCAATGTTTTCTTTGTCTATTTGCATCTTAGAAATCCCCTTTATTTCCCATTATTTCTAATTGCAAGTGGGCATCATATTTCTTAGGTGTGGTATATTTAATTTCTGGGGATACTTTATAGTTTTGCACATTTCTTTGTCATAATTTTCCTCTGTCGTCCAGTGTAAGAATGTCAGCAAACGAATGTCCGTCTCTCCCTTCCCACAGTAGGTGAACGGTACAGTGAACCTGAAGGACAGAAGGAGTCCTGCTTACTAGATGCAGTATTTCCTATGCTGGCAGAGCTATTTAACTTGGTACAGATGACCAAGTGCACCATGGTGTGGGGCAGTGGGAGGGATGGAGAAGCGCCCACAGGGAGTAGCAGCCAGCTCTACCATAATGGGGCTTATCGAAAAACTGTTGCTGGTTTCAGTTTTAAAGGATTTCACCTTATAGAGGCTATTACCCTGGTTACAGGTTTTAGTCAGCGTTATGACCTTATGAAGCAGGTTAGGAATGTTCCTTCTATACCCTGCAGGAGGTAGTGTCTGGTCTGCATGTTTGCCCTAAGATATTTAGGAGGATTTATCTGAGAAGTCATCCAGGCTTCAGATTTTCATGGGGAAAGATTTTGAAGTACTTCCTGTTGTAACTACATCGATTCAAGGTGTACTTCATTTTGTGAACACACGTGATTGTGTTTCATATGTTCATGATTTTCTAGTGTGAACTGTGAAATGTACTTCTCTCACCCCAAGTTTGCCTGTTTGATGTAAGACAAGGGCCTTCGTAGGTAACTTCTCATGATATGCCAGTCGTTCCTCTGGGATCTTGAGGCCGAGCTTTCTGCTCGGTCCTTTATTTCTAGCTTATGTTTCCCCTTTAAGGTAGATCAAGTACACTGATTTTCTAGAATAAGCTTGGAATTGATCTGCGCTTTTTCTTCTCTGATTAGGTTATACTTTTCCTCTCCTCGCTATTTTGAGACCGTTTGCTGTTAGTCTAGCCTCTCAAGCAAGGGTTATACACGTGGTTTTATACTTTCCCCTCCGTGCTGGTCTGCTGCTGAACTCTCACTTTGATTGTGTGGGTGGTGGAGAGTGCTGTTCACAGTGGAGGTCAGAGGGTAACTGTGGGAGCTGGTCCCTTCTTTCCTCCATGTGGGCTCCAGGAATTGAACTCAGTTTGTCAGGCCTGGTGACAGGTGCTCTTCCCTGCTGAGCGCTTTTGCAAACCGACACCAAATACATTGGTATTTAAAGTGCATTCTTTTTAAGCACTGTGTTATTTTAGCATATACATTTTAATATGCTGTCTGCCATTCACTTAAAATGTTTCTTATTTCTCACATATTCTAATGTATTTTGGTTGAAAGCTAAAATTCCAGATACTGGAATTAATTAATTAATATTTAAGATAGGGTCTCACTATGACCCCCAGGCTGGCCTGAAACTCCAGATCTTCCTGCCTCTGCCTCCCGAGCCCTGGGATTAAAGGAGTACACTACCATAGCTAGCTAGAATATATTTTTAAAAATTAGTTGAGGATTCCCTTGGAGTAAAAGGTAATATAATAAAATAATAGGTCCTTTTTCTTTGGGTGGAGGGAGAGATTAGGACAGGATTTTGATAATAGCACAACCGTCAAGCTCAAACTCTCCTGCTCGGCCTCCTGAGTGGTGGGATCTCAGGAGAAACTGTCACGCTTGGCCATGAGCTACAAAGAGGGAAAGTAAGACTTGGTTGAAAAAATAGATATGTAGTTTGATTAATAGGAGCTGGGATGAAAATAGAATTTAACTCAGATGTGTTTTTGAACAATATAAAACATTAAAATTTTTATACAGAAAAAGGACCATCTTATTATTGCCAAACATACTCTTAAGTTGCTCAAAATAGTCTTCTTAGCTACAAATTATTAATAAGAATACATTAATAGTATTAATAATAAAGTTTTCCTTAATGTATGTGATTTTTTTTTCTGCTTGTCAAGATTATAAATGCCATTCATTTTCTGCTTGTCAAATGCCATTCATTTTCCTCACTACTAATGACTCTCCTGTCACTACCAGAAATGCTCTTCTGGCCCAGTGAGATGATAATACTCAGACATAATACTAATTTTCTGATTCTGGTCCTTCCCAGAATCCTTGTTGTTGTCCCCAGTAGCTTTGAAAAGCAGGAAATGTGACTCTGTTACAGTATAGATGGTCCTGTTTAATCAGATACAACTTCTGAAACATTCAAAAGGTTACTGAAATTCTGAAAATGTGTTTGAAGGTTTTCTACACA
This sequence comes from Microtus oregoni, assembly GCF_018167655.1. Classification (NCBI taxonomy): domain Eukaryota; kingdom Metazoa; phylum Chordata; class Mammalia; order Rodentia; family Cricetidae; genus Microtus; species Microtus oregoni. The sequence goes on along the minus strand of NW_024543080.1, from coordinate 3,588,398 downwards.
TGGCCATATTAAGTCACTGAAGTTTTAGATTTCTTACTTTGCATTTAATTTTTAATTTGGTTCAGGTTTAACGAAGCTTGGGTCTAAAGGTTGTAAAGTGAGAAGGTATGTAATTTATATTCAGTTCATGAGTCTTGAGTCACACAATAAAACAGCTCACTTTATGGCATCCTAAGTTTGAAAATACAGTTCACAACTTGTATGGTTTTCTTCTTGAATTTGGACTCTGCCACTTGGCCTGCCTTCAGAGCAGCAGTGCAGATTTTGATAAAACCTTTTCCTAATCCACTAATCCTGAGGCCTAACATGATAAATTGCAGGGAAATGATGGCAGGCAGTATGCTACCAATTCACAGTGTGCTTTAACGCGCCAGCCCCTCCACTGCCCGAGTGCTGAGACGACAGACGGCGTGTAATCCCAGTAGCAGTGCAAGCCATTTATGCTCTGTAATCTGACAGTAAAGAAAAGAGCATGGAAACAAAATTTGCTTGACACTGGAAGCTTCTTACATGATTAAAAGTGTACCAGCTGTTTGCCCTCTGAGTGGAAAGCCAGCGAGAAAAGTCGCAATGTAGAAAGAATGTGCTGTCTTCTCTCCACACATGGACTTTTTCAGTGATGTGGCTCTTGGGTGCAGATTGTGAATTTCAGAGTGTGTACTTTGCCGGACTGATCTAAAATAGTCAGTCATGAACTAAGACCTTAATTTTAAATGAAGTATTTAAGAGAATACTGTAACACCTATATAAAAATCTAGCCAAAGAAATGCCGTGATAGATATTGCCTCCTAATTTGGATTTGGTATTGAAGTTCTTGTTCAGATTGTGCAACACTGTCTCTTGGAAATTTGAACACCTAGGAATTGTCTTTTGTGAAAAGTTACCAACCCAGAATTGTTCAGTTTGTACTTTGACATTCTTTTGGTGAATACCTGATTTTATATTGTTTGCTGAGGTAAGCTTATTTTCAGAACCTCCCAGTAATTCTTGCTTCTGTCACTCATTGTTCAGATGTCGTGACAGGAAACATGGAGGTGTCCCGATACGTAGAGGAGCATAGTGTCTCACAGTTTGCTAAGGTGATGAGCTTTGACATCAGTCTTACCTATCTGTGAAAGACATAAATTACTACAAAGACGTTCTGTGTTTGGAAGACTATAAAGTACCCTCAAAGAGCTTATACAGCTCAACAAAAGCACTTTGCTGAAACAGAAATAACAAGGACCAGTATGGCAGTGCCTTCCACTGCTCTGGCATGCTGTCGTAAAGGGCAAAAAGGAAGCAGATCAGCTTCTGGGTGGACTTGGCAGTGCATTGGTAGGCTATGCTGAACTTTAGCTGCTGATGCTGCTACTCCATCCAAAGGGTGATTTCAAATTACTGGTCAGAGTTTGAAGATAGTGTCTGCAGCAGGGGAAATCACTGTGGTGTTAATATATGTAGTAGCTGTCACATTCCTTATGTAAAGAGACTGAACTAGAGCTCTGGAAATCCCTTGTTATTGTAACCTTTCAGGAAATAGTTGAAGCCGTTAAACGGGGTCATGGTTACAAAACAGTGGAAAGATGGAAGAGAAAGCTGAGGAACTGAAATTTGCTGGTACTAGTACATACTTTTGAGAAGATATCAGGGGCATGGCAGTCTGTAGACATGGGAAATAGGTTTGAAGATGTGTAAAATGGAGACAAAAAAAGATCATAGCAAACCTTACAGACTCATTCTAGTGTTGTGGGAGCCTAGTGTTGAGGGGTCAATACGGACAGCTGATAGACTTACTATTACTTCCTTGACCTCGTTCCTCCATTCTTAGAACCGTCAGGTGTGTAGCTAGGCACTCTGTGAAGATAGTCCGGTCAGTAGCAGGGACAGTGGCCCTTTACTGAGGACCACTAGCACCAGAACCGCTGTCCTCAGTGCCTGTGCATCTTCACTTTAACCGCTGAGAGAAGATGTCAGACTGACAGCTTCATTTCTCAGGTGGAAGAAGTAAATCTGAATAATATAAGACTCTAGCCAAGCCTTCAAAAGGTGCTTTCATGGAGCATCTTCTGCTGATGAAGAAGAATTCTTCCGTTTGTTTTCATGTAGACACTTAGCAAATGGTCAAGTTATTCCACTTTAGTAAATGCTGCTTATGTTGCTGAGGTCGTGAGTAGCTGACGCATCCGTTACCTCGCAGCTCTGTGCATGAGGTGATGAGATGGATGAACACTTCTCTTGCCAGAATTTGTGTGTGTGCTCATTCAGCCATTTCTTGGCTTTCATGTGGCTTCTGGTACTAACTTAGAATTTCCCTGCAGGATCTTAAGCAAGAGACTTAAAACTCAGCACCTGTTTTAGTTGCTGTTCTTACTAATCTACCCACATCTGCATTGCTTATCTTAGTCACCATAGTCTCAGGTTTTGGTCTGAGTGACTTCCCATTTCTGGGATTCACACTCAACTTGACAAAATGATCATATGCTCTTATTTATGACAATGGGGACCAGGAGAGAAAGATTTCCATCCATGAATTGTGTCTAGAGCCCACCCTGGTCCAGGTACTTCTGAAGAAAGGCCCCTTTGGGTGTGTGGACTCCGGAGCACTAGCAATTATGGAATTCCTGAGTCTCGGACGTGCATGGAAGCTGATGCTTTTTCTTTGGGCTCTAAAGGCAGAGGACTCATAATTGAATCCACAATGTTGAGTTTTTGAAAATGTTCTTTAAAAGTAGGAACAGTTTTCTTACTACAGATATGAACTTAAAAATTTATTCATGTTTTTTTCTTACCTAAATGTGGAATATATTAATATATTCACTATTTTGAATGTTTATTAAAAGTCTATTTATTATGTTTCAACTAAGTTTTACATGTTTTTATATTTAGGAGACAGTATTCAAAGCAATAGCTGATCCTACAAATTTCCCGCTTGCCATTTGCTTATTAAATCTTTGCAGACTCTGTTCAGCTTGCTCTACTGTCACTGACCAACATGCATCTTGCTAAAGTACTCAAAAGCCCGAGCATCTTAGCTGTAGTCCAGGCATAAAGCAAGAGTAAGACTGTCTTGACTGGGCGTCCCCTCGGCCCCGCTCTGGGCTGTTCAGTACCAGGGAAATTAGACCCCAGCTAAGATCAGTTGCCCAGCGTATGAAACCAAGCATTCCTCCCATGCCAGTCACTACCAATGTAACTCAGAGAAGATCCACACTCCCAGAACGTCTGTGCTGTAGGTCACATGTCCCGTCCCATGCTTACTTCCTTCAAAGCAGCCATTTTTATATCACTACAAATCTCAGAAGATGATGACGACAGGAGATAGTGAAATTCAAAGCAACATATTTGGACTATACTCTTGGGAAATTAACTTTAGCAGTGAGGTAATCCTGATTAAATTTCATAATAAATCAAATATGTATCATTTAATCTAATAACTTGGAAGAAGCAGTCTGTTCCCAGAAGCAAATAATAGGGATATTTGAGGCATTCTCCTGACTCCGTATTTATTTTCAGCATGTGCATTTTTCTTTTTCAAATTAGAGGAATGTGTTTAGGCAAAGAAATAGTTTGTATATGTTAAGGGCAGCTTTTAGCCAGAAGTCACTATGTTGTTGTAACTATATACATATTAGTTCTATAACTAAGGTACTGTGTGTCAAACAGTTTTAACCAGCTTTTTTTTTTTTTGACTCTTTTTGTGCCCATAGAATAGGGCTAAAAGCTGTAAGATGCAGTTGACCCTCTGCACCTTTGGATTCAGCCCACTGTGGATTAAAAATATTAAAAACAGATGTGGGCATGTTCTTCCCACGCCACCAACAATGCATGCAGCGTGATGTTGTGTCAGGAATTATAATGTGTTTATGCAGAGGTGACTTAAGGTACTCAGGAGGCTGTAGTAGGCACGGTGGTTTCCATTGTTTGTAAGACACAGGGGTGTCAGGGTTTGCACATCTGTGGGAGGTAACTGTTAGCACCTAAGGCCCGGGCCACTGAAACTCATTTTTGTATAATTCTCCTCTTTTAGCTCTTAAGTAGTTTCACCGTAGAGAAAGGCCATGAGAAGCTGCTGCTGCAGCAGAAAGCGACCGTGTCTAGGATTACAGGGACTCGCTGTTGGCACTGCCTTTCCTTTGCAGGTGCTAGACCTCTGACTGCATGAGCTCGTGACTACTGGACAGGTAGACAGATGCTGGGTGTTCTCTATGTGTGTTCACAGCCTCCCCTCCAGCCTGGTTTCCAGCCAGGCAGACAGCTCTGGGCTCACATAGCTTCCAAAGGAGCAGGCACTGGGGAGACAGAAAAGCCATCTAAAGAATGCTACTGTGGCTACTGAGAATATAGATGCAAAGTGATTTGGACAAATACTTTTTGTTGTTGCTTCAGTTTTATGAAGGAGAGACTGGAGTAAAAGCACTACATGAGCCAGTTCCAGAGTTGGCATCTGTGGGAGTGTGTGTCTTTGTGCTCATTTTGGAAACACTCCGTTGCCACTTGTTAGCTGTGTTCCCACACTGAGTTACTGAATGATGAGATGTAGTTCCCAGGATTGCAATCCACCCTGGGCATGTGGATATGTGTGCACTGTTTACTTGCTTTTGATCAGTTTTCTAGTAGACCTGTATTGTTTGGGTAATTATCCCAGAATTGCTTCTTGCCCCTTGCTACTTCATACATTCCCTCTCATTTAGATTCACCTTTACCTGTGGAGCCTACAAAAGTTACTAGAAGGTGACTGAGTATGATGGGTGAAGTAATTTAATTTAACTCCTTGTTGCAGATGATGACAAAGAATTCATTTAATGTCATTAATAAATGGACACTGTTGGTACCCTCCCCTTTTAAGATTTATTTTTATTTGTATGTGTGTGTTTTGACTGCATGGATGTCTGTGCCCCATCCTGTAGTCTTGCTGCCATCCCTCTCTACCACACAGTGATAGGGCCCCAAACAATATTTTGAGCATTTTCCAGTGCATTCTTTCATGTACGTAGTAGCACCATCTAGCTCACGTTCTTACCAGTCTTACATTTTTCCACCTGCTATGAAGGCTGAAGACAACATGAGTGTCATTTCTCAAGTCCAATCTACTTTAAAAAACAGCCACATTTTGTTATTGTAAGAGCATGCATGCACACACTTGTCCCGGCCCACTATGCAGATCAGCTTGGGGAGGTCAGTTCTTTCCTTCCACTACAGGGATCCCAGGGACTGAACCGGGTTGTCAATCCTTGGTGGCAAGTATTCTCACCTACTGAACTATCCTGTTGGTCCTACCAACCCCTTCTTTTCTTTTTCTGTTCCTCTTCCCATCTTTGTTTCTCTGTACTGTCTCTCTTCTTGACATGGTCTCTCACTATCCTGAAACTCCTGTCGTGTGCTCCACTCGTTTGCCAGTGAGCACCCTGGGATCTGCCTCTGTCTCCCACAGCTACTGGTGTGCCCGGCAGTCACTGTCCAGTTTAGAACTTGGGAGAATGTGGATGGAGAACAGCCAAGGCTAGAACTCTGGGGAATGTAGACACCTACGGTGTTTAAGGTGTTAGTGGTCTACAGAGTTGGAATGTGACAGTGTGGATTCTGGAGAGAAGCAATAACCTTCCACTGTTCCAAAGACTACTGTGTGATGGAAAGTAGTAGTTTTCATGACTTCATACTGTACTTCCAGTCCTCAGTAACTGGAAGAACACCTTAGTCATAAAGAGAGGAAGCGATAAGTATGTGTAATTGGATCAATAGAAACTGATTTTCACCTCTGGAAACATCCAGTTCAGTAGGCTAGAGTCTTAGGAAGGTAGCATGTTTTCCAGTGAACTAAGGTTTTCTAGTTAAAGATGTGCCTGCCGTAGAAGGCACACAGCTTTAGTGCAGTCCTTGACAGTGTCTGTGTCGGACTTGGTTCTGAACTTTAACCAGTCTATATGAGATACATCGATACTAACTTAAAATACCATTTTTTAGAAAGAGTCCAGATGTAAAACAAAATGCATCCTGACATGTAGGTAGGCAGACGCTAATGGTAAAGAGAACATTGAGTGTTTGGAGAGTAGGAGTCTGATCTGATGATGGAGAAGACCATGGGTATCCTTCTGGAGGATAGGCGCTATGAATGTAGTTTCTTTGCAGTGAGCAGCTATGCCAAACCTATGGAGATGAGTAGGGTATTATACCGTCTGCATTACAGGGCGTCACCTCCCCGGGATGAGGTCAGAGAACTAGCATCACTCTTCCCAGGAAGGGAACTGCTGAGAACAAGTAATGCCGTGTGTTTAGTACGAGTGGATACTGAAATACCTGAATACTGTAATGATTTTTCTTTGAACCTTTAGGTTCTCCTGAAAAGAAAACTGAACATTCTCCAAATCAAAAAAATATCACTGCAAACCCTACCAAAAATGGATGCGCAAGTCCAGTATGTAAAGATGAGCGAGCTGTAAAGAAGACTTCAGAGAATACAGCAGTTCGTGGGCCAGTGCAGAAGGGCCATGACGAGTCCGAAAGCGATTTTGAATCAGACCCCCCTTCCCCGAAGAGCAGTGAAGAAGAGCAAGAGGATGAGGACGCTCAGGGAGAACATGGGGACTTTAATGATGACGACACGGAGCCAGAGAACCTGGGTCACAGGCCTCTGCTCATGGACTCTGAAGATGAGGAAGAGGAGGACAAGCACAGCTCTGACTCGGAGTATGAACAGGCTAAGGCCAAGTGCAGAGGCCAACCTGGTGGTGGGCGGAGCCCAGCCGCTAACCCTGCACTCCTCTCCCCTGCCCATTCACCCGCTAATGCGCTGACTTCTGGCCAGGAGTTTGATGTGTTCGGTGCCGTGCCCTTTGCAGTGCGCACTCCACAGCCACAGCTCAGAGGGGATGCGCAGAACCTCCCCCGGCAGACATTTCCAGAGCAGGAGGACTTTGACGTGTTCACAAAGGCCCCCTTCAACAAGAAGGTGACCGTACAGGACTGGCCCGCAGCGGGGGACGACACGCGGCCTCTGCCTGCACGGCCCAGAAGTGTAGATATATTTGGCTCCACTCCCTTTCAGCCATTTTCCACGTCGGCGAGTAGAAGTGAAAGCAGGGAGGACGTTTTTGGGCTTGTGCCCTTTGAGGAAATAACTGGGAGTCAGCAGCAAAAAGTCAAACAGCGCAGCTTGCAGAAACTGTCCTCTCGCCAGAGGCGAACAAAGCAGGACCTGTCCAAAAGCAATGGGAAGCGCCACCACGGCACACCCACCAGCGCAAAGAAGACGCTGAAGCCCCCCTACCGCACCCCCGAGAGGGTCCGTAGACACAAGAAGGTGGGCCGCAGAGACTCACAAAGCAGCAGTGAGTTTTTAACCATTTCCGACTCCAAGGAGAACATCAGCGTTGCACTGACTGATGGCAAAGACAGGAGCAGCGCCCTGCAACCCGAGGAGAGTCTGCTGGACCCCTTTGGTGCCAAGCCTTTCCATCCTCCAGAGTTATCGTGGCACCAGCCCCATCAGGGCCTAAGCGACATCTGTGTTGATCATAATACCATCTTGCCTGGGAGGCCAAGACAGAATTCAGTACACGGGTCATTCCATAGTGTAGACGCGTTGAGAATGGATGACTTCGGTGCCGTGCCCTTTACAGAACTTGTGGTGCAAAGCATCGCGCCACGTGAGTCCCAACAGCCCCAGCCAGTCGAATTAGACCCATTTGGTGCTGCTCCGTTTCCTTCTAAACAGTAGATACTCCAGGTGGACTCGGCAATAACTCCTGTTTCAAAAAAGTATGAATAGTTTTATGAATCTCCAAGAAAACTTATTTGTATGGTTGTTTATATCCTTCATTCCCCCAGGTTAATCAGGATAGGTGACTTTTAAATAAACCAAATGCAAGCACCTATACAGGGTAGCGAGGCGATGCCTTCTGCAAGCAGGAGGCTGCCGCAGAGGTGCAACTGTGGGGCTTCCTGGGCAGGCAGATGTGTGGCCACTGAGGGACGGGAGAGCTTATCACTTGGGCTGACATCACCTAGGCGCACACCCAGGTCTAGCAGGTTTGCCCCAGGAGGAAAGAGCCTGGAGCGTGCTGTCAGCTCGTACACTTCTCTGTAATGTAGAGCCAGAAGTATCTGACTATTGTGCCTAAAACTGTCACATTTTAAAAAACAAGTGCCATTAATATGGACTCTGTAATGATAACTATATGAAATAATGTATATATTGACTCAATTTAGCCCTTCCATGGTATAGACATCAAAACATGTACATGATAATATATATGCAGTTCTTAATCTGTCAAAAATTAAATTTTTAAAATATGGAATGCTTAATAGAATCCTAGAACAAAAATGTAAAGAGAAATATCTGACATTTGAAAAATGTAAAATAATGATACGTCAAAAAGAAAGCAACATTTGTACTTTAGAAATACATGTTTTTGAATGGATTTTTGCCAAAATCTTTATCATGTCCCTAATGAAGCATATTGATAAAAAGTGGGAGCAGAGGTTATATAGAAATTTAATTTCAGGAAAAAGCTAGCTGAAACTTTAAATTTTAAAGATGTTTACAATGTAAAATCTTGTTGCATTTACAATTGTACTTTGTTACATCAGCACCCTTATCCAGCACTCCTGAGTCATGAGCAGTTCCTTCCCTCAGGTTTTGGGTGGGCCGTTTTACTTCAGTGCTCCTGTTAGTGACACTGACAAGCCTTATGGAGACAGGATGCATGCTTCCTGCTGCCAGTCCCGCTGCACGGACAGCCGGACTTTCAGTGGGTGTAAGAATCAGACTGTGGGACTAGGGACTTTAATTCTGCTAGCTGGTTGCTTCATCAGTGAAAAGAACCAAGCTACCAAATTGCCTTTTAAAAAATACGAGTCATAATTAGAAACTTGACATTTTGTAGAAGTCGTATTTAATGGTAGCTATGATACATCAGTTAATGTGAACACACTATCTGCTCTTGTGTCTCGTCTTCAGTTATAGTTGTCTTTACAGGATTAGCACCACACGTTTCTAGATTAATAGCTATTTACAGAAAGGAGTGGGAACTTTATCACCATTACTCTCCTTGCTTGCTGTGTTTTAAGTTAACTATCTATGCCCCCAATTAGTGTATTTTATGAGTAATCTTATTAAAACCTCTTAATTTTAGTGCCCTGATGGGATAAATTATTTGCCTACTCTCACAGTTTGGAACTTGGAAAGAAGCAGAAAATATAAGCAAGCCACGGTCATTTTTCTTGCTTCTCTTCTGTGAGCTCAGTCAGGTGAAAAGTGGATGGGCAGCAGCCCAGCATTAGGTCACCACCGAGAACTTGTCTGCACCACTTACTGTCCTTGTGCCAAAGGCAGAACTATGTTTGCACCTTTTTCTAGTTCTCAGGTTGATTAATCTTGCTAATGCAAATGCTAGTCGATCCTTTAAACTACACAACAGATTCAGCAGCGATGCTGTCTTGTCAAAGTGAGGTGTTCATTCACACGATAAACTCATCGGCTGCACACTAGCTTTGTGTCTACGGAAGGGCTCAGTTGGAAGGTAACAGTGAACTGGTGTGGTCTCCTGAGATGTTTTACTTGCCTTTCAATGCACTGACTAATTTGATGGGACTCACTGACATAGCCCCTTTGGCTTATGCTGGATGAATCTTAGGAAACAACTCTGCCACAGTCTAAAATGTTTACATTGCCTCCTACAGCCCAGCCAGGTGACATTCCTCTTTTGAGACCAGCTCATTGGACAGATGGACTATTTATCTGGAGGTCCCGTGGGGCAGTTTCTTTATGTTGATGTTAAAGGCATTTTCTTAAGATGTAGAGACTTCCACTTAACTCTTGAGTCTCCGTGCAGCTGAGCCTTAGGTACTTAATTTCCTGATGAGAGTTAAGCTGCCAAGCACAGGATCCAGCACGTAGCACTCACCGAAAGACCAGCTCTTATGAGATAGCCCCGTCCTGGCTTAAAGGATGTCATTTGGGCGTGCCCTGTGCTTCTAAACCTGCAAAGTAGTCCTAAACCTGCTAAACTTGAACATCAAAGGGAAGTCACATGAGAGACCTCAAGGATCCGAGGCCAAAGCTGTTTCTTAGAAGCTTTACCAGCTTAACTCTGAATTGTCTTTTAAAGAGTGGGCCATGTGCTTACCTTCCCTTACTTCAGTCAAACGTTGCTATTACAAAGAACACTGTTTATGAAGAATGTATATGCTGACACAAAGAAGTTGCCTGGTGTTTAGTTGGAGAAAAAGGTCTATTTAATCTGGGAGAAAATATTACTGACTCGAATATTAAGAACTGAGTTTCTCCCTCCTCCCAGGATGTGTGTACTTGGACGTGGTTAAGTCATCACTGGGATCTCAGATCTGTGCCCCTTGCAGCCGTTGAGCAGGGACTAACTACTATTGTTTCCTGCTGGTGGAGCCCGCTCTCCTGTGCTGGCACTGAGGGGCAGCCACTCTGCTGGGTCATCTGGGTTTGCTTGGGAGAGCCTGGGCACATCTGTTTAGTGCATGTAGAATGTGCAGTGGACTTTGTCAGTTCTTTTTAGCAAAACCAGTCATCAGTTTAGGTCCAGTTACATGAGGTGACAGTCTGCTGTGAGGATGACGTGTCTGTCTGCTGTGAGGATGACGTGTCTGTCTGCTGTGACAACAGCAAATGGCTGGCTGTTGGCAAACTTCTGTTTCTAAAGTTACTAAGATAAAAAGGCACATACACATCACAGCTTTCTATTAGGGAATTAATGTGAATTTAAAAATGGCAATCATGTTTTGTTTTGTTTTGAAAGAGCATTCACTCCTAGAGAGGGTCTACAAAAGCCACCAAAGGGAGGACGCAGATGAAAATACAGAGGGTGGGGTCTCTTTTAGGTTTTGTTTCTACATCTTAAGATTCACAGTGCTGCTTTCAGAAGAGAACTGATTTTATTCCTGTGTGCTTTTTGGTGACTGAAAAGTCGTCCAATAGAAGGGGTAGTCACCACTTGTTTTTCCTCTGTGGTGCTGGGAACTGAAGCCAGGGCCCGGCACCTGCTAGGCAAGCGCTTGGGTGCTGAGCTCCGCCCCCAGCCTGGAAGCTCCCTTTAATTGCTGGCAAACAGCTTTAAGTGCACTTTCTTTGATTACACTTCCAGTTTTTGTTAAACTTGAATTTTCTGAAGCCTTTTATGTACCACTAAGCAAATAACTTTAGTCTTTAAAAAATGGATTTATATCTTTAGTTGTGTTTCTAACTGTTATAAAATATACTTGCTAAAGTGACTTAAATCCTCAAATGTAGCAGGGAAACTTAAGAAATAGAATTCAGCTGCTTCCCCTGTACCCAGTTAGGCACTAATTTTATTACCTTATTGCCTTTACATGGCTTAGTCTTGAATTCTGTTCACTATTTTGTTTGAGATTTAAAGTTATTTTCTTACTGTATTTATCATACCTACTGTTAATAATCTGCCTTCTTTAAATGCAATAAATCCCAAATGGATTGCTTATTCTTTATAATCAATGCCTCTGGAGTCTTTTTTTTTTAAATTTGTCTTATTAAAAGTTCATTATAAACTTCTCTTTAGTTCTTTCTTTCTCACGTGGATTCTGTCTCAGTTTTGTGCTGTTCTCAAAGAGCTCATGCTTCAGGATTTAAGGAAACGTTCCTGGCCTCGTTCTCCCGCGGCAAGAACGTTCACAGCACAACTGCTCCGCCTTCGCCAACACGGTGGCTGTGAGCCAGAACACGAGATCGCAGACCGCCTTTAGAATCAACTTGTCTGACATAGTTTTTAATTTGTGACTTGTTTCTTCAACTGTAAAAGGCTGTTAGCATTAACAATATTTGACTAAGTATTTATTTTAGTTCCCGACAGTGTCAGAAACTAAAATGGCTCTGGCATATTAAAGAGATGGCCTGTGTATTAGAATGACAACAGAGTTGCAGTATTATCTCAGAATACACTATTTCCCAATCTGGAGTCTGCACTGGTGCCTGGCGACAGTGTCTCATTTTATTTGGTATGAGTAGATTTTTGTTTTGAAGAAATAACCGGTGCAAAGCAGTCCCTGTTTAAACTCGGTTATAGTTATCTCTCCAAGCAGGGACATAAGAGCTATTTCTTTGGAGTGATTACTGTTTCGGAAAGGCTGGCTCGAGCATCACACGCGGCAGTCAATGCTCATCTCGAAGGCACGAGCCTTACAACTGTTGCGTGTTAAGAAGGCACGGGGCTGGCACAGCTGAGATTACCTGCACTCCGGGCGCAGTTTGAGGCCACGTTAGAAGAGCAGGATGAGGGCCTTGAGCTGTGCAAGGGTTCAGACTTCACTCTCCTCAAGAGGGCCCTACTGTTTTTTCTCTCCTTTCAAGAAGAAAAGTTTCAGTTCCAGATCCTCATCGCACCACAGAAGCCCAGGGAAGTCACAGGGGACCTTGGTGCTCAGTGCCTGCCTTTCATTTCCGTGAAAATGTTACTCTGATAATGCATACAAAAGACCTGTGGGCCTGCCCTCACAGCCTCGCTGCTTCACACTGGCGGGGTGGAATTAGAATAAACGATGCTTTTGGGTGGATATTGGCCTCCTCAGCAACTGGCAGGAATCCAGAAGTGCAGGCCATGGCCCTGGGCATTTAATACAGGGCAGGGTATGTCTCCAGGGGTGCCTGCCTGACAAGCCGAAAGTCGTACAGCCCTATACTCTGCAAGTACAACCTCCAAACTGGATACTCTGTCCAGTGGATCATAGCTGCCACAGTCCCTGGCTCATCATCTGACCCTGAGATGTGATTTAAGGCTGTAGCATCTCACAAAGAATGACAAGCAGCGCACACTTTAGTAAACCCCATTTATTTACATATGCACACTTTAGTAAACCCCATTTATTTACATACGCACACTTTAGTAAACCCCATTTATTTACATACACACACTGCCATGCAGCTACAGACTCCACCTAGTATAAGCCAAAAAGATGAGCGGTGCCCTGGTGTTTCAAAATAGCTTTATAGAGAAAGATGACTGCATCTCTATAAATTGTTATAATTTAAAACAGCAAGAGATAGTTAAAAAGTGTACTTTTAAAGTCTTCTTAGCTTTTATAGTTTATATACAGGTAAAAGTAAGACTGGCCTTTTTAAATACTATAGCTGGAAATACAATTTTCAACCTATTTTAGTAAACTGATAAAAACAAAAATAAGTATACATTATTACAAAGCTCAGATTTGTAAGCAGTTGTCAAATATTCTTTGATGTGAATGATTAAAATTTTTATCAGTAGTGTTATGCACACAGTAGATGGTCAGTAAATGCTGACATACATAAGTGTTTATAGTTGACAGCAATCCACAGTCATTCCTTCTTTTATAATAAATACATTATAAAGACAAAAATAAAGATGAGGACAATAGTTTATTTATAATATCGAACATTTTCAGAGAACACAGAAAAACTGTCCCTACAATCAGACCTATTCAAAGAATAGTTGTTGGGAAACAAAGTATGCTCTTTTTATATGTTACACATATAGCAATTATTACAGAATGCATGTACAAAAAGAAACCAGGCATTTGAAGAAAGTAAAACTTTGAGGGCTGGACATGGTGGCACATGCCTTAGATCCCAGTACTTGGAAGGGAGAGGCAGGTGGATCTCTATGAGTACAAGGCCAGCCTGTCTACATAGCAAGTTCCATGCCCACCAGGGCTACAGAGTGGGACCTTGTCTGAAAAAAGAAAAAAAAATTAAACTTAAAAGAATTGAAATTTTTTTGAGTTCATAATAAAAATGGCTCCATGCTTAAAACTGCTGGACTTTCCTCATTTTTTTACTTAAAAACTACTTAGTATATTAATTTTGGCCAAAATGGTAAAATGTGTATTCAAGAACAACATATGCCAACCAAGGTTATTATTTGTAAAACATAGCCTACTTTCGTCATGTCCAGACCATCTACAGTTGAGCATATGAATTGAATTTGTGATCTAAGGTACGACAGCCACTTTGAAAGGAGCATTCTAGCACACAGAGGTCATGAAATGGTGGCATTGACTAAGCCCACAGGAGAAAACTTCTGACATTCCAGCATGGGAAACTTACACTAGAAAGAAAGACTCTGCAGAGGCATAAACCGAGGCATATCAATCTTCCTAATACCAGACGTAGAAAGAGCATTTAGGGAATAAGCATCAATGTCAAGAAAAATTTTATATATTATTTAATTCCATTTTCCTGAAAATATGTCAGTATTTAACTTATTAAGTTAAATATGCCAGCTTGTTAACTTATTAAGAAATCGGTAATACTTTGTTTTAGTAGACAATGGACGTTTATGAATACTATAAATGATTTAATTTATGCTCTTCGAAAGTCCAAGGAATAGAAGTTACACTATCTGACAGGGCAGTAGGATCGACTATCAACAAGACCATGCTTCAGCTATGAATAGTCCATGGTGTTTATCTGTACGGCAAGTTGTCAATGCAATGTTAGCACTAGTGTAAGCAGGCCTGGGGCTGGGCTGCGGTGAATAATCTCACTATCAGGTGAGACGTGGGCCTGACTTCTAAGGCTTAAGGTTCACTTCACGAGGTCAAGACAGGGCCACTCAGCTCTCATGGCCTTCCAAGTAGCACCCACACGGTTTTGAGCTCATCAGCATGGATCTTAGGACTAGAGATAGAGATGAAAGTTCTTTGGGAAAAGTGGAATCAAAATTCACTGTCAAGAATCCAGTTATAATATGGAATGAAATAATATTTGGAATAAAATTAGGTAGCTGATGATCTAGCCATCAGACTGTGTTGATCAATTGTGCCCCTGGTTGCCAATCTAATATTCTTTTTAAAAATGTTTTTTTCTCAACACCTTTCTCTGTGTCTCAAAGGAGGAATTAAGATTATTTTGTTAGCAAACTAAAAAAAAAAAAGAAGGAAAGAAAAAAAAGAAGACTGAATGTTCCTAAGGAGAGGAGAAATGGCTGTGGGGAATCCTCGGGGCCAGTTTCTCACACACTGCATGGGAAGGCTGGGATTACTGAGCAGCACTGCTTAGCCTGGAGTAGCAACAACCCTCGCCTTGAAGAGGCAAATTTGGTCATTTAGTGAAAATGTCTCCTATTACAGTAAGCACACAGACAGGGGCCCTTCCTAGGAAAATGGAGTTGGTCTTACGTAGAATGAGCCCCACTTTTAGAGTAGTTTCATACCCACTGCTACTACTCAATGTTGTTCCACGTCTCAATGCATCTAAATTTTCACCATTTGTGCAAACAGCAAATCATAGTTGCAAGGGTCAACCACAGCTCTTACTACAGATCCAAGTATGCTTTTCCATTTTTATAAAGCAAAAAAAAAAAAAAAGGAAAAAAATGAGAACCTTAGAAATAATGGGGTCTAAAATTCCCCGCTGTATATTGCTTAATGACTGGATTCACCAGGTGGCCATACCTGAATTTACAGGTGCGAAACATAGTCAGGGCAAGGCTTGCTGTGCCTGTACTGCATGACGTACACCGTTGACTGGTGCCACCAGTATAACATCACTACCGCAAGGATATGCCAGATCTGGTGGCTTGATCCGAGGTAGTTTAGCTGTCCTGGAAGGGAGAGCAGAAAGAAAGGCTGATGGTATTATTTCAGTATTTAGAGAAAAATACACTTCTACCTCTGGCTAGACTGACGGCAGATTAATTCAGCTTTAAGAGGATGAACTCATTTAAAGTTTACTCTTTAAGTATACAAGTGAACTTGAGAAATGCTCTTCTCAACGGTTTCTAGGAGAGATCAGGTGTGTTTTGAGTAGTATGGCCTTAGACCCCAACTTTATTTTTAAAATGTAACTTGTGGGGGCCAATGAAATAGCTCAGAGAGTAAAGGCAGCCGCCCCAAGCCTGATGGACCCATCCACAGGACACAGACAAAGATGAAGCCCACAGTGGGGAACTGACTCAGAGTTGTCCTCTGACTGCCGCATGTCCTTGTCCACCCAAGAGTGCACACATGCAAGCACACACGTACACAAGATGTGGAAAAAATGTTATGTTTACTTTTATGAATTTGATCTATTGTTTTCCATGTCTCAACGTATTCGGTAGATGGGGGGAAAGTATCATATGAAAGGCAAGAGACACTAGTGATCTGGGCATGATTTAGGTATGTGACTGAGAGCAGATGCATTGCATGGCTAGACATGAACCTGTTAGGAGCACTTACTTCTTGCACAGGAGGGGAGGACTAATTAATCACTAACACAGGGGAAGCTTCCTGATGTTTCCAGTCACAAAAACCAGAACCAGAACAACTGTCAACTGTTCGTTAAAGTCCTACTGTGGTGGTATTTTCTGTATATACTCTAAGCTCACTTCCTCTTAGCAAGAAGCACAATTCAGAACACAGGATTTAAAGTGTGATCCATAGGATTCTTTCCAGATAGGCTCTTAGCCTTTCTCTTGACTCCCAATAAAGCCTAGAGATTCATTTAAAATATGTGTGTGTGTGTGTGTGTGTGTGTGTGTGTGTACACATTGCTATCTTGTCATAAATGGTCTATTGATGAACATGTAGATATATGGGTCCATTGGGATACATATTTGTTTTGTTTTTGAAGATGCTGTCTCACTAAGTAGCCCTAACTGGCCTAGGACTGTGTAGATCAGGGTAGGCTTGAACTCACAGATCTGCCTGCCTCTGCCTCCCTAGTGCTAGGGTTAAGGTGTGTACTGTAACTAGAGCTGTTGTTAGTTTTAAATATCTTACTCCCTATTCACAGTCTACACTGTCCATGTTCCTCTCATCCGTGGGAGAAGACACAGATACCACTAGAAACTACCTTTCCCAAGACTTCAGCATTCCCAGCACCCTGCCTCCCCTCCTCTGTGTTCCTGCACTCAGCCACACAGCTACGCAGGCAGTTCATGCTGAGCTTCCCTGAAGAAAAGCTGTATAACATATGATCTTTTCCAGGTGTTAGAAGAGACAATTCCTAACAACTGATTAGAAAACAGTAAGGCTAAAGCCTCCTGGCCATTCTTATATAGTGTAGAGTATAAATGAAATTATATGAATGTAATTATTTTTAAATTTATTTTGCAGTATGCATTTTAGGCAAGTAAGTGCTCTATCACAGAGCTACATATACCTCTAGCTCTAGAACCTTAAAAATAATTATTAATAAAATGATACAAAAATATACCCAAATTGTGGTTTTTATTATAGGGCTATAGTTCTGTTCTCATGTCCCGATGTCCACCCTCCGGTTCTCACTGCACTCCATTTGGACTGAAAGCTCAGCAATGAAGAACCAAGAACACAGAGGGATGCTTGCAGACTCCGCCTCTAGACTGTCTCCCTCTCCAGAGCATGTGAAGAAGGGTTCTATGCCATCCCTAATGCATCATGGAGGTGACTCTTTCTCTTAGGGGAAAATGTGAACACAGCCCCACTCCCTGCAATGAATGTCAGCTCTCCCCACATTGGGAAGTAAGGACTCAGCATCCCACAGTGCGATGGACAACTACCTTCATGTTCATGTGTCTCCCCTGACTAAGCGACTTTTAACCCAGAAAGGAGGGACGGATTTGTAGCCTATAGGTGATTTACGCCTTCACCCAGTCTTCCAAACTTAAGTCTGTTGTAAGTTCCCTAAATGTTACTCTTGAGCCAAGCTAAAGCTTGCCTGAATGAAATCATGCTTTCTTTCCTTTATTTAAAGCTCATACTTTACTCCATGACCAAGACTGGGCCATCCCTCCCTGAGTGCTTACTGCCCAGCTGGGACTGCTGTTCTGGGGGAAGCTTCCATCTCCTCCTCATGGGAAGCACAGGAGAGAGAGCATTAGCTTGCTTTCCTATGTGGAGCACAGCTTGTTGAGCTACCATGGTGTTTACCTCAGGCAGTCCAACTGCAGAGGGCAGTGTGGGAGAACACGCTTTGGCGAAGTTTGCTCACCTTACCCAGAGTCTCCTGGGTGGTTTTCAGCAGAGCTCCCCAGTGTTGGCCTGAAGAGGGGAGGCTTCCTCCTGCTGAGAGTGGCTCCTGAGTATCTTGGGGCAGTGAAAGGGTCACCCTAGCAGTGTCTGTGAGGAAGCTCCAAGCCAGACTGGCTGTCCTGAGCTACTGTGCAGAATCTGCGTGAGCCACACAGTTCCTTGCTCCCTGGTTTCAGAATGTATCTGAGGAAACGTTCTGAGAGCCCCCAGTGGATGCTGAACACGGCAGAGAGGACTCAGTCCTACACATACCACCTTTCCCTATATGATACCGACAGCAATGTTTAACTTCCAAATCAGATAAAGGAAGAGATTAAAATGTAATAATTATAATATATTATACTGTAAGTTTTGACTGTGGTGTTTTCACTCTGGAGTGGTTTGAGGCAACTGAAACCACAGATAAAGCCCTAGTGTGCAGAAACATTACTCCAAACCCATCTTCTTTTTCCTGTTCTTGCACCCTTGCTTCTTGCATTTCTTGCTTTATGTATCTATGCATATGAAAATTACTCTCTAAGAACAACTTGGCATGGGCGGAGGAGCATGGTGGCTAATGGTAGTACCCCATGCTAAAAAGAACAAGGAGTCACATGATCCTTGGAGTGTGATGGGCACTGTCACTAGCTCATAACTGTATAATAGTGTCAACCCCAGCCCCAGGGCCCAAATAATACCGTGAAGGTGGCGGAAAATGTCTATGAAAGCCCCTTGAAATTTAAAGTTATGTTTTCTGTCTCCCTCCCTCCCTCCCTCCCTCTCTCTTCCCCTCCTACTCTTCCTTTCCTTTTTATTTTGTTTGTTGTTCTGTAAGACAGGGTTCTCTGTATAACCAGGCTGGCCTCGAATTCAGAGATTCACCTGCCTCTGTCTCCTGGGTGCTGGGACTAAAGGTGTGTGCCACCATGCCTGGTGAAAAGGTTACAGATATTGCTCAGGAATGAAAAAATCCTTCCACAGTCAACGCTGAGAAACCAACTAAACTCTCAGTCTCAGAAGCATTTACTTGAAATGTGTTTTCAGAAGAAAGCTGCAAACCATGATGAACCGGACCTACCTGGAAAGTACCGTTCTGGAACTTTGGAAATGTAGAAGAGGAAAGCAAGAAGAGCAATCACATACATCACAATTACTCGGGGTGCAAAGTCCTGGAAAGAAAAGTGCATTTGCTTAGATTTTCCCCATGCTACTGAGATCTCCTGGAGCTCAGAGGTGAGATTTAAAAACTGCCAAGTCTCAACTGTCTTGGGGATGGTCTCTATAGTAACGGTCTCTTGTTCTCACCCCACAGAAGAGGACCACAGCAATGGAGCACAGGAGTGGCCTCAGAGTTCAGCTACTTATGGAACTTGAGCTTTGGCATTGGTGGCAGTCCCGGGATTGCCTAATTCCTCTACAAGGTGGTTACAGAGTGTCGTGTTTACAAGAGCTGAGTCAGCAGAGATAAAGCCCGAACAGCTTCCCACATCCCAGGGAAATGCCTTGAGCATTGCTACACGAATCTCACTGTGGTGCGTGGGCCTAAAGGTCTGCCCGACTCTAGTGACAGTCAGCAAGCTAAGACACATATCTGCTCCTGACCCTGGTTACACACCTAATTTACCAACAGTTCATGTAAGACATAGAGACAACTTCTCTGTCCCTTCTCAACTAGATGAGAATGATCTTGGCCTCTCCAACTCTATATCTTGAGGGTTATCAGTCTCAGGTTTCTACCTATTCTGGAAGACACCTTCAACCATCTGTTAGGCTTACCCGTCTTTAGGAGGGTTATCTCTTCCCAACTTAAAAAATGAGAGCTTTTGAGTAAACTTCTTCCAAGGTTCCCCCTTGCTTCCTAACTAGAATGACCAGTGTTCTAACTAGAATCCTGTTTTTAAGAACCACTGTCTTTATACACCTGTTTTCTATCCTAAGTCTTGTGAATATAGGAATATCCAAAATTTCCTAAAATCTATCAACTCTAAAGTTCTTGTTCTTTTTATCATCATAAGTTGACTGTAATTTACTACCTCTAAAACTAATCACTTTTCTGTCAGCTACCAGTCAGTCTTTTCTAGTTAGAATTAAATCACAGGTAGCAGCTTCTCATTCTACTGACTTATTCTTGGGGGCTCAAATTACCAGAAAAAATGGTGTCTTCACATACGCAGCAGGACAGTTATATTCCTCCTCACTCATACCAGCCTTGTTACCTTCCTGATCTTAGGAAGAGAATACTGTTCTTCCTTGATTTACCACCACTATCTCACTCTGTCCCCAAACCACCTTTCTCGTTACTGCGTTACCAAGCGTCTTCCTCTGTGCCACAGTGAACGCAAGCCTACTGACAGCCTTCCTCTCCTGGAAGTGATGACAAACTGCATTCGCGTCCAGACAAGCAGCACCATGCCCACCGAGACTGGCATCCGCCTTGGCATATTTACTCACATTAAATATTTTCAAGCACTCTCTCTAGCACACACTTGGAGCCTTTTTAGAGGCATTTCTAAGGACACAGAAACTCGCTCTGTGGTGCTCAGGAAGACAGAGCTCTACGCCCTCCTGGAGTTCTCCTCTCACATTCCCGTTTCCACAGGATCCAAAGCCACAGAATCAACAGCCCTTCCTCTACTTCTCCATTTCTTCTTCTCGCTGGGTTGAACATACTCCTCCAGCTCCAGCGACCAGCGTGATGCTACTGTCAGATATGCATCACCCGTCTCCAACTCTATCTCAGTTCAAACCCCGTGTCTACTTCTATTTGTATCCCTTAACACATCTCTGACACATGTCCAACCATAACCATTCCTTCAGCAAAAGGAGCCGACCGCTCCACCTCTTTAGCCCATTGTCTATGCTTTATCACTAGCACAGTGGGCAGAACTGCAAACTCAGACGTCCTCCCCAGAATCGATGTGTGTACTCACATACCGAGACAGGAAAAGACTGATGTTATTTCATACAGTGACTCGGCAGAAATGAGTAGAGACTAATGTGGTTTTGAAAGGTATGCTTATTTCTATAGCGGTGAAAACTATGTTTCATCATGCAACTAAAAACATGCTCCCAAAGGATTCAGCGCTACCCACATGGCCTGACTACAGCACATTACCCAAGAAATGAAAATGAAGGACAAAACAACCCCAACAAACCCCTGACCACACTCAGCCTACCTGGACAATAGGAGCACTGATTCCTCCATTGAGCCAGACCCAGTGAAGAGTTGGGATCACTCCATAGCCCGAAACTGAACAAAAGATGATAGGGCGGAGCCTCTGCCACTGTTGTGTGAGGTAATTGGGATGAATCTGTGCGAAGAACACTGCCAAGATCATTGCAAGCACGGTGATCAAGTATACTTGACGCCAATACTAGAAAGAAAGGAAGACAGTCACTTGGGCCTCTGCAATACCACAGGCTCTGTTTACTTGACTTTAATGTCCAAACAAGACCCCTATGCCCTTCTAAGGAATATTCCATACAAAGGTTAAGTTTCTGAAAAGCTTCTTAGGATGGATGATAAACCACAGCTGACAGTGAACTGGTAGAAGACCACATTTACTTATTTGTACAAAAGTGTTTTCCGAGCACTTGCTATACGCTAGGCAAGAAAAAGATGTTGTACGAACAGGCTGCCTGTGCGTGGCCTCTCCCCGGGGCTGAGCTCAGACTGTGGGAAGGGCATCTTTTGGGCACGATGACAGTGCTGTGACTACGTCACAGACAGAGCGCTGTAGAGACACTGAGGCAAGAACAGTAAGCGTTACCCGGGACTGCTAAAGACACTTCCTGAAAGAGGCATCTAAGCTGGACTTGAGGAACGCAAACAGTGTGGGGAGAAGGAGCAGAAAAGGGCAGGGAGGTTTGGAAAAAAGCGGCTGAAGGTGAGCCTAAGACTGAACTCTGCTGTGCTGATACACCGGGAGCTGCTGAAGAACAGGGTGAACATTGACCCTGGTGGCAGGGGCCTGCAACCCCAGAGTGTGGCAGCTGAGGCCAAAGTTCAGATACCGGTCTAGAGAAGGTGAAAGGAAGCAGGACAGACAGACGTCAGGGTAGCTCATTCGAACAGATGGCAGGGCTGGGATGATGCGTGTGTGTGTGTGTGTGTGTACGTGTGTGTGCATGTATGTACACACATCAGATTTAGAGGGCATTTCTGATATAACAGAAAGTTGTACAGCTGAGTGAGAGGGAACAGCCGAGGAAGGTTCGACTCCTTCTAGCCCGAGTGATTACATAAGTGGCTTCTGTTAGAGGAAATGATCACTGATGGGGCAAGTTTTGGGAGAAGAATAAAGGAAGCCTGAAAGGATGTTCTAAGATATATTAAGTTTGAAGCCTGCTAAGTCTACATAAAGAGTTTTGAGTATTTAGTTCCTATATGGCTGAAAGCAGTCTCAGGTTCAAAAGTCAGCTTCACAAAGGGCAGAGATCCTGCATGGCTCCCAGGACTTCGGCAGAACGATCACTTCCAGAAGTTACCTGTCAGGTCATGTTTTTTTCCAAGCCCAAAGGTCCTTCTGGATCAACGGTCCAGTTTTCAGTCTCGTTCTCAAGGTGGCCTGCATCCCTTGAAAGGCAGGAGCCACTACAGAAACTAAACGTTCTCTTCTCCAGGATCTAGTAGCTCCGAGTGTAATTGTACACTGTTAACTGTTTTCTTCTTTGTCTAGTTTTTTTTAATTTTTATTTTTTATAAAGTAAATGCCCCATTTTGATGCAGGTAAATGGAAGTAACAGGAAGATATAAGTATGGACTAGAACAGCAGTGTGCATGTGAATGCACAGGACAGCAGTGTGAATGCACAGGACAGCAGTGTGAATGCACAGGACAGCAGTGTGAATGCACAGGACAGCAGTGTGAATGGACAGGACAGCAGTGTGCATGTGAACGCACACTGTTTTTCCTTACTTTACCTTTAAGGACACAGAATCACACACAGAATAGTGCTATTTGCTTCTGGGTAAACACCAACAGTTTTCTAGTAAAATCCAATCAACTCATACTTTAATTACATATATATATTTAGTTACATATTATGTTATAACGTAACTAGGCATGAAACACAGAGAGTTAATAATATAATTCAAGCCTAGTTTATGATTTTTTTCTTTAGTCGTTGAAATACTTTTTAAAATTTTATGTGTATTGTGTTTTGCCAGCATGTATGTCTGTGTACCACATGCATGCCTTATGCCAAAGAGGGCAGAAGAGGCTGTAGGATCCCCAGAATTGAAGTCAGAGTGGTGGCTCTGGGAATTAGTGCCTGGTTCTCTGGGAAGAGAGCTACAATCCCGAGCAGGTACGCTGCCCCTCGGGGAGAAGCATAGTTTGGGCACAGGAAAAGAGGTCAGATGAGAAAAGGAAAATATCAAAGAATATAATGGGAGTAAGGTTGGTAGAACGTCTTCACGGTTTTGAGACAGGGTTTTGTTGTGTAGCTCGGCCTGGCCTGGAGGGTGAGCTCCTAAGCCTCCCCGTCCTGAGGTTCACAGTTATACTACATACATGCAGCTGCATTCTCTAGGGGCTGCAGCTCCACAGTTACAGTCATACTTTTCATCAGATGTTAACAAAATAACCGTGGAACCCATACTAGATATTAGAGATCACGGGAATCTTCTGAAATTGAAGTTCGTACCCAAACAAGACTCTTCTATTTGTAAGCCAAGTGTGCATTTGTAGATTTAAACCACTGCGAGGAAACAAATCCTGGATAAGATAGAGTGTGACAGTGTGAACACTCACACTGTTTAGTAAGATAGAGTGTGACAGTGTGAACACTCACACTGTTACAGTAAGATAGAGTGTGACAGTGTGAACACTCACACTGTTACAGTAAGATAGAGTGTGACAGTGTGAACACTCACACTGTTACAGTAAGATAGAGTGTGACAGTGTGAACACTCACACTGTTACAGTAAAAGATGGTGTGACAGTGTGAACACTCACACTGTTACAGTAAGAGACGGTGTGACAGTGTGAACACTCACAATGTTACAGTAAGAGACGGTGTGACAGTGTGAACACTCACACTGTTACAGTAAGAGACGGTGTGACAGTGTGAACACTCACACTGTTACAGTAAGAGACGGTGTGACAGTGTGAACACTCACACTGTTACAGTAAGAGACGGTGTGACAGTGTGAACTCACAATGTTACAGTAAGATAGAGTGTGACAGTGTGAACACTCACACTGTTACAGTAAGATAGAGTGTGACAGTGTGAACACTCACACTGTTACAGTAAGAGACGGTGTGACAGTGTGAACACTCACTGTTACAGTAAGAGACGGTGTGACAGTGTGAACACTCACACTGTTACAGTAAGAGACGGTGTGACAGTGTGAACACTCACACTGTTACAGTAAGAGACGGTGTGACAGTGTGAACACTCACAATGTTATAGTAAGATAGAGTGTGACAGTGTGAACACTCACACTGTTACAGTAAGATAGAGTGTGACAGTGTGAACACTCACACTGTTACAGTAAGAGATGGTGTGACAGTGTGAACACTCACATTGTTACAGTAAGATAGAGTGTGACAGTGTGAACACTCACACTGTTACAGTAAGAGATAGTGTGACAGTGTGAACACTCACACTGTTACAGTAAGAGATAGTGTGACAGTGTGAACACTCACACTGTTACAGTAAGAGATAGTGTGACAGTGTGAACACTCACACTGTTACAGTCAGAGATAGTGTGACAGTGTGAACACTCACACTGTTACAGTCAGAGATAGTGTGACAGTGTGAACACTCACACTGTTACAGTAAGAGATAGTGTGACAGTGTGAACACTCACACTGTTACAGTAAGAGATAGTGTGACAGTGTGAACACTCACACTGTTACAGTAAGAGATAGTGTGACAGTGTGAACACTCACACTGTTACATAAGATAGTGTGACAGTGTGAACACTCACACTGTTACAGTAAGAGACGGTGTGACAGTGTGAACACTCACACTGTTACAGTAAGAGACGGTGTGACAGTGTGAACACTCACACTGTTACAGTAAGATAGAGTGTGACAGTGTGAACACTCACATTGTTACAGTAAGATAGAGTGTGACAGTGTGAACACTCACATTGTTACAGTAAGATAGTGTGACAGTGTGAACACTCACACTGTTACAGTAAGATAGAGTGTGACAGTGTGAACACTCACAATGTTACAGTAAGACAGAGTGTGACAGTGTGAACACTCACAATGTTACAGTAAGAGATGGTGTGACAGTGTGAACACTCACATTGTTACAGTAAAAGATGGTGTGACAGTGTGAACACTCACATTGTTACAGTAAGATAGAGTGTGACAGTGTGAACACTCACACTGTTACAGTAAGATAGTGTGACAGTGTGAACACTCACACTGTTACAGTAAAAGATAGTGTGACAGTGTGAACACTCACACTGTTACAGTAAGAGATGGTGTGACAGTGTGAACACTCACACTGTTACAGTAAGATAGTGTGACAGTGTGAACACTCACACTGTTACAGTAAGAGATGGTGTGACAGTGTGAACACTCACACTGTTACAGTAAGAGATAGTGTGACAGTGTGAACACTCACACTGTTACAGTAAGAGACGGTGTGACAGTGTGAACACTCACAATGTTACAGTAAGAGACGGTGTGACAGTGTGAACACTCACAATGTTACAGTAAGAGACGGTGTGACAGTGTGAACACTCACACTGTTACAGTAAGATGGTGTGACAGTGTGAACAGTCACACTGTTACAGTAAGATGGTGTGACAGTGTGAACACTCACACTGTTACAGTAAGATAGAGTGTGACAGTGTGAACACTCACACTGTTACAGTAAGAGATGGTGTGACAGTGTGAACACTCACACTGTTACAGTAAGAGACGGTGTGACAGTGTGAACACTCACACTGTTACAGTAAGAGACGGTGTGACAGTGTGAACACTCACACTGTTACAGTAAGAGATGGTGTGACAGTGTGAACACTCACACTGTTACAGTAAGAGACAGTGTGACAGTGTGAACACTCACAATGTTACAGTAAGATAGAGTGTGACAGTGTGAACACTCACATTGTTACAGTAAAAGATAGTGTGACAGTGTGAACACTCACATTGTTACAGTAAAAGGCGTAAAATACTCCCGAGACATAGCAGCCCAGTATTCCAATAGAAATGCCTGCATAATCCAATGCCATCCATCTTCGACAAGTTTTCTCTGACCGATGACAGGAAAAGAGATGATAGCCCACTGAGCAAAGCATACAGACCTGCAAAAGGAAAAGCTGACTTTACGAACAAAGTGAGACAAAACAAAATCAGAATAATTCATAAATATTCTTCAGAGAGCTGGCTAAGATGCCAGGCTTCCAACCAAGGTCACTTCAGTTTGAATTCTAGCTGTGCACCTCATTGTAGGGCAAGCTGCCATTAAGCTTCATGAGTTCATCAGGAAAATGGGGACCACAGTCACTAAAGACTTAAAAGTTATAATTACTTTTAAATATAAAACTGTAAATATACTGCAAAAAATTATATAATAAAAATGCGTTTTTTAATACAAATACTGTTATAATACCTCCCAAGGTTACTCTGACTCATAAATAAGTTTATTTTCATACTGGTCAGTAAATTAACATATATCCCTTAAAAATGATTGAAGGATACAGAATTGTATGCTGCAAAAAATATAAACCCCTCTCATTCAATCTATTCCTTAGAGGTGACTACTGCTAACATATTATATGTCCCTGTAATACATGTGTTACACCTGTGATACATGTCTACAAATGAAAAATACTTTAGTCAAATGGACTTATTATAATTCTAATCTATTATGTGCTGACACATGCGTTCTGAGCTGGCTGCTCAGACACTCAGTGGACACTCAGCTATAGCAGGCCTAACCAGCCTGCAGAGACTCAGGGTCCACGTTCAGTAATGACACACTTAACCGCAGATTTAGTTCAGCTGCTGGTCACACTTGACTGGCCTGCGGCTCTTTGACTCTCATGCACCACAGGTGGCTGGCCCAACAGCATGTACCAGCTAGGCCGTGTTCTCTGGATATCCCTGTGCTTATGTGACATGAGCCTGGAGAGCTTCATGGTGGATCTGCTCTCTGAGAGAGAAGAATCTCATTGTCACAGAAATGACACAGCGGGGGCCACCGTGGCTTGGAGGTACTCAGTGGACAGGCAGAGAGGAAGATGTGAGGTGGCAATGTCTATTACCGATGCGATATCACACGTGGCTTCCTGTGGAAGTGGGGTTCCAAGTGACTTTTACTTTCCTTCATAAACTTTTATCTGCTTGAATTTCGACATGAGTAACTGATAGGAATTACAGGATCAGTGATAAACTTTACCTCATTGTGGAAACGGGAGCCTGAGGAAAAAACACTATGGTATCAAAAGGAAAAGAGAATTCTGTCAACAAAGCACTGAAAGTTTTAAAAGGTAAACCTACATTTTGTATGTTCTGTTTGAAGAGGCATGTACTCTTGTAAAGAGTTCCTAGGAAGATTAAAATTTCTGACAAATTTGGTATGTTTCAGATCTAGCGGAAAGCATACCATGCCACGCTGCACTACCAAACGGGGAAGGTAATTCCAGTGTACGCCCACTATATCCACCACAATGGCAGGATAACAAAGTATGCCAAGGTCTGGCCCCGGCCTATTGCCTGCCTTTCCTTCCTCCTCTACCACCCCAGGGTCAGCTGAAAAGATGAACACCTCTCAGTCCAGAACACGCTGAGTTGTCTGTGGCTTCTGGGCCTCTACCCAGCATTTTTCCTGTTTAAATGCCTGCATTGACTTTCCCGCCCTCCCACATACGTGACTTGATCTCACTGCCACGGGCATTCTATTCAGTCCTACACACTACTACTGGAGAGTCACTCCCACCATCACAGGGCCCAGAAGTATACAGGGCATTAAACAACTATCTGCTAAACTAAACCTGAAGTTACTAAAGAGAAAATTTGAGATGTTTCTAGTATGTTTCCTTTTAAAACCAAAGTTTTGAGCAAAATGACAAGGTTCTGAAATATAAGACGCAATAAAACACTATGCAGTTCGTTTCTGGGCTCCCCTTTCCGGCTGGGTAGAACAGGCTCAAGTGCAGAGTGCTGGTCTGTGACTGGCAGGAGGAAATGTGACAGTAGCCTTTCCTTTTTAACGTTGTTCTGTATTCTGTATTTTCTTTAATTATCAAAATGTCAGTGTACTTATGGCCTCTATTTATTTCATGCTTTAAAATGATCTGTTGAACACTTCGACTTCTGATGGTGCCCTGCCTACATGATATGCCGGTGCAGTCAATAGCTCTCAAAAGTTATGGGGTAACTGACCACTATCTGATAGGATTTAAGGCCTGACTCTGCCTGGGTGGCTAAGAACCTGGGATGAGGGAGGCCATGGACCCAGGGAGGGAAATCAAACACTACTGTTCTGCTTAAAGAGTGTAGCAATATAATTACTCCTAACAACACTGGGCTATACCCATGGATTAGTGCCTTGCTCAGCCAGCATCAGAGAAGCTTCTTCCAGAAGTAAATGGGAACAAATAGAGATCCACAACCAGACATTATACAGAGAGCGAGAGACCTTGGACCAACCAGTTCTAAATGGGATGGCACCTCAGGGTCCAGGGAACCCTGCAGAACTAAGAGCCAGAGGGGATGGAAAGGAAGCATGCATATATGAACTCAGAGACTCTGGCAGCGTGCACGGGGCTTGCGTAGGCCTAAGCCAGATGGAGTCCCAGTATGGAGAAGATAAAGTAGATATGATCTCCCATCCCTAACCCAGAAGCTATCTCCAATTCACAACACTCACAAAGGAAAAATTAGTTTTCTCCAAAGGAGTCGCACTGAGTGTGTGTGTGTGTGTGTGTGTATGTGTGTGTGTGTATGTGTGTGTGTGTGTGTGGTGTATACTTAAAGGCCACCATCATGCCCAGCAGCAGATGCCAACACAAAATGAACTTGATGGTAATTTTTGGAGATTTTTTTTTTGGCTTATAATACTTTATTTGGGCATTTTTTACCTTAGTGGTCTTTTGCTTGTATATTATGGTTTCTGATGTTGTGTTTTTACAGGTTTTCCATGTGTGTGAGCATGTGTATGGACTTATCTTGCTTTTTTTCTCTCCCTGTTTATTTTGTTCTTTTCTGGTTTCTATGTGTATTTGACTGTTTTTTAAAGAGACAGAAGGAAGGCATGAAGTTGGATGGGTGGGGAGGCTGGAAGGATCTGGGAGAAGATGAAGGAGGAGACAGGGTGATCAGAATATATTGTATGAACAAAAATCTACTTCTTGTTATTGTTGTTGTTTGAGGTTTCTCTGTGTAACCCTACCTGTTCTGGAACTCACTCTGTGGATCTGGCTGGCCTCAAACTCACAGATATCCACCTGCCTCTGTCTCCCAAGTGCTTGTATTAAAGGTGTGTGCCACCACCACCCAGCTACAAAAGTCTATTTTCAATAAAAATAAATAAATAAAACACCTGTTTGAAAATGAGTAAATGTTAACTTTAAGGACATTTATACAGATCCTAGCAAAAGCAAAGGGACCTAGGGAAAGTGACTCTGAAGTCTTAGAACAAAGGTCAACACCAGCGAGGTAAGACAGCCCGAGACAGGCAGGGTGGAGACAGCAAAGACAAGGCACACATATATTTTAAACAGGACATAGAAAGAGGCTTTCCAAACAGGTTTGAAGTAGACACTTTAGCCAATAATATAGTACAGTGAAACTCATATCCTAGTGTTAATCTTACAGCCAAGATGTCTACAAAGATAAAAAAGCAAGGCATGGTAATACATGCCTACAATCCTGGCGTCTCATGAAGAGGGAGGCCGAGGTAAGAAATTTAGTGCCAGCCTGGGCTATACCATGAGACACAGACAGACAGAGAGACAGAGAGAGAGAGACAGATAGACAGAGAGAGAGAGAGAGAGAGGACAGAAACAGTTTCTACTATCTTTGAAATGTTGTGGATTTCAAATATGGTGTAATAATGATGCTATGAGCAAATAGGTTATCCCATGCACCCTCTGGGGTTCTTCAAAGCGAGGGTCTGAAGCAGTCACCCGCCCAGGCAAGCCCAACAAAGTTCTCTTCACCTTGCACGGTGTTTGTGAGATGACTCACCTGGAAGCAGAAAAGACAAATGGAGCAAATTACAAAATCTTCTCGGGACGCACTTGCCGACGGCAGCACGGATGTCATGTCATATATTCCCAGGGTGAAGAAGAGGAAAAAACCCAGCAGATGACTCCAGATGTTTACCGTCTCATTGGATAAAATAAACAGACTGCAAAGTAAACAAACACGCAGCTCAGATCCGCCCGGGTTCATGGTGTCAGCATTCTCGGGTTAGGGAAAGCCCTGCCTTTCTCAGATTAGACGTCTGAGTTTGTCTGTGATGTTCTTCCATTTCCACTAATTCCAGGGCTTACAGCTTTTGATGATCAGCTCTTAGTGTTCTTACTATTTCTTCCCTCCTATTGCATCACTTTTTGAAGCAGAGCCCTTGCTCAGATTCCTCACTTTCTACAGAAATAAGTGTGCAGACAAATACTCTATGTAAGCTAGGAAACTGCCAGGACCAGTTACCCGAGATACTGTTCAGTGTTAGCTGGAGCATAAATGTAAAATACCTGTGAGGCACTCGCTAAACACACACAAAACTCAATGCATCTAGGAGAAGCAAAATACACACAGATGAACCCACTGGAAAGGTCCTGAAGACAGGCAGGCAAGCCAGAGCAGTTTTGCTATGCAAGTTCTGAAACCTGTTTCTAGGTGGCACGAGTTCATTCCTTTTAGGAACAATCAGGAGGTTACTTTGTGTGGGGACTCTTTGTCCTCTTAAGATGTCTTGGCAGCACAGGCCAGGAGAGAGTCTATTACCCTGACCCGGCATCAGTTTCTTCATCTATAAAGAAAAGGAGTTGTGTTAGATGTTGCTGCTTGCTTCCAGCGCTCTCAATTTTGGGAAACGGCTCTGCATTGTTACCACAAGATGACAGACACCATAACTGGAGATTTAAACACACCTGCCACGTCTCTAGCAAAATCGCCACTTTTGTTAAACAAAAGCCTTGACTGTTAATGAATCAGATTTGGGGGGAATAAGATTTAATTATTCTTACATTTCATGTCTGTGGTGTTTTGCCTGTATGTATGTATGTCTGTGTACCACCCGTGTGCCTGGTGCCTAAAGAGGCTAGAAGGCATCAGATCCCCTGGAACTGGAGTTATAGACGGTTGTGAGCTGCCACGTGGGTGCTGGAAATCCAAGGCAAGTCCTCTTGGAGGGCAGCCAAAGCTCTTAAGCCCCGAGCCATCTCCTCAGGTCCTGAATCAGAAATTCTTAATAGCTGGCCATTTGTAACAGTCCCCATGGTTCCCACAGCCTTATTTTTATGAGGACTAAACACAAGGAAGTCTCAAATGATCAAGAATAAAATATACCTTGTATCTGGAAACACAGACTTGATCATGCTTATCATCAAACACAAAGACTATCTGTAACTGGGGGAGGAATTAAAAGAATGTTCTAGAAGCGTCTAATTACAGGACTGTTTTGGCAATCAACACTACATTCTGCCTATTGCCTCAGAAGTTTTCATTTTATGAAACCCAGTATAACCTGATTAACTAAGCACACTCTAAGCGCGTCCCATCCCGGAAGAGATTGCAGATAGAATGGATGGACACACAGGACCTCTCTTCATATGTACAGTCTGCCCTGGAGACTGTTGAAGGGTGAAAGAAGGGAGGGCAAAGACCCAACCTGGGTACGATTATATTGCGGGAAAAATATCCCCAATAAAGGATAAGTCATTATTGTCAGAAAAGCTAGGCACCCGCAAATTCTGTCCATCTTTAAAATCAACAGGGTAACTCTTGCTCAAATTTCTGAAGCTGCTAACAGGAGTCGGGCTGCTTAACTTGTGTCTGACTCAACAACAAGAGCTAATGTTGTGCAGCCTGGAGATTTGGACTCAAGCCATCGGAATGCAGAGGACCACCGCTAGGGGGGAACAGAACATTTACAGCAGTTCACTGCTGGCCTGCCCTCCGAGATCTTCAGGGCAAGGTGCACCTCTGATTTCTTATGCAATTATGTTCACAGGGCACTAGGGAATGAGCAATAATTAAAACTTGAATTGTGACATCCACTTGGTCATTTCTTCAGTACTACTTTCAAGGTAACAAAAATGGGGAAAGACCACGTGGGAAAGGTCAACGATCAGACAAGTGGTTGCTGCTTGAGCCATTCAACAACCCACACTCTGGACGCAGAGTCTGCCACTCCAGTGAGCTGGAGTGTTCTATTGCACTTCTGCTAGTGTGTTGACTTTAGTACACACAGTCAGTTCTGACAGAAGACTACTCTGCAAACTAAAGGCACGTGTTTTGATTTGCTTGTTTTGTTTTTAAAGAGACTTTTGGGACTCTGGTTTTAAAGACCTAAAGCGACAAATCCATCCTGTACAGAGGCTTCCAAGGTGTTCTGCTGGAGGCTGGCCGGCCCCTTTCAGCTTTCTTTGCTACAGGGCTTTTCCTACACAGCATTTTCCACAATGACTATTATGTAATTGTGTAATTATCTCTTTAGTGTCTGCCACTCATGTTAGACCATAGTAGCTTCATGGGAACAAGGGCCATGCCTGCCTCCTGCAGGATCTGGTAGAGTGCCTACCACCTCACAAAGGCTTCATGCACATTTGCTAGATGGTTGAAAAATCAAGGCTTCCCACATACACACTCACAGCATGCTATTATATGGGCATTCAGCTGGCCAACACGTCTGAATTCCCACAGTGCTGGTCTAGAAACAAAGCTTCAGGTATACACAAAGCAAGTAAGGTTCGGCCATTGTCAGCGGGGTATCCAACCCATATCCCCAGAGAGTACCAAACGGAATAAAGGATGTAAAAGCGCTTTGTAAAAAGCAAAGGGCTATTGGGGAAGGCAACGATGACCACTGATGGTATCATTATCTCGTGGATCAAGGACCCCCGGAGAAGAGCTGGGGCAGCAGAAATATTAAGGACCCGGAGGTGAGGAAATGATGCGCACAGGGGAAAGCGGAGGAAGGCGGGGAGACCAGACAAAAAGCGTGAGAGGAGAAGATGCGCCGCGCGGAGCAGCCGCTGTACCTTTTGAGACACAGCCTGGAAGGCAGGTAGGCCCGGTAGCCGTCGGTGATGTACGGGTTATCTTTGAGGGACACCGGGATCTGTTCGTAGGTGTAGAGGCGAATGCCGCGGGGCACCAGGACCGGCCAGTACTGGTAGCTGCCCAGCTCGATGTAATGCGCGCTCTTCAGCAGCTTCTGATGCATGATTCCCCGGCCTTGTTCCGACCCCGCCTCCCCGGGGAGGGGGCTTCGCCGCTGGCGCCCCCGCCCCGGAGCCGCCGACGCTGGGCCAGGTGCTCTGACCGGCCGCAGCCCAGACCCAGCCCCGCTACACAGCCCCGCCGCCTCGGCTCTGGCCCACCGCCCGCGTCGCAGCCCGCTCTGACGTCAGCGCGCCGTGCGGCCCGCCCCTCCCATATCGGGGCTCTATGGCCCCGCCCCTCTCCCCGCCCTTCGTCCTGCCTCGACCAGGAGGATCCGCCCATAGCCCCGCCCCTTGCCGGGATGCCCCGCCCCTCGGCGCCGCCCTCCTTCCAGGCCCGCCCCAGTCCCGCCCTCCTAGCCGGCCCACCCCAGCCCCGCCCTCCTAACCGGTCCGCCCAGTCCCGCCCTCGTAGCTAGCTGGTCCTCCTCCCCTACCCCCAACCTTTTACCCGGCCGGCCCCAGTCCCGCCCTTCTAGCTAGCTCGTCCTCTCCTACTCCCAACTTTCTACCGGGTCCGCTTCTAATCCCGCCCTCCTAGCCGGCTCGCCCACTAACCCTGCCCTCTTAGCCCAGTGGGACCCTAGTCCTCCCCTTTTCTCAATCTCATCTCTAGTTCCTCTTATCTCCTCTCACCCAACCCCCACTTTTTCCAGTCTTCTTACTGTCCAGCCCCTAGTCCCAACCTTTTGGTTGTCCTGCCCCAAACCCCAACCCTCTTCCGGACCCGCCCCTAGCCTCAACCTACCTGGCTTGCCCCTTGCCAGGCCTGCTCTGCTCCCCTTAGCTGCAGGAAAAAGTTAAAAGTATGGGCGAATCCAAGTGGGTCTCCTTTGCTGTTTTCCATCAGAAATAATAGTTACTACATTTTGAATATCAAGAAAAGAGAAAGGAAACTAATTTGAGCTAACTTATTGCTGGATGGTGTATGTTTGGAGAGATGCATACGGAAGGAATTTTTTTTGACAACTAGGTATTGTTTTATTATATTTGTATATTAACTTTATTAACAATTTAAGGTCTTATTTAGAACAAGATACATTTCAACAATTTGTATAAATATCTACCCATATACACAGACACTGGTACAATCATAAGCAGAGGAATTATTTTATAATGGCAAGGTTAAACTTGTCTTTAAAGTACTCAAGAGGTAAAAAATTTGATCAGGTCTTCAGGGTCAGTCACTACTGAGTGAGAGTCACCTATGGTAATTATCCTCGGAGTGAGAAGACCTCAAGAGCTTAAATACATATGTTAAAAGACCATAAATATTTTATTGGTGAAATAGTTCATCCATGGGGAAAGAGACTGAGTCTTGATAAAACCAATCATGAAATCCAAAAATAATTGGATTTTAGTCCATACTGTCTAAGTCTAATTTCTTTTGTGGAATAACCAGGATACCTTGAAGATTGAAAATAATTTTTTCATACAACATATTCTGATCACAGTTTTCCCTGCGCCATCTCCTTCCAAATCATCCTCCACTTCCTCATTCTTTGAAATCCATGCCTTCTTCTTTTCTCTTTAGAAAACAAACAGGCAAAAAAAAATCAATAAAACAAAACAAACAAACAGCAAAGAAAAAGCACAAACACAGACATACAGAAACACACACACACACACACACACACACACAAAACCTGCAGAAAACAAAATCAGAAACCATAATATACAAGTAAAAGAGCAGTAGGATAAAAAAAAATGCCTAAACAAAGCAACATGGGAAATAAAATCTCAAAAAATACAATAGAGTTAGTTTTGTATAGGCCATCTAGTGTTGGGCATAGGGCCTGCCCTTCAGTGTGATTTGTATACCCAGTGAGCTCTAAACCACAGTCAGCTCTTAAGGGTGCTTGGAAAGACAGAAAACCTGATGATCAGGATACAGAAACTAATATTAACTATGTTGACCCACAAAGTAAAAGCTCAACACGTTCAAATCTTGTACACTATGCTGGTTTGTTTGTCAGTGGCTATAGTAGACTGAACTGGCAGCAAGTGGACAAGACATTCCCAGTGTCTACAATCACAGCAGTATACCAAGGATATGGGTGGATGGGATGCAATGGAAATGAGAAAGTCTACTTAATTGAATAATAACAAAGTTAGAATGTATCAAAGCCCTGTGGGGGCGCAGCTGCAGCGGTGTGGAGAAAGTTACAGCTTCGCTTCTGGCAACAGTGCTGAGGCAGATGCAAGTCCATAGCAAGAGGACAGACCACGAAGGACATTTGGATGTATACTTTTAGCTCACTGTTTGGTACCATGAAAGAAAAATAATACACCACCTTTTCAGGCTTTGCTAGAGTTCTTTGCTAATAACCTGTATTAAAAAAAAAAAAAGATCTACAGGATAAAAGCATAAACAAAGTATGAGGTAACAACTGTCGGAAACAGCAACCCAGTGAGCTGTGGAAACGTGCTTCTATGCTAAGTCTCATGGGATGGGTGAGGGATTGAGAGAAATAGGATTGGACAAGAAGACCAGGATCTGACAGGGACAAACTGAAGTAGGAAGACAGAAAATCCAAGAGTCATGGGGAAGACTTCTGGAATGAGGGCCTTTTGACCTGCTTTCAAGTGTGTAGGTTAAAAAAAAAAAATCATTTACTACCACACTTCCCACAGAAAAGTGGAGGAATGTGAAAGAGTCCTTCTAGGTTTGAGGACTAGTTTAGAGAGAGGGATTCTCAGATCACCCATCTCATTGGGTGGAAGTTTTATTCTCTGTGATCCAAATGGAAACTGGAGAGAGAAGAAGGAGGGCAGGACAGACCTTGCTTCTGGGACCTTCTCAAAGTACTGCATGTCACGGCGCCATACTTTGGGGTATTATGTTTGAAGTCCCAAGGGCATACGATGGTCATTCTCATGTATGTTATTATTATGTTATTAGAATGTTAGTGATATTAACTAATATTTGAAAGATGTTATGGGTGAGTGTTAAAATCTAGTGCTTGGAAGCTGTCTTACCTGAGTTCCTAGTCCTACTCAGCTTATGAATCCCGTGTAAATTATCTAAATTCCTTGTGCCTCAATTTTCTTCTTGCTAAACATGAATAACAATAGCACTTTGTGTGGTAAGGTGAATGTATGAACTCACGTGACACCGTGGCAAAAGTGCCAGGCATAACAAGCAACAAATGTTAGCAACATGAAGAGCTCAAGGAAAAATCAACAGATAAAAGTGAACCAAAGTTCTCAGAAAACAGCCACACTCCCGTTAAAGGTTCTACAAGGTTGGGAGTCAGGGGAGATAGCTCCATAGCACCTTTCTTCAATCCCCAGAACCACCACCACGCCCCCTCCTTTTTAAAAAATGGCTCTGCTGGTGTGCACTTCTTACCCTAGTGCTGGAGTGGTGGAGATGAACGGAAGCCCCGGGGCTCCCTGCCTCCCAGGCAGCCTAGCCCTCTTCAGGAGTTTTACTCCAATGGAAGAACTTTTTCTCAAAAAATAAAATAAATAAAAAAGGAAGGGAGGGAGGGAGGGAGGGAGGGAGGGAGGGAGGGAGAGAGACAGGAAGGAGGATGGACAGTGCCTGAGGAATGAAATTCCAAGGTTGTTCTCCTGCCTCCGTGGAGACTGAGTACCAGCATGCACACTTGCACCCCTTTCCCCCACAGAAAGATTCTGTAAGGCAGATGGACTGATGGAGAGTTGGAATGCTAGGAGAACTAAATTATCTTGAATATCTTTTGCCTTCTTATTAGTTCTTCATTCTTACACCCATATCTGACCTCACATTCTTGCAACTATGACGTGCAACCCTTTGGAATGTGTTCACAGCAGACCACAGACTTCCATCAACTCCAATGCCAAATATGTCACCGAGAAGTACCTGTGACTGTGGCGGGGTCTCTCCGCTTTGCTGGGAGCTGCCTAACTGATATTCAACTGATGTGTTTAAAAAAATTCCTGGATTTATGTGTTTATTTTGTCCTGTAACTACAGAATATCATGAAACTGTTTCCATGTTTGAGCATGTTATATGTGCCAGCCTAAATCTGCATTCCTGGGTCATGGTCACTTATATTTCTTTCAAGAATTAGCAATCTCTTTTGCCCTTTGAGGTGAGAGTTCTACTTTGCATCAACATAAGAATGGAAACATGTTCTAAATGGATTTAAATAGCATTTAAACAACTAACGTAAGTGATCATAGGTTCTCCTCAAAGATCCGTGACCTCCCTAGCCTTGAGTAGTTGGCTTGAGTTCTAGTACCAGGCACAATTTCTGTAGTTGGAAGTTTCTGTTCCACCAGCAGCTCCCAAATAAGCACACTGAGGCTTATATTAATTACAAATGCTCGGGCAATAGCTCAGGATCTTACTAGCTAATGCATACATTTTAAATTAACCCACATTTTCTTTTATTGAAAATGGATTTTTTCATACAATAAATTCTGACTACGGTTCCCTCACTCCTCCCAGATCCTCCCCACTTCCCCTCACATCCAAATCCACACTTTCTTTCTTTTTGTTATTATAAACCAAAACAGAACAGGCATCTGGTACTCAGTCTGGAGCAGACCCGTGCAGACCTATGCGGACCTTTGCAGACCTGTGCATGCTGCCACAGTCTCTGGGAGTTCATGTGTGTGTTGATGGTGCTGTGTTCAAAAGGCCTTGTTTCTTTGTGTCCTCTGTTCCCACTGGCTCTTACAGTCTTTTCCACAGAGTCACCTCAGGCCTGAGGTGGGGATTTCATGGAGACATCCCATCCCATTTAGGACTGGGTGTTACAAGCTTTCTCACTTTCTGCACATTGTTCAGTCTCTGTATTTGTTACCATCCACTGCGGTAGGAAGTGTCTCTGATGGTGGCTGGGCAAAACACTGATCTCTGTATGTAGCAGAATGCCGTCAGGAGTCATTCGATTGCTAAATTCTTTTAGTAGGTCTTTCATTTAACTTTCCTGTAGATCTCTGACCTCTAGTTTCAGGTTTCTGACCCTTGAGTGTAGTTAAAAGTTTCTGTCCTGCCCAATCCCTCAGCTGTTCAGTACCAAAGAAACACACAGAGGCTTATATTAATTATAAACTATTTGGCCTTTTAGCTCAGGCTTATTTTTAACTAGCTCTTATTTCTTAAATTAACCCATAATTCTTGTCTATCTTTAGTCATATGACTTGGTACCTTTTCTCAGTGAGGCATTCTCATCTTGCTTCCTCTGCATCTGGCTGGTGACTGATTCTCTCTCTGCCTTTCCTCTCCAAAATTCTCTTAGTCTGTTCACCCCAACTACACTTCTTACCTGGCTGCTGGCCAATCAGCATTTTATTAAACTAACACTGGTTACTACCACAAGTGTGCTAGTTTTGCATTAGCATATCTTCCATGAAACCATGGTTTTAGATTGAAGCAGGGTTGTTGTCTGCATTTCTCCTTTGATAGCATGCAGAGTTCCTTCCAGCACCATGGTGAATGATCTTTTTGATGTATTCCTGTATTCAATCCATATAAACTTACTGAGATTACTTGCATCCAGGTTCATGAGGGAAACTGGTCTGGAATTCTCTGTCTTTATTGGCTCTTTGTGTGGTTTGGGTATCAAGGTAACCGTGGCCCCACAAAAAGAATTGGGCAATGTTACTTCTGTTTCTATTTTGTGGAATAATTTGAGGAGAATTGTCAATCATTCTTCTTTGAAAGTCTGGTAGAATTCTGCACTAAAACCTTCTGGTCCTGGACTTTTTTTGTTTGGTAGACTAAATTACAGCTTCTGTTTCACTAGGGGTCTCTTTAAATGATCTGATCTTGATTTCACTTAGGTTGGTGGTATGTATTGAGAAATCACCCATGACCTTTAGATTTTCCAATTTGGAGGAATACAGGGTTTTACAATATATCCTTATGATTCCCTTTCTGGATTTCCTTGGCATCTGTTGATTTGTTCCCGCTTTTCAATGCTAATTTTGTTAATTTGGATTTTCTCTCTCTACCTTTTAAGATCTTGGCTACTTTTATGTCAACTTGACACAAGTTAAGAGTCATCAGCGAGGTAGGAACCTCCACTGAGAAAATGCCTTCATAAAATTCAGCTGTAGGCAAGACTGAGGAGCATTTTCTTAATTAGTGATTGATGGGGGAGGGCCCAGCTCACGGTGGGTGGTGCTATCCCTGGACTGGTTGACTTGGGAAAAAAGACCAACTAACATGTAAAGGAAGACCTATTAGAATGGCACCTGGCTTTTCAATGGAAATTCTAAAAGCCAGAAGAACGTGTATAGATGTTCTATAGATTCTAAGAAACCACAGACGCCAACCCCAACTATTATACTCAGCAAAACTTTCAACCTCAATAGATGAAAAAGGAAAGACATTCCACGATAAAAAAGAAGCAAAAACAAACAAACAAACCCAAATTCAAGCAGTATCTATTTACAAATCCAGCGCCACAGAGGGTCTAGGAAAACGTCAACCTGAAGAAATTAACCACACCCAAAAAAAACCATAAAGAATAAATGATCCCAGGTCAGCAAATTAAAAGAGGGAAGACGTAAACAAGAAAATAACAGGAACCTACAAACAGTGCTCATTGATAACTCTCAACCTCTGTGGTCTCAATTCAACAATGAAAAATAAAAAATCCAGCTAATCAAGCCATGTGCAGCAAGCCAGTAAGCAGCTCCCCTCCATGGCCTCTACATCATCTCTTGCCTACAGGTTCCTGCCCTGTTTGAGTTCCTGTCCTGGCTTCCTTCAATAATGGACTATGATGTGGAAGTGTAAACCAGATAAACCCTCTCCTCCCCAGTTTGCATTCAAGAATGGTGCTTCATCACAGCAATAGAAGCAGTAAGACAGGTAAT
Organism: Microtus oregoni; assembly: GCF_018167655.1. NCBI lineage: Eukaryota > Metazoa > Chordata > Mammalia > Rodentia > Cricetidae > Microtus > Microtus oregoni. Next base: position 3,548,306 of record NW_024543080.1, on the reverse strand, counting down.
TTGGCTAAAAGTTTCTCCATCTTACTGGTTTTTCTCAAAGAACTAACTCTTAGTTTCATTGATTCTTTTATGGTTTTGTTTGTTTTTATTTAATTGATTTCAGCCCTGAGTTTGATTATTTCTTGCGATCTACTCTTTTTGGTGTGATTTCTTCTTTTTGTTCTAAAGTGTCCAGGTGTCTTGTTAGTAACTAATTTGTGACCTCTCAAAAAATTTAAATGTAGGCACTTAGTGCTATGAACTGCCTCTTGGAACTACGTTCATTGTGTCCCATAAGTTTGGGTACGTTATGTTTTCATTTTCTTTCAATTCTGTAAAATTTCTAATTTCTTTCTTGGAACATATTTCATTCAGTAGTGGATTGTTCAATTTTTATGAGTTTGTAACCTTTCTCTTGTTGTTCATATCCAGCTTTAATATGTGGTAGTTTGACAAGATACAAGGGAGTTATTTCAATTTTCTTGTATCTGTTTAGATTTGATTTGTATCCAAGTATGTGATCACTTTTGGAGAAAGTTGCATGAGGTGGTGAGAAGAAGGCATATTCTTTGGTGTTTAAGTGGAATGATCTGTAAATATCTGTTAGGTCTATTTGGTTTATGACATTAGTATGCTCCAGCATTTCTCTGTTTAGTTTTTGTCTGGATGACCCGTATACGGCATGAATGGGGTATTGAAGTCACCCGCTACCATCACGCTGTGAGGGTTAATATGTGATTTTAGATGTAGTAGTGTTTCTTTTATGAACACGGGTGCCCTGTGTTTGGTGTATAGATGTTTAGAATTGCAATGTCCTCTTGATGGCTTTTTCCTTTGATGAATATGTAGTGACCTTTCCTTTCTCATCTAATTAGTTTTGGTTTAAAGCCAGATATTAAGGTGGATACACCAGCTTAATTATTGTGCCCATTTGCATTTTCTATCCTTTTACTCAGACACAATGTCTATTTTTGATGTTAAGGTGTATTTCTTGGATACAGCAGAAGGATGGATTCCATTTTTTTGTATCCAATCTGTTAGTCTCTGTCGTTTCATTGTTGAATTGAGACCACTGAGGTTGAGAATTATCAATGAGCAGGGTTTGTAGATTTCTGTTATTTTCTTGTTTACATGTGGGGCTTTTTCCTCCCTTGTTTGATTTGCTGGCCTGAGATTATTTATTCTTTATGTTTTCTTGGGTGTGATTAATTTCTTCAGGTTGAAGTTTTCCTAGTGCCCTCTATGGGGCTGGATTTGTAAATAAATACTGTAGGTGGCATAATAACCAGGCTAGTTTAATATGAAACAGCAAATTTTAATGAAGGAATAGCTTACAACACCAGGGATCCAGCGATGAGCAGGAGATACAAAAAAGAGAGACCCGAGGGGCTCACACCACCAGATTTATATGTAAACATTAGCCTGAGGCGAACACGCCCCCCATTGGGTGGAGTTTCCCCTACATCTCCCCTTTTTGTCTAAATAAGACAGAACTAAACCAAATACAACTATATACAATAGTAACAAATAATAAATATAACAAACAATATTGAGCAAGAAACATAACAAAAGTTTTGCTAAACATTCTATCTCAAGGAGTCTAAATAAGGTAGAGAGTAACTACAATTATCTAATCTTCAACTCCGTCAAAGATCTGAGAAGGGAATTAATATTACTTAACAAATGAGAGATATCCAAAATGTGCAACAAATGACAGAGACAACTGACTACCTCGGCAATCACCCAAAGTCTCCTTTGCAATGTTGAGTCAACCAACTTTGGCTAAGGCCTAACATAACTGACATACCATTATTAAAGGCAAGGAACTTTCTTAGAATTATCCTACCCTGTCTTGGCAAGATAAGACAATCCTGTTTCATCCACTTATGGATATTTTGTATCTTTGTCAGTAGTTGAGGTATGGGCTTTTCTTAACCCTAAGGCCAGTTCTGCCAAGAAGACAAGCTCCCAGTGGAGTGTCTTTGGTGCTCAACGTTCTCTCGGGAGTAGAGTGGCGTTGTCAGGAGTAATTGTGTCTTGTTGGCACAGAATTTTAGGTTGGATTAAAGGCCATTTTTTTTACAGCTCTTCGAAGAGGCTGAAGATTATACTATCTATACTAAATATAATCTCTATGTATCTAAAAGACCTGATTAACCTAAAAATAAATATGACAAACATATAATTCTCAATACCTATCTAACTTGAAGACTAAGAAACTAAACAACTGTGCAATATATGAAGACAATGATCTTCAACTGTAAACAATGTCATTACATATCAAATGTAAACAATGTTATTATATAAATAATATCAGAGGTAGAAATGTACATTGTAATATGGTAAATGTATCATGTAGGGATAAGTCCCGCCCCTTAAGGGGCATGTTCGCCTCGGGCTAATGTTTGCCTATAAATTTGGCGAGCGAGCTCCCAGCTGTCACTTCTGCTTTCCTGGTCTCCACGGGAACGGTGGTTCTGTAAGTCTATTTCTACATTAAAGCTATATATATATATATATATATATATATATATATATATTTACAATCTGTCTGCATTTGTTTACGCCATTACAGTATCAATGCAATATAGACAAAGTTATGCTGTACTGGGGCGGGGGCAAAAAAAGCCCGACGTTGGAGCGCCAAAATGTAGGCAGCGTAATAACCAGGCTAGCTTAATATGAAACAGCAAATTTTAATGAATAAATAGCTTACAACACCAGGGATCCAGCGATGAGCAGGAGATACAAAAAAGAGAGACCGGAGGGGCTCACGCCACCAGATTTATATGTAAACATTAGCCCGAGGCGAACATGCCCCCCATTGGGCAGAGTTTCCCCTACAAAATACTGTTTGAATTTTTTTGTTTTAACTGTGGAATGTCTTTCCTTTTTCATCTATTGTGGTTGAAAGTTTTGCTGAGTATAATAATTGGGGTTTGTGTCTGTGGTTTCTTAGAATCTATAGAACATCTGTCTAGGTTCTTCTGGCTTTTAGAATCTCCATTGAAAAGCCAGGTGCTATTTTAATAGGTCTTCCTTTACATGTTAGTTGGTTCTTTTCTTTTGTAGCTTTAATATTCTTTCTTTGTTGTGTATGCTTAGTGTTTTGATTGTTGTGTTTTGGGGAATTTCTTTTCTGGTTCTACAGCACGTATCCTAGTTGTTCTTAATAATAAAAACGTGGAGTCAGATATTAGGGGGTGAAAGCCGAAGGATCAAAGAAGCAGAGAGGCCAGACACTAGAGAGTTCTTACTTCTACCAATGCTCAGACCCAAGGGGGTGCTCCTGTCTCTACAAATCCTCAGACCGCATGCTCAGATCGAATCCTCAGACTGCATCTGAGCTCCTGTCTCCTCCCACCTCATATTCCTCTCTCTACCCAAATGTACCAGTCCTATTTCCACCTTCCTAGTGTTGGGATTAAAGGCATGTACTCCTAAATGCTGGGATTAAAAGTGTGAGCCACCACCACCTGGATCTCTTTCTCTTTGAGACTGGATCAATCTCAAAGGTAACCTTGACCTAAGGAGATCTGTCAGCCCTTGTCTCCCAAGTGCTGAGATTAAAGGTGTGTGCCACCACTGCCTGGCCTCTATGGCTAATTAGTGGTTTAGCTCTGTACTCTGATCATCAGGCAAGCTTTATTTGTTAGATCAGAAACAAAATATCACTATACAGTTCAGTTCATTTGGTGTTCTGTATGCTTCTTACACCTTGTTAGTCACTTCCTTTGTTAGGTTTTCTTCTATGATTTTGTTGAAAATATTTTCTGTTTCCTTTCCTTCCTCTTTTCCTATTATCCATGAATTTGCTCTTTTTTATAGCATCCCAGATTTCTTTCTTTTTTTCTTTTTTAACATTTTCTTTGACCAAGGCACCCATTTCTTCTATCTTGTCTTCAATGCCTGAGATTCTCTCTTCCATTTCTTATATTCTGTTGGTAAGGCTTGCCTCTGAGGTTACTGATTAAGTTTCTAAATTTTTCTTTTCCAGTTTTACCTCAGTTTGGATTTTCTTTATTGATTCCATTTCACCTTCATGACTTATATTGCTTTCTTAATTTCATTCCACTGTTTCTGTTTTCATAGACTTCATTAATAAATTTATTTATATCTTATTTAATGTGCTGTATCTTATTTACAATAACTATTTTGAAGTTTTTATCTTGTGTTGCAACTAAATCACATTTCTCAGGGTCTACTGGGCTCTCCTAGCGACATATTATCTTGGATGTTATTGATTGTGTTTTACACTGGCATCTAGGCATCTGGGTCTGGGATAATTATAATTCTGGATGTTGATATCTGGTCTTGTCTTCATCTAGTGGTTTCTGTTGCCTTCTCTGGATCTTAGGAAAATGTGGTGGCTATGGGTTACCTGGTAGGGCATGTTTCTGAGACTCTGCTGTTTGGGACTGGGGGGTCCTTGAAAGACTGTATTTCTAGGTATTGAGATCTGAACCGAACGAATGGGGATGTGTTAGAAAGGGGAGGCTGTCAGATAGTTCACTGGAGGGAGAAAAGCTGGTTTTGAAATAAGTATCTCTGTAGTCACCTGAGAATGGAGGCAGAGAGGAAGGAGCGGCCCCAGCAGGTGATCTGTTGAGGGAGGCCACTTGGTCGTTCCCAGCTGCTCAGACCACAAAATCATCACACAGAAACTATATTATTTAAACCACTGCTTGGCCAATCACTTAAGCGCATTGCTAGCTAGCTCTTATATCTTTGGTTAACCCATTTCTCTTATTTTATATTTGACCATGAGGCCTTTGGCCTACCGGCGAGGTTCCATCTGGCAACTCATGTCTTTACCCTCTGGTGTCTCTCCTATGAAGAACTTCCCACACCAATGGTCTGCTATAGGTTTGAGTAATTAAATTTGGAGGACATGAGGGGAACATGAAGATTGCCCACTTGGTTCCCTGGCTGGTGTGGTCAGTGGGTTTCCAGATGTTGGTGACTGAAAGAAAGGGATGGGATCCAAAAAGGTTTTTTAAATTTATGAAATCCCATTTATTTCTTAAACAATTGAGGTCCTGGACAGAAAGTCCTTTCCTTTTCCTATTCCTATGTCTTGAAGTGTATGCTTTTATTTTTTCTCTTGTTTCTGATTTTCAGGTCTTATGTTATGGCTCTTTGGCCATTTTGGTGCTGAGTTTTGTGCAGGATGAGTGATAACAGGGCTGAAAGATAAGGGCGTTGTTTCATTCTTCTACATAGAGATACCTCATTTTTCCAGCACCCTTTGTTGAAGATGCTGTTTGGCTCCCATGTGTATTTTTGGTGCCTGTCAAATATCAAGTGTCTATAGTTGTATAGACTTGAATTTGGATCCTCTGTTCTAGTCTGTTGGTCTGTATGTCTAATTTTGTTCCAGTACTATGTTGCTTTCATTACTATGTCTCTGTAGGATAACCCGAAATCAGCAATGGTGATGCTTCCAGCAGAATTTCTTTTGCTGAGTATTACTTTGGCTATCCATGGCTTTTGTGCTTTCATGGTGAATTTTTTGATTCTTTTTCTATTTCTGTGAATAATATAACTCACTGTATATTTGATTTGGTCTGCATTGAATCTGTAGCTTGCTTTCAGCAGGATGGCCAATTTCTCATGTTTTTTCCAATCCATGAGCATGGGAGGTCTTATCATCGTCCAGGCAGCAGTTCTCAACCTGTGGGTTGTGACTCCTTTAGGGGTTGAACAAACTCTTCACAGAAGTTGCTAAGAAAGCCCATTAGAAATATAAGATATTTACATTGCAATTCATAGCAATAGCAAAATTACAGTTGTGAAGTAGCAACTAAAATAATTTTATGATTGTGTAGGCAGGGTTTTTCATTAGGACAACTGGCTCCCCAATAAATAACATGGAGACTTATTATTAATTATAAATGCTCAGCTGATACCCTAGGCTTGTTATTAACTACATTTTCAACTTAAATTAATCCATATTTATTAATTCACATGCTGCCACATGGCTCATGACTTGCTTCCTCATCTTCTACATGTCCTCTTTCCTCTGCATCTGGCTGGGAACTTTGTCCTTCTTCCCAGCATTCTCTCAGTCTGGCTCTCCAGCTTAACCTCTTCCTGTCTAGCCAGTGGTCAGTTAGCTCTTTATTAAATCAATGAATGTAACACATCTTCACAGGGTATAAAAGAAGTATTCCACAGCATGATTGGTGTCACCATAACATGAGGAACCATATGAAAGGTTCAGAACCACTGTTCTAGAGTCTTCTACAATTTATTTCTTCCAATTTTGTAGTATTTAATTAAGTATTTCATATCTTTGGTTAGGTCTATCCCAAGTTATTTCTTTAGACTATTTTAAGTGGGAGTCCTCCACCCCTCAAATTTATTCTTTCAACTTTACTAATCATTTCTAGACAGAAGTTTCTGTTGCGCCAGTCCCACAGAGCCATTCACTCCCATTATATTAATTATAAATAGTTTGGCCTATTAGGATTATTATTAACAAGCTCTTACAACTTAAATTAGCCCATAATTCTTGTCTGTGTTTAGTCACATGGCTTGATACCTTTTCTCAGTGGGCATTCTCATCTTGCTTCCCCTGCATCTTTGTGGTAACTCCATCTCTGCCTTTCCTCTTCCCAGAATTCTCTTAGTCTGGTTGCCCCACCTATACTTCCTGACTAGCTACTGGCCAATCTGTGTTTTATCAAAACCAATACAAGTGACAAACTTTTACAGTGTACAAAAACATTATCCTACAACATTTCCACTTTTTTTCTTTTCAAAACAAGAACTTTGAATCTAATCTCCTTTGCTTTAGCTTTTTTTCATGACCATTATCCATAACAACTTGTCCAATACTCTAAACAAAGACAAGCATCCATAATCCAATTTCTGGGGATGTGGGTGTAGTTTTCTAGGTTACTTCCTGCTGACTCTGGGTATTGATAATCTTATGGAGACCCAAAGAAAATTCGAGATTATGGCCAAGACCTGATTGGAGCATTCTGTGAGGATCGATCATCTCAGCCAGTAGCTTTGAAGCTGTTCTGGATGCAGAACTCAGAAGAAAGTGCAACAGAGGTGCTCTGAAACATTGGATCATCTGGGTCCTTTGTTCCCACTGGAGATTTTTCAGGGGGTCTTCCTCAATCAAACCTTATTTTTCTTAACCAAGAATGAATCCACAGCCTCTCATTTCCTGTGGAAGTAAAAGTAAAACCTATTTTCCAAAGTTGCATTTAAGTTGACTGGGGAACTAGTGTGTAATTTTTGTTTTTATTGGGTTTTAATTTTGGGATCAGTGTTTTATCCTAGCTTTGTGAAAATAATTGGTGAGTTCCATCCTTTTCTATTTGTGAAAAACTTGAGAAGCATAGGTGTTAACTCTTCTTTCAAGGAAAAATTCACCAGTTGGATTAACTTTAAATTATAGCTTCCATCTGCTATTTATTATAAATCTGTTTAAGTTGTTTCTCTAATCTTGGTTTAACTTTGATAGATCACATGAGCTTAAAATCGACTCAGTTCTCTAAACCTTTCCAGTTCATTGAAATATCTGTTTTATTTATTTTAATCTGACATGATTTCTGAGTATCACTGGTATCTGTTTTCATGGCTATCTCTTGTCTTGAATCTCTTTCTTTTGGTTAGTTTCACTAAGTGTTTCTCTATTTTATACCCCACCCACCCCTTGGTTTGTTGAAACTGGGTCTTATAGACTGAGCCTGCACATTGGCTTCCAGGCTGCCCAGACCCAAATAATCATGTAGAAACTATATTAATTACAACACTGTTTGACCAATGCCTCAGGCATATTTCTAACTAGCTCTTGCTTCTTGAATTAACCCATTTCTGTTAATCTGTGTATCACTATGAGGCTGTGGTTTACTGGTAAGGTTCTGTTATCTTTCTTCTTCAGTAGCTACATGGCGTCTGCCTGACTCTGCCTTCTTTCTCCCTGCATTCAGTTTAGTTTTCCCAAATGGCTCTATTCTGCCCTGCCATAGGCCAAAGAACCTTTTTTATTGACCAATGGTAATAAAACATATTCATAGCACATTGAGGGGAATCCCACATCAGGGGCTCTCTCTGTAGCCCTGGCTGTCCTGGAGTTCTCTGTGTAGATTTGGCCGGTCTAGAACTGCTAGAGATCCACTTGCCTCTGCCTCCCAAGTGCTGGAATTAAAGGTATGCCTGGCTTGTTCATATTTTTGAAGAACCAATACCTTGTATATTGATTATTTGTATTGTTTTTGATTGTTTCCAGCTTATTAATTTCTCTCCTGATTTAATGGTTTCTTCCTATGAACTCTTTTGGAGTTTGGTTTGTTCTTCTTTTTCTGGGCCATAAGGCACATCATTTTAAGGTCTTTTTTTTTTTTAATCTTCCTGTTTCTTAATGTAGACACTCAGAGCTGTGAACTCCCTTCTTGGGTGTGCTTTGATTCATTCCCATATGTTTTGATATGCTGTGTCTTCATTTCACTTTCTTTTAAAATTTATTTTTATTCTTGAATTCTCCAAATACCCATTTGTCATTCAATACTGTGTTACTTAATCTCCATGAGTTTATGTATGTCCTAAGGTTTTTGTACTATTGATTTTTAGTCTTACACCTTCGTGCTCAGATAGGATATAAGGAATCGTTTCCATTTCCCTTTATTTGTTGATACTTTTTAAACACATGATCTGTGTTGGAGACAGTTCATGGGATGCTGGAGGAATGTGGACTCCGCCGCCATTCAGTGGAATGTTCTGTGGGCGTCTGTTAAATTCAGCTGTTGTCATTTAATTACCATTTTGATATTATATTTTCCCGCTTGGGAAGAGCTGTCAATTGGTGAGAGTGGCGTATTGAAGTCACACAGCAGGTCGGTGCTAGGGTTGACACGTGTCTTTCCATCTAATAGTGTTTGTTTTATCAGAAGGGCTTAGGGCATATGTGTTTAGAATTGTAGCATCCTCTTGATGAGCTGTTTCCTTAATCTATATGAAGTGACTACTTTTTTCTTTTCTCCTTGGTTTTGGTTTGAAGTCTAATTGGAACAGTGACACCTGCCTGAGTTTAAGCCTCTTTGCCTGGGACACATTCCCATCCTTTCATCCTAGGATTACATGTGTCTTTTGCAGTGTTGAACATTTCTTGAAGGCAGCAATTATATGGTCCCTGCTTTTATTAGTGTGTGTTTTCTGATTGGAGACTTGACATCACTAGTAGTGAAAGTCATTATTGAAGAGGTGCACATTAGTTCCTGTCATTTTGTTGATGTTAAGTTTATTTTTTTATTCTTTCATGCATGGATTCGATTTTCCCCTTTGGGCTGAAGAATTCATTCAATTGTTTTATGCAGAGCTGGCTTAGTGGTCATTAATTCCTCTAACCTATTTTTATTGTAGAAAATTTCAATTTTTTTCTTCATTTATGGCTGACAGCATTACTAGGTATACTAATCTGGGCTGGCAGTTTTCTTTCAGGACTTGAAATACATCTGTCCAGGCCCCCTGCTTTTAAAGTTGTGATGGATTAATCTGCTGTTATTCTGATGGGCCTGCTAGGAATGTTACTTGGTGTTTCCTTTACTGTTTTCAATATGCTGTCTGTCTTCTGTATGGTTAGTGCTTTAGTAATAGTCTGATGAGGGGGCTACTTCACAAGGCAGAGTTCAGAGGGTGCAGTTTTGAGGGCCAAGTTATACAGGTCAATACCATGTCTATAGAAATGTCATTTTTTATGAAATACAGAATATTGATACTGAAATGGCTTTTGATCATGAGAGCTGGTCTTCATACTGAGTCATGAATTATTGATAGCATAAGCACAGTTCTACGTGTAGAAGATGAATGGATGAAAGTTGGTTTCCACAGTCTCGAGGATGCTCCACAATTAATCCATTCTGTGTAAGTGGCTCCATTACAATTTTCATCTATTCTAAGAAATTATTATTATTGTTTATTAGTTGTGACAGGAGTTTTGCTGTGGAGCATGGGGTCGCTTGGAACACATGCTCCTCCTCCTTCAATCTATTGAAATGCTGGAACAACAGATCCCCGCCCGCCCCCACCACTCCTGGGATGGGATCTGCTCATGAGGTGGTGTGTTTTGTACACACTCATGCCGTGCAGCAGGGCTGTTCTGCAAATGCTCCTTCGTTGCACCTTATTTCCTACTAGAGTGCTGTGCAGTGTTACCTCAGTCTGCCCCCAAACTCCTGCGTGCAGGTGTGGAGCACCAGCTCTTCACTGTTGAGGGACATCTGGGATGGTCCCGGGGTGATCTCTGCTAGTGTGCTAAGCATCGTGACCAACATCAAAGGATTTGTCTAATCTACGAAGTCACAGGCCCATCATCTGTGGACACTGCACACTGAAACACAGCACAGAGCAGGACTCAGTAAAGCCTGCATATGCCAAGCTCTTATTTCTCTAACGGTTGTGCCTTTTATTTTGAAATGTTACTAGGGCAGTAGGGAGGTCTGATTCATTATAAATGATGTACTGACATTGTACAATGACATTTAATCTCCAAAAGACTGAAATTGAAACATTAAATTCCCTCAATGATAAACACAGTTTGAATTAATCAGAAATCTTCACTATGTGATTTAAAAACACTTGTTTTTCATAAACCAGGTGTATTGATTTATCCTGTAATCCCAGAATTTGGGAGGAGGGGGCTGGAGGATTTCTGCGAGTTTCAGACCAGCCTGGCCTACAGAGGGGCTTGCACATCTTATCTGTAGTTACACTGTCTTCCTGCAGATGGCACTCTTCTCTTGCAGAACTGCTACCTCTGATTCCCTCAGCTGCTTTGGGCTGTGCTGCTGAGAGAAGGAAAGAAAGGAAGGGTTTTAAAGTTGGTAAACGGTTTTAAAGAGGAAATCAATTTATTTTCTACATTTATATTTAGACAGCCTAAATGCGAATCAGGTATCTCATTAGAAAATTATGTTTAGTAAAAATGTAGAAAGTCTTGATTTGCTATATGGAAAGTCAAAATTTCAATTCCATTTTCCTCAGGAAATTGAAAGGAAGGCTTGCTTTGGAAGTTTAGGTTCAGAAGACAGATGGAAGGTTTGTCGCCTCTCTGCTTCATGCTCATCCCCTTCTCTACTTCATTTCTGACTTTGTTTTCTTTCTTAGGGCTTCAGATAAGCTTGTGAAGTCAGGTGGACATCTGATAAAGTATTTGGTTGGTGGCTCATTTCAGAAACCTCACTTCCATCTGGTCTTTGTTGATGTTTCCTTCTGGCCTGAAGCCAGAGCTTGTTCTGTGCAAAGCCTAGCATGGAAGCAGGAAGCAGAGGTTACAGAGGTCGAAGAGGTAGTGCTACCGGTGATCACAAAGAAGAGGTCACAGAGAATGTCGAGGAGGTAGTGCTATCAGTGATCACAAAGTGCTCTTCTGAGCTAGCACCACAACCTTCCTGGATGAATATGGGAGACATGCTTAGTTCTTCTACGACTCTAGCCAGTCAGTAGGTCATGTCCAGAGACATTGCGTACTTTCTGGTACCCATTTGAAACAGGGTTCCCGTCTCGATGCCCCGAGGTTTTTACCTGTTTCATGAGCTGCAGTGGTGAGGTGGGGCTTCTAGAGGTTAGCCCAGTAATCAGTAGCTTGTCAGTCATCAGGATCGTTGTTGAGAGACCCAAAATGAAATCTTAACCCAACCTTTCTTCTCGACTACAGAACCAGCAGTTTTAAGAAAATGAAGCCCGAGAGCAACCAAACACAGAACACTCAGGGGCAGCAGTTTGTGGAGTACTGATCAAAAATCTGATATTGGTCCCAGCCTGTCATGTTCTCTGTCTTTTCATTGGGCAAGTCTGTAGCGTCTGTCATAATATTTATTTTCTTGTAACCAGTATTACTCTGTTACGTTGTACCCGTGGGTATTTTGCCTTTGTGTATGTTTGTAATAAGTGTGTGCAGTGCCCTCAGGAGAAGGCAGGGGATCTCCTGGGACTGGGATTCTGGTGGCAGTGAACTGCCTCACCGGTTCTGAGGGTTGAGTCTGGGTTTTCTGAAAGAGTAGCTAATGCGTGCAAACTGCTGAACCGTCGCTCCAGCCCCATATTCTTTTCATTTTCAATTAAAATTCATTCCCAAGGCCTTTACTCTCTGAAATAATCTGAGAATCTCCAGAGTTCGATATGTTTAATAAAGCACCCCAAGATTGGCTTCAAGGAACCCTGAATTCTCTCTCTAGTTTCCCTGGACTGAGGGTGGGAAGATCGGAACACGCTGAATGCCCTTTCTCCGTTTGCTATTGGTCTGGCCTCTTCTAACCATCCATCCCATTTTTTCTGCCACATCTTACCTACCAAAGAATGATATTTAAATATCTGTTCTTAAACTCCCGCAGGAGGAAGTGATTGCTGCTCTGCTCCAGCCTCCTTTGCTTGCTGTCATCGCTGGCTTCATTTCCATCCTGTTTGAAAACCTAACAGGGAGCCCCGTGTTAGGAGTAGGTAAATTCCCAATGCGCACATACAGACTACTGAAGGATAAAGAAACCCTCCTCCACCCCTCTTGCTGTTCAAAAGGATAGTGCAAGTAACAGCAAGCTCGTTGGGTGGAAAAGGTTCTTCGTGTACGCGAACAAACCCGCAGACACGAATGTGCAGCCTCTATTTCTGTGTCCATACTGGACTGTGAGGCTCTGTATACACGATGGAGAGGAGCCATATTTCATTCATATCTCTGACCTCAGCTCTTGATATAGCACCTGCCACATGATCATACCGACTGAAATTAAAATCAAGAAAACTGTTCATGAATCAGCCTATGCTACGTCCTGTCCATCAAGAAAGCATAGCCTCACTTACACAGTATGTGTCCAGAATGTTCCTACAAACAGAGTTATGGGATTTGTCCTGCCTGCAGCAGCTTCTTAGAGGAAGAGGAGAGGATGGAAATTTGGTCAATTTAGATCTATGGGAGCCACCCTGTGGCCACAGCTGTTGGGAAACAAAGCGAAAGGAGCTAAGGAAACCTTCTTAGCAGGCTGTAATGCAGCCTACGACGGCTAGAGGGCAATGTTGGCATGCAAAATGTGAGACGGGCTTTTCTGGAGGAGGCGGCGAGATTTCAAGCCTCTTTGGAATCCCTTGATTAAGCCTTGTTGATACCACAGTAGCCAGTACCAAGCCCACTGCGATTATTAATGGAAGCCTACTTCGAGATAGTATCACTGCATTTATTTATTTGTTTGTTTGTTTATTATTTGAACCCAAGATTTCTGATTGTTAGCTCAATATTTTATGGTACACTGTAATATGATTTCTTTAAATATGTTTGCTGTTTGCTAGTTATGTATATTTCCCCATAAGAATAGTATATCGTCTTTACAGAAATTCAAACGTAGAAGCATTTATTTATTTTTTATTTTCTTTTAAAAACTTGTCTTCTTTCTTCCTTCCCCTCCTCTTCTTCCTCTTTCTCCTTAAGATAAGGTCTAACCATACAATTCAGGCTAACTTTAAACTCGAGGTGATCCTCCTGCATCAGCCTTCTAATCAGACCATTTATGTTGATGAAGGCAAAAGTTCCCACAATTCCAACCCTCTCACATAGAAACTATGCTCTTTAGTATTTTACCATGTGTAAGCACATCTATTGCTGTAATATAGATGATAATATACTATAGATATAGTTTTCCACTTACAGCTTTATGCCAAATGGTCTTAGATTGGTCAATGGTACCTAACTTTACGCACATTTTTAAACTGATGTGTGTGGGATACATTGAAATGTTGATCCTGCAGCTCCTAGCAATTGTTTTTCTCCTATTCTTTCCAGATTAGCATTATTGTGATTTTAGCCATTTTAATTTGCAGCACATGGTGTGATTCAAAGCACTGAGTCTTAGCATCTGTCAATGATAAGATCATTCTTTTTAGTGATATGAGGAGAGCTGCCAGTAGTGCGGCAGAACTTGGCGTGCCATTGTGATGTTGTTAATGGCAGCAGAAAAGAACTTATGGGGAATGGCTTTTCCTACCGAGCTCCAGCCAGTTCTTTGAAGTTGCCTGTAGTTTTTCACATGAAGTTAAAACCAAGGAGATTTTGGATTTTTCCAAAACAAAACTTTTTCTATGCCCAGGGTTTGTTATCTAGATAATTTAATAGGGATCGCTGACATTACCGTCAACATCCCAAGGGGTTGACGCTGTATACAGCAGTGCTCCATAGTGTTGACTATGCGGAGATGCAGGGGATGCATACCTAGGGTCTGCTGGGATGACAGCACGAAGCTCCTCGGATGAGAGCAGCAGAATTTGCATTTGGGGTATCTGGGTGTTATCTCTGAAAGTGCTGATTTAAGAGTCCCTTTATTTGGACTCAGCTATTTATTTTTCTTATCATTCCTTTTAGCTTCAGCTTTTGTATGCACTTTTCTTATGTGTCTGGACATCTAACCAGGCTGTAATATGTCTTATGGTCACCCATTATATTTGTCTGATCACTCTTTCTTAGAGTTAGAAAATAAATATATACTCGAGATATGGGACTATATGCCTATTATCCAGATAATGGTTGCATAAAAATATTATTCAATATTACAAATTTCTTGAAAACAGGTCTAATTTCTTTTTGATACCTCTAATTGTTTAGCTTGCTAGCTAGTCATAAATTGGTAGTTAATATGTATCGTTGGCTGGTTGGCTTGCTAAATAGGTAGATAGATGAAAAACTCATGAGATTGAGTTCCTTATGAGCAGGAAGTTATCTTAAGTTGCTTCTCTGTAAATATTTTAGTGTACTGAGGACACTTGGACTAATCAAACAGCTCGACTATGGTAAGTGATCTAGATGCTATCTTTGGATGTATTAAAAACTGATTCAATTTGTCACAGTTTAAACAATTTATCAGACTGATGGATTAACACAAAATACATAGTGAATATGATCAAGAAATCTGATGTAACTCTGCTTTCAATGGTGCATTTTTCTTAAATATTATCATAATCATATCTGGGGTGTAGCAAATAATATTTTTTCCACATAAGCCTTTTTTTGGGTGCTGGAGAACAAACTTAGGCCGCATGACTATGTGTAGTTCTTTATGACAGAATCACAGCCTATCCCTGAATTAAAAAAAAAATCCTGATTCCTTTGAGAGAAACATCATGTGATTAGATCAATATAGTGATGGAGAGTAAAGGAAAAAGGAAATAGTAAGAATTTCATGGTAGAACAGCCAGCAAAGAAACTAACCAATCCCTGAGCACCCTGACCCTGATCCCAGGGACAGTGAAAGAAACACTTTATCTCTGAGCCCAGAACCTAAGAAACACACCCTGACCTGAAACCAGAGCCACCCCCCCCCCTTTCACACTTTGGCCCTACAGTCCCAGCCAGTGAAAGAAATATGCCCTAGCCCTGAAAATAGAGAAAAAAAAAAAACCTAAAAAGGGCCAGTGAAAGAAACATAGTTTGGCCTGGACATCAGAGCCAAGTCTGCCCCTGACCGACTAAAGTAACCAATCCCTGAGAAGGAAAGCTAACCAACACCTGAGCAGAAAATTTTCTCCTGGGAAAATCTCCACCCCTAAGAAGCCCTAAAAAAGTTCCCCTGCCAGTTAGGTTGCTGGCTGTCCTTTCCCATCCTAGCAGAAGCAGCCACTCTCCTGGACTCTTCCTTCCCAAATAAATCTCTTTTGTAAAAGGATTTTGGCTGAAGATCTTTTACCGGTGCAGAAAAGAGGAACTTCTGCTATGACATCCCCTTAGGGGAACTGAGCAGAGCTCTCTCAGAGAGGAGCAGGATTACTCCATCCTGTGGGGAGGTTGCCCCCACTGCACCCCAATTTCAGGTATAGCCTGACTTCCCAGTAAGTCCTGATACCTTATCCGGGCCCCAGAGCTGTCCTATTGCAGTCGCAGCCTCCAGCACTGTCTAGGACAGCTCCAGAGATAACAGTTACTTCACTAACAGTTGTCACCTTCCTACCGACTTCCTGGTCACGGTGATGTGGCGACAAACCCTGCGCACCATTGACCTTGGTTGCGTATTTTTCTAAGTCAAAATTCCTCTTCCTATAGTTTATTATGTATTCCCCTTTTTATGTTTTTGGACTTGGACAGGCAGAAAACCAGAGTAGACTGGACCTGCTTCAAGAATACTCTGCATAAATTATGCACATATGCATTTTAACATGTGAGTAAAAACACGGAAACACATCTTTGATGGTGAAGGTATTCAGTGTGTCAAGAGTGGTAAGGCCAGCGTTATACCCAGTTAGTCTTCTCCGTTTAGCACTAACTAGTCTGCCTGATTCAGGGACCTAGCTAGTCCTCTCTGATCAGCACTAACTAGTCTACCGGACTTTGAGGGTCAGCTCAGTTGTCTCTGGTTTTTATTTTTTTATTTTCGTCCTCTGCTCTGAATGCAGAAGACAACTGAGGCAGGTTGGAGGCTGAGGTGAGCCTCAAGCTTTTCCCATCAGAACCTCTCATGTTACATTTGGTTATTCTCATTTAATGTGATTGTTTCAGTGTTATGGATGACAATGGGAGGAAACGGGAATTACCATAAACATGGGATTTTTTTGGGATTTACCTGTGAAAAGGACAGATGCCTATTTCCTTTGGTTAATCCTATGTTATAATGCAACTCAAATAACCACACTCTTCTTCATTATCAGAATAGAGAAAAGCTTATTTTTAGAAGTCTAGAATATACAATTTCAAAGCTATTGGTTCTTTTTTAACATTTATTGACACACACAGTTTTATCTATAGACAGGTAGGCAAGAGACACAACTGTATTTTTCTGAGGTTTACCTTACTTCTATTAACCCAACCTGCACCGGGTTAACCAATGTTCTTTACCTCAGTTTGTGTCCACTGAGAATCATTTGAAAATGAGGTCATTGCAAGATGTATTCAAATTCAGATGAGATCCTACTGAGTTAGGTTAAGCTCTAACAGGACTTGGGAAATCTGGGCACAAACACACAGCGAGAAAGCCATGTAGAGACAAGGGAGAGACTGGAGACACGCTTCTACAAGTAGAGCAATGTAAGGAACCGCTGGAAGCTGTCGGAAGCTAGAGGAGACAAAAACACTTCCTTCTTTAGAGACTTTGGAGGGACATGGCCTTGTCGCATCTGGATTTTGGATGAGCCCTTGCAAAAGGAGTCAATGGCTCAGAATGTCAGTTTTGTTGCTGTGAGAAACCAGGCCTAATGTGTAGAAACAAAGGGGGAGGGGAAGATGTCTTTATGCTTTCCTTTCTCTCATTGTAACCCTTTCCTAAAAAGTGCCAAGACAAAGAGAAAATGTTGAGTCACCGACTATCACACAAAAGTTATTCTGACATTTCCAGGGGCAGATATTTAAAAATCCTCCCAGCTTCACAAAAATAAACTCTTAACATAAAAATTATGAACAGAACATTAGCATCTTTTTGTGACTTCTGGGTTTGTTAGGAATCCAAGTCAACTCTATTGTGTGTGTGTGTGTGGGGGTGGGGTGGACTCCCCACTTGGGCCCCCAAACTGCTGACTAACTGAAAAGATTTTAGCCACACCGCATCATGCTAAGCAATCCTGGTCTGAGAATATCTTACTTCTCTCACCAGTTGCCCTCACTGTCAGTGTTCTTATTAATGTGTGTTAGAAGCGCATACTTGGCTATTGCTGAAGTGATGTGACCATGCATTTCCTTCATGATTTAGGGCCATATTGTGCATAGAAGCAGTTTTCATATTCAGACTCC
Organism: Microtus oregoni; assembly: GCF_018167655.1. NCBI lineage: Eukaryota > Metazoa > Chordata > Mammalia > Rodentia > Cricetidae > Microtus > Microtus oregoni. The sequence continues at coordinate 3,530,620 of NW_024543080.1, read as the reverse complement.
AGGGGCATTGAGATAAAAATCTTTTTAATGTCATTCTTTGGAAGTTCTCTTGTTGAACTACAAGAAATACATAAAGCTGTATCTCCCCCTCCATGCGCCCTTCAGTAGAGTGAAAAGGAAGCTGCTGATTAAAGAGATCCACTAACACTTTTTTGGATTTTTCGAGACAGGGTTTCTCCGTAGCTTTTTGGTTCCTGTCCTGGAGCTAGCTTTTGTAGACCAGGCTGGCCTAGAACTCACAGAGATCCGCCTGCCTCTGCCTCCCGAGTGCTGGGATTAAAGACGTCCTCCACCACCGCCCGGCCACTAACACATTGACTAACAGCCACGTGACCCAGGCTGCCATGATTCAGACGTGATAAAGCAGAATGAGCGGAGAGGTGGGGCTTCGGGTGCCCATTCCAGCCCCGAAGCCTGTGACTGCCCCTGAGTTCAGAGACTCAGTGTCCTCGAGAGACTGTGTGCTAGGGGCTTCCTGGGGCGGTGCTACTGGGAAGCAGCAAAACCATTAGGAGGGTGAACCAGGCGAGAGGTTTTCAGGTCCTGGGGGTTGTGCCTCTAAGGGAGATGGTATAACTAAAGTCTCATTCTCCTCTTTGGCTTCCTGGCCATGAAGTGAACACTTTCGTTTTGCTATCAACTCTTTTTGTGGATTATCCCACAGGCCCAGATCACTGAGACCAACTAACCATGTTCCAGGAACAGTAGAAACAAATCCCTTCTTTTGCTGAGTGATTATATCAGGTAGTTAAGAGTTGAAAAGCTGACAATCCGTTATCTTGCTTTCTCTTTTTCTGTAGTAGAAACTCCTGGCAGTGAAGTTTCAAAGGGGGCATCGATGCCTGAGGGACTGGGACACTAGGATGAAGGAATTTATGCCATGGTCAGAGGACAGCTGGCAGGAGCTGGTTCTCTCTACCACGTGGGTTCCAGAAAAATGGAGCAAATGCAACTCATGTTGTCAGTCTTGGCAAAAGATGCCTTTCCTCCCCCCAAAATATCTCACTGGTCCTTGAGAAATTCTTCCATAATGACCGAGACAGTACACCACAGAAAACAAAAACATCCTTTCTGTTAAGTTCAGTATGAAGTGACTCACATAACCCACTCTAAAGCGACCTTCGTGTTTTTAAGGATGACATATGCTCTCCCTTAGACTTAAAGTACCTTATTCTATGCTGTATTATTCTGATTATAAAAATTTTAAATATAGTTCTTAGTGCTTTACCAGTGTGGAGAATAGATGGCCCTTTTCTGCTGTGTCTCTGCATAGCTGTCTCTCGTGGCTCTTTGAAAAGAATATTTGAGAAAAAACTTGGGCTACGGGGGTGGGGTGGCGCAGTGGTAGATGCTGTGTGATGGTTTGGATGGTTTTGGTGTTTAATGGAAAAGCAGCAGGTATTGCCAGAGTCGTCTCCAAAGTGACTGTTCTCTCTCTAGCAAACGTTCTCTCTGGCTGTCACCCTCGCTTCTCCTCTGAAGGTTACAATAACCATTGTTAAACCTTCATTCAGGTATAACCTAATTCTAACTGTGATGTGCTCAAATGGTAGATATAATATTGCGTTGACTGTAAAAATATAAACAGTTTTATTGGGAGAAGATACAAATTTAGTTATGATGAAATGAGTAAGAGCCTTTTGTATGCGTCCAATGTAGACAAAGAGGTGAACCCTTCTCTTAGTGATGTTTGCCACCTCCCCATCTTAAAAAATCAAAGTGGGTCACCTGATCTTTGCTCTGAAATGAAGTAGTTTTGACCATCATTATCATCAACCCTTCCTATCACTTTTCTGTGTACTGACCCATCTCATCTACTTGGTACAAGATTCTGCGGTAGTTAGTATTTGAAATTAAAATTCTCTCCCACAGACTGGGGAAATTGGAGTGAGAATGTTAGTTCACTGAGTGTCTCCCCAGTGAAATTCTTCTAATGACTTTAAATCGATCTGTTGGAAAGAAAATGCCTTTGCAGGTTTTCATCTTGGCTTCAGTGTACCACCCTGCCTTAGGTCTTCCCAAGGGAGGCCGGGAAGCTTGAATGAATGCCTTTCAGTCGAGACTTTGTATACGAGCAGGATCCCCATCTTCCTTTTGACGCATTCCTAGGGAGAGAATTCCCGACAGGGGACATTTTGAGGAGTTCTTGCCTTGATTCTGTGTGCTCCCTGTGTTTTGATACACTGAACAAGGAATGTTGATGAGACATGAGGTGGAACAGCTTGTCCCTCCACAGCTATTTTGACTTTGCAATGCTGGCAGTAGTTAAAAAAGAGAGAGAGAGAAGCGGGGAAAAAGAGGAAAAAGTTGAGTGTGTTAACTAAGCAAACACATGGGACTGAGAGGAAGGCTGAGGAACAAGTAGGCTATTCTTGGTATCTAGAGCATAGGAACTTTTACTTTCAGTTCATGAATGAACAGTCCTTGGGTTCTCTAGAAGTCCTTGGTCTCTGCGAGTGTTAACAAATGGTGCTATTAATGCCACGAGATCCAGGTGTTCAATCATCAAGTCTCATCACAAGGAAGATAAGGCTTAAGAATGGTTGCGGCAAAGGACTCAGAATGAGGCTACAAATGGCTAACTAATTGCTAAAAAGTCTCCAGTTAAGTTAGAGACTAGTAAATAAGGAGTATCCGGAAGAAATGAACAGTACGTTGCACTAGCAGAACAGAAGCGGTTTAGAGAAAATAAATGACAGTTCTGAGTGGTTGCTTTTTTCTTAATGTATCTTTATGATAATGTGCCAGCTCTGAACTAAGGCTTTAAGAGGCATGGCAGTTTTCATTGGCCTCTCTTATATTCCTGCCATCTGCTGTGACTATAGCATGCCTTGGTTAGCCACAGCTCTTTTTGCTTGAGTTTCAGAATTAGAGATACAAGAAACCAGCTTGTATCCGTGCCAGCGTGGGACTAATTGAGATCTGCTAACTTACTACTGACCCACAAACAGGTGAGGGAGAAAGACATGGATGGGTGCTTTGGTTTCTTTGAAACCACTGAGATTTAGCAACTGTTTCTTATGCAGAACTATTGGAACAACTCTTGATGATACACTTTTACTAAATGCCTCTTTTACACAAGTTGTTAGTGTGTGAGGCAGATCTTAGGACCTGCCTCAGCTTCTCCTTAGCATCTTGGTTCTTCAGCCCATGCTGTCATTGTGGATCATAATGCAGCCAGTCAACTTTACCAACAGAATCTATAACACTTCTCATAGTTTTTTTTTTTTCAATTTTGTGAAGCCCACAAAACTGGGTGCTGCATTTAGTGTTTTAAATGAGCATCAAAGAGCTGATGACTCAACTCAGAAGTGTGTTGCATTCTCCTGGAATAATCTCTGATCCCAGGAAACTGAAGGTGGGTGGCGTAGCCTCTGCTTCAGTTCTTGCACCCAGGTTCCTACCTTGAGTTCTTGCCCAACTTCCTTTGATGCTTGTGGTGGTTTGAATGTAATTGGCTCCCATAAACTCATAGAGAGTGGTATTATTAGGAGGTGTGATTTTGTTAATATAGGTATGGCCTGTTGGAGAAAGTGTGTCATTGTGGAGGAGGGCTTTGAGGTCTCATGTATGCTCAAGCCATATCCAGTGTCTCAGACCACTTCCTGTTGCCTGTGGATCAAAGATGTAGAATTTTCAGCTTCTTCTCCAGCACCATGTCTGCCCACATACCACCATATCTCAATATCATGATAATGGATTGAACCACTGAACTGTAAGCCAGACAATTAAATGTTTCCATTTATAAGAGTTGCTGTGGTCATGGTGTCTCTTCACAGCAATTGAAATTCAAAGATAAAAGTTGATACCAGTACTGGAGTATTGCTGTGAGAGGCTGGACCACGTTTTTGTTTGGAGTGAGATGGACTTTGGGTTAGGAAAGGAGGGGAAGGCTTGAAGCACTGCTTAAAAGGTCATACAAAGGTCATACTAGTGGGAACATGGAAGACAGCAGTGCTACAGGTGATTAGAAGCCTGACGCCCTTAGCTCAGGAGGTTTCAGAGGACAAGAATGTTAATAGATAACCTAGATATCATTCTTGTGTTATTTTGGTGAAGAAAATGGTTACCTTTTGCCCTTGTCTGAAGATTCTTCCTGAGGCTAAAGTGAAGAGTTTTAGATGAATTTCATTGGCAGAGGAGATCTCAAAAGAGCCTAGTATAGATGCTGTCATGTGGCTATTGCTGGTTAACTCTAATGAAGATTTATGATGAAAAGGAACAAGTTGAGCAGTGTAAATTATAAAATGTACAATTTGAGGAGAAAAGAAGCACCAGTAAGTGGAATGGAGCATTCATGGAAAAATAAAAAAGATTAAGAAATGGAATAAAGGGAGTGGTGACCTCAGGGCAAAATCCCACCCAGCTAAATTTCCAATTTGTGCAAAAGAAATTAAAGAAAAACTTAGAGCAATGTGTGGTGGTGCACACTTTTAATCCCAGCACTCAGAAGACAGAGACTGGTGGATCTCTGAGTTTGAGGACAGCCTGGTTAACAGAGCAAATTCCAGAACCATGAAGGAAACCACTGAAAACAGAAAGCTGATGAAGATGTAATTGAATGAGGGGTCATGTTTCAGCCCCAGCAAGCAGCAGAACTTGGCAGCGTTGGCCACATGGTTCTGGGTTTAGAGTCAAGGAAAGAAGCAAGGCATTACAGAATCTCCCTCTGTGACTAAGGAAGGCCGCTGGAAGAGGTGGCCCTGAATGGAGGGCTAGAGAGGTCAGTTCATGACGCTGTAAAGGCGAAGCCTTGATTGCCTTGGAGATGCCAGAGTCATGGGATCCTGCCAAGGAGAGCTGCTAACAGGAAGTGGAACCAGCTCAAGAGAAAGAAGTATGTTGCAGTCAACAAAGTTGAAAAGAACTGGAAATCTGAGCCGGGCGGTGATAGCACACATCTTTAATCCTAGCACTAGGGGTACAGAGGCAGGCAGATATCTGTGAGTTCAAGGCCAGCCTGGTCTACAAAGCGAGTTCTGGGACAGTCAGGACTGTTACACAGAGAAACCCTAAATGAAAAGCCTAAATGAATAAAGAATTGGAGATCTGAAGATCTTTCTGACATCAGACATGGAGATGCAGAGTTTGGAGTTTCCCAGCTGGCTTTTGGTCTTGCTTTGGTCCAGTATTTCCTCACTATGCTCCCTTCTCTATGTTTTAGAATGGCAGTGTATATCCTGTGCCATTATATGTTGGAAGCATGTGATCTGTTTTTTTGATTTTGGTTTTATAGGGGATTACAGTTAAGAGATTGCAAGAATCTAAGCAGAGACTTTGAACTTTACACCATTGTTGAGACTGTGATCGATTATGGAGACTTGTGAAATTGAACTAAATGTATTTTGCATTATGATATTGCTACAAACTTATGGGATCCAGGAGGTGGAATGCGGTAGTTTGAATATAATTGGCCTCTATAAGCTCATAGGGATAGGTATTATTAGAAAGTGTGACCTTGTTGGAGGAAGTATGTTACTATGGAGGTAGGCTTTGAGGTTTCATATATGCTTAAGCCATGCCCAGTGTCTCAGATCACTTCCTGTTGCCTGTGGATCAAAGATAGAGAATTTTCAGCTCCTTCTCCCAAACCATGTCTGCCTGTATACCACCATATCCCAACATGATGATAATGGACTGAGTCTAGCCCATTAATCCTGCTTTCCTTTATAAGAGTTTCCATGGTCATGGTGTCTCTACATAGAAATTGAAACCCTAACTAAGACAATGCAGAACTATGATGTGGAAACTGCAATCCTAATAAACCCTCTCTTCCCCAAGTTGCTTTTGGTCATGGTTTTATCACATCAATAGAAGCCCTAACAAAGACTCTGTGTGTGTGTGTGTGTGTGTGTGTGTGTGTGTGTGTATGTGAGTGCATATATATATCTGTGTATGTGTGCCTGTCGAGGCCAGAGAATAACCTTGAGTATAATTCGTCTGTAGCCACACACCTTGGTTTTGGAGGCAAGGTCTCTCATTTGTCCTGGAACTTGACAATGAGACTAGGTTGGCAGGCTTGAGAACCCCAAGGACTCCATAGCTCTGTCTCTCCAACATCAGGATTACAAGTGTGAACCATTCATCTAGAATCTTTACTGGCATTCTGTGGATCAGCCTCAGGTATTAATCATTTCACCTGCTGATCTGTCTCCCTAATCTAATCCAGTCATAGCTTATACGTCACATTAGTAACTAAACACAAACTGCAAAATGGATCATGAGGTCTGTGTGCTCTGTTGTGCCCAGATTGCCTCATATCATATATTGTATATAGTGAATATACATCATGCTATATTAGTTAGTAAGTACTTTAATAAATAACTTTTTAATATTCCATCATTATTAGTATTATGATAAATCTAGAGTTAGTCTATGTAGTACTCATGGTTTTAAATTAAAAATTTTGAGTAAAAAGCTATTTATTACAATAGGAACAATTCCTTTTGCTCCTTATTGTTGGATAGAGGCAGCTCTCAGTTGAATAGTGGAGTACCCACACACAGATGTGGTCCTCTGCATTTTTATGTTTGTCTTAGAAGCAGTGTGTCAGTTTCTCCACGATGAGGAGCTGTGTTTTGATGAGGTTTGTACAGGAAGCATAGATAGACTCAGAGAGAATTTACCTATTTACATTTCTCTCCGTGTATTCAGATCTGTGATTGCACACAGTGTCTTGAGCTCACGTGAGCCCTGTAGACGCTCACGTAGTTTTCAGTGCAATTTGCCTGGGTGTCTGTGGGTTCTGTGATATTATACACTATAACCTCTGGCTTTTGGTTGTCTTTGAGTACCCTACAGATGCACAGCTGAGTTTTGTACACTGGATTTGTGTCTTGTACTCGGTTACAACCTGTTATTGTTTTTGTTTTCATGCGTCGAATGGTTAGCAAAATCCTGTATTAGAATATGTATGATCATGTTTGTGGAGAAAACAGTTTTACCTCTCTCTATTGATGTCCTTTTTAGTCTTGAATTTCATTCTTTCTGTGTAGGTGCTTGGTCTGTATGCAGATCTGTGCACCACGTGTGCGGGTGCTTGTGGAGGCCAGAAGGGGGCACCAAATCCCCTGGAACGGGGATGTAGGCAGTTGTGAAGAATCATGTGGGTCCTGTGCACTGAGCCAGGTTCGCTGCAAGCACAGACAGTGGTCTTAACCACTGGGCTCTCTCTCTTGCCCCTGTTGATGTCTTTCCATTGTTTTCCGTTTTCAAAAAAAACGCAGGTGGAACAGAGAAGGTGGATGCGTCCTCCTCTGTGTCCACAGCCCCAGACACTTTTCTAGGCAAAGCACTTAATATTCTCTCCCTACTGTAATCATAAGTTGTCATAGATTGCCTTTCAGATTGAGAGAGTTCTCTTTTTTTCTCCTTGTTTAAGAATTTGTACTTACAAATAGGCATTGGATTTTGTCCATTGCTTTTCCTGAACCTTCTCAGGTGGATCATGTGTTTTCATTTATATTCAGCTAATATAATATTCATAGAGCAAGACACATTTATTTTGACCCTAAATGGCACCCCTGAAATATAACTGGCTGCATTACTTTGCCAGGACTACCATAACAAAATACCCCGGCTGAGTAGACGTGGAGGCAAGAGGTCAAGTCAAGGTGTCCACTGTGCCATTTCCTCCTGAGGTTCTCCTCCTGCTTCTGTGGATGGCCAGCTTGTCACCATGTCCACTCATGGGTGCCCCAAGGTCTGTGTTTTGTTTGCATTCTCTCTCTTTATAAGAGCATTAGTTACGTTAGGTCAGGGCCCAGCAATCTGACCTTTCTTTCCCTAAATTCTTCTTAAAGGGTTCTAACTCCAAATACAGTTGTATTCTGAGATGCTGGGGCTTGAACTGCAAGTTCAGGATTTTGGGAGTGGGAGAACACGATTCAGCCTATGCACCTAGCACTCTGATTTCTCTACAGCTCCTATGTGCTATTTGCATGACATTGACCTACTTTTTTCAGGTTGAGAAAATTCTCTTGAAATCTCACTAAGCGGAGTCATATTTAGCAAGGATAGGTATCATATTTCATCAAATACTTTATATGCCCACTTTACAAAGCCAGGTTGTTAAGTTTAACTGCAAGCACACTAATTGGCTGAGCCATCTTGCTGGCCCAAGTTATCCGTGGCCTTTCAATCAGTTTACAGTGCCAGGCATGGTTTCTCACCTGTGGAGTGGGCCTTAGATCCAATGAGAAAGCAGTTGGTTACCTTCTTAAGTCTTGTGACTATTGTACCAACGGGCACATCTTGCCTGGAGTGAGGTGGCAATATTGCAATATTTCTTCCTCAATTGCTTGGTTGAATTCTCTAATGAAATCAACTGGGCTCAAGGTTTTATTGAAAAAATGGTTTCAAATTACATTTCAATTTCTTAAATACACACAGGGTTATTTGTGGTATCTATTTTTTCTTGTATCTATAGGATTTCTGCTTTTACTAAACTTAGGAGATTTTGCCGTGGTGTCTTCAAACTTTCCCTTGGTTTCATACCTCTTCTTGTTTGTGAATTCCTCTTCACATATACAAGATAGTTTATAGCTGGCCCATAACTCATTGGTGCTTCATTTGTATTTAAATGTATTTTAAAGAAATCTCCAAATTTTCATTTACAATAATTTCTATAACTTTCAGCTCACCAGTCTATTTTTCCCTGCTATGTGTAGTTTGCCATTAGTCCTTTCTGGATTGTTTTTCATCTCACACATTGTGTTTCATCTCTAAGATTTTTATTTGTATCTTTTTAATATTCATTATATCTCTACTTAACATTTTAACCATATAGAACATGCTTAGACTAACTCTTATAATGTCCATATCTACTGATTATACCCAAAATCTCTATTATTTTTTTAAAAATTAAATTTATATTTTCTCCTAAGTTATATTTTCCTGATGTTTTCTTCTGTGCCTGAGAAACTTGGAGTCTATGTCAGATGTGTGTTTGAGTTGCTGCCCCTGGAAACTAGCGTTCATTCCTGTAAGCACTCTTGACAGTTACCCTAGGATTAAGTTGTGTGGACACAATGGTCCTTTGGAACTGTTAAAATGTGTTAGTTGGGGTGTACACAGTGCTGCCTCTAGGGTTGTTCTCCATAAGCCTGTCATGTACTTAGCTACTTAAAGTTCCCTAATCGTGGGGGAACATGTATTGCTATCCCTGTTGTGAGCACCGGTCATTGTTACCACAGAGTAAAATTTCCAATCTTCAGGTAGGTACAGCCCACCTGCTGATCAGTACTTCTGTTAAGGAAGGATGCATTAGAGATTTTTTCCTGTGCAATCCTCTGCTCGTTAGTTCTGTAGCAAGCTTTTGCTGCCTTGATGCACAGGATCCACATAGCTCTCTCCACTGTTCCTCGGAATTTGTTAGCCTCTGCCGTCTCCCTGTAAAATGCCGGCATTGTCCACTGTGAGGGACTGCAGCATCTCCCCCATCTCCAAAAACCCTTGTCTTCTTTATGCCATGCCTTCTTCTTGTTCCCTGGAGCACTGTCACACAGTACATCTATGCATAATATGTAATATATAAATATCTCATAATGTATATATGTGTATATCTATGTATATATACATATAAAATATCCTCATGTCTCCTCATCATCACAGCTCAACTCTTGTGCTGTGGGGTCCTTATGTAATTAAGAATTATTTGAATACAGACACCACGATACCTCAACGATCTATTTGATAACCAAAAGGGGTACTTTATGCCTAATCGGACAGTTGCGTATATAGTGTGGCTATGCCATTTCTTCAGCCCTGGAGCTTCTGCTTTCAAGTGAGGACACAGAAAAAGAAAGGGCAGAAGCGTGCTCAGAAACGCTGAGACGGCAAGGAGTGGAGCTGGAATCTGAAGCAAGGAGCTCTGGTTTCAGCATCTGAAACCTAAGCATCATTCTGTTCTAATAACTGATGAGTCTATTGACAGGTGGCAAGAGATACTGGGGGGGTGGGGAATGAGGGTGACTAAGATCAAACCCAGTCCAGTTTGTGAAGACTTGCCTGACAAAGTATTGGAAAAGGCTGTGTGTGTCTGTGTGTCTCTCCCTCTGTGTGTGAGGCTGTGTGTGTCTGTGTGTCTCTCCCTCTGTGTGTGAGGCTGTGTGTGTCTGTGTGTCTCTGTGAGTGTGTGTGAGGCTGTGTGTGTCTCTCTGTGTGTCTGCGTCTCTGTGTGTGTGAGTCTGTGTGGTATCTGTGTATCTCTGTGTGTGTTTGTATGTCTCTTTGTGTTTGTGTATGTCTATATGTCTGTATGTGTGTCTCTCTGTGTGTGTCTGCGTGTTTCTGCGTGTGTGTCTGTGTGCCTCTTTGTGTTTGTGAGTCTATGTGTATGTGTGTGTGTCTGTGTGTGTTTGTGTATGTCTGTGTGTGAGTGTTTATGTGTGCCTGTGTGTATTTCTGTATGTGTGAGTGAGTGTGAATACATGCCTGTACACACACTGGTGTGTGAATTCACAGCATGCACAGTGGTAGGGTGGAAAGAAACTTATTTTGGGAACTTGTGAAACACATCTCTAAATGTCTCAAATATCAAAATTTGTGATTCTTCTTGGGGTGAGGTTAAGTTTTTAAAATTATTTTGTAAATTTTTGAGATTATAGTATAATTACATCATTTCCCGATTCCCTTCCGCCCTTCACATCCTCCCATGGACCTTTCTTGTTCTCACATTCATGGGTTCATTTTTTTTGTTGTTGTTGTGGAAGGAGTAAAGCTCTTTTGTGTAGCCTTTATATTCTGTTTTGTAATGTAATAGAAAGAGCCACTGGGTCTGTGTCTGTTTTTAATCCATCTTCCAAACTCACGTTGCTGATGTGTCCTGCTTTAAAGGCTGTGAGAGTAAACAGAAGCGGCTTGGGAATTGTGGGGAATCTAAATCTACATCCTGTTGGGGATAATCATTTTGTACACTGTGTGAAAATGTATCTCTGTCCTTTCTCGCCTGCCTAAGGTACCTCCTGATTGGTTTACTAAATAGCTGAATGGCCAATCGCTAGGCAGAAGAGGATAGGCAGGACTTCTGGAAGAGATAGGAACTCTGGGAAAGTATCTGAGGTGGGAGATTTGCAGCCAGATGTGGAGGAAGTCAGTCATACAGTACTGAAGAGAGATAACAAGCCTTGTGTTAGAACATAGATTATTATAAATGGGTTACTTCCAGTTTTAAGCGCTAGTTGGGAACAAGTCTAAGCTAAGGCCAAGCTTTCATGATTAATAAAAAGTCTCCATGTCTTTATTCAGGAACTGGTGCTACAAAGAAAGCCTGCTTATAACATCCCATTGTTTTAAATCACAGACCTTGCTCAATTAGTTGGGGTTCTGTTTTCTCTTTTTTTGATCAGCATAAAAGCATGGCATTCTAAAAAGCATGAAAATTGTCCTAAATCAGTGCAAAGATCCAAAGACCTAATGGCCTCCATTACTTAAAGGTGCCTGATAGCTAACATTAATTCTGGGAACATCCTTGTCCCTTTGACACACCCGGAGCAGAAAGCGTAATCCACTCTAAACAGGGGCTGTAGAAGAGGAGAGAGGTTCAGGATCAGGAGCCATGAGGACGGACACATTCAGCAGAAGTGAAAGGAAGAATGAGGCTGCAGGATGAGAGACTTTCCAACTCAGTTCTCGCGTGACATTTAAAAGTGAGAGAGCGATTCGAGAACGCACAGAAGTGAGGCTATTTATTAGCAGACTTTTAGCAGTTTCTCATCAAGCAACACACGTGGTGTTTAGTGTTCCTAATGAGTTTCACTAGGGTTATTTTTACATTTGGGGACATCTGTGGAGTGGTAAATGTGTTCCTAAATATTAGTTATGATTATAAGGAAATGTGTTAGTATTTGGCACCAGGTTTGGGGCTAATATATTAATCAATGATTTCAATTATACATTATCCTTATTCTTTTTAACCTTTATCCCTAAGCAAAGAGGTGACCGTATCCATGGTCTAAACCTAGGAGGGTTTATCCTATGTTTAATTTTTTTATAACCTATGTCCAAATTTTGTCACTACCCCTACACCATTTTTAAGGAAGGCACAATATACTAGGCAGAGAGCATCTTATGTAAATGTAGCATACACTAGATGCACAAACCATTTTTGCCCTTTTCTTTTTCTTTCTTCATCATCTTCTGCTTCCCTCTCTTTCTTTCCAGGTCAATAGCAGGTTAGGAGATGAAGTCAGACACCTGTGGCCGAGAGGCCAGTGCACCGGCTCCAATCCTTCGGCTGCTCAGGCTTCTCACAGAGAACGCAGTTATCAAACTCTGGAGAGCTCTGTGAAGGATGGCACCCTATGACTTCACATGCTTTGATTCTTGAATGATGCACGATGGTGTACACCGGACTTACAGCCACAAGGGCATTTTGGTTTCTGTCCTTCTCAAAAGCAGGCTGTGATCTGAACGCATCACCCCTGAAACCTAGAAGACGATCCCTTAAATACAGACTCAGAGAACGTGGAGGGTGCTCAGCTGCGTTAGAGAACACATGTGTCATCTTTCAGAGTTAACTTCCAGAGGGCTTGATTACTCCATGGAGTGATCCTGTGCCGTCATTGATGAGGTGGGTTGTAACCAGATCTTTGGAATTAGTTCTCCTGTAGAATGTAGATATGTCCCATTTCCTTGGAAAAGTGAGTACCTTTGAAGAGCAGGTTGAAAAATAAACCTTGCCAAGACACCCATGTTTAATGCTTGGGAGCAGTTCAATGTAAGACAAGAGAAACTTGGCAGATACTGAAAAATAACATTAAGGGAATTGAGATAGAAGTTACCCTGAATTTGCCAGTGGCCAAGTATGTTCACAAGGGTCCTTGTTCAAGGAAGGCTGGATATTTTGAGTAAGGAAATGACCCAAACAGAAAACCATGTGAAGATGCCACACTGGTGACTTTGAAGAGGGAGGATGGATCCTTGAGGATCTAGAAAAGGTAAGGAAATTGAATTTCCTTCTCAGGCCTCTATAAGAATTTAGTAGTGCAGGTAAAAGGAGATAAGAAATGGGAGACAGAATAATGGGGGGGTGACTCCAATATGATGCAGAAAGGGAGTCAATAGAGAGGAAGAAGTGGGAAAGAGACAAATAACATCAAGGTTCTTTGATAAAGCTCCAAAGATACATACTACTTTATATTTCCCAAATTATGTGCTACACACACACACACACACACACACACACGCACACACGCACACACTACACACACACACACACACACACACATACATGCAGGAAAGCACTCATAAACAAAATAAAAAAAATATAAAAAAAGTGCTTGCTAAACAAGTATGGGGTCTTGAGTTCCAATCCTAGCACCCTTAGGAAAAATGTTGGACACAACCCTGTGTACCTGTAGTCTGGGCACTGTCAAGAGTAGTGACAGGAGAATCGCTGGGCATTGCTGGCCACCAGCCTAGTTTCAGGTTTCATGAGAGACCCTTGTCTCAAGGGAATGAGGCAAAATGGTAAGGAACCTGGCATCCTTCTGTTGCCTTTGCATTGTACCTGTAAATGTTCACACACCACATATGTACAAACACATCTGTACACAAACATACACTGCACACACAACACTTATGCATATGCACACATACAAAATAAATAAAGACATAACTAATTAAAAAAGGTGGGTCCTCGGTCATTCATTTAGAGAAAGTTGTTTGTTTAGCTGCTCACAGTACTCTCTGGCTTGGACCCCTTTTATTGCTTCTATATACCCAAGACAGCAAAGAACAAAGAATTGAAAGTTACAGAAAAGCCTTATTCCATACCTCAAGTTTTAACCATGCTGAAGAAACATTTTCACATGTCTGGTGGCATACACTTTCTTTGAGCATTTGCATCTCTGCCTTTCTTTGCCTAGCCTGATTAAAATAGCATTAAAATAACAGTGTGAAAAATTTGGATGGCAGAAGGAAAAATAAACACAATTAAAAGATTTTGATTCAGTATGACATATGTTTATGAAACTTCTGGGTACAGACCAAATATATATCTTTGTCAACAATTTATTTTAACTTATTGAAAAATTTATAGGCTAAGTAATTTTTTAAAAAGTCATTTTTTTTTTTGGCCAGGTGAGGTGGTGCATGCCTTTAATCCCAGAACTTGGGAGGCAGAGGCAGTCAGATCTCTATGCGTTCAAGGCCAGCCTGGTCCACAGAGTGAGTTCCAGGACAGCCAGGGCTACACACAGAGAAACCCTGTCTATACCACCCCCCAAATTCATTTATTGTTGTTGAGACTAGGTCTTCCTCTGTTTCTCAGTGTCTTAGTTATTTTTCTGTTGCTGTGAGAGACGCCATGTCCAAGGAAACTTAAAGAAGAGAGAGTTTATTGAGATTTACAGTTTCTGAGGGAGAGTCCATGATCATCATGGCAGGAGCATGGCAGCAGGTGGGCAAGCTTGGTGCTGGAGCAGTAACTGACAGCTTGGTGTCCCGATCCACAAGAGTGTGGCTGAGGGAGATCCCTGGGAAGGGCATGGACTCTTGAAACCTCAATGCCCACTAGTGACACACCTTCTCCATGTAGGCCCTCCTAATCCTTCCCCAACAATTCCACCAACTGGTGATCACGTATTCAAATATATGAGCCTATGGCAGACATTCCCTAAGCCATCACATCCAGGATAGCCTCAAATCCTCCATCCTCCTGCTTCATGTTAGTAGCTTTGCAAGTGGGCATAGTGCACACTAACATGCCATGCTAAGTAGTCTAATTTTGGTTGTATTTGTTTTTTTTTCTGTCAGGCAGACCTAGAATGCAGGATCTGAATGCTGGGATTGCAGGTGTGTTCTGCCAAACCCAGATACATTTATCAGTTCTTAAACAAGGGTAGAATTTATGGTGGGTGGGACTAAATGAAAAGCTTTTAAACAGTAGGAGAAGCCTTTCTTTATAATTCATTTATCCCCATAAGCTGTTGGTGGTTTTCTGTTGGCTTAGTGGCCACACATGAATCTACTGATATTTTAATTCTCATTGAGACCCCACAATCCCTCAGTCAGGACTGGCCACTCGGGCTGTGGTCTGGTGTGGCTTCTGATCCTGTGACCCAGCTCTGCTGCGGCCACAACCTGTAGGTTTAAGTTAAGTCTCTATCGTTCTCATCTCCAACACACCCGGCAGCAAAGAGAGGGGCTGACACGGGCAGTTTTAGACCAGACCAAGCCTGAGCCAGGCTCCACAGTAGTTCAAGGACAGGGACTGGGACTTGTCCAAGCCTGTCCAAAAATGAAAAACTGTAGCTTTGACTAACCCATGACTAGCCGTAGCCAATTAAGATAAACTGATAAGATTTCCACTTGCTTAAACCAATCATACCTAAAATGACCTAACTTCCTTAGACACTCCCCTCAGTAATACCTAAAAGGCTTATCCTTCTCGGGGTCATTGGCATCTTGCCTTTCTGTAGGATGGTCGGCCCTGCATGCTGGTATAATAATAAAAAAAAACTCTTTGCTTTTGCACTGGATATGGTCTCTTGGTGGTCTTTGGGGGTCCTGATGCTGGGTATAACAAAAGGCTGGAGTGAAAACCTGCTAGCTCAGAGAGATTGAGTAGCAACTAGCTGACCTCGCTTTTTGGCTGGAGACACAGCAAGAGTCACATCTCTTCCCTTATCCACCAAGAGGAAGTCTAAACTCCAGTCCCGCCCTTTCCTTCCTGTGCTTCTGCTCTATCCAGATTGCTGTCTTCTTTAGGCCAAGTCCAGGAAGCCAGTCACTGGCTCTGCCCCTAATTCAAGGTGTCACTTTAGTGTGTAGTCTCAGAAGTGTTAGAGTACAGTCAAAAGATCCCCCAAGTTATTCCCCACTTATTGATTTTAAATTGTTGAAAAGTCTACTTTGCCTGTGCCGGAACCAATACCATAAGACCCTCTAAAGGTGAATTTCAATGTACTGACATGAGGGCAGGCTTTCTCCATGTTTTCTCAAGTCCCTGTGATCCCAGTGACTAGTCTTTCTTTCTCTCCCGTCTTCACTGACACATCTTACAATTATCAGCCACGCCTACTGTATCTTGATTATTAATTCATCCAGCTTCTGTTACAAGGGATCAAGCAGTTACTCCTTTTGAACAGTCACTTCCCTGGAAATAACTGACAGCAGACCCCCAGCCTCTGTAAACACAAGCGGATGTGCTGCTGTGCAGGCACCTTTTGTCACTTTCTGGTTGTTGGGATTTATTTATATTTTGATGGACGGGTATATTACGAACCTGTGGACCTTGCCAGGTTTTCAGGTATCAAGTCAAAAAGCCTTGCTGGAAAGAATGCTTGGCACTGCAACACAGAGAATGCCCAACGATGCATCATATATTTTTAATAGATATATGTTTTAATAAACATTTGCCTCCTAAAGCAATGGCTTTTCAAATAAGCTTTCGCCTTGAGCCATGTAGCTACCCAGCTGTGAGTTTTACAAGGCGACAATCTCCACATCATTAGATGTTATGACTAATACCCCAGCAACGGAAATCATAGCTATTTACAGGCACATAAAAAGTTAAAATGACATTTAAGGTGTACTTCCCTCAGGAAAGGGTGCTAGTAAAACAATGCCATGATTTGCTTGTTGATGTCTTATAGAGTTCCTTTGCAAAACAAAAGGCAAATTAGAAGACAGCACTACACAGACACCCAATATCCGGGCAACCTTGACAGCAAGCCAAGGTTGCCCCGAGTCCAGACCTCACTGCCTGTGGACGTCTCTACTTCATGAAGACTTCTGTTGATTTGCTAGCTGTATATTCACAGCCTTTTGTATGTAGCGTAACTGTATCCCTTCAATTTTCTGTCCCGTTCTCCTGATTCCAACATGGAATTTGTTTGCCTCAAACACTTGGTGAGTCTGTTGTGAATTTTACTAGAGAAATTGAAAGTAATTTTGCACCTTAAAGTAGTAGTTCTCAACTGTGGGTCATGACCCCTTGCGAGGTGGAATGACCCCTTTGCAGGGGTGGCCTAAAACCACCAGAAAACACAGATATTTATATGACAATTCATAAGAGTAGCAAACTTACAGTTATGAAATAGCAATAAAAATTTATGATTGGGGTTACCACAACGTGAGGAACTGTACTAAAGGCTGCAGCATCAGGAAGTTCAGGAACCACTGCCTTGCAGCTTTCTGCCCTTTTTCTGGTCTCGCCTACCTCTTTTTTTTTAAATTGTCTTCCTCCCCCTCTTTAACATTTCTCTCTATTTTGCTCAGAGCAGAGTTTGCCTCCACCTTTCCCTACTCTTGTCTCATATTCCGTCAGTTACTTCTCAAAGTTCCAAAGTGCTTGCAGGGCTAATCTCAAGCAAACAGTAACCATTTTCCCATCTTATTTCATGACCAAAGACTTATTTTCTGTCCAAAGTTTTTCTTCTCTCGTAGCCACTGAAGTAGACACTGATGAGAAATTTCTCTTCAAAGGCTCTCTTGCCTTTCTTATCTTCTGGGCATGTGCAGAAAGGAAGCGAAGGAGGAAGAGCAGCAAGAACAAGATCTTAGGATGAGCAGCTGCTAGAGAGGAAGCCAGCAGTTCCTTTCCTGTCTCTAGTGCAATGTGAAAATGTTCAGCACAAAGGAGGTTTGCCCCTCCACAGTCTAACTTGTGTAACCCCAGAACCTCATTGAGTAAGCAATCCAATCTCATCTTTTCTTTTTTCTTTTACTGTAAATCTCTATCATCCAAAAGATCAAGGAGTGACCATCTTCCTTCCTCGTTATTCTGGCTCACTACACAGGAAGGAGCTTTGCAGGTGGGAAATGTGGGACAGAGTAACTGTTCTGCTTGCCACCTCTGGCTTCTCCCAGGTGACCTCTCCAATTAGAAGCGTAAGATGAAGGTATTTGACTCAACTCTAAATTTTCTATAAATAAAAAATTTAAAGTACAGCTTATCTGATTGGACTCTGATTATGCCAAGTGTAAGCAATTTGCTTCTGGTTACATGACTTAGGAGACTGTACTGAAATGTATTTTATTTTAAAATCAAGATTTATGGGTAGATTCTCCTTTAACACTGCTCCCTCTTTTAACCTAGTAGATGCAGACATTATCCCAGCCCTGGACAATGTGGGATGGTTGGTGAGTATCTCAGACATCCTTGAATAATGCAAGTTGGTGGAGTATTTCTTTACCCTGACTTTTATTTGGCACGTTTTCAGAATGATGCCGGAAGAACTCTTACTCTCTGAACTTGATGATGAAGCTTTAGTCCCAGAAACCATTTCAAGCAGCGGTTGGTTACTACCGCACAAAATATGGGGCAATCTTCCATTTTCTATGCTCTTATATTTTATGTCTTATGTCCAATCATTTTTTGGCTTCTTTTGCTTTAATTGCAATAGTATCATTGGATCCATACCTTGTTCTTAGTCATTTAAAATGACTAGAACATTTTTACAATGAATGAAACAATCTTGAGACCTTTTTTTTAGTTCCCTATAGTTTTGTTAATATTTACAAAATAGAAGAAAGCAGGTTACTGGGTACCAAGATAATAGAGTTGTCTTTCTGCCAGTGCAAATTCAGATGAGTGAATTTGGTTGCTCCCAAAAACTGGAGAGCTAGTCCTTTTGATTTGATTTCCCTGTCCCATGCTATCTGTAGGAATCTTGGGCTCACAACGCGACCATCCTGGTACCTGCTTCTCCTTTGCCTGAGGTCCATCACCCAGCCCTGTTTGCACAACACACACTCAGCTTCAGCTAAGTCTTGAAAGACTTTGCAGGTTATGACATTCCCCTAAATGTGCTGAGGTTTCCTTAACCTTTCATAAAACATTGTGATCTTTATGGACTGTATCATATTGTGCAGTAATGTGCTTTATTGTCCACAGAATAAGCTTTTCTTAAAGATAATTGGAAAGCTGGAAATGGCTGCTATCGACTGATTTTTAAAAAATACATTATTTCTGAAATAGGGCTGGTGTAATAATGACCCTATCTGTTCAAGATTTAAGATTTGTCTTGGCAGAGAAAATTGATCCATTTCACCTTTGTCTAATGGAAATTTTTATCTAGGATTATCTGTTTATGTAAATGAATGTCCCCGTGAAAAGGGAACTTGAGGGGGCTGTAAATCTTGGTGACACTTCAGTTTCATAGGGGAGAAATTGGAAAGGATTCTAGTATTCATCTGCCCGAAATTGGTTATAAAAACAAAATTATCTTCTCGTACCTGCAGCATCTGATGTTTTCTGAAATTTCATTATATTTCTGAATAATCCAGAGAGTCGTGGGAATAGTGCTTTGACATGACCTCAATCAGGAGTTGTTTTTACTTTTTAAATTTTATAGTCACTTGCTAATGTGTTTGCTTTCCTGCCTTTTTAAGGATGAGATTGTTTTCTGTACCAGGTTAGGAGTGTTCAGCCATCAAGGGCTAGTTATCTGCAGGTAAATGAAATGAAATGTATTAGCAGACTATCCACAATTTTCTCTCTAAAAATATCATGACTAATATAAATTTTTTCTGTGAATCAAAATATTGGGGTCTGAATCAGAACTGCTGTACATTTAAACAATGTGTTTTCACAATGATTGTTGGACCACACTTACATTGGTACTTATTAGAAGTTACAATGTAACAGCTTGGTTTATTTTTTCAAGTCAAAGAGAAAAGAAAGACAAAACTCATCATCATCATCAACGTTACTTTTTAATTTCTTCTTTGAAAATGAATGTGTAATTCCTTAATAGAGACCGCTAACTTCCTTATCCAATGCCTATTGGAATTGCACTGTTTTCTGTTCCTCTTGCAGTCGTTTCTTCAAAGTCTCTCCCCTTTCCATAATATTTGAACTGTTTCATTGGGAGTCAAACAAATAGCATTACGTTGTATTTAAGATGATGTAAATGTTCTATTTAACAGTGTGATGCAGGGACTGAAAATTGTCAAGAACTTGTAGTTTTACAGCATGGTTTCTTCACAACAAGCAGTGAGCACTGAGCAGCCAGGAGGAGTGCTTGCTGCCTGGAATATAAACTCTACCACTCTTATGCCCATGGAAATTTGTTTCATTGCTATTAGTAGGTTATTAGTAGATCCAGTAAAATTAGCAAAACTAAAATAATGTTATTTTGGAAACTCACATCCAGGTTTATCACTGCATCTGCCTTTTTGTATTAAATGGACACACACACACAACACACACACACACACACACACACACACACGTAGGCTATAGCGTCTCTGTTTTCAGGGCACTGAAGGAAAGTGTATAGTGTGTGGGTAAATATGGATCAGTTATGCTGGGAAGAGACTGAAGCTAGGGGTAGGAGACTTGGGGAACCATAGTGATGTCACTGTAGTCTCCTACCTCATTTCTCCCTCCTTATAAGGAAAACTGAAAACCTGTGTCATCTGTGACCTGTGACACAGGTTACCTTGTTGGTAGTTGAGGGGAAGAGACCAGGGGCTTGTCAGTGGCTACACAACTTTTTAGGGCTTCTCTCTGTCTCTGTCTCTTTCTCATTCTTCCCCTTTCTTTTCCTCTCCCTTCACCCACCTCTCTTTCTCATCCCTCATCCAGTGTTCCCCCATGTAGCCACGGCTAGTTTTAAAATCTCCAGATCTCCTTGCCTCAGCATCTAGACCACCAGAATGACAGGCATGTGGCATCATCCTGCCTAGACAGAGCTTGATTGGAGCACGTACACAGGATATATACTAGATAGAAATTATCCAAAATATTAGTTTAATGCCTTGGTGTTTAGTTGGATGTATAAAATCCAATTGTTTTATATATGTAATATTCCTTTCAATGTTAAAAATCCCCGAATGCCAGCTTTTGCACAAGAGGACTAGGAAAAATTGTGTTTGAATTGTTTTTCATTATTGTATTCGTGGCTTTTTATTGTCAACATGACATGACCCTAAAACCACCTGGGTAGGGGAGCCTCAACTGAAAAATGAACTTGATCTGATTAGCCTGTGGCTGTGTATGTGAGTGACTGTCTTGATTGGTGATTGACGCTGGGGGGCCTGGCCCACTGTGGGCAGCATCATCCCCCGGCAGTGGGTCTGGGTTGTAGAAAGCTGCTGAGCATGAACCAGTAAGTGAGCCAGGAAGAACCATTCTGCCGTGGTTGGATTTTACCTTGATTCCTGCCCCAACTTCTCTCAGCAACAGACTGTGGCCTGGAAGTGTGAAATGAAATAAACCCTTTTGTCCTTGAGTTGCTTTTGGTCATGGTGTTTATTCACAGCGACCATCAGGACTTAACGAGAGAATGAATGCTAAAATGTTTTGACAACTGTCAACCGCATTGCAAAGTGATGCAATTATTAAACAGAATTTTTATGCTGGCTGGGACCTTTATGTCTAGTTCAAGGCTGGTCTTGTAATTTTAAAGATTAAAAATGTGTAACATTTTAGTTTGATTCTCTCATTGGTGGGAAGGGCTCTATGATGTAAAAAGGCTCAAAACTGTTCTCCTCTACTGAATGGCAAATCTTTCATTTGAGTGCTCAAGTTTATAAAAAATGCAAGTTATAATGCTGTTATATAAAAACATCACTTTTAAATAACAAGCCCCTTTCTCCAGGTTGCTTGAAGTTATTCCAAGTGTTTTCACATAGAAGTAGTATTGAATTGTGAGATTAGTTACTATGAACAAATGTGAAGCCAGGAAGCTTCCTCATATTATTCCAGAAATGTCAGACATTGAGGGAACACTTTTTTTTTTTTAAAAAAAAAGGATTGTTTTAGAAAGGGGGGCGGATATTTAGGGACCTACGAGTCAGAGAGGCCTAAGGCACAGGGAGTGGCCAGACTGTTTGTTCTTGTGAGGTAATGAGGGACACGAGTGTGGATTCAGGCAGGCCTGGGCTTGAGTACGGACTCTGGCTCGCTCTTCATGGCATGGCACACATAGTTACGTTTCACTTGCTCTAGTAGCAAAATATGGATGCTTGTTTGCCTGTCAGAGTCATGAGGGCTCTGTGAGATGTCAGTGAAGGGGCAGCTCATTCAACATATGCTAAGTCCCTTCTCCCTCCGCTGAAGCTTTGGAGTGGGATGCCGGGAGTTGAAGGAGTTTGATACAGAATAACACCATTTCCTGCCAAAGAATCAATCCAGAGGAAATTATGTTATTCTCTCTCTCTCTCTCTCTCTCTCTCTCTCTCTCTCTCTCTCTCTCCGATCTATCCATTAATCAATCTATCCATCCATCTATCTCAATTTTGTTCCTAGCAAAAGCTGACCTGCAGAAACGGCTTATCTCTGCAGTAGTAAGCAACTTCTTAATACAAAATCCCAGGATCAGAGAGAATACTCCACTCGAGAAAGAAGTAGCCATGGCCTCCCACATGGGTGCCTGCCTCTGCAGCCTTGAGGTGCTGTGAAGGCAGTATTTCTTTAGTTTTCCTTAGATAGTTCCACCTGTGAGGGTGGGAAGTAGAAAGCAACTAAGCCACTATGGTAGTTCTCCCTCTAAACTGATGAGTCTGATACATACCCTTGACTCCCTTGTGAAGTGAGAGAGCAGAAGAGGAAGGCCAAGGATACTACAGGAATGGGCACAGCACAGACTCTAAAGGGCATGGATTTCCTCAACACCCAGCACAGGGGCATGGAACATGCTTGATGATTGTGTGAGTTTGCGTTTATCCCCAATGAAGCCTCATTTGTCAGATGAGGCCATCATTGTAGGCAGTGAAAAAAATTTTAAAGTAAAATCTCTTCTACATGGAACAAACACCACTGTTTTACTGCACAATGATTAGCATGCCAAGTACACCACCACTGTCAAGAACTAAGCCTTTCGCCGGGCAGTGGTGGCGCACGCCTTTAATCCCAGCACTTGGGAGGCAGAGGCAGGCGGATCTCTGTGAGTTCGAGACCAGCCTGGTCTACAAGAGCTAGTTCCAGGACAGGCTCCAAAACCACAGAGAAACCCTGTCTCGAAAAACCAAAAAAAAAAAAAAAAAAAAAAAAGAACTAAGCCTTTCATAGTTCAGGGCTGTAGGGTTGAACTTAGACCAGTCAAGAGGCATCAACCTGCCCTTCAAGGCACCATGCCTTCATTACTTGCCAATCTTCTTCTGCCATTTAGTGATCTTGGCTGAGCTCAGTGAGACATCGCAGAGGTCTCTCTTTGGCCACACACATCTCTGAGCTGCTTTGCTGAAGTCCATGTTGAAGTGTGGAGAGCTAGGATGATGGAGAGGACAAAGCTGAACCACAGATGTGCTCTACTTATTTAATAAAGATGGTATTGTATTACAGAGATTCAGGTTTCATTCTGGTGTTCTTAAATTTATTTTGTTGTTTCTCTCTACCCCCTTTCCAGTGTCTCCCTCTCTCCTCAGTAACCTCTGCCCCAGGAGCCTTCTCTCTATTTTTCGTGTCACATGGACCTTTTACCCTCCCCACTTTCTCACATCTTTGCCCCCTCAGGGTCTCCCATCTAGTCTCATAGCCACACCCACTCTCAACATCCCTGCACATCCCATGTACACACAAACTTTAAAAGGTTGGATCTAGATAGGCAGTGCTGGCACACACCTTTAGTGCCAGCACTTAGGAGGTAGAGGCAGGTGGATTTCTGAGTTTGAGGCCAACCTGGTCTACAGAGAATTCTAGGATAGTCAAGGCTACACAGAGAAACCCCCATCTCAAAAAACCAAAAGTAAAAAGGTAGGTTGTTTGTATAAGAACAAACGGACCAATGAAATGAACAGACAGCTCTCCAAAGAAGTTAGAAAGGCCAATACAGGTTTTTTTTTAAATGTTCATTATCCTTAGCAATTCTAGAAATACAGATAAAAAATACTTTGAGACTCCGAGACATCCCAGTTAAGATGGATGTGAACAAGAGAACACACAGTGACAAACGCTGGGGGGCGGTAGAGGAAGATGACCCCTTCCTCATCTGCTGCCGGCAGGAATGCGAACCACCGCGACCACTGTGGAAATCAGCATGGAAGTTCCTCAGAATGGCCCAGCTGTATCACTCCCGAGCACAGACAAAGAGGACACTATTCCTACCACGGAGACACGTGCATATTTGTGCCCACTGATGCTCAATATACATAGTAGCAAGGAGAGGGAATCACCTTGGAGCCCATCAAGAGAACTGGTAATGTAATTGTGGCATGTATATACTGTATTATTTTACTTAGTTCTGCAGGAAATGAAATCATGAAATTTTCAGTAAAATTGATAGAACTGGGGACTATTCTATTAAGTAATGTTATGTGTCTCAGAAAGATAAACACTTAGGTAAGTTTTAAGAACAAATATTGGTAACCAGCTTTCTCACCTGTCATGATCACTGGGAGTACATTTGTATTTCGAAATCAAACCATAAAAAACTTACACTATTTAGCCTACATTTTCGTTGTTAGAGTCTTCTTGGCAAATGTTACTGTAGCCATCTAATCATCTGTATTCTCCAGACAGGGTAAAAGCAAAGACCCAGACAATTTTCTTGATAGATCAGAATTCAAAAGGAACAGCAGGAATGCTAGAGGCTAGTCTGGGTGGGGGACACACACTCTGCATGAACTCTTAATTTTAGTCAGCCATGCTGAGAACAGAAGTCTTTGCCAACTGGTTAGATCTAAAATAAATAAATATGCTCTTGGCAGAATGGGAAGCCAGGCATCCCAGCAATGAAATCAGCATATTTATCATCCCAAATGCGAAGGGCATCTTCTAAAGCTTGAGATTTGTCCAGGAAGGGTGAAAGAAACTTTGTATTTGTAGATGTCCCCTAACCTCTTTAAGTGACGGGAGATATAGCCCTGCAGGACTGTATCTTTGGTCCACAGAATCTATCCAGTGTTCCTGAGGTAGAGTTTTCACTAGAAGATTCTTGTTTCATAAACTCCAAGTAAAAGGATGGAAGTCACCTAGTCTGAGAGACACTTGTCATCGGAAGTCTAGAATATTATGTCTTCTCTGTCTGGTATGTTTTTTTCTATTACTTCTTGTGAGTTTTTCTACCTCACAATATGTGTACAGGATTTTGTTTCATTGTTGTTGTGATTATTGTTGTTGTCATCTGTTTACCATATATAATACCTCTGAATGCTCCACTCTTAAAGTTTATGATGGAAAGTTTGATTTTTATGAAATATAATGATTTAATATGTCTGCTTAAAAATAATTTATTTTAAGGAATAAAACATTGCAGATATCTGAGTATTCCCCCTCTGTCGATTCCCCTCTTTTAATCACATGACTAGTTACTGCTGGCACTTGTACTTTTTATTTCAGTGCAGTACAGTATACTCTCACACACATGGATGCATTCACATGCTGGTACTAGTCTGATGTAAACCTGATGGAGGACCATTATTGCATGTGCTGTGTGCAGTGACTCTGTATGCACTGTTTTTATGAGTGCTGATCATGTATAGATGCAGAGCTATGACTTATCCATTTATGATATCAGTTGATTGTAAAGATGCATCAAAGCTTCTTATCAATCCTGCTTCACTACACTTGGTCATTTAAGGTGTTAGTTTTCTTCATTTCAATTTTCATTAATACTTCTTGGATCAAAAACGTGTTTGAGGCTAGCCTGAGGAACACAGTGAGCTTATGTTTTTAAAATTCCTTGTAACTGTATTCCCTTAAAAAACTCAAATGTTATTGTACTGAGACTATTTAACGTGAGATCCATTCCCTTGGTGGATGTAATTAATTTCAAAAGTATACAATAAATTCCTACAAATACATAATGTGGAAAAAACTAACAAAGCAAAAAATAATTTGCAGGATTTGAATAGATATTTCTCAAATAGTTATATGAAAAGTTCTCAGCAGGAGCTCGTCATTAGAGAAATGCCAGAAAAACAGGTATCACTGCACTCCTGAGCATAGCTGGCTCTCAAAAGTCGACAAATCGAAAGTGCTAGATAAAATGCAGAGAAAGTGGGATTCCTTTGCTAGAAGATGTGGAGCCAGCATGGGGTTCCTTCAGGGGCTACAAGTAGAAAGGGCACGTGTTTCAGTATTTTCGTTCAACAAAAAATGTCTGAACCATGATTTCAGGAAATATTAGCAACCTCTAATTTAGCGCATCAATATTCACAAAAACTCTGGCAGGCATATAAGTATACATAAGTTAAATAAAAATTCTCTTATTAATAATTTGCAGTTTTCAATATACCTCCACAGTTCAGCTTATTCCCATATATTTGGTTCATTTTGATATAACTGTAAAAGGGATTGTTTTGCTGATTTATTTTTTAAATAGTTGTGAGTATATATATTGAGAATTTTGTATCCTTGAACTTTATTGAATTACTTTTTTAATGCTAAAGGGAGACTGCTCATTTATTTCCTGGCCATCCAGGATTTGTGTATCAGAAGTTTGGGTACTCCATGTTCACATTTTCGTTCATTTCTAAAAACTTTAAAATTTCTTCCATGAGTTTGAGTATTATGTATTATTGATTGTTTGTTTATTTATTTATTTATTTATTTGTGAAAGTTCCATGGGCTGTTGGAATGATAAAAATGTGTATTCTGATGTGTTTATATAAACTATCCTATAGATGTTAGATGTCAATTAGGCTTAGTTGACCTTATGATGTCATTTAACTTAGATATGTATCTCTACTTTGTCAGGATTAGTTGCATCAGTATACAAAATGAAAGGGAGGGATTTAAGTTATTCCTGTTATTATTTTGGGGTGATTTTGTCTCTTTATATTGAGGAGCATTTGTTTTATAAACCTGAATGCACTCGTGTTTACTGAGTATAGGCTGAAATGTTCTTTTTGTGAATCATCCCCTTAATCAGTATGAAATGACTTTTATATCTTCCAATTAATTTTAGTTTAAAGTCTGTTTCATCAGATCTTAGAACAGCAACAAGGGGTCAAGTTTTGGAGCCAGTGACTGGTGTGGCTATTAGCACATACTTCTTATATAATAAACACATGGAAGGTAAGTGATCCAGCACAGGGTTCCTTAGAGAAGTTCTCTTGAGCTTTTGTGAGGTGCCCAATTCAACAAGGGAGTGTCTCGTGTAGGACGGGTGGTCACAGTATTTGTGGTCAGGGAATCCATGTCCTGGCTCTGTTAAATTATTCTGGCAAGTTTCTTGACTAAATCTTCTTCTGAACACAGTTCTTATAAATAAGATGAGGATACAACTAGCTAAAAGCAATGCCCCTGCTGTAGAGCTGCTTGGTGGTAAGGATGGGGGCCCCTTGCATTCCGCTGAATGCTCTACTCATGAAGAGGTTCAGGTGAAGGCGTCCATCCCGGTCAGTTGTTCATAGAGTGAGCTGGTCAGAATTGGTAGAGACAGTCAATGGGCTACATGTTTGTCCTGTGTCTGTGTCAGTCCAGTCATCCAGAGGAATGACTTAGTACTTAGTCACCTGCTGTCCAGGAACAATAGATCACTTAGATTTTCAAAATATGTTAGATCAGTCACTAGACACCTCCCCCAAGCAGTCACTAACACTCATTTTAAAGAATGTTCAAGAATGTCCACAGGATAGGAAAATGAGAGAGTATTATAAAGAATTGCATGATTTTAAAAATATTAAGAATCAAAAAAAAAAAAAACCCATGAAACAATTATCTGCTGTTGAGACTTTTTCCCTTTTCCCCTCTTTTCCTTGGAGGAAATTTCTGCGGCAACAGATATGTTCTACTTCTATATATACCATGCCAGTAGTCACTGGCCACATGACGGGTGAACTGAATTTAATTTTATGATGTTAGCGCCATAGCTGTTGGCTCTTGGGCTGATGAACTGTCTGCAGTGTCCAAATCATAACCCCAAGAATAATTATTCTGAAAGGAACACGTCCCTTCACTCAAAAACTGCTAAAGACCAGTAGTGTGCAATGCACCCTAGATGCTCCCCCGACAATCTGTAGCAAAGCTCCCCAAACAGGGTTTCCAGGTCAGGAATAAGGAGCTCTTCAAATGTGTAGCCTGGACGCACCGCAGTTCACCAGGACTGCACACTCACCTGACTAGGGCAGCTTGGCTGTGAAACCTTCATTCTCCCCACCCCCCACCTCAAGAGCTATTATAAACACTGGGAAAAAATGTGGACCATCTGTAGCTGCAGATGGGGATTTGTGGACGGTGTACAAGTTGCAGTCGTGGAATCAGCAGAGATGCCCAAAATATGTCATCCAAACCGACCAGTCAGAAAGGCAAGGAAAGCATTCTCTTGTTCGGGTCCCCAGACTCACTAACTCACCATGGAGAATGGGCCCCTCAAGGGGTTACAGGCTCATTTTCTTTCCTCGTTCTCGGAACAGAACTTCTGCTTTCGCTCTCCGCCGGCTGGATTCAGTGATGCAGGGAGGGGTTGGCGGCACTATTATCTGAAGCACCATGAAGTGCATTGCCATGGTCGTTTTCTACCATTTGATTTTTACTGCACAAAATGGGTTGTGAGCAAGTCCTAGTTTGACTTATTTGAAGAGATGAGTGTGGCCGGTAAATGGGCCAGGCTGCTGTGATGAAGTAAGTTTCTATTGTTCACCACTTCTGAGTTTCATTTTTTGGTATGTCCTCTAACATACACAGTTTTGTTCGTCAAGCTTACAATCACACCGCAGTTGCTAGAATTCGCCAGGGAGGAGGCAAATGAATAGGCGGTTAATAATACCAGACTCTAAAGACCATTTGAGGAACCTTTAGGTTATTTGTATGGAAAACAGCCCCCTTTGGTCTCAGGATATTAAACTTTCTAAGACACTTTGGTTAAATATGTTCATGCATTGTGTTTGTCTAAGACTCCTTGCAATCAGACTCCAATATGGGTCTGAGACTCTGCTAGCATGATCCCGTAGTGAACACTGACAAGAAAGAAAACCACAGGACAGGAACAAACCCAAGTCCCACTAAACAGTGCATCATTAGTCACCTTTCTCTGGGAGCTCTGGACTTAGAGCTCCGTGGGGGGAGGGGGCATGGTACCCAGAGAGAATTAAGGGGCATATGCCACTGTGAGCAGGAGAGACTGGCAGAAGTTCAGACTGGTTCTGGAATCCTTGCTCTAGGGTGGTTCTCAGATAACATAGAAACAGTTGTTGGGATTCACAACCATTTAGCCAGGTCTCTTAGGTAGTCAACACATGGTGATTTCTCTCACAAGGGCAAAGCCAGGTTAACAGGGTACCAGGGCTCATGGGATTTTATGAACCAAATATATTCTTGCCCTTGAGCAGAGAAACACCATAGTCTTCTCTCTACCTTTGGAGAGGGAAAGTTGACAGACTCTTCAGACAGACACGGGGAGTGAAACTGAGATGAAATGGCCGCCCAAATTTGATGGAGACAGTGTTGGTACCCAGATGTATGAGTCTGATCCAGAGGGGCGTGTGTTAGTTAGTTGTTGCCGTACTGCTGTGGGGAACACTGGATGGGAGCAACTTAAGGAAGGAAGGGTTTATGTGGTTCATGGTTTGCCGATTGCCTGCATTGAGGTGACTGGTTACAGTGTGTTCCAGGGGGGAGGAAAGAAAGAAGGGGAGAGGGAGGGGGAGAGGGAGGGAGGGAAGGAGGGAGGGAGGGCGCGAGAGAGAAAGAGCTGAGGCAGGGGCAAGTGTAGACCTCTCGTGAATACATGGTTCTGCTCTGTGTGGAAGGCACAACTCTCCGTGGCACAGCGTTCATCTTCCGGTGTGAGGACTCCCTGTCATTTTAATCCACTTTCAGCCAGGTAGTGGTGGGATATGTGTTGTGCACTATGTGTACTCACATGAAGTAGAGGTGTAACAGTGAGCCAAGTTCATATGCCATTGAACAAGGCACGAGAACACAAGTGGGAAGGAAGTCCAGAAGAAGCATCTTGGGTGCAGGGACAGGGAAGCATCCGTGGTGATGGCTAATTTCTGCTTTGCTGGATGGGTGGGAGTGGGCAAATTTTTGGAGAAGAGTAAGGTCTTTCCAGGCCACGTGCTTGAAAGCTGAAGTGAGGGAGAGCAGGGCATACTGATGTTACTGATGGGACACAGAGGGACTGGACGTGGGTGGGGGCGGGGGTTCAGGATCTGAATGTGGAGAGGAAGGCGAGAGTCAAGTCCTGCAGTATTTGTAACTCCTGCTAACTCCTGTCATGTCTCACTGGTGACGGGACAGGTCCACTCGCTCATTTCCCAGGTCCCTCACCCTCAGGATGCTCCAGTCTCAACCCACAGTCCTCTACGTCTCCCAGAAACAGGACTCTTCTCTCCCGTGCTTTCCAGGTATGGCCCCATTCTCAGCTTGCATACCGAAGAAAAAATGGTGTCCTCTAGATTTCGTCTTCTAATGCTCTTTTCTGGTGCTTTCCCCTCTGAAAGCTACCACCCTCACTCAAAGCTCTCTCACACCTCACTCTGGCAATATTCCCAAGCCCACAAACTTGCAGCCCTCCATTCTGTTCTTCTCCGAGAAGCTACAACAGCGCTCCCAGAACAAAAGCTTGAGTCGTCATCTCCAGTTCAAAATCCTTCAGTGCCTTTAGCCTGGTTGTGGCTGGAGAGGGGTTATCTAACCCACACACATGCTGCAGCTGTCTCTCTTGGCATAGATAAGACAGAGGCACACACACAGCCAGGGATGAGACAACACTGTTGTGTCCTTAGTGATGAAGGATAAAGTTCACTGCTTGAAAAAAAGCCTTCTCTGCATTTTATTATGAATGAAATATTTTTAGTATTCTTATCTAAGGGTAACTGGAGTTACGCTTTTCTCTAAATGCACTCAACATACTCACCTCTTGTAGAACGGCTCCTTTAAGAGGAGATGCGCTACACACCACTGCAAATAAATTTTATGTTTGAATATGATAAGACAATGATTACTAAGTGTTTGTTGAGTCCACCGTGGAGCTCAGATAATAACACTTAACCATAAAGTATGCTTCTTGCCCCTCTGACTATCAATCATAGATAGGCAATCTGCCATGGAAACTCGTGATGAAGATTTATCAGCAAGAAGATAGGAAAGCAGAGAGCAAAGGCGTATTTCTCTCTGCCTACCAGCCACCCCCAGCTCTTAGAGGCTGGCCTTGTCGCACACTCAGATGTTTCGAGAGGACAGCCAGCACTGCACACAGTAAAAACCTGGTCAATGGGAAACAATTGGTTCTTAGGGAGAAAAACAAACAAGTCTTGGCAAGTAGTTTTGATGGATCCGGTGGTGTCAGCATTCCCTTGCTGGCTGATTCCAAGCTTCTGTTCTGACCCCAAGCAAGTGTTCAGGGCCTGCTCTGGCTGCTGCTAAGGGCCCACACGTTGGTCATAGGTCTGTGAATTCTTCCTTCTACTTTAAAGACAAGTGGGGCAAGATTGCAAGAGGGGTTATATTTTGGACAAAGCAGTATTTTCCAGCATTTGTGATTGGGTCTTTTGAGACGGCGTTCCAGACAGCCACTCCCAGGAAAGGATTGTGTGACTTGGAGGAGGTTAGCAGTGTGGAAGTGGGGGATTGAAAGAGGAGAACTTCATTACAAAGACCAAGGGGAACTATTTTGTTTGCTGAGTTTGTTCACAATACTGTGCATCGTGCAGCTGAGTGGGAGTAGTGGCTCGCTCAGCAGTGGTCCCATTGTCCCTGGGACCATTTAGTCAACTGCCACATTGCCGAGCAGACGGCCTGGCTGCTGTGCTGTGTGGACACCGCCCCTGCTGTGGAGTGACTTCCTCCCTGTGTTCTTTGTGGGGCAGAGAACGTAGCGTATTTGTTCAGCTCTTTTCAGGAACAAGTTTCCAGACCTCTTAAAAAATTAGTGTGAGCATTGCCTTTCCTCTGGTTATGTCCTTCAAACCCCAAATTATCTGCCATTCTTAGATCTTCACACTCTGTGTGTTAAGGTTTTCAAATCATACGAACAAAAGATCCCATGCCAATCGCCACCCCTCACAGAGAACAAAGGAGAAGGGGGTATTAAGTGAATAATTCAACAATAATAAAATAATTCTTATAGTGTAGTTAAAAATCTAGAAAGGCTTTGATACAAAATTTACTTAACTAAATGGCTTTTTGAAGTTGAGCTTTGTTTTCAGATTCTATTTAGACTTTCTACTCATGGTCTACATACCAAACAATATACCACTTTTTGCTTAGACAAACTGGCTGCGCAAAACACTTACAAAATAAATTCTAAAAGACTTTGTGGCCAGTTCAATTTCAAATACAAAAAAAAAAATTAGAGGGTGTCTGTTTCTTTTGTTTAAGCAGATCCTCGTGCCCCAGCAGTCTATGGAGGGTTATGTCTAAAGCATCACTTTATGTGTATAGCTTAACCCACCAGAGATACTTCTGTCTGTTCAATGTTTCTGCACTGAGCCATGACACAGGTATTTAGCTGTAGTAGGTAGATGTAAGATATCAGGATCCATAGCGGCCCTGGTGAGAGCCCTCAAGCCCACTGGAAAGAGGAGTCAGGGATCTTTCCCTCTGCTTCCTCTCGCTTCCCTGCTCTTTTCTTCCGACACCTCTCACCCTTGCCACTGGTACTGCCCAGCCCAATAAAGCCTCTGCACCTTCCTACTTGTAATTTGTCGCTAATCAGCTGTCACTGTCATCGCCATGATGAGAGGTTCATCTCTGGCGGAGGGTAATGGCCTTAAAAGTCACAGAGTCAATGTCAATGGGATCGCTCCAATTCAATCACGGAGCTGAATGAGGGATGGCACCTGCTGACATTAGCACTCATTTTGAGCTCAAGCATCTGGGCCCCAGTAAATAACCATCAGTGGGTGGGTCTGGGGGACAGGTCATTAGCCCCACGAAAAATAAATATCGCTTCCCTTGATGGCTGCGAGTAATTTAGCTCAGACGAGGAAATTTCACCCTAGATTAAGTATGATGAGCCAATATCAGTCAGAGGAGGCCAAACAGTGAGAGCTTGATGAGATAGAGGGAAATTTATATTCAGCTGGCTGCATGCGAGATGAGCTCAAAGAAACGGTGTACCCTTCCGACCCATCTTCTCGTATACTCTCAATGGCGGCTCATCGCTCGCCTCTTCCTAGTTAATACTTTTGGGGGATGGGTACTTGAAGTGGAGATTGGAGGCAGAGTTCAGGTCTCCTCCAGTTTGCCTTTCTGATATTAGTCTGTAGTGTAGACTGTCCTGGCCCCGCCCTTTCATAGCTTTTGGCTGGTAGAAGGGTTTACCATAGCTTCAGGCTTCCACATGCAGACCGCCCCTCTAGAGAGAGCAGATCCGGCTTTAAATGTGCACGAGGGCTTGGGGGCTCCTCTCTTGCTTGTAAAGGACTTACTAGAGGCAGGAAAGTTGAGCCCGCACCCTCTATTGTTTTGATTCACCAGAAAATCTTTTGATTTGTCCCGCTGTTGTAATTCATCAGACTCAGAGGCAGTAATAGAAGTCTTTATTAGGAACAGTTTGGCTCACTTTAAAATCATATTTTATGTCCATTGGACTCTGCCCTCAGCCCACCCTCTCCCTTATGGAGCAATACATATCTCAGAAAGGGATGGAGCAGCTTCCCAAGTAGTAACTTAAAATATATTCCAAAACAAATTTATTTTTCTTGCTCTTTTTTTTTTGATAACAGATCACGGAAGTGGTTCTAATAGAAGATCTATGGGCTATTAAAATATTCTCCAAGCAATGTGTGCACATGTGACGGAGGTTGGACAGTGCGTTGATAAGGAAGGTTTGATGCCTGGGTTGCCTATCTGAGTTTTTCGATTGAGAGATACACTTTATTACAGAGTGCTGGAAAGTGAAGGAAAACACAGCTGATAGGGCAGGGAAGCAGGAGCCAGTGTTTATGAGTGCTTAGTGCTCTGCAGAGGACCCTGGTTTTGTTGTTAGCCACCTGTGACTTCAGTTCAGGGAATCGGATGCCTCTTCTGAACTCCAAGGCCACTAGGCATAAACATAGCACAGCATGCAGGAAGAAACACTCAGGCACATAAAATACAAATAAAGATAAATTGTTAAAGAATACATATCTGAGGAGAAAAGGGGGTACTCTGGGCAGAGACACAGATTGCAGGTGGATCCCATGGGGCATAGGGTCAGTCAAAATCTCAAAAAACTCTTAGGTTTATTTTTATTATTCTATTTAATTAATTAATTAATTAATTTTGAGTCAAGATTTCTCTGTGTAGCTTTGGAACCTGTCCTGGAACTCGCTCTGTAGATCACGCTGACCTTGAACTCACAGAGATCCGCCTTCCTGTGCCTCCTGAGTGCTGGGATTAAAGGTGTGCCACCATCGCCCAGCAACTCTTAGTTTTATGCGAGTTCCACAAGCACTTCCTGACTGAAGTAGTAGAGAGTATAGTCCTGAGTCCTGAAACACACCAGGGCCGTGAGCCTGTGTGGCCTGAGTTAGCCCATCAGAGCAGTGGCCACAATCATAAATATTTAGATAATTATTTATTAATAAATATAGAAATATTTAGATAATTATTTATTCTTGACTACAGTGACCAGTTAATATTAGATAAATGAATGGTAAATAAGTATTTGCTTTGAGGCTTCTCTTTGAAACATCAAGTACCAGTGGGAGAGGGATTGAGTCTGAGACTGCTACATTCTTAGGACCTAACACAGGGATGCCATACAAGAGAGTCTCGAGAATTCATAAATAAGCACAATGTTTGGTGTTCCTGGGGAGCAAACTTTGTATGTGCCAAGCAAGTGTTCTCCCACTGAGCTATGTTTTCAGTCCACAAGCAAAACCTTTGGTTGAGTCTTACATGTTAGGTACTGTTTAGAATTTGTTCCAAAATGTAGAGATGGTGTGTGTGTGTGTATAGTGTATGTGTGTAGTATATATGTGTGTGTATAGTGTACATATGTGTGTTTGTGTGTAGTATACATGTGTGCGTGTAGTGTGTGTGCATGTGTGTGCATGTGTGTGTATAGTGACTACATCACCATTGCTTTAACTTAGTCAATGGATTAATCCACTCACGAATCCCTCCTTGTATGTCATAATTTGTCCATGCTGGAGAACACTTGGAGGCAGAGTCTCGGGGAGATAGCTTGCAAGGGACTGTGTTGTCCCCGGCTCCTCCTCTCTTTGCTCATTCTCGTCTTCATTCCTGGATGTTATGGAGTAAGCCTCTTTCTCTGTCACTGACTTTCTACCTCATCAAAGACCCTCAGTAATGGAGCCAGCTGAGCTGGTGCCGAAACCTCTTAAGACCATAATCTAAAACAAACATTTCTTTGTAAGTTTTTATGTATCAGATGGAGTGTTAGGGCAATGAGAAGCTAACACAGGCACCTGATGAACTCCAGGGTGTATTTGTTACTTACCTATTGCTGTGATAAAACACCATGACCAAGGCGATTTCTAAAAGGAAGGGTTCGTTTGGGCTGTGGTTCCAGATGGATAGGAGTGTGCCATGCCAGGAATGCAACAGATGGCAGAGACAGCCAAGAAGTCACATCTCACACCCCAAGAAGAAATCAGGGAGCATAAACTGGGAATAATTCATGACCTTGAAACCTTGAAGCCTGAGCCCACTGGCCCTTCTTCCAGTGAGGCCACACCTAAACCTACTCAAACAGCACCAACAACTGGAGACCAGGTGTTTAAACACCTGTGCTCACGGGGAACAATTCTCATTCAAAAAACCATATGGAGGAACAGGGATCCTCTTCTGGCCTACATAGCACCAGGCATACATACAGTGTGCATACACATACATAGGCACTCACATACACATAAAATGAAAATACAAATGTATCTATTTTAAAAGTAGTGTTTGGGGCTGGAGAGATGGCTTAGAGGTTAAGATCACTGACTGTTCTTCCAAAGGTCCTGAGTTCAATTTCCAGCAACCACAGGGTGGCTCACAACCATCTGTAATGAGATCTGATGCCCTCTTCTGGTCTGAAAGTGTACATGCAGACAGAATACTGTATACATAATAAATAATAAAGAAAACATTAAAAAAAATAAAAGTAGCGTTTGAGGAAATGGAGGAATCTGAATGACCATCTCAAAGAAAAGCTGATACTTTGAATTTTATTTTGTTTTATTTTTTAAACTTTTACATTCTTCTTTGATTTGGAAGTCTTGTTTGCACTGTACTTCATACCCGGTAGTAGCTGGCGTGCATTATGATTTGGTGTTTATCTACAGTATTTATGTATAAGGAACTAATGAATGTACAGTTGACAAAGTTGTCATGAAAACGTTGATGATAGATAAATTATCATTACAGGGATGTTGTGTACCTTCTATGAGGTTACAGTCTGACCCCTTCTAGTGCATGATGCCTTCTGCCATCTAGAAAACAGACCAAAGGCAGACATTCCCAGTTAATCCCAGCGATGTCCTGTGCCTCCTGAGTGCATGCTGACTTGCTGTGTGTGTCTGGGATTGACATTTTGCTAAGTTGCTTTGAGCACTCACCTATGTACAAGAGAGCAAACAGAAAGAAGAAATTGTGTGAAAGTTGAATGGAATCTATCCAATACTGGAATAATAATACGTTCACATCCCCTCATTATTATAATTTTTTTAAGTTTTCACTTTAGAAGCAATTTAGCACTCTGATAGGAAGACTAAGACTTGAAAGTTATAAGGAGGAAACCGATAACAACAACCAAACAGCTGCTATCAGGGGAAAGACTCAAGAGACTTTAAACAAATCCTGGAGGAAGAAATACAAGTTTTCCTGATAGCTCAGTGGGTAATGAAGATGTCCTCTTATCGAATTCTCCTCTTTACCTATCTTGAGACTGGGAACGGCCTGGCTGGTCATCTTTGGTAGTCAGTGTTCCCTGCGCTGTGTCTGGGAGAGGCTTCCCCAGGAGCCTCACTGTCTGGTAGCTTGCACCTCAGTTCTGCACAGTTTTCTCACCCACCTCTTTCATTCCAACAATTTAAGTTTAACCAAACCTTATTGAACAACTGTTTCTTTTGTTACTGTTATTTTATAATTTACAAGGCAATGCACACAGCCCTGGCCAAAAAGAGCTTCTATATAGCTTATAAATAGGTTTACTCTATATTTTCTGCATAATTTGGTTGTATAAATATGTATAAATGCAGGCTACAACCTGTGCACAGAGTACAGATTACATCAAGCACATCACTGACTTCTTCCTGTGTAGAGATTTAAAAAAGAGATAAAGTGTTTTTCAAATTTGACATCTGCTTAAATAGACACATAGTTTCACTTTCATACATTTGGAAGATTTTATCTATTGTGATTCTTTTTAATTTTGAAATCCCTAGACACTTTGTGTTAATAGTGGGGATAACCTTTTCAATCACTGAATACATTTTAAGCCTTTTCATTTACAGTTTCATTTTATCCTTATTAATTTGATAATTTGCTGAGTTCCTTTTCTGACCATTGATTTGGTTACAATTGCTACATAGCGAAAAAGAAAAATGGAGTAGCATTATATTAGATTTTGAAGGAAATCTAGAGATAATCTAATCTAACCCTTTATTTTAAAAATGAAACTGAGGCCAAGGTTAAGTGACTCGTCTTGGGTCACACTGCTACTTAGAGACAGGTATTGTGACACTAAATCAATCGCACTTTCTAACACATCGCACTGCTCGTATCCAGCGTGAGGTTTTCAAGCCCCATGCTGAGACCATCCACGGTTTTCAGCATGAATTACTCAGTCTGACTCCACGTGTCACTTGACTGCCCTGTTCACAGTGCGGTAGCTCATTTTCTCCTTTTGTGTGTGTGTGTGTGTGTGTGTGTGTGTGTGTGTGTGTGTTGTACAATGGATGGCTTCTTACGTTGATCTTTGTCTTATTGCCAGGTATGTAGGCTGATTGGCCAGTGAGATTCTGGGATCCCTTGCCCTTGCCCCATGACCCCTGGTGTTAGGCATTGAAATCACACTCAACTTTTGGTGTGGATGCCGGGAATTCGAACTCTAGTCCTCACACTTGCATGGCACACATTGGTGCACTGAGCCACCTTTCCAGTCCCTTTTTATCTAAGTATTAGCCATTCGTCTATGGTAACCAGTCTGTTAAGTGTCTTTTATTTTTGCTTGCCAATATATGTTTCCTACAATATTTTTTTTATTAATCTTGATACTATACTGTATGAATAACTGTCCTGAATATCTGAATAATAAAATCAACCCATTTCTGTAATAAAATTGGCTTACGAAGCAGAGGTTGGAGCTTTAGTATTTAGTATTTTGCTGCTAGAAGAACATATTCCTTCTAAATGGAGATGGAGGAGGAGTGGATGGGGCGGTAGAAGGGAGGTTGGGGGAGGAAACAGGAGAAAAGGAGGGAGGGGAATTGTGGAACTAGATAAAAAACCATCCTGAGTGAGACAACCCAGACCCAGAGAGAGAAACACGGTATGGACTCACTCAGAAGTGGAGGTTAGATGTAAAGCAAAGGATAACCAGGCTACAATTCTCAGCCCCAGAGAAGCTAGGTAATGAGGAGGACCATTACCTACCATTACCATTGGCCTGTGTCAGGGTAGAACATAGTTAGGTGGGGAAGCCAAACTGAGTACAGGGAGAAAGAAGGTGGGGCCAGAGGGATGCCAGCAGTTGCTGGAGAAGCAAGATGTAAGATAAGAAGCCACAAGCCTCCTGGTAAAATATAAAACAATAGAAATGGGTTAATTTAAAAGTAAGAACTAGTTAGTCATAAGCCTGAGCTAATAGACCAAACAGTTTGCAATTAATATTAAACCTTAGAGTAGCTGTTCAGGAACTGGCGGGTGGGAGAGAAACCTCCAGTTACATTTTCCTGTGTCCCACCGAGTCTCGCAGCCACTTATAAAATAATCACTCAGAGGGTTAAGCTTGGTTGATGACTCAGGCTTATTATTGGCTAGATCTTATATTTAAATCAACCCATTTCTTTTAGTTTATATTTTACCATGAGAGTAGTGGCTTGTTACCCCACATCTTGCTTCTCTGGTAGTTTCTGGCATCTCTTTCTACTCTGTCTTCCTTCTTTCTCCCTGTCTTCAGTTTGACGTTTCCACCTAGCTATATTCTGCCCTGTCATAGGCCAAAGCAGCTTTATTCATCAACCAATAAAAGCAGCACATATTCGCAACATACAGAAAGGCATCCCACATCATTATTATTGAGACCTATCGTACTAATTATTACACTTTTGGTATTGTTTTTCTGATTAGTTGGATTATTCTCCCTCACCCACTTTGATATTAAGGTTTTTCTGGTTTACCTTTTGGGCATGGTAGATTCCTTCCTAGCCTTCCTTTGTTCATCTATTCCTCTCAGTCCCGTTCTTTAGGACTCACTCCCCAGCACTACTCAGAGGGAAGAGAACAAAACAGTGCGATAGCAAATCATACGTGATATAGACAGATTATTAAAGTTGGTTAAAACATACAAACACATCACCAATAACAATAAGACAGAAGATGGCAAAACCAATGTAAAGTGTGCTATAAAATGAAAATTTGTCCAGGGTACAGATGAATATACTAAATGAGTGAGATAAAAGAAAGAGGTGGGGGAAAGGGAGGTTAGAGGAAGGAAAGAGTCAAGAAAATGTGGAGCTACAGCAATGGTTCAGTAGTCACGAGCGCTTCCTGCTCCTGTAGAGGACCCATGTTCAGTTTCCAGACCCCAGTCAGGCTGCTCTCAGTAGCCTGCTCCTGCAAATCCAGTTCCCTTATCGGGCACTCCTAAACATGCCACACACACACACACACACACACACACACACACACACACTCGTACGTGCATATACATGTATTTAAAAAGTTCAAATTTAATTTGAATGCATACATTTAAAAATTCAAAAAGAAAAAAAACAGAGAATAGTATTTTGAAGGGGAAAGAGTAGATTAGAATATTTTAATTAAAATAGTTTTAAGAACTCTCTTTTTTAAAAAGTGATTTCTCAATTATAAGAAAGTACAAAAACAAAATCACAAAAATATAACAAGGATGATAAAATATAAAATCATTAAGAGCTTATTTAAAAAAGCTTAAGCTACTATAGAAAGAGAAAATGGAGAGGGTGTAACAAAAGGAAAAGGATGATTACCTAGCGATGGAAAAGGTAAGGAAAATTATGACTTTATTTTAGAATAAAGAGTGAAAATGCTTTTAGTACAATAAAGTAAGAGTCACGCTGAATGAACAGTAAAAAGAAAGCAAGAGGGAGCGTACAGAGAAAAACCCAGGAAAAAATGGCTGTTGGAGCAGCTTCATTACAGGTCCTTACATCCCCAGAGCTGCCACCACTTTGATGGCTCGCTTCCTCCGGGCACCTACTGGCTACCCTTACCTTTGCAGTCTGGGGCTGGGCAGGTTCTCGGACCCTTTTGAGACTTCTGGGGTCACAGCTTTGTGTGGCTAATGCTCCAGAGGACCAATGTGTCCTCTGCCAGAGGCAACCACGGCACTGAGCTGTGTGTAGAGAGAGCCCTGTCTCGGTTCCTTCAGACCCGAGTGCTGCCCACTGTGCGAGAGGGGCAGGCTGTGAATGTCAAGCACTCTACTGGGGTTCAGAGTTCTTCCAGCAGCTGTGAACGGTGGGTGGGGCTCCGAATGTTATTTATCCACAGACCTCAGGCCCAGGGCTATGAAAGCCCAGGTACTCTCTCAGAAGAAGAGGTCGGCTTCTAGGTACCCTTTACTGAGATAAGCCTCCTACCCTCTGAACTTTTGAGCTTGTCAGTGTCGGGCTCCCCCTACTCCCCACAGTGGCCTCCCAAGGGCTATCTCTCACTGTAGGACTATGGATGTTTAAATCCAGGCTCCTTGATTTGTCTGTCCTCAGGTTCATTTTTAGATCAATCACAACCTTCTCAAGATGGTGCCGAGCCCCCTCCCCTCCCCCCATTCATATACAGAGAAGGCTGGGACTCCTCTCCACTGTTCACCTATCCAGGTGAGAAGTCATTTCTCAAACTTGCAACCGGGTATGAGACTCCCATTCTGACATTGTCCTGAGGGGTAGGACTACCAGAGTCTTCTCACTTCTTAGCTTACCTCTCTGTGGGATAGCGACTGCTTTCCCGGACTCTACATCACGGAAGCTTCTAGTGCACCTAGTTCTCTAAAGCTCTTTGCATGGATAGCAAGTGATATCAGCCCTACAGGGGTTTTAGAAGAGTAGAGCGGTGTGTGGGGGGAGGCAGGGGAGATATGCATATGTACTATTTGTTGAAATGATGTGTTGGTTGGTAATAAGCAGTATTAATCTACTCTTTAGAACGATACTTTACCCTGACCAGAATTTCCACTGACTCAACGTTGAGGGGATATCACAGGGAAACACAGAGCTGTTAAAGAATTGCAAGCCGACTGATTTTCAACACTCACTCTCCAATGTGGATAAGAAATAAATATTTAGGTGGGGAAAATTAGACCAAATACAGCAACTGGGAGGGGGAGTGCAGAACTGCATTTATTTTGTGTTTGGTGGTTATATTACCCGACATTGTGAGCATATTTTATTTTTTTTATACAAAAATGAATGCTGCTTTTGTGGGAGGATACCATCTCATGTGGTGCTGAAATTATTCCTCTACCAACTGTATTTTATCTCGGGAAGTGATTGGTGTCAAAAGTATTGCTTGTAGCAAGATCTATGTGTGGAGTGGAAGTTGCTGGGTAATATATAGCACCGGTGCTTTATGCTGACGGTGGACTGACACAATTTACACCAGCCGTTCTTTTTTTCCCTTGAATGGTAAGGTGCATTAGTTTCTGGATTTATATCTGTAAGACTTTTAACCATTTAGGTGTTATTTTTTTTTAAGCAATGCACACATATTTATGATATTTTAGTTCTGAGTTGAAAATAAATACGAAATGGTGTTGCTTACAGGAACATGAGCTGAAGTAGAGGTTTGACAAACAACACTCGAAATGGGAGCCACAACTTCTCAGAGATAATTGCTATTATTTTTTGATGGCTTCCAGTAAGAAGGTCCTCTTCTATTACATTTATTTTTGTGTAGGGGAGAGAATGCATGTCATAGGTTGCTAGTTGTTGTCACATGCCCTGAGGGAGCCAGTTATCTCCTCCCACCACAAGGGTGGAACATGTGTTGTTGACTTGGGGGCAAGCACCTTTACCTGCTGAGGCATCTTCTTGTACTCTAGGTGTCCTCTGATGCTGGAGGATGGTGGGGTGACTGACACCCAAACTCTGGAGTCAGTGCTCAGGTTTGAGTTCCTGCCTGCTGAGGGACATCCGGGCTTGGACCATCTGTTGAACTCTTTATACATCAGTTCCTTAAAATTTAAAGTGGAGAAAAGAATATGATTGTCCTTAGGATTAAATGGAATAATAGAAAAAACACATAAACTATTAAATGAAGATTTTGATGATGGCACTTTAAAATACCTCTACTTATTTTTATGAAGATTAATTTTTTATTTATGTGTGTATAAATGTGTGTATGTGAATGTGTGTGTGGATGTGTGTGTGTGCAATGTGTGTGTGCTACATTCATACATGTGTGTAGAAGCCTGAAGTTCTGTCAACTGTAGTTACAGGCACATGTAAGCCATCTGACATGGACTCTGGGAACAACATTCACATCCTCTGTCGGTCATCTCTCCAGCCCCTAGTAACTGGAGTTTTTATGACGGCTTAGGCTGTTTTTCCCTCTTGAGCTATATTTGTGGAATGAGATCTCAGAGAAGTCCAGGATTGATCATAGACACAGACTGGGGGTTGAAAGGTGTGGTTGGCTGGCCACTGTGGCTCCCAAAGTATTCAGCAAGCTGAGAAGGGCGGGGCAGAGGGATCTTGAGTTGCAGGCCGGCCTGGAATGCGTAAGCCCATACCTCAACATTAAGGAAAGAAAAGAAAGCAAGAAAGGTGTGTCTGCCTTCCCATTGTGGTGACTTGTCCCACTAGGTTGGTGTGACCTCAGATCTGGAGCAAATCTCCCTTTCTACAGGAAATCTTGAAAGGTAAACACGATAGATAAGCTCAATTCTCATGAAAGATGTTCACCCCAAATAAACCAAATACCACACTGTGGAAAGAAACCAGTATAGGTCTACAAACGTGTTATTTGAGGGGAGGAGGATTAATATTATTACAGAGGCATAAGTGTAAAATTTATGCAATATGGTTAAATTGGAATTTATTGTAATTTAGAGAAATTTGGAGGGATTTTACAAGCGTGGATATTGCACACAAACTGTCACCCACTCTAGAGCCAGCTTTAATCACGTGCACATGGAGTATCCAATCTATCAGGAAAGCTTATTCTAAGTGCTCCGGAATGTTAACACCCATTCTGCTTCTTTACCTTTTGGAGAGCATAAGGGGTTACTCTCTCTTCCATACTGTCCTTTAC
This sequence comes from Microtus oregoni, assembly GCF_018167655.1. Taxonomy (NCBI): domain Eukaryota; kingdom Metazoa; phylum Chordata; class Mammalia; order Rodentia; family Cricetidae; genus Microtus; species Microtus oregoni. The sequence goes on along the minus strand of NW_024543080.1, from coordinate 3,487,389 downwards.
ATCCCCAACTCTTGATGGCAAACCCACAGCTTCTCCAACCCCTCTCCCTGAAGGATCGAAAGCTGTGTGTTAGAGACAGTTGATAGCCTTTATCCGCTCTCCACATTTCCCGAACTGTTTAGATAGCGCTCCGGATATCTTCCTGCACTTAACCCCCAGGTAGCTGTAGTTTGGCACTGAGCACACTTACAATACTAACAGTATGCACACTGTCCATGATGTTAGAAAGACACAGGACAGTGAGACTCTCCCCAGACCTAGGATATCCCTGTGGTGGTGGTGGTGACTGAAGTCTGATGGGATTTTTAGAAGTTGGCAAGACAGCAGAATGCTTTTTAACACCTTTTTGTTTGAGACAGCAAGGTCAAGGTTTGAAACTCGGGTCAAGGTGTGACCTTTTCTTGTGTAATACCTCATCTCCAGTGACTTTCCCTGTTCCTCAAGACGACTGAGTTGGTGTCTCTTGAAAAGTTGTTGACTCCCATCTATTTCCACACATCTTTAGTGGTCACTTGAGTGTCCTCCCCTTTATCCCCGTCGCCTCATTCCCATGCCATTTCAGCTTTTATCTTTTACAGATTTCCTCACTTTATGAAGCTTCCTGCTAGGGACTCATTACCATGTGGTTCAAGGCGATGAAATATTTACCTATCATGTTTTGGACTGTTTCCTTTGACTAATACAAATAATATTCCTATGCACATTCTTAAACATCTGTGTTCACTTCTATAAGCAGAACTTGTGGTTGTGTGATTGCTGCCACGTGGTCTCCGTATATGTTAAAGGCTTTGGAATGATAGCAACATGTTTACTTTTGAGAGTTAACCCCTGTTCCTCTCTCGTCACTAACATGACAGTAGTTGTCTCACGAGAAACTGATTATAATCTAAAATAATTTTGTCAACTCAATAGATAAATTGTCCTTTTCCCTTGAATAAAGATCTTATTGTAGCCCAGGCTGGCCTTTAGCTCTAGGTCCTCTGGGTGCTGGAAGTTCAGATGTGCCCACCATATAAGGTGTGAGGTGTAGGATGTTATTAAGAGATAGTGGAAGTGAACATTTTTGCATGTGTGTGGCTTGCATCTCTAGTGTTTATAGCTTGCGATACTTTGAAAATGTATTTTATATTTTAATGATGAAACTGTTTTCTATCTGAATTGCATGGCTTTTGTACTGATAAGATTCTTCTATAATCTAAGAATAGAACTATATATTATTCCTATTTTATAGCAGTATGAATCTCAGACATTGGCCTCTTCAATTCATCTGAAATGCATTGAGGTAACTCTCTATTACATATCTACCACATATTTAGATTACTTTTCCAAATATATAATATTTCCTCCCAATTTCTCAATGCTTTCTTTCCTATATATGTTACATTGTTCTTGGTGGTCATCTGAATACTTCCATTGATCATCTTTGCACAGGTTCTCAACTTGTTTTACACACTGAAGTTTTAAGTTACAAATTGATATTTGATAAATAACCATTCATTATTTTGAAGTAGCTTTGTGTTTAATCTTTCTGTTGTCTGCTCATCTAGAATTAAAGAATAATTTTATCACCCCTATTTCAGACTATCACACCAGAAACACTTTATACATTCAGAGTATTTTGTATCTTCTCATTCTGTTAGGAATTCTGTGTTTCCAGTACAGTTGGCCACTTTTCATCACATATGTTATAAACATTTTTGTGGTGACCTATAGGTTTTTTTTATAAGGTTATTGCTATTCTGAATGATTTTTTTCCTTTTATGTCTGCTAGCTCAAATTGGCAAAGATCTTTTACACAGTTTTTCTATAGTTCATGTAGTAATTTTTGCCATTGGTTCCGGCACCAGAGGGAGCTGTAATGTAGTGGAAATGGCCCTCCCAAGACAGAAGCTGAAGCCATGTTCTGTGAGTTGTTCCCATGTGGCCTTGTCCAAATCATCTCTAATATGGAAGAATCCCTTCCATCTCTCACAGAAGGCTCAGAAAATCCTTTCAGTATGGGCAGTGTTGTGAGTCCCTTAACAGAAGATGTGGAGGGACTGGGGAACCTGAAGGTGGTTAAGAGTTGCTTCAACTCTACACAGGCCAACCCCATCCCCACTGTAGAAATATATGCTTACCACGAGGTGGAGGAAATGAAAAGTCATTGGCAGCATTTGCAGGATTCCATTCTCTGACTTTATGTATTATATTGTAATTAACACAGGAAATGGGAAGGTAGGTGAGCTTGTCAGCATGAGACTGTGGGACGGACTTGTGTTACCATGCCACACAAGATTTGCTCTCTGCTTTTCTCTCCTGTTGAGTGTTTCTGAGCTGCATGGACTTTAGGACCTCACTTTACTAATACATAAAACCAAGATTCCAGCATGGGTCAAGACATCTAGAAAAGTGTACTGTTTCTGCAAATGAAATTAGAATAGTGGTGGCATGCTTGATTTATTCCGAATCTGTTCCATGAGTCTCTTTATTGTTTGGCGGGGGGCCTGGTATGGAAATATGACACCTCATTTGGGTGTATTTAAAGTCATCATCAGGGACAGGTCAAAACCCATGAATCTTCTGGAAAAATTTTATATTACACACCCACACACACGCACCCACCCACTCACATGCACTCATATGCACACACATACACACACACACACGAATGTATAACCACACTGAAAGAATGATACTTGTTTTTAGTTTAAGGATATTTTAAAGAAATTTTCAAGTCATTTGTGTCTTTTAGACTATGAAAATGTTGATAAATTATTCACCACAGCCTTGTGATGGGTAACAGTAAAACTCAATGAATAATATCCACAAATCCAGGGATGCAGTTGAGATGATCACTCATTACCATTGCGAGAAAGGGATGATTAAACTAATAGTTACAGGGAGACATTCCTGGTGACAGGGGGCTATGATGAAAATAAACGGACTTCAATATACACTTAGAACTGGGAATAATGGGACGTGGCAGAAAGCCAATAAATGAACGTGGCCCTCTGCTCTGATCAATGAATTACTCTCCTCCTTCTCTACTTTCTCTGGAGAGCAGCACAAGAACCTTAATGAAAAATCAATAGCCCTCTGTAATTCAAAAGTGGGATCAATCATTTGACTTGACTTTTCCCCCTTGCTAAGAGGATGGCTTAGCCCTAGACAGAGTTCAGCTGTAAAGAGTATTTCCTTAAAAAAATCCTATAGCAGACACCTGACATCAGCCCACAGCAATTTGTATCTGCATGGACAGGGATTTCTTCCCTTTCTGTCTTAAAGACAGATGGATCTCTAGGTTAATTCTTCCCTATAGTTCCTCTTCCTCTTCCCCATCTTTAGAATTAAGCAGCCATCATTCGTTGTGTTTTCTCAGTGGTTCTTGTGACAGTTACTGCTTTGGTTGATGTTGCTGATGCTCTAAGACACAGTTTATAGCTCTGAGTGCCATCGTTAGGCCCATCAGGATGGAATGGAAACTCTATTCCTAGAAGTCCCTCCGGATACCTCACCTAGCATCTTCTAGCTGCTACCTCTCTGCTCAGAACAATACTGCGATCATGTGTCCTTGACCTAGAAGCAAAACACGGCAGGTAAAAGGAATCTGGGGTGTTTAAGAATCGGAGATTGCTTTTTATTTATAATTCAGCAGCATCCTGTACCAGCTCAGAGGCAGTGGTGCATGGCAAATCTTTAGCCGCTGGCTCTCTGGGTGGGGTAGTCCTTCTGTGAATTTCTGTGATATTCGTAGTCCACCATGGCAGATTTGGGGCTACTGTAGGGAACATCACTGAAAGCAGGGTTAGGAGGAGAAAAACGTAGTGGACACAGCTTGACAACTGGTGTGAGTTTGCCATAGCATGTCACCACACCGAAAGGCCTTTTGGTACCTTTGCATGAATTAAAAAGCCTCCTCTGGTTAGATGCTGAGTAGCTTGGTGGGTAGTGTGGGGTCAGTTTCAGCCCCCACACTGTTCACTGGCAAAGCATGAAGTTCAATATATAACCTACAATAGCAGATGTGAATTCTGGGAGTTCTTAGCTTGGGTTCCTCTAAGGGTGCATGGTTAGGTTTCCAACAATCTACAACTATTTGTAAAGACAACGGTGTGTGTGTGTGTGTGTGTGTGTGTGTGTTTGTGTGCGTGCACGCACACGCATGTGTACATGCACATGTGTGTAACAGGTGTGGAAAGTTATCTGGAGAGTTTGATGGCTTCTGTAGGATTTCTAAAAGGATCCTTAAGTTGGAAAGTTAAATCCTGAAAAATTTCAGTGCCATTGGTAGGAAGCTGAGTCCTTTGAAATGCCATTGCAACGGAAAGCAACCCCAAGGGTTTTAAAGTCACAAAACTTAGTAAGGTTCCAGACTTCACAGTTTTCTAGGAAGAAAGAGAATGTAAACTTGTGAATTCCTCATAGATATATGTTGTTTTTACATTCTATATGATGATTTGCTCAGAGGACAGCCACATTTCGTATTCCTGCTTCCAGTTTGTGAATCCCAGCAACATACACCTAAAGGATAGAGAATATTTGTACCTTCTTGATTTCTCTAAGTGTGAAGTGAGCACTCTAAGGGTCTAGGAGGCCTTGTCTGCTCCAGGGCTGGGCTCACACCCAGCTCATGGACATTTTGGGCAAGGCGGTGGATAGCTGAAAAATACTTCTTTTGGCTACTTTATGGAGGAAATCCACCATAAGGGAAACCGTGGATTTTTTTTTTTTTTAGTGGTTGAGACTGCACAAATCAGTATTTGACCTAAAAGTGTCATTAGAAATAAATAAAAAATATTTCTGATGTGTTTTCTAGTTTTCATTTAATTATTCAATGGTGAGACTAACTAGTTAAATTTAGTTAAAATCTAGGAACTGAGATTCGGAAAACACGAGACTATGCACAGGAAAACCAGCAGACTCCTAAATAGAGCCATAGACCCTAACCCAGACCCACAGAACAGTCTCTGCTCTGTAACTCTTGTTGGGCTGTGGGTGGGCAAGCTCCAGCATGGGAGGCTGAAGCAGCCATGTGTGCTGGGTCCGTGAAGGATGCACTAAGGGGAAGCCACAACAGCCTGCAGACTGGAGCATAATTTTAATATTCCTGATAACAGTTCTTCACACAGCGTCTGTTATGACCAGGCCTGTGGGCCCTGTCTTTTCCTGGTTTCTGGAACCGAAGCCTCCAGTATTCTGTTCTGTGAATGGGGTCACAGCACCTCCTCGATGGCTCTAGGAATGGACACAAAGCACCAGCACTACATATCAAAGCATGCAGTAAACATTCGCTCAATGCTAACCATGTTAATTCTTACACTGGACTTATATTCTGACGATTTTTCAATGAAAACAGCATTACTCTATCTAGAGGACAATGGTCCTGCCATTGTTTACTAGAAAGTTTTATTTTAAAATATTTGTATTAAAATACTACATGAAAAACTTGCAGACAGGGTCACAGTGCCCATCAAGTCTCTGATTTTAGTCTAGAACACCAAAGCAGGCTACCCCAAAGGGGCCTAATGTAGCAAAGAAAGCAGAACAAACTCCACTCTGTCAAACTGTTGTCCTCTGGGCCTGATGGCTCTGTTTATATTTCAGGGGCTTCTCCTCTGTCTTTACATTGAATAAGTTGAATGCTTATAGGATACTTATGTTCCACATTTTTGCTACGTTACGACTGTTTTCTCTCATGACAAAGGCCTTGCTGTTAACTCCGCCCCCAATCCCCACCAGTGTTTCTCTGATAGTACTGAGACTATGACTTTATGCACTTGACACAGGCTTGAACCAGAGCCCCAGTCACCACTGGTAGTCTATTCCTACCCACGGATATGTGGAAGGGTTTTCTTCTCAGCGACAGATCCTTTCTACTTTGGTGTGTCCTGCTCATAATGCATGACCTGCTTGCTGAGTGCCTGGGCCACAGGAAGGAAGCAGCTGCCCCTCTCTAGCCTGAGGCTGAGCACACTTACGTTGGCCAAGTGACAATGCATGGCTACATTCGCGTTCTAGGTTTCCTGGTGCCTTTTCCCTTGACGTCTTCTTTTTTTTTTTTTTTTTTTTTTTATTTATTTATTTTTTTTTTCTTTTTTTTCCTTGACGTCTTCTTAAGCCCAAGCAGGAGGAGCAGTGTTTGAAGTATTTGAGATTTGGAAGCGGATGGATATATTCCTGGGAGGGAGGCCTTGAGAGCTGGCACAGGCAGGCTGGTCTGTGGTCCTTTCTCCTTCACTAAGCTCCTAATGGTGTGCAGTTGGCAACGAGCCCTGCTTCTTCAATAAATAAGATCAGTTCCAGCTGTTTAAAAGATCCGATTCCATTCTTCTAGAGCGGTTTCCAGATTTGGGCTGTATGTTTCAGAGGCAGCATTTATCCGACTCCCTTCCTTCTTCCCCCCCCCCTTCCTTCCATCCTTTCTCCCTCCCTCCCTCCCTCCCTCCCTCCCTTCCTCCCTCCCTTCCTCTCTCCTTCCCTTTTCCCTTCCTTTTCTCTTCCTTTTCCTTTCCCTCCCTCCTTCCCTCCCTTCCTTTCTCTTTCCCTTCTTCCATTTGTGACTTTTAGTTTAAGATCCTGGACTTTGGAAACAGACATCTTGAGTCTGAATCCTATAAAATCATTGAGGTTATTGGATATCTTCACAATTCAGTTTACTTGATTGTCAAATTCAAGTAACGATGAAACTGAATTCATAGGGCAGTCTGAGGGTTAGGAGAACTACTCTGGGGTGCTGCTCAGTGAGCCCAGTGTTGGCTGTCATTGCTTTGTTTATTTCTTTATCAGTTATAGTTCAGAACCATGCCAGTGCCCAGTGAAAACCACATTTAGAATGCAACATGGCAGCAAGCACAGCAATCCCAGCATTCAGAATTCTCAGGCAGGCAATTGTTGTGAGTTCAAGGCCAGCTTGGGTTACCTAGTAAGTTCTAGGCCAGCCTTGGCTACAGTGTCAGGCCTTGTCTCAGCAAGCAATCAAATGGAAAAAAAATCAATATAATGAAATGCAGTTCATTTCAATGTTTTCTGTGTATATTTGCTCCGTAGCAAAAAATTCAAGGAAAGTACTTAACAAAATCACTTGCCAGAATATACCTTTGTGCTGACATACTTTGGAGCAAGAAGACATCACGATTCAACCCTGAATACTGTTGGCTTGATTGTGTAGATTAAACTAAGCTATGTAGGTAAGTAAATGGAGCCACAGATTTTTCTCTACAATCTGCTATATAGAGGTGTTTTTGGTTTAAGTACCAGCTGTTCTATGTATACTTAGCTAAGTAATGTAGCTATGTAAGAGAAAGTGTTACATCTATTTATAAAGGTACATTGTTTCAGTTACTGTGCATGCATATTCTATTTCCTCTGAATAAATAGTACTCACTCAAACCCGCTCTCTGCATGCAGAACATGTGAGCATTAGAATGACAGGGTTTTTTTTTCTTAAGCTTTTTCCAAAAGCAAGACCTTAGGTGGGAACATTTTTCTACTCGTGTGTGTGCGCGCGTGTGCATGCGTGTGTAAAATCATGTAGGCCTTCTTAGAGTTGTAACCAGCAGTTCTTTTGTATTAGACAGTGAATTCTTCCCCACAGGAGCTACCAAAATATTGCTTGACAAATTTCTCCGTCCATAACCTGTCAACTCAGCAGTATCCTGCCTGCACAATGGAGATACTATCACATGTCTTGTCTCACCAGTGTCTTAGAGCATGACAAACTGTCAGTCAAGTTAATATATATATATATATATTTATATTTGTGTGTGTGTGTGTGTGTGTGTGTGTGTATGAAGAGAGAGAGGAGGGATACTTCCAAATGTTATTTATCACTATACATAGATTTCTAGGTAAGGCTCTTTTTGTTGATATGCTGGGAAAATGCATATTTAAGTTTAAAACTAAATTATCAAGTGATGTATAAACAAAGCAAACACCAAAGTGTATTTTTAATACTTTGCATATTCACATGCGTTCTTGCCAATCAGTTCTTCTTTATGGACATCAGCTGGTTCTCCTCTCCTGGGAAGAACAAACGCCCTTTATTTTAAGCAGTTTCTGCTTGCTGACAGCTCTCCTTTTATGAATTCCAAGTGCACTATATTATGTAGAGTTCCCGGTTGCCAAACTGTGCCCACATAAAATCATATTGGTCCTGTCAACTGATAGACATAACTTATGAAAAAGAAACTCGTGGCTGGAAGGCTCAGAAGCTGAAAGTTGGCTATCAGTAAGATTGTGTTTGCTTCCAAATCTGAGTTCTGTTTTTGATGGGAAAATTAAGGATGCAGTTTCTGTTAAAAATATTTTTGGTTGGTACTAAAACATACATGGTTACCTTATTTACATTCTGCTTCCCAAAGTAAAATTCCCAGTGTCATTTGGAGCTGAAGAAGAGGAAAGAGGAGGGGTCTACATGGTCCAGGACACGGGTATCAAGCGAAACAATAAAGCCACCTGGGAGACTGTGGGCACAGGGATGTGACAGAGGGGCTTTCATTGCAAACTGACTGATTAAAATCTGGGCTGAGTCAGAAGTGAGTTCAAGCCAGTAGCATGCTATCCTTGGCTACCGGCCCACTGAAAACAAAATAAGTCAGAAATGGGCTTAGGGCCGAATCTCTCAAAGGTAACTCTCAATGTCATACCCATTAACAATATCTTTGAAGGCAGAAAAAAGTCGAGCAAACTGTGTTTAGTCCGTTTCTTTTTGTTCTGATGGTAATTGACAAGGTAAGCCTTGTCCGTCACTTCTGTTGACAGCCACACAAATGGCAAGTCCCAGCATCCAGGCTTGTCAATCTATCACCTATGAGAAGCGTCATAAAGTGTGCAGGGTGTAGTTAGCAAAGCCCCTGACCTTAGGTGATCCTGAATGACAGTCTGCTTTCAATTAGACAGTGAGCTCTGGGAAGCGGGTCTCACGAACGGATGAGCACCGAGTCACAATTGCAACGAACCTGCTGACACTGACCAGGAAACTGTCCACACTGGAATCTCAGACGGTTGAGCTGCTGGCTGTTTTATTATTATTATTATTATTATTTAATCACTGCTTGGTTCATTAGCTCTAGCTTTTTTTTTTTTTATTGAGAAAAGGAAAAAAAAAGTTTCCCCCTCCTCCCAGCCTCCCATTTCCCTCCCGCTCCTTTCACTCTTCTCTCCCTCCCCCCACTCCTCTCCCCCTCCCTCTCCAGTCCAAAGAGCAGTCAGGGTTCCCTGCCCTGGCTGATTTTGAAGAGCAAGGCACGTTTTACCTACATAGATTCGCTAGCGTGACGTCTGCATGTACATTCGCTTGCTATGGAAAGTAGACTCCTGTTATGATATAGATGTAGTGAGGAAGCAGTGGCCATCTCTAGGATTATAAGAAGCTGTGGGCACACGGCTCACTCTTCTCATCTTTTCTAACACCATGAAGACTGCTGTAGCTGAAACACCGATGTCTGAATTGGAAAGGGCTTTGGAGGACTGACTGATAAGATAGACAGAGCTCAGAGCTGGCTAGCCAGACACATCCCTCTTGGACTCAGGTACAAAACCCATGAAACTGAGTGACACTAAGATGCTTTCTAATCATCCTGGGCTTCTTTGGCTGATGGATGACCTAGGAAGCTGCATCGATGACCCAGGGTCTCCTTTACAAGTTCTGTTCTCCCCAGGGCATCCTTGTGGTGCCTAGGCTGATGGGAACAGTTACCTGGGATGTTATATTTAGGTACTCTAATTTCTAACCTTTCTTTATATTTCCCTCCCCAGGCAATCTTATCACTTTTTGTATTATTATTATTATCATCATCATCATCATCATCAAGGAAAAAGTGAGGAAAGTGATAAACGGGGGAGGGCAGGGGAGACCAACATTGAAGATAGAGCAAGACAGAAGGAAATCTGGGGTGCCAAGCTGGTGTCCACACCCCAGGCCAGCTTCCCTGTCACCTGGCTTCCTGGCAGCCGACTGAGAACCTCTGAAGGGGGAGGGGAGCGCAGTGCTCTCAGTCCTAGGTAGAGAGCATTCTAGGGTTATAGCTTCACATCACTTGTTAAACAAAAGGAGATAATTAAAGAACCTATAAACATCCCCTCCAGGGCCTGTACTTTCTCTGCACACTGGCTTGGCTTATTAATTGATGCAGGTTTCCGGTTCAGTTCACCTGGTGTCTGCGGTTGGACGATGATCGGTGTGGTCAGCGTGTGACTGTGGTGGGCTGGGCGCCGGGCTCGTACCAAGAGAATGATGGCTTCTTTTTGCTAGGAAGTCAGTCATGGTGACGAATCCAGGAGTCCGGATATGGGAGAGCGAGTGGGAGGAAGAGAGTGTCTGCGGTCTGGCCTGGGGCTTTCTCTGGCCCTCCATCTTTTCCTTCTTCAAGTTTTTTTCCTGGTACATTTTCTGCTCCCTTTTTCTTCTCCCCCATTCCCTTAAGTAGAGGTGACACAGATCAATACCTTTGATGGAAAGTAATAATCAGGCCTATTAAGTGACAAAGGTTTACTCTGTAACAGCTGTGCTGGCGGGAGAGGAGAGCTTGTCTGACTAATGAATCATGAAACAATCAGGCAGTAGCCATTTGTGTTTAGATCTGTAAATATGGTGTGGTTCAAGTGCCAGACCATGGCCGGCGCTCCAGCTGGGGCTGCAGATGGTCTGAATTCAGAGGAGCGCAAGTGTGAAGAGAGAGAGAGGTTTTTTTCCCTTCCTCGATCCCACACCGCACCTCTCACAGCCTCCATTCGTTATCTCAGGAGGAAGGGAGAGAAAAGAGGCCGTGAGGAAGGCCTTCCAGTGTGGGTTTCAAGGTAGGTTCCCAGGACCTGGAGACACCTCAGCAGTGACAGAAAATGCCCTGACACGAATGTCACTCTTAATGTCTGGGTTGGCACTGCTAACCCTATTCTTTCGGACTTCTCTTACACATGGCTATATCCAACCTCCTGTTTTGTTCTGTGCTATAAACCGAACAAATTAGAAAAAATATATATATTCTGAGATAAGAAGCTCATTATTTATATACAAAGCTAAAACTGTTCCATTTAAAAAAGGTTCATCATGTGTGTTGGATCTTGTTTTCTTAGTCCATCAACGGAGGATTCTCATTTTCAAGAGATAGATAACAGCATCAAGAAAGTCTACACCAACGTTTCGCAGAAGTAAGGTTGCTCTTGCAGTTATGGTATTTATGAATGAGGTGTTTACGAGTGCTGAGTGGTAATAAAATTAGCCCAAGAACGCTCTAAGTAATTCTGCAAAGCTGCCCAGGGCTGGCTGACTTTCCTAGGGCTGGAGTACCAGGGAGACATCTTACACTTGATTTGAAGTTGCTGGAATTTTCTCTTGGCTATTGGACTAGGAAGAGACACAGTGAGGTTGGGGTACAAGCACACAGAAACATCTATCTTTGCCTTCTCTCTCCACTTTCCTAAGACTGCCCATGTGGGAGTTAGAACCCGAGTCCAATGTGCTCGCCTTCATCTCCAGGGCTTAGAATGTTACCACTTAGGCATCACTCTGGTGGCTTCTGAGTAGATCTTGTGGTACTGCAGCCTTCCTGATTTCGCACACTGGCTAGGCCTGCCTATCTAGTCAAGGGAGGCTATAGTCGTTTCTCATACTGTTCTGGACACTGCTGCTGACTGAACATGACCCATCCTGTTTAGTTCAGCTTTACAGGTCTGCCCCCTCCGCCAGCTTCTTTGAAGCGTATGACCTTTCTAGTTCTTGGCAAACTTGAGTCCCCTCCTGTGGAGACACGCAGCAATCAGATGATTTCAGTTACTGGATCTGAGTCAGAGTCAGCAAGACTCAAAGGTTTTAGCTCACAAAACTCCGATGATTTGATGGAGCCACGGTTCCTCTTCCCAGCACGCTTGTTCTCTTGTTTGCATGCAGAGCATTGCTCTGTAGAGTTTCCAGAGGTTCAGGGATGTCTCAGAGTCCATCCCTGGTCCCCACGTCAAGATCTGTTCTTTCATCCTCTGTCTTCGGTAGCCTGGCCAGTCAAACCCCATCTAGGCACCAGACTCTTACATCTCATTACAAAATCATTATTTTGGCTCAGACTACCTGACTTCCAATTTTATTTGTAACTGTATAATTTTCCTTAATTTACTCATTTATTTCCTTAATTCAGTTTTGCATGAATTTGGTGTCATTGGACAACTTTACTCTTTTTCTTTCTGCTGATTTTGTAATAGTTTCTTCAGGTCTGTTTTGCCTTTTAAAATAAATGCCCCTGGTCCTTTTTCTTTTTCTTTTCTGCTGCTATTCTTTTTATTTATTTATTTATTGAAAAGAAAAAAAAAATTCCTCCTCCTCCCAGCCTCCCATTTCCCTCCCTCTCCTCCCGCCCCTCTCCCCCTCCCCCCACTTTTCTCCTCCTCCCTCTCCAGTCCGAAGAGCAGTCAGGGTTCCCTGACCCATGGAAAATCCAAGGTCCTCCCCCCTCCATCCAGGTCTAGGAAGGTGAACATCCAAACTGGTTAGGCTCCCACAAAGCCAGAACATGAAGTAGGATCAAAACCCAGTGCCATTGTCCTTGGCTTCTCAGCAGCTCTCATTGTCCGCCATGTTCAGAGAGTCTGGTTTTATCCCATGCTTTTTCAGTCATAGTCCAGCTGGCCTTGGTGAGCTCCCAATAGATCAGCCCCACTGTCTCAGTGGGTGGGTGCACCCCTCGTGGTCCTGACTTCCTTGCTCATGTTCTCCTTCCTTCTGCTCCTCATTGGGACCTTGGGAGCTCAGTCTGGTGCTCCAGTGTGGGTATCTGTCTCTATCTCCATCCATCGCCAGATGAAGGTTCTATGGTGATATGCAGGATATTCATCAGTATGGCTATAGGAGAGGGTCATTTCAGGTTCCCTATCCTCAGCTGCCCAAGGAACTAACTGGGGACATCGCCGGGGACACCTGGGAGCCACTCTAGGTTCGAGACTCTTGCCAACCCTAAGGTGGCTCCCTTAACTAAGATATGTGCTTCCCTGCTCCCCTATCCAACCCTCCTATATCCCAATCATCCTGTTTCCCCAAGTTTCCCCATCCTCCCCTTCTCACTTTTCTCTCCCCCTCTCCCCTTACCCCCATCCTGCCCCACCCCCAAGATCCCAGTTTTTTGCCCGGCAATCTTGTCTACTTCCCACAGCCAGGAGGATAACTATATGTTTCTCTTTGGGTTCACCTTCTTATTTAGCTTCTTTAGGATCACAAATTACAGACTCAGTGACCTTTATTTATGGCTAGAAACCAATTATGAGTGAGTACATAGCATGTTCATCTTTTTGGGTCTGGGTTACCTCACTCAGGATAGTGTTTTCTATTTCCATCCATTTGCATGCAAAATTCGAGAAGTCATTGTTTTTTTACCGCAGAGTAGTGCTCTAATGTGTATATATATTCCACACTTTCTTCATCCATTTTTCCATTGAAGGACATCTAGGTTGTTTCCAATTTCTGGCTATTACAAACAATGCTGCTATGAACATAGTTGAACAAATGCTTTTGACATATGATAGGGCATCTCTTGGGTATATTCCCAAGAGTGGTATTGCTGGGTCCAGGGGTAGGTTGATCCCGAATTTCCTGAGGAATCGCCACACTGATTTCCAAAGTGGTTGCACAAGTTTGCATTCCCACCAGCAATGGATGAGGGTACCCCTTCCTCCACAGCCTCTCCAGCAAAGGCTATCATTGGTGTTTTTGATTTTAGCCATTCTGACAGGTGTAAGATGATATCTCAAAGTTGTTTTGATTTGCATTTCCCTGATCGCTAAGGAGGTTGAGCATGACCTTAAGTGTCTTTTGGCCATTTGAACTTCTTCTGTTGAGAATTCTCTGTTCAGTTCAGTGCCCCATTTTTTAATTGGGTTATTTAGCATTTTAAAGTCTAGTTTCTTGAGTTCTCTATATATTTTGGAGATCAGACCTTTGTCTGTTGCGGGGTTGGTGAAGATCTTCTCCCAGTCAGTAGGTTGCCTTTTTGTCTTGGTGACAGTGTCCTTTGCTTTACAGAAGCTTCTCAGTTTCAGTAGGTCCCATTTATTCAATGTTGCCCTTAATGTCTGTGCTGCTGGGGTTATACCTAGGAAGCGATCGCCTGTGCCCATATGTTGTAGGGTACTTCCCACTTTCTCTTCTATCAGGTTCAGTGTGTTCAGATCGATTTGAGGTCTTTGATCCATTTGGACTTGAGTTTTGTGCATGGTGATAGATATGGGTCTATTTTCATTCTTCTACAGGTTGACATCCAGTTGTGCCAGCACCATTTGTTGAAGATGTTCTCTTTCTTCCATTGTATACTTTTAGCTCCTTTATCAAAAGTGAGCTGTTCATAGGTTTGTGGGTTAAAATCCGGGTCTTCTATATGATTCCATTGGTCGACTTCTCTGTTTTTATGCCAGTACCACGTTGTTTTCATTACTGTAGCTCTGTAATAGAGTTTGAAGTCAGGGATGGTAATGCCTCCAGAAGTTGTTTTGGCTATCCTGGGTTTTTTATTTTTCCATATAAAGTTGTTTATTGTCCTCTAAAGATCTGTGAAGAATTTTGATGGGACCTTGATGGGGATTGCATTGAATCTATAAATTGCCTTTGGTAGAATTGCCATTTTTACTAAGTTGATCCTCCCAATCCAAGAGCAAGGGAGATCCTTCCATTTTCTGGTATCCTCTTCAATTTCTTTCTTCAATGCCTTAAAGTTCTTGTCTAATAGATCTTTCACTTCCTTGGTTAGAGTTACTCCAAGATATTTTATGTTATGTGTGGCTATCGTGAAAGGTGATGCTTCTCTGATTTCCCTCTCTGCTTCCATATCCTCTGTGTATAAGAGGGTGACTGATTTTTTGGAGTTGATCTTGTATCCTGCCACATTACTAAAGATGTTTATCAGCTGTAGAAGTTCTTTGGTGGAGTTTTTGGGGTCACTTATGTACACTATCATATCATCTGCAAATAACGAAAGTTTAACTTCTTCCTTTCCAATTCGGATCCCCTTGATCCCCTTTTGTTGTCTTATTGCTATTGCTAAAACTTCAAGCACTATATTGAAGAGGTATGGAGAGAGTGGACATCCTTGTCGTGTTCCTGATTTTAGTGGGATGGCTTTGAGTTTCTCTCCATTTAATTTGATGTTAGCTGTCGGCTTGCTGTAAATAGCTTTTATTATATTAGGTATGACCCTTGTATCCCTAATCTCTCCAAGACTTTTATCATAAAGGGATGTTGAATTTTGTCAAATGCTTTTTCAGCATCTAATGAAATGATCATATGGTTTTTTTCTTTCAGTTTATTTATATGATGGATTACATTGATAGATTTTCATATGTTGAACCAGCCTTGCATCTCTGGGATGAAGCCTACTTGATCATAACGGATAATTTTCCTAATGTGTTCTTGGATACAGTTTGCCAGTATTTTGTTGAGGATTTTTGCGTTGATATTCATGAGTGAGATTGGCCTGTAATTCTCTTTCTTGGTGGAGTCTTTGTGTGGTTTTGGTATCAGAGTAACTGTAGCCTCATAAAAGGAATTTGGCAATGACTCTTCTGTTTCTATATTGTGAAAAACATTAAGGAGTATAGGTATTAGGTCTTCTTGGAAGATCTGGTAGAATTCTGCATTGAAACCATCTGGTCCTGGGCTTTTTTTGGTAAGGAGGTTTTCGATAACAGCTTCTAATTCTTCGCGACTAACAGGTCTATTTAGATTGTTCACCTGGTCCTGATTTAACTTTGGTAAATGGTATTTATCTAAAAAAGTGTCCATTTCTTTTACATTTTTCAGTTTTGTGGCATACAGGCTTTTGTAGTAGGATCTAATGATTCTCTGAATTTCCTCTGTGTCTGTGGTTATGTCCCCCTTTTCATTTCTGATCTTATTAATTTGCATTTTCTCTCTCTGCCTTTTGATTAGTTTGGATAGAGGTTTGTCAATCTTGTTGATTTTCTCCAGGAGCCAGCTTTTTGTTTTATTGATTCTTTGGATTGTTTTCTGTGTTTCTATTTTGTTGATTTCAGCCCTCAGTTTGGTTATTTCCAGTCTTCTACTCCTCCTAGGTGAGTCTGCTTCTTTTTTTTCTAGAGATTTCAGTTGGGCTGTTAAGTCTCCAATGTGTACTTTTTCTCTTTTCTTTAAGTGGGCACTTAGTGCTATGAACTTTCCTCTTAGGACTGCTTTCATAGTGTCCCATAAGTTTGAGTATGTTGTTTCTTTATTTTCATTGAATTCAAGGAAGACTTTAATTTCTTTCTTTATTTCTTCCTTAATCCAGGTATGGTTCAGTAGTTGACTGTTTAGTTTCCATGAGTTTATAGGCTTTCTGGGGGTAGCATTGTTGTTGAATTTTAACTTTAATCCATGGTGATCTGATAAGACACAGGTGTTTACTGATATTTTTTTGTAACTGTGGAAGTTTGCTTTGTTACCAAGTATGTGGTTCATTTTCGAGAAGGTTCCATGAGCTGCAGAGAAGAAGGTATATTCTTTCCTATTTTGGTGGAATGTTCTATAGATGTCTGTTGAGTCCATTTGATTCATTACCTCCATTAATCCTCTAATTTCTCTGTTAGGTTTCTGTCTGATTGACCTGTCCATTGGTGAGAGAGGAGTGTTGAAGTCTCCTACTATTAGTGTGTGCAGTTTGATGGCTGCCTTGAGTTTTAGTAATGTTTCTTTTACGTACGTGGGTACTTTTATATTAGGGGCATAGATATTCAGGATTGAGACTTCATCCTGATGAATTGATCCTGTTATGAGTATAAAATGTCCCTCTCCATCTCTTCTGATTGATTTAAGTTTGAAGTCAACTTTGTTAGAAATTAGTATGACCACACCTGCTTGTTTCTTAGGTCCATTTGCTTGATAAGCCTTTTCCCAGCCCTTTACTCTGAGTAGGTGCCTTTCTTTGTGGTTGAGGTGTGTTTCTTGTAAATAGCAGAATGTTGGATCCTGTTTTTGTATCCAATCTCTTAGTCTGTGCCTTTTTATAGGTGAGTTGAGACCATTGACATTAAGTGATCTTAATGACCAGTGGTTATTAACTCCAGTCACTTTTTTAGTAGTAGGGTTTGTGTGTTTCCCTATTTGAGTTGAGCTGGTGGAGGGTCTCTAGATGTCTGAGTTATTGTGGTCATTGTTGGACTCCTTGGTTAGTGATTTTCCTTCTATTACTTTCTGTAAGGCTTGATTTGTGGCTACGTATTGTTTAAACTTGCTTTATCCTGGAAAATTTTGTTTTCTCCATTCATAGTGAAAGAAAGTTTGGCTGGGTATAGTAGTCTGGGCTTGCATCCATGGTCTTTAGTTTTTGCAGTAACCTGGACCTTCTGGCTTTCATGGTTTCCAAAGAGAAGTCAGGTATTAGTCTGATAGGTTTACCTTTATAAGTAACTTGGCCTTTTTCCTTTGCGGCTCTTAGTATTCTTTCTTTATTCTGTATGCTTTGTGTTTTGATTATTATATGGCAAGAGGGTTTTTTTTTTTTTGATCCAGCCTATTCGGTGTTCTGTATGCTTCTTGAATCTTCATAGGTATATCTTTCTTTAGGTTGGGAAAGTTTTCTTCTATAATTTTATTAAATATATTTTCTGGACTGTTGATTTGCACTTCTTCTTCTTCTTCTACTCCTATAATTCTTAGGTTTGGTCTTTTTATTGCGTCCCATATTTCCTGAATGTTTTGTGATGAGAGTTTGTTGGACTTGCTGTTTTCTTTGATCAGTGTGTTTATTTTTTCTATGGTATCTTCAGAATCTGAGATTCTTTCTTCTATCTCTTGTATTCTGTTGGTGATGCTTGTTTCTGTAGTCTCTATTCGTTTTCCTAGATTTTCCATGTCCAGCCGGCCCTCCATTTGTGTTTTCTTCTTTGCCTCCATTTCAGTTTTCAAGTCTTGAACTCTTTCCATTATCTGCTTGATTGTTTTTCCTTGGTTTCCAAGGGTATCATTCACTGATTTATTCAATTCTTCAAACTTTCTGTTATACTTCTCATCCATTTCTTTAAGGGCATTATTTACATGCTATTTAACGGCGTCAATCACTTTCATAAAGTCATTTTCTTCTACTTCATCTTGGTTAAGGTGTTCATGTTCACATGTTGTAAGGTCGCTGGGTTCTGGTGGTTTCATGTTGTTTTTGAGATTGTTGGGTGAATTCCTGCATTGGCGCCTGCCCATCTCTTCCTCTGAATGCTCCCCTATGGATCTTCTTTTACAGGATCAGGTCTCCTTGCCTACTGATGTATCTTCCCCATCATGATGGGCAGTCCCCAGTGATGGCTCTCCTGGTGCTCCAGTGATGTCTTTCCTGGTGCTAAGGTCAGATCTCCTTGCTGCTTGGGTAGCTCCCAATGATAGCTCTCCTGGTGCAGAGATCAGATCTCTGTGCTGGTTGGGTAGCTCGTAAACAAAGCACCTACCTTGCTTGCTTCAGGCAGGCTATTGAAACAAAGGACCTCCTGCCTGCCCGGTTGCCCAAAGGATTAGGTCCCAGTGCCCAGACAGGCTGAGGGAAGAGAGGCAGAAGGGGGGAGAGTTCTGGATGCAAGCTGGGTGGGATAGGAAGAAAGAGGCAGTATGGGGGGGGAGGGTATAGGCCCTGCCGGAAGGCTAGGAAGTATAGGGGGGGGAATGAGGAATGTCTGAGTTCTGGGGCCTGGGGCTGCTGCCGTGGGTCAGAAACTCACCCTACTGATGGCGCTCCTGGTGCCGAGATCAGATCCCCCTGGTCCTTTTTCAAGGCCCCATGTTTACACAGTATTATTGCTGGTCTATGCACGTGTTCTGTGCTTCAAAACAATGATGATAGTTGCAAACGACTGAGATTTACTAGTCGTTGCTCTGGAGTTCGGTCAATGCGCACTGCTAATCAGTGTGCTCACACTGAAATCCAGATCATAGTCCACTGTTTTGATTCAGGAACCTAAGCCTCCCTCTGCCCTTGAATTTCTTTTGTGAAGAGAATGGGTTTGTTAAAGTGGAACTAAACTCACATCCTTGCCGCCTGAAGGCATTTAATTACTCTCTTCCTCTGAAAACAGGCAAATAGGCAGCCCCCAGCTCATTAAAGGAATCTCAGAGCCTATGTATGCTGGTCTTGTCTAACTTCCAGGGTTGTCTTTCTCCATGTCTGTCATGTCTGTGAAACTGCAGAGACAATGACCTGGTCTATGCTCATGGAACATCTTAACCCACTTCTATCTCAGGAACATTTCATCCATTGTGCCTTTTCCTTCTGCCCAGTTTCTCTATGGCTGGCTCCTTATTATTCAATCTCAACTCAAATGTCCCTTTGCTATGCTGTGAAAGTCACCTAGCCCTTTTTTGTCTCCATAATACTTTCCGGTTACAAAATTCTGTTTTTATGAATATAGTTGTTTATTGCTAATCAGGTCTTTTTAGAATATTAACTTCTTGAGTTTGCCTTTATGGCTTAGCATGATGTCTCTAGAGTTTGTTTAAAATAGTTCCTAGAAATAGTAGGACTTCAACAAATACTATTTGATAGACTGATTCTTTCTCAAATTCTTTTACTTTTTTGTGACATCTTTAATAAAACATTGCATTTCATGTACAAAGTCATTGCCATAGAATTCCAAGCTAGAAGAAAGGCAGAGTAGGGAACAGACTGAGCTGCTCAGTAGATAGCCAGAAATAATGCAGGGAAAACTAACTGAAGTTGCCTAGGAGGTAAAGAATAAAAGTGGACTTGCTTATTTAGGCTTAGAAGTTGGTAGTAGAGAACGATGTTAGGTGAATTGAATTCAAATCTTAGCTTCTTCATTATGGGATACATTAAGTTTTCATAGCATTATTCTAGAGTAAGGATACATATATACATATGTACATACATACATACATATATAGTTATTGTGGTTAGCAGTCATTTCTAGTGGTGAATGATCAATGGAAGTCATGGCAGAGGTCCATTTGGCATTCTGTTGACTTGTCCTATATTGATAGGAAAGAACACACACACACACACACACACACACACACACACACACACAGAGGTTTTATTCTATATGACTGTCATTGGAATAGGTGGGCAACAGAGGAAGAGCAGATTTGAGAACATGGAATGAGAAGTTTGCATTATTCTTTATTTTATGACATTTGTGATGTTCATCCGCTGGATGACCTATACAAACTCTTTTGTGAGTTAAATATTCACTTTTAGACCTAATTATCATTTAGTTTGCCTTTTTGTACTTCTAAAATTGTACAAACTTTAGGCCTGAAAATAGCTGGACCCATACCCACATAAGGGCAAGAATATTTAAGGCCCCTTTGAGGTTAAAATGTGTTTACTCGGGTAGAGAGCAAGCGAAGTTGTGAGAGAACCAATTCTCCCGGAAGCTGCATGAAGGAGCTGTCCTTGTAGGAAAAGGCTCTGGTTTAGCTAAGAGTTCTCCTTCCACTATTGAAAGAAGGTGTTGTATGGTGGAGCAAGTTGTTACTTTGTGGCTCCAAGGCAAGAGCAAGAGGATGCAGGGGTTCCAGCAGGGGAGCAGGATGGGACTCTCGCCTGTCAATCACCTTTGTCAGTCCCTGCTCTCATGGGCTTCTTCCTGCTGCTGCTGCATCTGACCTAGGCCTTCAGGGCAGTCTTCAGGGTAAAGAGACAAGGCTCAGGATTCACAGAACTCTTTCCTGCCACCATGTTTCTCACCCAGGCGACTTCCCCTCCCTCTCCCCCTTTAAAGTACTTATCAACGTGCCTTCCTTTATTAAACATGTTAGTGTCTGTTTCTCTCAACTACATGCAATTCAGCTTTCGATGCTGATATTTTACCTATTTTAATCGCTGCTATATCCTCAGTGCCTGGGGGAAAAAGATGTCTGACGTACAGCAAATGTTCAAAAATTGTTGGGATGGCGGAGACGAAAACGTCAGTAAATGGCTGGCATCTGACCTTGAGAAATCTAAAACTCATATCCAGACTTAGTCTGTGAAAAAACACTTAGGAAGAAATCTGTAGGTAGTCACCAGTTAACTTCTCAAAGACGGGAAAGGAAGCATTAGAGGACAAAACCAGCCAAGCGAACGAGGCTGAAGGAGATGAGCCGAGGCATCCCAGCTGCCCCGATGAGGACAAGATGCTTTTAACAACAGTTTTCTTCCAAGCGGTAACATGTTTATTTACAAATTCTCCTCATATAATATGTAATTCTAAAGACAGCTTACTCCTTCTTCGATACGTGCCCAACATTGTTGTAAGCCTTAGATTACCCCAAATACTGTCTCAGACATGCTCGCAGGATTATATGAGTTGCTGGATGATGGGTGAACAAAATTCTGTGCATCCCTCTGTAACCAAGGAAAGAAGAAAGAAAGGAATCCTCTTGGGTAGCATGGGCAAGCATTTACTTCTATGGAAGATTATAATTTAAAATTGACTTCTGAATTTGTTAAGCCTTTTGACCCATATTCAGAGTGCTGTGTGAGGGGCTCCTGCTGCAAGTAACAATACTGTCTTTATCAGAAGCCACCTGCTGAGCTTTCGAGCTCAGCTGCTGTCCCCCCCCCCCCCTCGCAGGCCCATAGGCCACAGACACTTTTTATCTAAGATGGCTGCACACCCAACAGCACTGCCTAAGAAAAGAAAACCAAAGGGTAGATTTCCCGAAAACCACTATTTTGTCAGAACAAAAGAGCGAACTTTTCTGAATCAACCGTAGGAAGTACAGATATTGAGCACGCTGACAATACTAGTATTATTGTGAAAACCACATTACGCCCCACCTCACTGGGTCCATTGACTAGAATGTCAGGAAAGAATGAAAGGAAATAAAAAAAAGGCCTAACTGTTGCGGCTAACAGGGTGCCATCAATAATGCCCACATGGAAGAGCGTTCTCTTGATTTAAGACCCTGTCTCTCCGTGCATCTACTTAAAGCCTTTAGGGTGGAGGAGAGCTCACGCACACTCGAGCAGAAGATGCTTCTATGCTGGCCTGTTCCTCACACAGCCCTTTGCTTCTGGCTTTCTCTATTGGCGGGACCATTCTAGCTGAGGATGAACTTGTGCTGAGTGGACTGCGTGCGTTTGCATTCCTGAACTTAGATATGGACGTGCGTATTTATATAGAGACGGAGCTTTGTTCTGACTTTTGCATTGGGAAATCTGGGCTTTTTGAAGCCATCTTCTTAAGAAGATCAATCAAGGTTGAACACAGCTGGCTTTTGAAAACTGAGTTCCTCACTGAAAGTTTCCTGCTATTATCTTGACAATCTTATTATTATCAAAGCATTTTGATATTAGCTATGACAATGAACACTCACCACAGGGTAGAATAGAGCAGGACCATCAATGGGAGGGGGCCACTAACAATTGTGCCCCCTGTAGCAGCCATAATAATTTAATATTGTCATACTGGGAGGCTCCATTTTGCTTGGCCTGCATTGAGCTACTCGGTATATTGTTTCCTATTTGGACAGCAATCCGGGTCTCCCTTGAACAGCCTGAAAGACTTTAAATGAAGGATCATGCTGATAATTGCCTAGGGGTAGGATTCTGTTTTGCCTGGGTCGGTAATTTAAGTATTATTCTAAATCAAGCTTCTGTGTTTGGAACAGAATTTATTTCAAGGTTGTATTAAAGTTGTTAGCAGATCAATAAATTTTCTTCCCATTGACTACTTGTCTCCTCCCCCTGCATAGTGACATGTTCACTAAATGATAGAGACTAGATATATTGAAACTGCCACATGCTGGCCCCCGTTCTGTTAGCTTTATACTTAGAGGCAGATTCTCTTTTCTTTCTCTATTGAGCTTACTTCTTTCACCTAAATTTCTACTCAATATCAGAAAAATTTAAAACCATCATATTCAAGAAGAGGACAATTTTTATTTGTTACAAGGGAATTTTCTCCTCATGGGATTTTTTTTCCCATGGTATCTATGCAGAGGATAATAAACATACCAGAAATTTTAAACTCGCTCAGGAATGAAGGGGCCCAGTTAATCTCAGGGTAGTACAGTAGAAAATGTAAGTTGAATAGGATTTGTCTTAGTATCTGCGGCTGAATTATCTGGAAGATTTTTTTTGTGTTTTTATACTGTACTATCATGTAATTAAAAACAAATGTACGAGTGTACTGTGAGCATTCAGTGTACATGCGTTTTTAGTTATATCACACCTAGTACAATAAACACTGGGTATTTCTAGGAGAGAAAAAGCAAGGAAGTGAATCAGTGGAGTTTCACTTTCTTCTCTAAAGCTGATCTAGACAGGGCTATGGATTTATCCAAGACTATGGATGCTAGCAGAACGATGTGTTAAGTTAGGGTGATCTGATTGCTGTGGATGTGTTAAGTTAGGGTGATCTGATTGCTGTGGATGTGTTAAGTTAGGGTGATCTGATTGCTGTGGATGTCTTAAGTTAAGGTGATCTGATTGCTGTGGATGTCTTAAGTTAGGGTGATCTGATTGCTGTGGATGTCTTAAGTTAGGGTGATCTGATTGCTGTGCCGTCTTAGATTGTCATGTGTTGTCTCTGAAACACACTCCCGAAGGACAAGACATATTATTAGAGCTGCTGACCATTTGCTGCTTCGTGTTTAACTCACTTCCATCTAAATAGTAGGATGCTCTGATGAAAAACGCCTGGCTTAAAATACCATGCCCCCTTGGGGAAGTGGGTAGTCTAATCATTTCTTCAACTACTGAACTTATTCTCAGATTTTGGATCTCGCCTGTTGATTGGGAGATGTTCTTCTTTTACATGTCCCTCCACCAGAGTTTTAGCCCTGGGAGCTTATGAAGGAAAGCTGGGTTTTGGTTTAAATGCTCCTTTGTGGTTCCCATGACTACAGGGGTCTTGTCTTTTGCTTTGGACCCCATGACCTTTGAACCAAAGGTCAGAGGTCCTAACATGTTTTGCATCTGTTGTCTGCATCACCCTACTTAAGACTGTGGAAAGAACTGGTTGAACCAATCTTCCTTTCCAAGTTGGGCTGACAGAGCTTTTGAGTTCCTGTTATTGCTATACACATGCGGTGTCACAGGTGGAGAGCAAACAGTCTTTAGGAAATGCGTCCTGATGGTTAATGTGACCACTCTCATGATAGCAAAGGCTGTAGTTCAAGTTCAGGATCAGACCATCAAGAGAAACACCCTCCATATAAATATGTCTAACCAGAGAACGGCGTGTGAACGAGAACACGAGGTAAATTCTTTCCCTCCAGATGTCATAATGCTAACATGTACGTGGATGTACCTGGATGCCCACACCTCTTTATGAACACACAGAGATACCCAACTACCACTAAAAACTGAGAGGGGAAATAGACACATGAGGTAGTTGCATTTGTAACTTACCAGCACAGGGTTTTATTCTTGGGTCTAAGCAAAGCAAGACAGAAACAAAACAAACACAGAAATATACTAATACTTGAACTGATCTAGGCTTAAGATGATTGAAAAGTTCCAGTACACAATTTTATTGGAGAAAGTACAAAATAATTTGTTTGTAAGTTTGATGCTGTCTTTGATAGCAAGTGTGTATAAACATTCATTTAATAAATGGTACAGAGTACACAGGAAGGTCCCTGCTCTTTTCTGAGGAGCTCATGGCTTTGTTGAGGTGTCTCTTGGTAGAAGTCACAGTTAGCTTCATCTGTCAGCTTAACACAGCCCAGAGTCACCTGGTATCTTAGGGTCTTTATGGCAGAGAAGAGACATGGCCACAGCAACTTTCATAAAAGAAAACATTTAATTGGGGTTGACTTACAGGTTCAGAGTTCTAATTCATTATCATCATGGTGGGAAACACGGCAACAAGCTGGAGGGGCTGAGAGTTGTACATCTGTATTGGTCGGCAACAGGAAGAAAAGAGCCAGCGGGCCTAGCTTGAGCGTTTGAAGCCTCAAAGTCCACCTCAGAGTAACACAGTTTTTCCAGCAAGGCCTCCTAATAATGCCAAACATTCAAATTTACAAGTCTCTGGAGGTCTCTGGAGGTAATTCAAATCACCACCTGGGAAGAGGGAACCTCTGTGGAGGCCTTTGCCTCCATCGGATTGGCTGGTGAGCATGTTTGGGACTATTAACCCCTGAGTGTTGTAGGAGGGCCTAGCCTACTGTGGTGTAGGCATCCCTAAGCAGGGGCACCTGGCTTCCTACGACAAACTGTCTGAGTAATCCAGGGGAAGCAAGCCAGAAACTGGCTCTCCTCTGTGATCTTTGCTTTAGTTTCTTCGTCCAGGTTCCTGCCTGGGTTCACTCCAGAATGGACTGTAACCTGTACGAGGAAGCAAACCATTTTCTCCCCGAGCTGGTGTTGACCAGTGTTTTGTTGCCTCAGCAGCAAACTACATCAGTACGTGCCATCTTACAGCACCAAATTGGCATAGGTATTACAGCCAAAAGATATCACAGTCACCAGACCGGGCTCAGTTCCAGGTTTGTCCAGTTCTATTTAAGTGTGTTTCCTTCACTAAGTGAGGTTGTTATGAAGATAGAATAGGTCACTGTCTAGACAGTGTTGCCATACTTAGCTCATTGGCTGTTATTCCCAGGTACCCATTGGGGATAGATACTGGGATTACAGTGGAGGCTAAAACACATAGACACTTGTAGAATGTCCAAGCTTTGTGTGTTTGCATCTGCATCCTGCTGGATGCGACCACCCCTAGGTTACTTATAAGATACAACAACAACATTTGTTTTGTTGTCTTTTTAAAGATGACTATAATAATAAATATAGGTGGCCTGAGCATCCTCAGTACAAGACACAGTTTCTCCCTCACTTTTCTGACCCAGTTGTTTGAGTCTTGGGTGTAGAACCCATGGATTATTGGGCCAGTTGTAAGTGCTTTAGGTCTCTGTGTTTATTTAACTTCTTTTTCTGCAAGATGGAGTAATGACATTTTTAACAGATTTTTTGCTAGAATAATGGATTAATGATGTATCCAAATAGTGCTGTGAATTGTATCTCATGCTGTTATATCAAATGTTAGTAGTTACCATTTTAAGGAATTACAGATGAGATTTTTTCTTAGAACTCCAACTTTGTTCTTTAGGAGACAAATTCAGCTAACTTCTTGAGGGAGAATGCTCAGTTTACATATAATCCCTTAAAAATTCAGATGAGAACAACCATGGACTTTTTAAAGGACATATTTCCAACTTTCTCATCCTACCCCCACTTAGAAAAGTAAATTCGAAGGCCTATTTTACCACCAATAGATCATCTTCCTGAGAGAGCTTGGTCCATGTGGAGGAGTGAGTGACACTTAGTCCCCTGTTGACTCTGAGTACATTCTGGTGATCCTGGTGACTTTATGACCCCAAGAGCATGTTATTAAAATCTGTTGTATTTCAGCATAGAAATGCCCAATCCTAAGCCTTCATACTGCATGTGGGACTTGAAATAAGAAGGGGAGCTCTGAAGAGAAGGAGTACAAGGGAGGAGAGAGGGGAACAGGAGAACAATGGAGTAAATGTACCTTGAAAACAGAAGGGGGATACTTGAGGGCAGGGGGCCAGCAAGAGAGGGGACAGGACAGAGGAGTGGGGCAGGGTGAGCAAGGACAAAACATAGTGTCATGTAAGTTTGCAGGTGTCACCACAAAAGGCTGGAGATTAAGAACACTTGCTGATTTGCAGAGAACCCAAGTTTCTGATCCCACCACACACATAGTGGCTCACAATTGGCTATAACTCAAGTTCAAGGGTACCTGTTCTGCTTGCATCAGCCACACACAATGTGCACAGATACACATGCAGGCAAAACACACACCCACCCATACCCACACACAAATGAAAGAAAATGTCACAATGAAACTATTTTCATTGTATGTTAACCGAAGTTGTTATTGCAAGCCTCATAAATACCTTACCAGTTCACTCACAAAACTGTATTAGAAAGCTCACGGACACTAGGCCAGGTTTGCGCACTTTATTCCAATGAATTTATGTCTTCTGCATAAATTCTACTTGTCAATTCTCACTAAAAATAGAATTATTTTTATAAAATCAAAAATAGGTTTCCAATATCTATCGCTAGCACTCACAGGTACAGATTTAAAACGATGACTAGGATCGTTATACAGAAGGTTGGAAAACCTGTTCCTGCAGCAACAGCGTCCATCTCTCTGCCCTCCACCCCTTCTGTCCCCTCACTCCCTCTGCTCCCAACAGTCTGCACTGCCCTCCTCCACCTGACCAAACGTACTGCCAGAGCTGTGCATCCACAATCAGCAGCCACCATGTGTCCTTTAGGTTCACAGCTCTCACTGTCTTGGGAGTCCTTACCAATGTCACTCTACCAAGCAGCACTCGTGTCCCCGTCTTGCACCTCATGTTTGATCCCATTTCCAAGCCTTAATTGGTTTCCGAACATCAGAGCTCATCACTGTGTGAGCAACGTTGAATCCGTCTGGAGCTCATCATTGTCTGACCAATATTGCTTCTGTCTGGTCTTTCGTGCCTCATCAGAATAAGCATCACATAGGTCCTGGTCTGACGTTTATCACTGCACATACCTGACATCTAGAACACTGTCTTACTTGTAGTAGATGCTAAAAATGTTTCTGAATTTTTAAAAAGAGGAAGAACTAACCGACAGTGGTTAAAGACCACATGGCTTCTTGATTTATTGTGTATTGTGTGTACAGAAAGACCTGTTCACTTAAACTCCTGACAGGACCACAGAAGAGCTGACCTTCATGGCTTTCTGTTTTCATAAACTGTTTCTGTCCACATCCCACAGTGCCTTATGGAGAATGGGAACTTGACAAATGTATGTCGAACCAGAAGACGACATCCTAAAAAGTTCAGATGTATTATTTCTTAATTTGTCAGAACTGTATTTTCTTGAAATTAACAAACAATCTTTGACAATTTTTAGAAGATATTTAAATGATTAACAAAGAGGCATTTCCAGGGCTATTCTGTTTTTCCCTTCTCAAAAACTGATCTGAGTGAGAAGGGAGGTTAGAACCTGGGTGGAGGAAAGAGACAGAGAGGCAAACCCTTGAGTCTTCCAGTCCCGTGTGCCCACTGAGTTTCCGGGTTATCTGAAGACACGGGGCCTCCAGGTGAATTCTCCGTACCTTTGCCTTTCCTTAGTGTATAACAACAGCCTGAAGACTCATCCTTGATGAGGAGAACAGGACATGGTCAAATGTGAGGTTGTCTGTTGAGGAAACTCTGGGGCGAATACGTGGACCAAATGGATGTTTTAAGATGACCTGTGCTTTGCATTGATATTTAATACTTGTACTCTTTCTTATGCGTGCTTTGGAGCAGACCCCACATGTCGAATGCCCATATATCTTCTGAAAAGAATTTGTCTTTTTCTATATTTTGTTTGGAAGCAATGCAAGCAAGCAGACAAACAAAAAGCCTAATCAAAGCTTTCAAGGGGCTGTAACTTTACTAGGTCGTTCTGGCCGACGCTCACCTCCACAAAATTCTGATAACACAGGGAAGACAATACAGCGATCAAAAGCAATGATGGGATGTTTTAGCAGCATTAACCATCATGACCTAGCAAAATGAAAGAAAATGGTTTAACCGAACTGTCAGCTTCAATATAGCTAATAAAGGCATGGATAAATGTTTATTACATAGCGGAGACAGATCATTTCTGTGCTGAAATTGAGGATGACCTTTACTGATAACTCTTATCTGCCTGTTATCCTGAGAGAGAAGGAGAGGGAGCGGGAAAGAGAAGCATATTTGCTGATATTTATGAAAGGAGAAATTACCATTTGCAAATAAAACACTTTAGCGGTGGTGATTATGTCGAGTCACCTTCTGCCCTCGCAGACAGCGATTTCTCCCCAGTGGGCGATGACAGTGGCTTCACTAAACCCAAGGATGTGCGGCCTAAACCCACTGTCTTAAAAACACAAAATAATAGCAACGCATAGATGCGACTAAACCGTAGCCACAGCTCTTTATTCCAAAGACATTGCAGAGAAGCTGCAGTATAGCGTTTCCTTTTAAACAAGATGGTCTCATTCTAACTACGAGTTTCAGGAACAGAAACCATGAATCTACCACTGTTCTTTCACTAGACTTTAATTATTGATGCTGTGACGTGTTTAGACCTTTCCAAATGCATTGTTTTTAAAGCCTACTGTCCTCTCTTCGAACTCTAAGATAACGAGGGCACTAGAGAAAGTTATAATCATTGGACTTTGAAGAAAAATAATTCAGGATTTACCATTAACGATTTTTATTAGAGTAGCCTGATTTAGTCATAATTTTCTGTTGAAGTTTAGTATCTAAAACATGTTGCAAGAATAAGGGTGCCTGACTCTCATGAAAGCTGAAAGTCTTGGAAACGCCAATCATTTAAAAAAAATTCCCACAATGCAATCTGTCCTCTTTTCTCTTCCTATTGTTTTGATCGAAAATATTCTGAAAAAAAGGAGGAGAAAAGTCACTTTCAGCTCACAGTTCCAGTTCAGGGTAGCAGAGAAGTCACAGCCGCCAGAGCTTGGGAGAGCTGGCCACACCCACATTTATTCCTCAGGGGAGGGGGAATGAACTGAGGTGTGCACGCCACTGCTCAGTGTGACTGCTCCGTTCTTATGCAATCTAGCATGTCCTGACCTTGCAATCGTGTCAGTCACCATATTGGATGGACCTATCATGGCAATGGCGTCACCATATTGGATGGACTGATCGTGGTAATTCCTTAAAGACAGATGCACGGGCCAACCCAATCTGGACAAGCTCTTATCGAGACTTCCTTCTCGGGTGATTCTAGATTGAAACAAAAGCTTGCAATCCTTTTCCTAGAACAAATGAGTCAGACAGTACTCAGGACTGTAAAGTGCAGGGTCCCAGAGACTTGTGCCATGGCTATGATATATATGAATCAAAAAGTCAATTTGCTGAATGCTCTGCAAAGCAGAACCTTCAGTATATATTTTCTTTTTACTCCATCAGCACTTCACGGGTCCCGTCTTATAGGGTGCTTTGAAGATATGCTGTGTGTATACGTCATACCCGAGGAGACAGACACGTGTGACGTAGCTGACCCATTTCAGGTTCTACAGGGATTTACAGGTGGACCAGAGTTTGGCCTATCTGAGTCCTGATTCCTAATCACTGGGTGTCTCTAATGTAACAATGTATCATTAACATTATATAACGTAAGTATTGGTCTTCTAATGTCACAATGAATTGGACTGGAATGAACGTATTCAAAAGATTGTTTTTTTCCCATTTGTTTACTGTCATTAGATTAATAATGAGCACCATTAAACTATGATGGACAAAGTCTTAACGAGGCTGCCATCTTTAAACCCATGCCAATCTTTTTTTTCATACCAACAGAGTGTAATAATGTATATTTTCATTTACTCTGACCATTGCTGATCTCATTTAACTTTTGATTTGCTGTTGTAATGAGAACAAATATTCAATATCATGACGAGAAATATAATCAGCTTCATGTTCTAGCAACTCACAGTAGACTTGAGCACTCCTTTTTAGCCATTTGGATTTCCTTTTACATGGCTGAAGTATTTTCCATTTTCATACACTCAGTGCAAAGGTTTTGTTGACTTGAAAGAGCTAAGAAGTACACTATACTTTCATTCATCAAATATGTTAAATTGTTTCTTAAGTTACCTTTTCACTTTTCTTTTACTGCTGCTTAGATAATTTTTAACATGAGAAATTTCAAAGTTTTACTTCGTTAAAGTATCATTTCTATCTAAAGACCAGAGAATTCATCCTGTGAGTTCTATTTTAGGCTGTATATCATTCCATATTTATTTCTTCAATGCCTCTGTGGTCAGCAACTCATATTTTATTTTATCTAATCAGCAAATAGAATGAGAAATACTCATTTCTGGTTTATTAACACAAGTAGTGATCATTTTCCCTTCTCCAAAACTTAAATTTTTACCTATGAGTTTATTAAATAATTGAATATTTTCATCTATCTCTAATTTATACTGTTTCATTTCTTTAACTACAGTACACAGAAATACAGAGTTTTAATTATTATTTCTGTCACTACATATTCTTATTTTAATCCTTTTCAGGAATTTTATTGTTTCATAGGATTTTTTTATTGAGTTTTTTTTTTTTTGAGACAAGGAGTTACTATATGGTTGTGGTTGATTTCAAACTCATAATTCTGCTTTCTCCGATTCTGAGTGCTCAGTGTCACTTTCACAGCACTGGGAGTTCTTTTTAAAGTTTCCACAAAAGAGCATAGTGCAATGAAAAATAAAAATGAGTGACTACAAAGAGATTATTTTAAGATCGGATTTTATATATGGAAAGATATAAACAATGGTAAATTCTATCTTGCTGTCACATATGTATATAGAAAATTGTATTCGCTCCTTGGCAAAGTTTAAAACATTATGTGGAGGTGTCTGCAAGACCTTATTAGTGTTATTTCTAGACTTCAATATTTTTAGTTGCTATCTAAAATTGAATAATTTTTAGTTGACAATAAAAAATCATACAAATTTCACATACAACATGATACTTTAAAATACACGGTGGAGTGACTAAATTCAGCTAGTGTTTTCATCGCCTCAGGTAGTTATTTTTGTGATTAGAATATCTGATATCAACTATGCTATTTTTAAGAATTCAGTGTGAGCACAAATTAGTTTTAAGTGTATCAATTTTATGTTGAAGAATAGTTTTATAAATACATGAATATAAGATATATATGCATATATTTATTTTTATTTTATGTGTATAGTTGTTTGCCTACATATGTCTGTATACTACGTGTGCAGTGTCCACAGAGTCCCAAAGATGGTATCAGAATCCCTAGAACTAGAGTGACAGATGGTTGTGAACCATCGTATGGGTGCTGGGAATTCAAAATGGATCCTAATCTTCTCTGTTTTTGTGTGTCTCTATGTGACTATCTTATTCAATGTTCTCATTACTTTCATTTACTTTTTTGTCTTTTGAAGGTTGTTTTGTGAGACAAGATCTCACTTTGTAGCCCAGGATGGCCTGGAAGTCATAGACCAGGATATCTTCTAACCCAGAGATCCCCCTGCTTCTGCCTCCTGAGTGCTGGGATCAAACACATGTACCATCATTCCTGGCTGGGGTTTTCTTTAATATGTGTTATTTGTACAGAAAGGATATGTTTCCCTTTCCCTATTCATGTTCAGAGTTATTTTGTTACGCTGTCATAGTTAAAATTTCCTCTACAGATTTCATTGATTGTGCAAGGTTGGGATAGCCTCATCTGACCTAAAGGAGCGCATTTCACTACTTTGTGCTAATTTGATCTCAGCTTCTTCAGCATATTAAAAAATAAATGGATATTCCGAGTTTCAATATATTTCAGTGAGAACTGTTCCTCTTCATGTGAAGTCTTCTTAGTCAGGCAGAGGAATTCACACTTCCCTCATTTTTTGTTAGCTGGGCGGGTGCAGCACTATTAATATACTGAGAACTGATGTTAGCACTGTCTTAACTGGGCAGAGTAGCATTCCCTACTATTAAAATATGTTGTCTTACAAATCCTAACTTCTTTTCTTACTGTTTTTATAAACTTAATTAAATAAAATATGTCTTTGAGTGGAACAGATGTGATCAATTCCCCAAAGGTCGAAAGAATTTATCCGTTAAGCAGTCTTAGGAATTAAACCTTTGGAAACCTAAAACCCTTTTCTGCTCTTTTGGAGCTATCTGCCCTTTATAAAATTTATTTTTATATTTTTTATGAGGTAAAAATATCATAAAAGCATTAAAATTAATTTTCCTTTTTATGTGTGTGTGGTATATGTGATTGTACATGTGTATGTTTGCCAGTCAGATGCATGTGGAGGCCACAGAATGACATCAAGTTGTCTTTTGTCTTTGCTCAATTGCTCTTTACCTTATTTTTTGAGGTAGTATCTCTCACTCAACCTGCTTGGGTAGAGCAGCTGGTCCATGCTGCCATGCCAGGCTCTTGTGTGGGCTATGAACTGAGATCCTGATGCTTATACATATAGAACCTTTACCCATTGATTCATCTTCTCAGCTATCAAATTCAGTATCTTAAAATTAGCCGCAGACTTAATTTATTCCATAATAATCATTAAAAATTTCAAAATCTTTAATTAATTCTGTCAATGAATACTTAATACAAAACAGTTGACTCACATAACTTATTTTAAAATACATTTTATAGTCAAAATAAATTTTATAGCTGGGTATGGTGGTACACTCCTTTAAATCCAGCATTTGGGAAGAAGAGGCAGGTGGATCTCTCTTAGTTCAAGGCCACCATGGTCTACAAAGCCAGTTCCAGAACAGCCAGGGCTATCCTGTCTTGAAAAACAAAACAAACAGAATTTTATTGCTATATAACATAAATACAATAACTGCATATTTTTAAATTTACTGAATTTTGTCAAATTGTTGGATGTATCTAGGGCCACACCTATTCATCTAATTTTAATATCTCATAAATATTTCTTGACAAATGTATATAGGACCACGCTCATTCATCTATTTTAATATCATAAATATTTCCTTCTTTAAGATAGTTTTAAACTGGCCTTACTTTCCCAATATAAGAATTTTAACTAATAAATTTACTTTACACACCGATTTAGATGCATCCCAAGACATTTAATGTGTTTTGTTCTCAATTCCATTACGTCAAAATATTTTATTATTTCTCCTTTTAATTTTGCATTTGATCCAAAGATTTATTTAGCCAGTTTTGTTTAATTTCCAAATATTGCCCCATTCCCATTTTTTAAAATTTCTTTTCTTTTTTCTTAAAAAAGAAAACAATCTTTTTTTCATTTTACATACCAATCCCAGTTCTCTCCCTCCTCCCATTTCCACCCCTCACCCTATCCCCCACCCCATCCACTCCTCAGAGAGGGTAAGGCACATTACTTAGGGGAAGGTCCAAGGCCTTCCCTACTATATCTAGGCTGAGCAAGGTATTCATCCTGAGAGAACAGGTTTTCCAAAAACTAGTACAAGCAGTAGGGATAAATCCTGGTGCCACTGCCAGTGGCCCTCAGTCTGTCCCCATCACACAACTGTCACATTCAGAGGGACAAGTTTGGACCTATGTTGGGTCCTTCCCTGTCTGGCTGGAGTTGGTGAGCTCCCATTAGCTCAGGTAAACTGTTTCTGTGGGTGAACCCATCATGGTCTTGACCTCTTTGCTCATATTCTCACTTCTCCCACTCTTCAACTGGACTTGGGAGCTCAGCCCAATGCTCTGCTGTGGGTTTCTGCCTCTGTTTCCATCAGTTGCTAGATAAAGGTTCTATGATGACATTCAAGATAGTCGTCAGTCTGACTACAGGGCAAGGCCAGTTTGGGCGCCCTCTCCTCTATTGATTAGGGTTTATAGCTCGGGTCATCCTTGTGGATTCCTGGGAATTTCTCTAGTGCCAGTTTTCTTGCTAATTCCATAATGGCTTTTTTAATCAAAATATCTCTTTCCTTGCTCTCATTTCTGTCCTTCCTCCATCTCAACTCTCCCATTCCCTCAAGTTTTCCTTACCCCCTTCTCTTCTCTTCTCCTCTACCCCTTCTGCCCTCCCTTCTCCCCTCACCCCTATGTTCCCAATTTTGTCAGGTGATCTTGTTTATTTCCCCTTTCCAGGTGGTTCTATATATGTTTTTCTTAGGGTTCACCTTGTTACTTAGCTTCTCTAGGATCATGAACTATAGGCTCAATATCCTTTGCTTTACAGCTAGTATCCACTTATGAGTGAGTACATATCATGTTCATCTTTCTGGGTCTGGGTTACATCACTCAGGATGGGTTTTTCTAGTTCCATTCATTTGCATGCAAATTTCAAGATGTCATTGGTTTTTACCACTGAGTAGTACTCCATTGTGTAAATGTGCCACATTTTCCCATTCCCATAATTTTTAATAAAATAATTTTTAGTTTTTTCTTTGACCATTCCCTACATTTATTTAATGAATAGTAGTTGTTTTCTACCCTTCCCCCTTATTCATATTCTTCCTTTCTGACTGAAACCCTCTTCTCATCAAATCTACCTATTACTTTCATGTCCTTTTGTGTGTGTGTGTGTGTGTGTGTGGTCCACTGAGTTTAATTAGAGTTTCTCATTTCCAGCTTTTAACCATTGACTTCCAGTTCAATTACATTATGGTCACAGTCTGTACCCTGTATGAGTTTAGTTTTTGCTAGTTTTTTCAAGCTGTCTTAGCTGGCTTCTGATATGTAACCTTAGGTGTGTCAAATTGTTTGGCTGTCTTGTATGCCCTTAATATTTTATATCTACTTATTCTCCATATTGGAGTGGAGTGTTGAAGTTTTCAGATGTAAATATAGATGTGTCTCATCTCAGCTTTATTATTATGTAACTCCATTATTTAGTGTATACCCATTTAGAATAATGTTCAGCTTTGGGAGCAGGGATTCTCTGAGTGTGGCACCACATCTGGTACTACAATAAAACTTGCTTTATTTTATTTTTTCCAAATTATAAATTACGTTTTTCCTTGGTTTTTCTTTTATTATTTAAAAATTTTTGCTGCTTTGTTGCTTGGATGCATTGGCTTTGACAATGAGGTTTATTCTGATCCTTGTTGCTCTGTAATATGGAATATTTCCTTCTCCACTGGCTATTTTTTAATTCTTTATTATTATAATAGTTTGAGCCATTAGATTATTATTATCTTAGTGTGATTTTTAAATTTATTTTTACTTATTTATTTTTATCCTACTCTTTGAACTCAAAATTGAAACATAGTTTTTTATCTATGTCGAGAGAATTTAGAGAATTATTTCTTCAAATGTTCTTCCCCCTTTAAATATTTTATCCCATCCATACCAGAGGCTTTTATACTTGATTAAAAAAATAAACACAAAGAAATATTGATGATGTTTTGTGACACGTTGCTTGTTTTAAGAGGTAATAACAAAACATTTTATTATTACTTAATATTTGTTTATAAATTGCTTTAACCTATATTTAATGTAGTTTTTCAGAAAGTTTTGAAAGTAATTGAAGGTGACAGATACCAAGAAAATGTTGACAATATACAGTAATAAGATCTACAATTGGAGTTTCAATTTTTCACTATGGGAAAGCATCAAATGGAGCACCTGCTATACATGGGTGACCCGTCAGAGAAAAGTAGTGACATTTCATCTGGGTACTAAGAATGACCATAAGTATGCTTGCTTGAGAACGGAGGATGAGATTTGTCATAGACAAAGTAGAGCCCTGGAATGGTTGCAAGACCAGCTTTGCTTCTTGAGAAATTATGAGCTATCTGCTGTTACAGAAGTTGGCTTGTGAAGAAAGCAATCCTTGTCAAGAGGCTCCAGATCATGGATGTCTTTGTCCAGTAGCTTAACAAGTGAAGATTTGAAACAAAAGTAGAAATTTGGCTTTCTTTTTATGAGAAATTATTTTATATGAGTGCTAACAGGATAAAGACTCAAAGAAGCAGATAGTCATTTTTTTTAAAGCAACTTAATCATAAGCATTCTGTCCTGCTCCCAGTTTTCCCAATCTGTCCCAGTTTCACATGGACAAGTAACTGCTCAGTAGGCATTTTGGGACATCTTTTCAGGCTCCAAGTGAGAAAATGTAGCAGATCAACTGGAGAACTGCTTGAATCTTACATGGTCACATGGGAAAGATCTTAGTCTTTTGCACTTCAGATACTTGAGGTATAGGTATGGTAACCACTCATTTAAAAAATTACTTAATTTTCTGAACAATGAAGGGATGTCCTAAAGCTAGCATTGATTCCTGCCAAGGATTACCTAGGGAAATAGTAGATTTCCTCACACCAGTTCCTGTCCCTTTAAACAGATAATTTAGAGAATAATAAAAAAAAATCCTAAAAATTAATGGCAATTTTGAAATAGAATATTTTGTCAAAATCAAATTCATTTCATTAAATGCTTGAGAAGAATGCAACGAGGAAATGAGGTATGAATAACTGGAAGATGGGACAATTACCACCCCAGAAACAATATATTTGTGAAGTTAATTCCTCTTGAACATGAACAATCCCCTTACACTTGACCCCTTTCTATTGCCTCTCCTATGCTTGAACTCTCCTTGAACTTTGAAGATCCATCTTGAGGGTATGATATGGCCATCTCTTTTGCATCTGGTTATTTTAGCTCCAATTTGCAGCCCTAAAATGGCAATTATGGTGATATATTGCTCAAGTCACCCGACATGGATTAGTATCAGGATCAGCACATTTATGCACAGGAGTAGTGAATGGGGACTGTGGCTATGATTTTAAATGACTTGATTAATCCCGAAACAACATTTCAGAGTCCATTAGGTCCAGCAGGTGTTGGGGTGCAGACTGTGTTTTCCCCTAAGCAGCATATTCGATGGAAGTACCCAAGTATTTTGGACTTCCATGTTACATTTCCTAAGGCAGTTTCTGTTCATTCTGCTAACTCCCTCTAATGCCCGCCACCTCTGAAAGAGATCTGCAACTTGTTTAGCCTCAATCTGTCCCCTTTGTCTGTTACTTACACAATGTATTCTGCTCTTGTTGAAGAATTAATTTGCATGACAGAACTCCAAGTACCCCACTCAGGTCAAAATCAGGCCAATTGTGCTGTTTGTCCTGAGGGCCATTTCATCAGCAGCTTGTGTCAAGGTTAGAAATGTGTCCACTTAAAGCCTTGCTTCAATGCTTTCTTTTACTACCCAGAAGACATGTGCACGACACTGTGCACCTCCCCTCTGCCCTCCACTCCATCTGGATGTCACCGTTCTAATAAAAATGTTTAGAGATGGGTGTTGCATTTAAAGTCTTTAGAGTACTAAAACCTTAGATTCTTTGTTGTTTTTCATGGATTCTAAGGTGACTTCCTTTGAAAGAGTCTTACAATGGGCCATTCATGCTTCATTAGTTTCAATTCTTTACAACATAAAGAACCTTCTAATGGGTATATAGTACAACATTTGTAGAGTAATCTCAAAACATGACTCTGTGAATTGCCCTGTTGTTTGAATCTCTCTAATGGGGGTGTGTGTGTATGTGTGTGTGTGTGTGTGTCCACCACAGTATGTGCCAGCATGTGTTCCAGTAGTTTGTGTGTTATATTTATTTTCCTCAAGAATCACATCTCATTCTGTCCTTATGTCTATGGCACACTTATCCATCATCCACGCATCTATCTAACAAAGTTAGAACCTTTTCATTACTGTGTTTAGATCCTATATTAATATTCACCTAAATACTTTTAATCACATATACTAACATGTTTATGGCAACTAAACAAAGGACAAATCATTCGGTTTAGTCACTCGCAGTTAATCCTGTTTCACAAGAACACGATGTAATGAGGATATGGGAAGAGTATAAACACTGCATAGAAATAGGAAGAACATTTGTTTGCCAGGATCAGCCTTTTCACTATTGTCTGAGCAACCCGAAGATGCTATAGAACCTCTCTTATTATCAAAATAGAGGTAGAATTATTTGTTTTTATTATTATTTATTAATTATAGAGTTGTTGAAACAGCTTTAATAAATGAAACAATGTGAACACATTTTGCAACCTGACAAAACTGTTGAGATGATGACAAGGGGAAGTATCTGTTTATGTTTCAAATATGATATGTCTGGGAATAATATTGTTAATCACAAGAAAATCATTATGAGGCGGTGATAGGTCTTCCAAGAACCACGCCTCTGCTTTGCAGGAGAACCTGCTAAAGAGGTTCTTGAACACACATCCTGCCATCAAGCTATTTATCTCTGAATCACAAGAAATTAGACAATGTTGAGTTACATATATTCCCTCGTCCCCAACATATCAGTTACATCAGCCAGTCTTCCCATGAGAGGAAGGAGCTGAGGGAGATGCTGTAATACTTCTCTCCTGCTTTACTGTCTGGGGAATAGAGTTGAAATTCCTTAATTTGATGCGAACAAGAAGAGCGATTCCGTGTCTCACAGTACATCCTCACCATCTGTTACTTCTTGCCCAACTCTTCCACAGTAGACACTCTGACTGTTGGAGGTAGGGATGATAACTGAACACCCTCAAACAGGAAGACCTTGTCTGTCTACCTATATCTCTTGAAACTCCCGCATCGCCCATGAAATATGTTCACAGTGTCTATGTAAGGAAGCATGAAGTTGCTCAAAGCTTTCACCCTTTTCAGAATGTTGTCTTTATCTCTTTGTTCATTCCAGAAACCAAAGGTTGTTGGTTTTAAATAGTAGATGATCATGTATTTCAAACACCTTAATAAATGCCATATATTAAGCTAATGAAATGGAAGAATCAATATTTTGTTCATGATATTTTACAAATTCTATCACTTTTGATATTGTTTTACTTTTATGGGAAATGTATAGGTAGAAAAGAAAGTTAACTAAGTTTCAAAAACCTGGCCAAACAACTAATATATGAAGTCATTATGCTGGGGGCTGTAGAGCAAGAAAAGGAACTAAGACATAAATGATTTCTATACACTATATCTGCACAAGTTCACTTAGACATAAATGGCTTCTATACACTGTATCTGAACATGTTCACCCAGGCATAAGTGCTTCCTATATACTGTATCTGAACAAGTTCACCAAGACATAAATGCTTCTTATACACTGTATCTGAACAAGTTTACCCATAGAAATTTATGTCTTGATAAAAATATATTGAAATAAGTTCCAGTCCTTGGATGCCAAAGACATAACTCAGAGACTAAAAACAAAAGCAGGACCGAAGCCTGAACTGTCCAGCTTAAAACTAAAGGAAAGAAAAGGGACCCACAACGCTAAAGACAAGGATTCTCTCGGGTGGGGAGTGGAGCTGAGTGGACTAGCACACAGAATCTGTTGAAGTGTTACACAATTGGGCCACCAGCACAGAATCTTAAGTTCCTGAGGAATCTTTGAATTGATCAATTCTGCTTTTAGCTGGAGTGTGTGGGAGGTAAGAGGAGGACATACTCTTAACAGATTATTAATATTTCATCCCAAGTTTTAAGTTGGAACAATAGGTTCCTGTCCAAACCTATTCTAAGTAGGTGAGAGTCTCCACAATTTGAAACCTGAACATCTTTATGCCACAGGAAATTTCCATAAATAGAGGGTATGTTATACTACACACAGCATCATTTCTAGACTTAAAACATGATTCTTTAAACAAAATTGAAATTCTCATCATTTTTCCTGTTCGAAAAGAACTGAATTCCATAATGAAAATATCCAACAGGACTCCAGCCTGCCCAGAAGTTGTCAGCTGCCCGCAAATAAAGGCTATTTACATTTTCATTTGCAGCATAAACTTTCTTAGTTCCTAACTCACTACAGAAAATTTAAAGTTTGAAATAGATTTGTTCTTAATGAAAGTCTCTCACCTATTTCAGCAGTGTCTTCTCAGATCCCTTCTAACCACAGGGAGCTCCTTCCTTCTGGATCAACCCATAGGTTTTCTATTGTTAGTGACCAGCTAGCTCTTCTGTTGAGAAAAAGAATATATAAATACAGTACCTTACAACTTCCCTCCATAGTCTTGTTTTTGACCTTCATATAGCTTGTTCAGAGCTAAGCTATGCTCATCTGTAGATTTAATTTCTCTGTAATTTGTATTCACTGTAATTTAATGTCTTGACTATAACTCTAGTCTGCTTTCCTTCAGTTCTTGTCTTGGTGGAGAGAGGAGGCGATAAGGTAGGAGGAGACAGGAATTAAGTCTCTTTTTAGCTGGGAAGTTGAGAGGTAAGATGGCTGTGGTTTGGCTCCTTCATCTCTCTGGTCTTTTAGCATTTTCCCCAATATCTGACTCTGGGCTTTTATTATTAAGACCTATCAGATATCATGCTACAGTTCACTCATGTTCCCAACCTTCAGTCATTCTTGGCATGTTTTTTAACGATGTTTCAAGGATAACCTTTGTCATATGTAGCAATTTCATTAATATCAATATCTCTTCTCTAATCTCCCATATGAAAACTTTTTATGTACTTCCCATTTTACACAGAAATATTTTCAGGTGAGTTGAGAGGCTGAGCCTTCATTGAGGATTCTAAAGTATGAAGTTTGTCTGTTAGAGATAACATCTCATCTTTGGACATAATTTTTATGGCATAAACCATGCCTTCTTGTATTGACAATCTTTCCGCCAATCTGTCATAAGCTTTAGACAAAATCTGATTGTCACATTCAGCAGTTTTGATTCTCTCAGTTAATGTTTCAGTTCCTACAGAAAGGAACTGAAGCTTACGATCCAAATCAGCTGTTCCCTCTTCCATAGTGATGAATTTCTCCTTAATATCAGCCACTAATGTTTCAGTTCCTACAGAAAGGAACTGAAGCTTACGATCCAAATCAGCTGTTCCCTCTTCCATAGTAATGAATTTCTCCTTAATATCAGCCACTAATGTTTCAGTTCCTACAGAAAGGGACTGAAGCTTACAATCCAAGTCATCTGTTCCCTCTTCCATAGTAATGAATTTCTCCTTAACATCAGCCTGGAGAACTTCAAACTGATTCTTGAGAAGATTGTTATCAGCCTGGAGAACTTCAAACTGATTCTGGAGAAGATTGTTGTCATTCTCAATTGTTTTTAAGTGTTCAATCTCTGCCTTAAGAATCCTGGATTTGTCTTGTAAAGACTTTATCATATTTCTATTATCAAACCATTTAGTGCCAATGAAAACTATGAATCCCAGAAGGATCCATAGATGTGGGGTGATAGACACCTCTTGTAAAATCTCCCACATGGTACAATTAAAAAAAACTGTTAAATTCTTGAATACTAATGTGTTCAGACATTTTATTTATAAAAGAAAAATTTTTTACCTGCAATGATCGGTTCCTGCCAGTGGTGGTCTCTGTGTTTTTGGAGCCTGTCCTAGAACTAGCTCTTGTAGACCAGGCTGGTCTCGAACTCACAGAGATATGCCTACCTCTGCCTCCCAAGTGCTGGGATTAAAGGCGTGCACCACCACCGCCTGGCTGGTCTCAAACTCACAGAGATCCGCCTGCCTCTGCCTCCCAAGTGCTGGGATTAAAGGCATGCACTACCACCACTCGGCCAAGTCACTTTGTATCAGACCAAATCTGCCGCTGTGGCGGCTTTTGTTGCAAAACTGCAGGTACTTGAGCTTCTGCTAATTCAGGCAGTGGGGTTCCACTGCAAACTTAGCCAAGGCAGGCAGAATGGGCCTGTGTGGCTGAGTGTGTCTTGGGACTCGGCACTGGAGCCCGAGTCACAAACTAAAAAACAGCACCCAGGAGGGTGCTGTGTTAGCTAGCGGGCTACCTGCTAGAGTCGGGGGGCAAAATAGCCCACGTTGGACACCAAAATGTAACGGTGTAAGCGAATGCAGACAGATTGTAAAAAAATATATATACAGCTTTAATGGAGACTTACAGAACCACCGTTCCGCGGAGACCAGGAAAGCAGAAGCAGAGGCTGGGAGCACACTCGCCAAATTTATAGGCAAACATTAGCCCAAGGGGAACATGCCCCCTTAGGGGCGGGACTTATCCCTACAGTTGTCAATATTTTTTCTGTGGTAAAACAATATTTTCTCTTGTTCTGAGCTTCTCTTGTTGAAGTTCTGAAGCTGTGCTTACTCATTGTTCAGGAATGGACGGAGAATACAAGATGAAAAATGAAAGCAATGGACAATGGATACATGAACACAGTTATCACTAACTTGCCTCTCTTTGCTGGAGAGTTGAAACACAAACACTAATTATTACCCAGAAACAAACACTTAATTGATAGAAAAGAAGCTGAGACTCTGACTTGTAATTGAAATTATCTTGCCCTTTGAGATTGCCTTTCCTTACGGGTTGTGAATCATGACAGAAGGAGAGGAGTATAAAAGAAAGTGAAGAGATGTTCTAACAAGTTTAGGAAAACATTCTTATGAATGGAGGTAAAGTATGGGTCCTGCCTAGAGTCAGCAGAGGGCTGGATGTCAGTTGAGTGGGCATTTGCATCCTAACACAAGAATCCTGCATCAGAACTCCCTAGCTGATGTCGTTCTCACATACCACGTACTTGTCAACATGTGTGTCTGTATAAAATGGGTACCAGAACTTTTGAAAGTCATGGTGTGATGTGCCGCAAAGGGACCTTCTTTTCAAGTCTTTGCTGAATGCCCCTAGCCACCCCACCATCTTGTCACCCTCCAGCTCTTCAGACACCATCTGACACTGCTGGTGTCCATAATAAATGAGGAGGGGCGACATCCCATTCTCTGCCGCAGAGCTGAGAATTCCTGCTGAAAACTTAGGAAGAAGAATCTGCCTCAAACCCATTGCTTTTCTTCACATTTCTCTCTGCTAACCATGGAAGTGGTGGATTTTAAACACTGGATATCCAAGAAGGACGCAAAAATCAGCACACAGATATACAAATCCTTATTTTATCATCATTGGAAATTCTACTTTCTTAGAATTTCCTTCTTTTTCTCCTGGTGGCAGCATAAAGGCAGTTAAAGAGACTTTGGGTAACATTCCCTTTGTTTAATGAAGCTTGGAGTTATGGGCAAGTGCCTTGAACTGCCGTTATTTTCTGCATGAGTGAATAAGGGCTGGGGGTCCAGATCTGTGCAAAGAGTTTTATTGCAAATAGGCACATTGATCATCCATAATCAGACCGACCAGGTCAGCAGTGCTGTGGAGGCGGCAGGCTCTGAAAAAGCTGACCAAGAGAGCAGGAGCTCGTGTATTAGCATCACGGTCGAGCAGCCTGAGCTTTCTTTTCTACCACGGTGGTCTTTTTTGCTTTCATCTGATAGAAAGGGAATGAGAAGCAAACACATTTGAATCTCATCCTGTCCAGCCAATCACTGGTCGTCTGAGGGTTCTCCATGTTATTGGAACTGGAACTCTGCTTCTAAAATAGGTGCATTCCCGTGATGCAGGCTTGTGCTTTGTGTCTCTGTTGCCACACTATTGAGAGCACCGTGGAGTGGCTTCATCGTCAAGAGCTCTTTTGATTTCCCATTTGCTCATTCACACTCACATTTGGGCAAGACTATGAGAGAGGCTCTTGTTGGAAGCCTCAGTACAATTGTGAAAACAATTTTTTGTTCATCACTTGAAATACATTTTTAATATGCTCAAATTTAATTCAAATTCAGCTCTGTGTAGATTGTTGTGCTTGCAGAAGGCTCATGAGCATGCTACTCATAGTTATAGTTTTGCCTCAGGGTTTTTATCTTTTTTTTTTTTTATTTTGTATGTCTTACTCCATGTCTGATTGGCTGGAAGCCACCTGGCTGACTGGCCCCAGGAGTCTCCCTCTC
The DNA here is from genome assembly GCF_018167655.1 of Microtus oregoni. NCBI lineage: Eukaryota > Metazoa > Chordata > Mammalia > Rodentia > Cricetidae > Microtus > Microtus oregoni. The sequence goes on along the minus strand of NW_024543080.1, from coordinate 3,443,214 downwards.
TTTCTCCCTCATTTTCTCCTCTTTTCTTGTTCTCTGTCTCTTGTTTTCTCTCTTTGCCCCCAGCCCTACCTATCCCTCTACCGCCTGGATATTGACCATATAGCTTTTTATTAGACCAATCAGGTGTCTTAGGTAGGCAAGGTGAAACAGCAATACATCTTGACTTAATTAAACAAATGCAATATAAACAAATGCAATACGCCTTTACATAGCTAAATAATATTCTGCAACAGTAAACTCTCAACCACTAAAATATGCATAATAAATATAAAAGTAAAGCAAGGTATCATAATAGTATCTTAAAGTGTATGGTTAGTATACTAAAACTCACCAAAAGCACATAAAGCCATGAAAGATAAGAAGAGAACTGAATGAGAAAATTCAAGCATTTGAGAACATCAAATTATATATACTACAACTACATCAATAATTATATTAAACATAAAAGTTTTCATTCAGAATTTATATCTTTTTTGAATTCTGTTTTTAGATCCTGTACTGACTTCCTTATTTAGTTCATTTATTTGTTTTTGAATTTTGGAATTCACCCAAGACTTTGTGTCCTCTTTGAGTTCTTTGAACATACTTACAAATGTTCTTCTGAATTTTTTGTTTAGTGTTTTATCTAGTTCATTCTCATTTATTGTGGGATTAGTAAATTTGAAAATGTGATTTGACCTGTTTCTTTCCCTTTTTGGGTGCTTTTTCATTGGAACTTGTACGACTCATGTGAGAACATTAACTGGATATATTTTTAATTTTTTGAGACAGCATCTTACAATGTAGCTTTGGCTTTTGTGGAATTCACTGTGTCAGCTAGCCTTGCATTTATATATTTTCACCTGCCTCTATTTCCCTGTGATTAAAGGCATGCACCATCCATCTGTAGATAAGGAATTATTTCTCAGTCACTCTTATTCTTTTAATGGAAGCGTTTGCAATGCCCAGGAGCAACTCAGCTTTAATAGGGAGGAGGTGTTTTATTTTTTTCTGTTGTAACATAAGGGGTCTATATCAACAGTTATATCCTCAGTCCAGATGTTCTGAAGACCAAGTTCAATCTCTAATACTGCCCTGAGAGTAGAAAACTATCTGAAATAAAGTCCAAATGCTCTTAAAGTGGTAGGCCAAGTATGAAGTGTATTAACAGTCAAATAAAAGCAATTACACAGTCAACTCCAATCACTTCAACAGCAGTTGTGAGCTAAGATGTTAGTTGCTGTGCTTATGAGGGGGAAGGGGGAAAACAGACAATAGGACTAGTGCTGAGTGTTGATGTGATGGAGAAAATGAAATAGTGAAAAGCTATAAGAGGCTACAGTAGGACAAACGGGTGATGAGGAAGCTCTGGCTCCAGGTAGAGTAAAGAGAGGTGAAGAGATGCAATCAGATGATCTAAATCAATATCATCTTCCAGAAGTCTGAGACAGGGCAGTCCTCCAAGGCTGACTAGCCTTGTTCTCTGTGAAAACCTAACAACATGAACGTGAAGAAGAAAAGAGTGGGGAGCTAGCAAAAGGAGGAAATGAAAGATCCAGGATTAGAACACAGCAAGGCAGAGTTGGGCTAATGCGTAGCCACTGGTGTGAAGTAAAGGAGGGGTGGGAGCAAAGCGAGAGAGCTGGTGGGAGCAGAGACCACCTGATGCTGGTTCCAGCCTGGACTCTAGGCACGCCATCTTGGGTTCCCAGCTTCCAGCCACACTCCTGGGTGTTCATTCCTTTACACAGTCTGCTCATTGGCCGGGTTGTGACTGCTGCTCTGTCCAGGACTTCCTCATGTTCAGTGTGTGCCTTTAACCTCTGTCTGCCACCAATGGGTTTCAACTTTACTAAATATTCTCATGTGGTTACAATACTAAGTTTCTTCCCCACAGTCTAGAGGTACCAGCCAAATTTTAGTGTCTAGTCCACACTTGACATTTGTTCTGAGTTTTCTAAGTGTGTGATTCATGAGGGTTAGAGGTGGCTGAGCCACCAACTCAGGAACTCAGTAGGAATCTTGAAAATGACTTTTAGGGACTGATGTGATGGTTCAGAGGTTAAGAGTATGTACCCTTCTTGTAGAGAAGCTCGGTTTGTGTCCCAGCACCTACATCAGATGGCTTACAACTGCCTGTAACATCAGCTCCTTGGGAAATCAATGTCTTTGGCTTCTGTAGGCATCCATATTGATGTGTACAAAGTCACAGAAACACACATACTTGCACCTGCAAACACACACACACACACACACACACACACACACACACACACACACACACACCTTTTTAAGAATGATATCTAGCCACCGTTGACTGAATGCTCAGGAGAGGGGCTTTGTTTGCCGCCTCTGCCAGTGCTGATGGTACCTACCATTTACTTTGTCTTTTCTTCTTTTTAAAATATCTGTTCCATTTAGGGAAATAAGGAACACCGTTATTCCTTATGGCTTTTTCAGACATGGTTTTATTTTACCTTCCCCCTCCCTCCCTATACTTTTATATTGACCTCCTGTCCCTGTCCCCTGTTAAGAGTCCTCACTACCAGTTTTACCCACATCCCTCTTCAAATCACTTGTATCCTGCTATTCTCCTCTCTCTATAAGTTTTTGTGTATCCATATATTCATACACAATTTAAATGGAAATTTTCCACTTGGGCTGACAGTGTTTCCCACAAGAGTCTTAGACAAGCAACAAAAACTCCAAAGAGAGAAACCATTTGTGTGAGAAACTCCCTGTTGAGTTGTTTATCAGAGATTCCCAAATCAATATAGGTCATTCCCATTGCCCCTGGTTGCCTTTCAGAGGTTGAATGTAGGTTTCTGTTGCTGAAGACAGCATGTCCTTTAGACATAAGACCTGATGAATTTGAGTAGGATATGGCTCAAACCATCCTCCATAAGGACTAGCCTTTATAATTCTAAAAGGTGCAATGCAAGCTGCCAAGGGATGGAAACAATCCATATTTCCACCCAGCCTAGAAATTACAGAATTGCAATGATGACGAGCATGGCGATGACAGCCCCAAGTGTGCAATGGTAGTATTTATATCTCAGCTGTAAACACCAGCCCTCCAAGTGGACATAAGGGCCCCTCAACAAGAATGAAGTCTTATCTGGTGCTGGAATCCTAGCCATCTCCCTGGAGCTAGGGAGGCCATGAATCTTAGAGGAGAACTTACCATTGCCCATTTACTAAATTAGCATCATTTCTAACTGGATCAACATTTACCCTCTTGCCCATGAGTAAGTGTAGCTCTCACCCATCATCAAAGAAATGTCTCTTTGTAACAGATGGAGGCCATTACCGAAAACCATAACTGCTGTAGGAATTCTTACATCCAGTAGCCTTTAAGTTACCTGCCCACTTGGGCATGGCTTTTTATACTATATATGATGATGTAAAGCACGGATCCCATTTCTTTTCTGGCTGTGGGATTCTGTTGCTGTTCTCCATTCTAGCAGAAGATTGTGTTTTGTGAACCTACCCCTAAGTAAATAACCCTCAATTATTTTCAATTCTGAGCTAGTGTGGGATTTCTTTTAAGCATTCTTCTTCATGTAACTAGTCAAGATACAGAGAACAAGTGATTGGGGAAGTCCATTCCCATTTGATATGTCTCCTGTCCCCAAGGCTTGAGGAGTGTCATGGAAGGGGGGAAAGGAAGATCGCAGGAGCCAGAGGGCTATGAAATCTCCTTTGCATTTGCATTTTCCTTAAATAAAAGTTAAGTTTCATTCATGATCTCTCAATAATAGGGCTGCCTAACCAAGACCTGAACAATGACACCACCATTAGACACGCTAACATGGAAGGGGGAAAATCTCACCGGGCCCTATCCAGACATGAAGAGCTACAGGCAGTTAAGAAGTGTTGAGGGCAGTAGAAATCTTCACGGAGAAATAGTCTTGCCCTATAAAGGAGTCCTCTAATTGATTATCCAATACCAAAGGTTCAGTGTTGAAAATATATACACACAGATAATACTAAATGGACTGAGCAGTTGGTATATCTACCTGTCTATCTGTCAGTCCATCTGTCTGTCTGTCTGTGTGTGTATAACAATAACCAAGAAAAATAATCCATGATTCCAAGTGGAAATGGGGATGTGCAATAGGAGGAATTGGGGGGGGGGAAGGAAAGCCCATATTTTTATTTTTAGGAATAAAGAAGAAATAAAGCTATGTGTTGCTGAAAGCATGTGATGCTTCTCTGAGTCTCTCTCTGAACCCTGGCTCCTGCTCTCTGCTGGGCTGACTTTCCCTGGGGGAGCTGAGCTCCATAAATTTCACCATGGCTTCCTGGTGGGACGCTGGATTTCTCCTGTTCCACTTCATAAAGTTTCCCATTTTCCTTTGCTGTCACACCCAGAGACCTTTGCCCAGCATCCACCTTTTCTGAGAGCTGTTATCCAGCTTTCCCAGATTCGTTCCTGGACATCTGAGCAGACCATGCCTGTGCGTAATCCTCCAGCCTCTATTATTCTACTCAGTTTTAAAAAAAGTCTTTGACATTTTTCTGACTACACACCTCCTGTTTACCCTCTCCTGCGTGATTTAGGTTTTGATGTTCTATGTCACTGCCTTCCTACCATTCAAGCCTGCCTACTTTCCTTTCTTTGATGTATTCAACAGTTATGCCCAATAACAATTTTTATTTTCTTTTCCAAATCACTTTATATTTACTTGTTTTTCCCTGGTATGTCACAAGAGTGAGATGACCACAAATACCGACTTCCCCATCTTGATGCAATCTCAAATTCATTATTTGACTGTTGCATCTCCTTGAAATTTCATGCTATTAAAATAATGCTAATAAATAATTTATATATATAATAAATTTATATATATATAATAAATAATTTTATGTTTCTATGTAATCCAAAACATTCTGAGGTGTTGCGGGAGGTCCTTCTGCTCCTCTAGCCAATAGCCACTGAGATACCAGCCCATTAAGGCGTGGTCTCTCTCCCTTTAAAAAAGCGGCCACTTCCCTTCTCGCTCTCTAACTTCTTGCTCCGCTTCCGGCAACTAGACTCCCTTCCTGATTGTGCAGAGGGCTATTGTCTGGGACAGTGATCTGTAAGTTTTTTCCCCTTTAAATAAATAACCATCCTATTAATCATAATTCTAAACTGGTGTGGGATTGTTTTTGACTTACGCCTTCGCCTTCATTGAGGGGTTGGAGATATAGCTCTGTAGTTAAGAGCACATACTGCTCTTATAGTGGCTCTTGGGGAAGACTTGAATTTGTTTCCCAGCACCCACATCAAGTGGCTCACACCTGCTGCCAACTCCACTTCCAAGGGGATTGAATGTTTTTGGCCTTCTTGGTATCTGAACTCATGTGCGTGTGCACACACATGCGTGCACACACACACACACACACATACACACACACACACACACACAACCACAAACACATAGCAGGTGAATGAGAGAAGCATGCATGCATACATATATAAAATAATCTTAATAAAGAACATTTTGAATTACTTTTTAAAAGGAGGTCAAATGAAGAAACTTGTAATTAACATAAGGTCAAATGAAGAAACTTGTAATTAAATAACATAAATAAGAATTTAATTGTCCAGGCCACAGTTTATATTAATTAGCTGATTCCTCACCTTCCTTTCTCATGTGCACAGAATCTGAATATCCTTGTCTTCCTTTAAACAGTTTTAAGTAATCCTTGTTATTTCTATTCTTTTTCTATATTTTCAAGAAGACATTAATATGCTTTGTTTTATTTTCAGGTATAGGTTGCCTAAATATACACTTCTTGTGGGCATGCTCTATGCATACACAGAGAAGCAAATCTAGTGTCTTAGTCGTTGATTAAAAATCCGCATTTACTTTGTAGTTCTTGTAGTCCCTGTAATTGAAAAGGACAAAGGAAGCTGGCTCTCAAGACCTGAGTCCAACTCTCTCATTACCAAACAGTCTAATGGAAACTTTAAAAAGGTATAATGTCTGTCTGTCTGTCTGTCTATCTACCGTACACATACATATATCTATCTTCCTGTAACAGTGAAGTATATGATACTCATATTTTCTCTTGTTTAGAATAAAATTGAACACTCTCCCTTGAAAGATTTCATTTTCTTAAAAACAACTTTTAAGTTATAATGCTTTTCATTAAGACATGAAATTTGTACTCTAAGGATGATAGAATTTCAAGATAGTCTCAGACAGAATTTGTGTGCTGTGGCTGCAAAAGATTTTACGAAGGAATGTTGGCATTTATTTTCTGAGGCTCCAGCACTTTGCTGTCTTTTGTTCCAGTAGTTTAAATAAGAAAATAATTGACTGCCACTAACATCCATAAAAATGACACAATGAGAGTCCTCAAGCATTTCAGATGAGTCTGTTGAGCACTTTGCTTTGTGTGTGAATTATACTCTTCACAGAAATAGGTAAGTGATATGTACAAGTAATTGCTACCCTGTACGGTACTTTATTTATGAAACACTAAAGAATATGGCTACATATTTGTAATTAAGTTACTGATTGAATGCTATGTAAATAGTCATCTATTATCTGAATGTTTCCCAAATGATAGGTCCTTGAAAGAATTATATAGAAAAAATCCTACTTCATCTTTCTTTAAAAAGTTATTTGATATATTTTCTTCTGCCATATCATTGACATGGAATGAAAGTACATACTAATAATTTTTTAAACCTTGAGACTAAGTTTTATGTTTATAGTTCTGACTTTGGTATTTGATATGCTGATTCAAGTTATTAATTTAACCATTTTATACTGAGAAGACATACCTTTTTGATTAATCCATTATTATTTTGCAATTTTACTTTATCTTCATATTGCTATAAACATTAAAGTATTGTAACAAAATTATTGTGATACTGAAAAGAGGGAAGCAATTACTTCATGTTCTTCCCTGTACATAAATGAGTGGGATATGCAGATCACCAACTGTTTCTGGTTTTCTCCATTCCTTAGGCACAGCAAGATTGCACTCACCTGTCCTCTCTGCTACTGTGCGTGACTGCCAGACTGATTCTAGCTAACTGATTTACATTATATGCTTTTTGTAAGGCCTAAGAACCTGTTCATGTCTTGCTGTGATGTTTCTCCTCATTGCATGGATTTTAAAACTGTATATTAAGGTTAAATTTCTATCATTGAGTCCTTGAGAGACCATGGTGAATGGATTACTGTTGGGCTAGCAGCAGCATTGCAAGCACGTTAAAGATGGATTATGCTTTTATGTGTTAAGCCATGAGGTTATTTTTTAATACAGCATATCCTACCTTATTATGGAGGACACAAAAGTGGTATCCAAAAGGACGAGCCAAGTTATGCATCGTGGAATTAACTTTCTGGTGAAAGCAGAAAAGGAAGTATCTGGAGATGGTGAATTGGAAATGGTGTCATGAGATATTAAGACTCCTGAGTAAAATTATTGTTGAAAAGGATGAGATAACAGGATGACTCAGTAAATGTGTGGTTCTCAGGGAAGCGGTTAAAGACAGTTTCAGAAGTTTTAGTTGATGTATCCTTCATGGGCTCTGAGGATGGACACCACTGGAATGTTGAGGGAATGAAGAAAAGACAGACAAACAGACACTTGGATACACACAAAAGCTGAGGTTAGATGGTCTGGGCTCTTGGATAGAGAGACACTTCAGCATCCTGGAAGCTCAGTGTGTTTATTATATAGAATAGAATATGGAGTTTATTGTATAGAGTGTTAGTACACAAGATAAACAAGGAAGCAGGGTTTACAATATACAACTGGATCACAGAGGCAGGGTTAGCTCATCTCTGTAGGAGAATGGTCCTCAAGTCTTAAAAACTCAGGATAGAAAGCTAGAGTGGACATTTTCTGCACACACTGTCAACACTCACATGACAGTCTCTCTCTTTCCCTTTTGCCACCCCTAGGCTAGAGGGTCTTTGGCCTGCCCATGTCCATGTCAACAGTACACATTCACTGAGGACTTACTTAGGGATCCCTTCATTCCCTACATTGAGTATTGTATATTGATTGGTACTGGGTGCATTTGATATGAAAGTATACAAAGTAAGAAGGGCAGTAACTTGCAGGAATGGATGGAAGTATAATACATAAATGTTAGGTCCACAGGACCCAAAAGACAACTCTCTCTCAGCTCCAGCCAGGAAAGCATAAAATTAAAAAGCTTTCAAATCACAATCACTAATGACACAGTGAAATTCAGATAATGGCTATTACCAGAATAGCCAATGTTCATGGTTAGAACACATTTTGTAGTAAGATGTTATTTTAGTTAGGGTTTGTATTGCTGTGATAAAGCAGCACGCCCAAAGCAACTTGGAGATGAAATGGTTTATTTAATGTTATAGCTTGTAGTCTAGAATTCAGAACAGGAACTCAAGCAACTGGAGGCAGGAACTGAAGCAGAGATCAAAGAGGCATTTTGTTTACTGGCTTGCTCCTCAATGGCTTGTTCATCCTGCTTTCTTGTAGCACCAAGAACCACCTGCCCAGAGCTGACACTGCCCACAGTAAGATGGTCCCTGATGCATCAATCCCCAATTAAGAAAAGCTCCACAGGCTTGTTTATGGTCCAAGATGATGAGGGTATTTTGCAGTTTAAGTTCCCTTTTCCAAAATAACTCTATCTAATGTCAAGTTGACACTGCACTAGCCAGCATAGATTCAGGATTCAACTGAGGGCTAGCGGCCTTTCATCATCTATAATGGACACATTGGTCTACGTATGTGGAAAATTTGACCAAGCACATAGATAAACAATTTTAAGAAATAGAAACCAGAAAGAACTGTGCGTTTGTCCCTTGAGAGTAACTGAAATGAAATAGATTAAAAACAGTTAACTTTTTAATGAATTTTTTTAAAATAGAAAGAACCATAGCATGTTGCTATTGAAGGCTTGTGGAGTGCTTTAGGGTGGAATTTGTTTGACTATCAATTTAAATGTCTCAATACCATTCTTCTTAAGCTTGAAGAAAATTCACAATATAACCCTGTGTCCCCAGGGTTTTTTTCTATTGACACTCTTGCTATGTTGTATTTGTAGGCATTTTCAGGGGAACTGAAATGATGTCAATATTTAATTCACATTATAAAATTTATAAATTACATTCCTAATTACATACATTTATATATGTAACTTTCAGATACTTAAAAATTTCATTTAATATATATTGTATACTTGATGCATATTTAAAGTGTTCAGTCAGTATATTTTACCAGTGATGATCAATATGATTTCCAGTCAACAAAGAGTTTATGTTTAATATATAGGTTTGATTTCTAGCTATAAGTCTTTGTTCTGTTTTTATATTTGAAAGAGGAACTGTTAAATCTAGCTTAGGTTAGTTTTTGTTTCAAGGGCCATTCAGCTGCTAGTCCAGAATGCTACTTTGTGGGTATTAGAAATCAAATCCTGTTGGTCATTTTGAAAGTTAGATATCAGACTTGATTCCTTTGATATAGGGCTAGTATAAACAAAGGCCAGTGTTTCATAGGCCAACAGACAGAATGTGCCTCTAAGAAGACACGCTTCTCTAGTCTATTGTCAAAGGCTCCACCACTTACTTTGAGAGTTTCCACTATAAAGCTGTTTAGGAACCACAAAAGGCAATGTTGTGTTTATCCTCATTCATTTTCTTTTTCTCTTGCTGTCTTTTTCTTCCCTTTGCTTCGTCCTCCTATTCTTATTCTTTTGCTTCCCATTTGACCTTTTAATGCTTAAAAGAATCAAAACAGAATAATGGCACTAATCACATTACTCCTAAAATTTGGTCTTTATTTTCCCCCAAACTATGGTCATAGATGTTTAAGACAAAACTGTGACCATAATAACTGTGTAATAATAAGGACTCCTCCACGAAGAATAAAAGACTTTCACATAAAATGGTGCCCTGGGTCTAGTAACATAAGTCCAAGAAAATGTAGACTAATTATTGAGTTTTATGTTTCCGAAACGCTTTTACAAACTCACAGATCTATATCTAATACTAAGCTTTGTGATTTATAGATTAACTAGATAGCCCCTGACCTTAATAAAAGCAATAAAATTGTTATGGCTTCTTTTGTGCTAATCAGAAAGTCTGCAAGTAACAATTAATGAACTCCAAGTCCATTAAAATTTATAAGGCAAGATATTATCGTGTGGCTGTGGCGTTGGGTGAAAGTGCTGTCAGGTTCAGCAAAGGTTAGTGCAGTCTTACTCAAATGATGCAGTTATAAAACCCAGACAACCTCTGGATTTTCAGAGGATACTACCAACAGAGACCACCTGAGGTAAGAGAGGAGAGAGGCTCAAAGGAAGCCATCCAAATTAAAAATTAGTGAGTAAGTGAGTGAGTGAATGGATGAATAAATAAATAAATGTTTAAGTTGTAAGCCAGGCATGATGGCTCGGAGCTCCAGAACTTGGTAGGTTGAGGTACAGGTGAGCCCAGCCTTCACTACATATAGGGTTCCAGGCCAACATGTATTACATAATAACACTCTTTACACAGCTTAAATGGAAACCAACTAACTAATAAAACATAAAAGCAGGTAATGACCAATGTGATATTTGTATTAAAATGGTGGGGTTTTTCGATAATGACTCAAAGATGAAAAAGACCCATGTCCTTCAACTGATGAATAAACAAAATATGGGAGATCTAAACAAAGAATTATTAGCCACAAAAGATACAAAAGACTAGTTTTTGCTAAATATGGATAGTCATTGAAAATATTACATTAATTAGAAGAAGGTGTATAGAAGATCCTATATTATTTGACTCTATGCATATGAGTATCCCAGAAAAAGAAAAAAAAATCTTAGGACCAGAACATCAATTTAATCATTATCAGAATCCAGTTAGAGGAAGGAATTTAGAAGTGAGTGTTAGTGTATCTGAGGCTTGCTTCTTAGAGATGATGAAAATGCCCTAAAATTAGATAGTGGGGGTGATTTCAAATATTTATATTTAATATAAACATATTAAAAACTACTGAATTCTTTACTTTGAAAAGGCAACTCTGGGTGAATGAGAGAGAATGATATTGTTGGTCACACAGCTGCTAACCCAGAAGCCTAGCTTGTTGGTGACGCTCACAGCTATGTGACTAATTAGTAACTCTTCGGAGTTATTCATTTCCAAGAAAATGAAGAGTTCTTTGTCATGTCTGCATATAAAGACACCTTCTTTTAAAATATAAGCAAGTTCTATAGCTTAAAGGGGTAATTAAAAGGCTAATAAGACCAGAAAGGGAATAAATAGAAACCATAATGTACCAAATCAGAACAGCTAAGTATGAGCAAATATGAATTAGAAATATTGGAACTGAAAAGATTGTAGTTGTAATGATCTGTTTAGCAGATGGAGTAAATGTTATCCTTGGCTCAACCTAAAAGAGCATTAATACATTTGAATAAAATAGGAAGGAACTTATGGGGAAGGGAATATGAGTGAAATACAACTTGACAGAGCTACCGAAAGGCATGGCCATGGTGTCTTCACCGTGCTTAACAGTTATTTAGGAGGAAAGAAAGCAGTAGAGAGCTAGAAAGAAAGAATCAAAACACCACAAAATGAAACTGGTGAACAGAACGAAAGAGGTGATGAAGTTAGGAGCTTCAGTTATGGTTAAACATGGCAGAAATTTATTTTGGAGAAGAAGAATGCGGTATTTAGAAAGTAATTAAAGTATGCTGATGTTTGTGCTTTTGCAGTGAACATATGACTTATTAAAGAGTACTTACCAGTGAACAGAACCAGATCAAAGAGGAAGAACACATATTAAGGCACAGAAATTTTGGACTCTGGCCCTATGCTATGCCCTGAACATGGTTAAGTTCACATAGCACTACCTTTAGTGTCCAGGGCAACTCCCAAAGCATTGCTCTTGTGTTCTTGAACTTGAGCTCAGGAGAGAATACTGCACTTAGCCTCTTGCTGATACAATTGGATGTAGCTACTTATGCAGTATGGTCTTAGGGGGCAGTATAGGACCCAAACATAAAGGAGGGACTGTATCAGGTGTTTGGGGCAGTGTCATTTGGGTCCCAGGCGGTTCCAAGCTTCTAACTGTATAGTGTTCAAAGTTAGAATAGAACCGCTTGGTGGTTTCTGGGGAGAGAGTCAACCAGGCCAGTGGGGAGCAGTACTTCTCCTCTGTCCTAGGGACCATCAAAGATGACAAGATATCAGCTTTGTGGTTTCCTTCATACACAGATTCTAGAACATAGTTCAGAACCCTCCAGTAGATCTGCTGCAATATCAGAGAGGTTCTGGACAAGAGGAGATTTGTATCCTTGATCTTGGAAAATAAGAAAACCCTGTCCCCAATGCTTCTGTACCTTCTTAGCCTCTGATGCCAGACTATTGACTCCCAATCACTGGTGGCAGATGAGTCCTGACTCTGGGACCTACAAGGTGGAAAGAAAGAGTGAACTTCTGCATGTTATCCTCTGACCATCACATGAGACCACACACAAGCACATACAAAATAAATACACAAATGTAACTAAAAATGACAAATACGATTTTAAACTAATGTCAGTTATTATTTTGTTAATACTTAGCTTATCTAAAAGTCTCTGGGTCCAACACATTGCGCCTCATGGCCCTGTGGTGTTTCAGACTCTCAACAGCTTATTCTGACTTTTGTCTTTTCGTAGAAAAATAATTTCTTCAATCTTCTTCCACATATGTTTTCCTGGTTCAGCAGGAAGACTTTGTTCTATTTGCAAAAATAATCCATGCAAGACTCGTGAGAACGTTTCTTTCATTGTAGTCCACTGGCTAAATCATTGTAGTCCACTGGCTAAATCATTGTTTCTTGTAAAAATATCCTGCTAAAGAAGAAAGCTAGCAATGCATGCAGAGATTGCTTCTGTGGGGATCCAAGTAACTCGGGGAATCTCTCCTGCCCCCAAAAAGCAGAGTCTGGCTTGGAGACTGTACTGGCTCATTAGCAGATACTTGGAAAAGTCATCAGGTCCAGATATAGAGACTTCCATTAGGATACATCTAAGACTTTAAAACTATCACAACAAAATAAAACGTGCTCCAAAGGAAAGACCGATTGGAATTTCCCTAGACTGGCAGGGTGAAACTATGACTCAGAAAAAAAAAAAAAGAATGGGAGATTTCATGCAAGTGTGATACCTCTCCAAGGGCAAAGACACAGAGGTGTAGTTACTTAGGGTGGATTCTGAAAGAACTTGCATACTTGGGTGGAAGCTGCCACAGAGACAAGTTGGGAGCTGTTTGAACTCTCGTTTGATTTCACCAAGGCATCGTTCTTCCTAAGCACATGAGTCCTTCTTAAGCTCTTGCTCAGTGGGAAGTGCAATGCAAATATTGTCAGATGAGTCACCTCCCTTTATAAGTGGATTCTTAATATTTTGACTTTCTGGTAGGTGTGTGGTAAAGCAAGGGGTGTTTCCTAGATATAAGAATGGGGAGAGGCAGGTGGATCTCTGTGAGTTCGAGGCCAGCCTGGTCAACAAGAGCTAGTTCCAGGACAGGAACCAAAAGCTATGGAGAAACCCTGTCTTGAAAAATCCCCCCCCCCCAAAAAAAGAATGGGGGTACACAAGGTACCCTACTGTTTTATAGCCTGATCAGATACAATGCTCCTTCATTGTTACTTTCTTCTGTAAATAGAAGAAAAATATGTTGCTTATGTGATTTTAGATGGGAATTCCCCTTTTTCTAGCCAAATATCCTTTCAACTGAAAATTTATTTCAGTCAGAACTATTATCTATTATCATTGTCCACCTCTTTTATGAGACGATGCTTCTCAGTGACCCTAGAAACCACTAGCTTGGTTAGACTGGCTGGCCAGTGAGTGGGCTCTAGGCACCTTTAATTCTCACGTGTGAAACTGAGTTACCTGTATTCCCAATACAGGTGACTCCTCTTGCAAATAGTTTAGAGCCAAGTGTAGCTAAAATAATGTTTAGGAAGACCGAGAGCAAAGACAGAGCACATGCATTCAAGAAGCACAAACTCAAGCCAGGCGGTAGTGGTGCACACCTTTAATTCTAGCAATTGGCAGGCAGAGGCAGGCGGATTTTTTATTTGTTTGAAGCCAATCTGGTCTATGTAGTAAGCAATTTCCTGGCTAGTCAAGGCTACATAGTGAGGCTTGGTCTCAAAAAGACAAACAGAAGAAGGAGAATGAAGAGGAGCATAGGGGGAAGAAAGAAGGAGGGGAAGGAGGGAGAGTAGGAGGAGGAGGAGAAGAGGAAGAAAAAGAAGATGATGAAGAAGAAGCCAGCCCCATTAATGTTTTCTTTTATAAGCATTGCTGGTGTAGTCATGGTGTCTCTCCACAGCAATAAAACTCCAAGATACCATCTTTTAGCTGCAGATGAAGCTACACCAATCTTAATGCCTGAATTTGATGTGCAACTTCTTGCCTCAAGCCTAATTAACTCTGGGAGTTTAGTTACCTCTAGGATCACTGGGGATGGCTAGAAGGATGCTCTCCTTTTGGCTCCAGCACAGCTACATCCTTCTGGCAGGTACCTGATGAAGTCACCGCTGCTAATTATGCCCATACATGTAGTCGTCTTGCTCATGGTTCTGCATACTAAACCACTTAACATCCTCAGAATACTATGTTGTCACTGGGCTGATATAATAACAGGCTGTTTCTGGCTGAACGTGAAAAACGCAATGAGCCAGACCTCCATGTCACTGTTGGTCACTTCAGCTGTTAAGTGGCACTGTTGAGGTCCCATGCCTCAATAAATATGACTGCTCTGTTCCCGGAAGATAGGAGGGGAAGATAGACACACATTCTGTTCTCTATTACTCTCTCTTTTCTTCCTTTCTGGAAAAATTTCTTGTCACCCTTGTCTGTTCCCTATTCAAATACCTCACCTAAGTAGATGCCCATGAACCCAGCTTCCAAATCTTTCAGAAACTTTTCCTTTCACTTAGCCATTTTCCTTTTCACTGAACACCACCTTAAACCCATTGCAGTTACTCGCCACAGTACGCATCTCCCATTACCAGGAGATAAGCTCGCTGTGGGTTCTGCTGAACGGTATTTTACATCTGGCTCATTAGTAAGCATGGTACCTTGTTTGCAATGGTGCCTAATTCTGCCTGAAGTAGCTGGAGGTGCCTGGGATAAACACATACTCTGAACTGATGGAGACCTA
This sequence comes from Microtus oregoni, assembly GCF_018167655.1. Classification (NCBI taxonomy): domain Eukaryota; kingdom Metazoa; phylum Chordata; class Mammalia; order Rodentia; family Cricetidae; genus Microtus; species Microtus oregoni. The sequence continues at coordinate 3,428,083 of NW_024543080.1, read as the reverse complement.
TCAGGGCTTCTGATGAGTGGTGGGGAACATGTCTGTTCTAGGTAAGAAGGGAAGACTGGACACGCTCTTCTTTTGTTGGAATAGCTTCTTGGTGGTTAAGAGTGTGATCTTTAGAATTTGCTCATCATTTTATGAATATCTACTTACAAATATCTACTTGAATCAGACATGATTTCCCACTTTAAGAGTTAAGTAAATGATTCCTATAAAATACTAGGGCATATATGTATATGCATATATACTAAAAAATAGTAAGTTATTGCTTGAGCCATACATAGCTTAAGAAGTAACACACGACTAAGCATTATAATTAAAACTTCTTTTATTCTAACTAAAAGGAAACCCAAAATGGACAGCTAGAATTTCCTTCAAATCTGCATTTGAGAATGCAGAACTGCAACTATGGACAAACAAGATGGAGGAGACCAAAGTAGTACATCAGCATATTAAAGTAAGATATCAGCATATTAAAGTAGTACATCAGCATATTAAAGCACTTGTCTCAATTAGAAAATATCCATCAGGTAAATCCACCTGCTAAAAGGGTAAGGGTATGTCCAAAAAAATGGATATAAAGGAATAAGACTCTGCCCAATGGAAAGAATGGAGACAAGAAATTTAAAGTGAGCCCAGAAAATGCAAAATATTCTTTAAATGATAACACTATTTTGTCCCTAAATAGTGGAAATTATAATATAATTACTGATGTGGGATACCTCTCTTTATTCTGTGAATATATTTTATTACTATTGTCTAATAAGGAAGCTGCTTAGGCCTATGGCAGGGCAGAATATAGTAGGCTGGAAGAGATATATAGAGAAAGTAGACAGAGTCAGGGAGACACCATGTAGCTGCTGAAGGAGAAAGATGCCAGAAGAGAACCTTACCTGGTAAGCCACAGCCTTTTGGCATATACAGATTAATAAAAATGGGTTAATTTAAGCTGTAAGAATTAGTTAATAAGAGGTGTGAGTAAATAGGCCAAACTGTGTTGTAATTAATATAGTTTGTCTGTGATTATTCAGGTCTGGGTGGCCGGGAAATGAAAGAACAGTCTTCCATCTACAAATTACAAATGGATGGATAAGGTCAATTAAAGTCACATACTCTAAGACTTGATTTAAAATACCAAATAACATATTTTCTACAAGAGATCTAATTTTAAAAGAAATATCAAAGATAAAATCATAAAACAGTTCCTCCATATTCAGCACTCAACTAACCAGAGAACAAAAATATTTGAAAAGAAATTACATTTGTATTGAACATATACATATTTTTCTCCTTGTTTCCTAAATGATATAGTCTAGAACTTACTTACATTTACTAACATGCTTACATTTTCTAATAAAGTCTGGAGATGATACGGGTTGTGTGGAAGAATGTGTATAGCTTATTGTAACTATGAGGCCATTTTATATATGGGACTTCAGCAGATGAGAATCTTAGCATCCACCAAGTGTCCAAGAAAAACTTTGCGTACTTATAAAAGGAACAAGGAGACAGACAGATATGTGTTGCAGGATATATGCTTGCACTGACACTCTGAGGCTGCCAATTAAGTTTAACCTTGAATTAGGGGTCAGAGTTAGCGATTAGCTGACCATTATTAGCCATAGAGGTTTTAGAGGACCCAGGATTCATATAGAGAGACACAGGAAGTAGTAGAGAGGAGTGGAGAAAGATTCCTGGGACCTTTTGGATTGGGGAAGCAAAGAGAGAGATCACTGGTTGCTCCTCCTTGCAATTGTGCACCTATGTGTAACGACAGACCATACAGTCGTCTGGCACCTGCCGTACACGGATCTACTCCGCCACAGGATGTATGTCGAGATGGAATATACTTTAGAAGTTTTCGAAGTGGGATCATGGTGCATGGATTTTCCCCTAATCTGGTTTTCTACACGGAATTTGTGTTCATTCTCTCATGTTCAGACGTGTGTCCCATCCACTGTTCTAATTTTCACTTCTATGCAGTGGCGTGTTAGAAAATTGTCACCAAATCAATTTATCATTCTACCATTGATAAATATTTACTCTAGTTCCAGTAAAAATAACGCTATCAGCACTCTCACACCGATTCTTGCTGTAAATGTGTAGTAGCTCAAGGATATTAACCCATTGTTTACTGAGTGTCCAGGTAAGTAATCTTCAAAGTGCCAATTGTTTAAACAATTCTCGAGTGACAACTCACTGTATGTGGATGAAATCTAAGCTGCCTTCTATCTGTGACATCTTTCACATTGCCCATCTTGCTCCATGATGTTTATTTTTCTTTTTGTCTCCATATTCATAGTTTTTCATTTTTTCCCTAGGGTTTTTTTTTTTTTACCTTATTTCTAGAATGTTCTTCCTCAGGGCCTGTGAATATTGACTCTACCTGAGCATGCAGTTAAACTCAGATACCCCAGGGCAGGCTGCTCTAGCTAACAAATGTTCAGAGTCATTTAACACTTACTTCCTGCTGTATGACTGCTTTAGCTATTTTCATGGAGCCTGTTAACATTATAGTTCTCTTCTTTGATTTTATTGATTGCCTGTGTGCTTATCTCTTTACCTTGAATATAGTCGCCCCAAGAGCAGGCTCTCTTTCTACTGCCTGCTGGTATAGGTAGCTACAATACCCATTTTGGGTGACTGCTTTTAACTCTAACTTGACATAATCTAGAAGTCTTGAGGAACAATGGAGATCAGGTTGGCCTGTGAGCATGTCTGTTGGGGATCGTCTTGATTATTAATGGAGGTGAGAAGACCATTCCTGCACCACTGTATGAGTAGAGAAAGATAGTGAAGAGCAGAAAAATGAGCAAGGGCCCACGGGCTTATTATCCCTCTGCACAAGATGGGGGTATGAGGCTTTAAGTGCCTGCATGACGACCCTGCAATAATGGACTACTGTGAGCTGGAGTTGTGTGGCAGATAAAGCCCGTTTCTCTCTTTACTTTTATTTATTTATTTATTTATTTATTTATTTATTTATTTATTGTCACAGTATTTGTCATAGCAACAGAAAGAAAACTGGAGCCCCAAGTGTCTGGCTCGCTAAAGTTTTCAAAAGCTGTTCTAGCAAATGTGTAAAGAGAGTGACCCCCCAGCATTTAGAAAAGGGTGTGGCATAGATAGAAGACCATGGGAGTGTGGAGCAGCTTTCTGTAGGCTGTGGATCTATCTGCCCAGTAGCAGGGATGCTGCCAGAAGCCAAAAATAGAGAATTTTTTGACACTTCCAGTTCTAAATTAGGAGGGGATGACATGAGAACGCTGGGTGAGCGGTTCCAGGCAAGGCCCGGGGAAGCCTGTCCTTGTAGGCCAATCACTCGACATTCAGTTGTTGACAGCTTTCCTGGCTCCCTAATTAGAGCTGTAAAATTTCAGGTGAGTGGCAGTAGCTTCAACGCTAATTCTGATTTTTGCAGCTGCAATCACTGGGCAGCTAATGGTGTAATTGATGGATGCTGCCAGTTGCTGAGATGGATGGAAATTAATACTTAAATTACCATTGTTAGAGGTCATAATCACATTTCCAGTTGCATCCAAAGGCAGTGTATTTATATCACCTCAGTCAATAAATATCAGATAGATTTTGAGGAACAAAATGCTTTTAATAGACCAAATGGGATATTATAAATATGGGATATTATAAATATGAATGTAAATGCATACATATAACCTCCCATCTGTAATATCTCCAAGTTGTTTCCCATTATTCAGTTAATCCTTTAAGAAAAACAATGGGGAGAAACCTCTTAGATAAATCTTCAAGAAGAAATTTTTTTTTAGATAAAGCACTTTAAATTTTATCTTAAAATTCTTATAAATGATCAACTTACCTGATTGTCAGTAATAGCATGTATTTCACTATGTTTTAGAGGGAACTAAACTTTTGGGAATCCATTTTTAAGGGACTATAACCAGTCTGTGGCCCCTAAATCGGTAAGCAGAAGCAGAACTGTCAAAATAGGATGGTGTTGCAGCAGTAGACCAGAGGTTCTGATTGGCAGTAGCCCTGTAGCATAGGGCTTACGTTTAATACAATGACCGTGCCATGTCTGTCTTGTCCTAGTGTATATCAGAGAAGGAAAGAGATTGTGTATTTTTTCCTTCCACTCTTCTTCTTATCCCTTTAACCATTTCTTTTTTAGTTTTCTTCATGAGTCTTGGGAACACCTTTATTGATTTTTAACATAGTAATTCTTGCCAAGGCTAGGCCCACAGTCGGATGTAGGAGATCTGGGGCAATGCCCAGGCACAAGTATTTAGTTTTCAATAATTAAGACCTGCATTGCACTATTTCTAGTGAAGTCCGTGAATTCTCAGCATACTCCACCAGGCACTACACGGTGACATGGGATGAGTCATCAGTTTTAATTCTGCATGAACTCCACATTTAAATGCATAATGCATATTTTTCTCTTTTTGGGTAGCCTCAATGCACCAATGCTGAGCTCATCACTCACCAAGTCCCTTTTCCATTTGTTCCCGTCATGTTTATAGTGCCATTTATTTCCTGTCTTATTTATGGTTGGATGTACTCAATATTCAGTTATTACATTTGATTTCATTTTATTAGTAAATAGATTATGCTATAAGAGTCAGATACCGCACATGTAAGTTTCTGTAACAATCTACGTGGGTTAACAGATACATAAAGTAAAACTGCTTAAATATTCAGTTTCAAAGTTAAGGTTTTTCAGAAAAAATTTAGAAATGAATGTAGTGCAGTTTTCTTTGTAGGTATATTACTATATTCCTGTTATAAATAGAATTCAATGGGAAGAAAAAGTTCATGGGAAAAGGAAATCAACACACTTTTAAGCAGGAAAACCCATGACTTCTAACGACATTTCCCCTTCATATTTGGAGGAGAGGTGCTGTGCTTACCTTTGTCTAGACACAGGCACGCATCTCCTGTTTGTGTGATTGGATCCTCACTACTAATTTAGTATTGGCTGAGGAAAGAATAAACTTTAGATTTTAAAATATATAAATCATATTACTTGAGTAATATAAATCATATTACATGACTAATTTTCTTTTTTGATTTTTCTTTTATATTTTATTTTTTTAAAAAGTATCTTTTTTTGTTATGCATACCCAATTCAAGTTCCCACTCCCTCCGTTCCCTCCACTTACCCCCCCCCCCCCATATCCCCATCCACTCCTCAGAAAGGTTAAGGCACATTGCTTTTGGGAAGGTCCGAGGCCCTCCCTACTATAGCTAGGCTGAGCAAGGTATCCATCCAGAGAGAATAGGTTCCAAAAAGGCCAGTACAAGCAGTAGGAATAAATTCTGGTGCCACTGCCAGTAGTCCCTCAGTCTGCCCCAGCCATACAACTGTTACCCACATTCAGAGCGACTAGTTTGGTCCTGTGCTTGTTCCTTCCCTTTCGAGCTGGAGTTGGTGAGCTCCCGTTAGCTCAGGTAGACTGTTTCACTGGGTGTCCTCATCATGGTCTTGACCTCTTTGCTCATATTCTCACTCCTCCCACTCTTCAACTGGACTTTGGAGAGCTCAGTCCAGTGCTCTGCCGCAGGTCTCTGCTTCTGTTTCCATTAGTTGGTGGATGAAGGTTCTGTGGTGATATTTAAGATATTCATCAGTCTGACTATAAGGCAATGCCAGTTTGGACACACTGTTGACAACGTCTTCTAGAAAAAGCAAACAAGATTTGAGTCTTTGGTTTGTGAAATATGAAAGTGACTGAGTTCTCATGCTGTGAAGGACTCTAGTAGTTCTTGACTGTTCCTTCAGGCTTTGTTATGAGCGAGAGAAGATTGTGTGATAAGGCCTTTGAAAATATAAAGGCAGATAGAAGTAAGAAATGCGGAGTTGGCAGCCACTCTTTACTGGTCACTGGGTCACCGCTGCAAACATTATTATCTTACCATGAAATGTGTGTGCTACTGTTGGTTGCTTGAAGACTCGGGATCTGCCCCCAGGTCTCTCCACAGCCTCCAGATGCACAAGACTGTCCAGATGTATCTAGATTTTATGTTGAAAGACAGACGATGGGTAGGGTGTCTTTGAACTTGACTGGCAGGGTGACAGGCTGCTTAGGATCCTCCTGAGGAAGTAAAAGATTCTGTAGCGTGCTTTGTCCAGAGTCTGCAGGAGATGGGAACATCATCCTATTTGTTATATTTATTGGAGATATTGTTATTTGCTTTATGCCACGTGGAAGGAGGGCCTGCACTATAATCTATTGGTCATTTAGTTTTATGAAGTTCTCAAATGGACGATCTGGTATTTTTCTGACAGAGAGGCTATGGTTCCTGAACACCGGTAATAAGGTTGTCATGTCATTTTCTTCTCGAGCCTTTTATTGCTTTTTATTTCTTTGCTGATATTACTTCTTCTCGCCCTGCCCCCACACCCCCACCAGAACTGACTTTCACTTTTATTTTCCTCTCTTGAGCCATGTTTCAGGTCAGCTTGATTCATCTAACAGGACCCACCCTATGCTTTTAAGAAATGGCTGCCCTCTCATCCTTCATCCTAGGAAACAGTCCACCTCCTGCAGTCAGTGTCATGAAATCTTCACAGTAAACCTTTCAGTTTAGCTGGGGAGAAATAGGTCAGGGAAGCAGAGACCAAATGTCCATTTTTCGTAGCCTCAAATGTGAGCAGATGGACGTCAGGATGAGGTTGCTGTCCTTGTGGGACTTGGTTTTCTGTGAAATGTTTTGGCTTTGCTGGAATAGAGGGAGATGCCTTCTTAATGACAGGACCAAGGTTGAACCTGTCCTGTCTGCCCCATTATCGTGCAGAGTCTTAAGCCAAGGAACTCCATCCTACCTTCCCTTTATTTACCCACGAATGTGCTAAAGAACCAAAACATCATTCAAACACCCCTGAATAGCTCTGCTCTCAGCGAGTGAGAAATGAGAGGTGAGTGGTAGCCACAACACAGAAAGGGGGAATGAGGAATAGGTCATTAATCAGGTAATGTAGTTCCAACCTAAAGGTTGGCCCCACCTTTGCTAGAAAGAGTACCAGGCTAGGGCAAAGAATACATTAATAAAAACAAGGACTGCGTGTGCCTTTAAAGAATAGCAGTTATTCAAAGGTATGGGCCACAGCAGAGAGTGCCCAGGCTAGCAATGAGTTAAGTGATGAGCAACTGTGGGAGGCTGGGGCTATAGCTGGGGAACAACTGCCTAATGTCTTTCCACTGGATTGCTTAGCAAAGCTTCATTATGGCCGTAATTGTGTTCTCGCACAGGCCCACCACACAGAGGGAGCGTTCCGAGTAAAGGTATGATCATATTGCCCGCTGCCATGCCAATTACTGGATATTAATGGCAGGATGGCATGCATATGCCAGAGCTGGGAAGCAGAAGGTTAATAGACGAACAGCAGCAGAAGAACCCATTTATCAGTTTCTATTTATCTCTCCTTGGGAGGTGGCAGGTTTACAGTAAATACCTTCTGTCCTCCTAATTTCCTAATGATGGGGATAATGATGGAGAATGGTGAAGTCATTAACTGGGACAGGCTCTGTGCATCACTCTGTCAAGCACATCTCCCCAAGACCTGCAATGAGAAGTGATGGGCCCCAGCTGTTCGCCAGAATCCATGCCCCTCCTCCCATGCTTCCCACCCTAAACTGCAGGCTCAGGGAAATGGTTCTCCAAATGTGGAGGATGGAAGCCTCGGGTGAACGGAGATGCATGAGAGGAGGGGAACTGAGCACTTCAGGTGGAGAGCAGCTTGGCCCCCTTCGCACAGAACCTAGAGGAGGCAGAACTGACCCACGCTGATATTGCTCTCCAGTGGAACCCAGACCACCACGAACTGAATGCAAACCGGGAAAGAGGCAGTCACAAGTGAGCGTGCAGAGGTGGGGGTAGGTTAGCAGACTTTACCCAATGGAGGGGCAAGTTAGCAGACTTTACCCAATGGAGGGGCAAGTTAGCATACTTTACCCAATGGAGGGGCAAGTTAGCATACTTTACCCAATGGAGGGGCAAGTTAGCAGACTTTACCCAATGGAGGGGCAAGTTAGCAGACTTTACCCAATGCTTTGTTGTTTTTAACTAAAGAAATTGAAACCACTTGTAATTCATTTTCTTGCCTTCTTTTAAGGAGACTAGAGTTACTTGAAGAAAAACTTCATTGTTAGAGGGAAAGGTTTTTACTTTAAGGTCCAGAAGACTGATTCAATGTGTTAGATTGACTTAGGTGTGAGTTTCTTCCTAACAATGAGCACAAGGTGTCGATTTCAACCAATTCTTCATACATAGACTTCTCCACTTTTAGTTATTGCTGAAGAATGACTTGACTTTGCCTTGGTCATCTACAGAGCTCCCCAAAGCTACAACTTTGGTTTTCTAAAACAATATTTTATTGGAGGAGCTTATAAACTATTATTTAACTATATATACATTAAGATTATTTATCAAGTAAATGATGAGCCAACCATAGTAAAACATGAAAATAACTCCTAATGACGTCACAGGACCTGGGATGAAGTTGGGCCACAGTCATAGATGGAGAAATTGATATGAATGTGTTAGTTTCCCTCCTCCTCCTCCCATTTCATTTCTCTGCCTTTCTATAAGCCTGCTTTCTATTCTCTACAGAATACAAGATGGAAACACAGCTTTTTAAAACACCCAAGTTTGTTATTTCAGGTTCAGACCTGGAAGGGATAACCAGTTAAACCAGTTTCACCTTTCTCTTTTTTCCTCTCTGCATCTGCTTTCAGAGGAGAGATGTTGGCTCTGTTTATTTGTGTATCAATCAGACAGTGGAATTATTCATGAGTATGCATAGAGGAGACACATCATGAACATGCAATGAGGGACAACAAAGAAGGGAAATTGTGGGTTATGAAGACTGCTTGTTGGGTACCCACCGACCCATTCTTTTATTTCTCTCTCTCTCTCTCTCTCTCTCTCTCTCTCTCTCTCTCTCTCTTTCTATCTCTCATCTATCTATGTGACAACCTGGCTGCAGTTCCCTTTCCCTCCTCTTCTCCAGCCCCTCCTCCTTTTCTTCCACTCCTGCTTCTATTCACTCCTCTTCAATTTCTACTCAGAGAGGGCAGGGCTTCCATGGATATTGGCAAAACATGCCATATCAAGTTGTAAGACTAAACATCTTGCCTTTATTAAGGCCGCACAAGGCAACTCAGTATGTGAAGTAGGGTCCCCAAAGCCAACAAAAGAGTCAACTGCTTCCATTGTTAGGAGTCCCATAAGAAGACCAAGCCACACAACTGTCACATATACCTACAATCCTTTCTCCTTCTCTTCTGCAGGGTTCCGCAAGCTTCACCTAATGTTTGGCTGTGAGTCTCTGCATCTGTTTCTGCCTATTGCTAGGTGAAGCCTTGCTGATGACTACTGGCCTAAACACCAATCTATGAGTATAGCAGAATATTGTTAGGCATCATCTCCTGACATTTCCCCCTCTAGTTGTGTTTGGTTCTATCCTAGGTCTCTGGGCCATCAGCCTCTGGGTCCTGGTGCTCCAGGTAGTGCCCTAGGTGGGGTCACACTCATGGCATGGATTTCAGGCTGTACCAGTCATTGACTGGCCACTTAACACAATTTATGCATCACCTTTACCCCAGCACATCCCATAGGCAGGACAGACTGTAGAGGTCAAAGGCTACACAGTCGGGCTGGGTTGGTGTCCCAATCCATCCGCTGGAAGTCTTGCCTTGTCACAGGAGATGATCAGTTCAGGCTACAGATCCACAACTGTATTAGCCCATTCTTGATGAAAGGGAACAAAAGAGCACAATCTAATTCAGATGGATCTAGGGAAATTTACCTCAACACTAAGTAATGCTTCTACTTAGGGAGTCACCATGCTTACGGACCAGCTACTCTGAAGGCAGCACTCTGGAGAAGCCAAGTGGCGATGACAGTGGGGTGGACCAAAGATGTTCAGAGCGGTCCTTCTTGAAGAGGTACTTCCAGAGTGCATCCTACAGGATGAGAGGAATCAAACTGGGACTTCTGGGTAGTGCGTCTCTGGCAGGGGCTGGAGATCCTTGAGACCCCAGATGATTTTTGCATTTGGGCTCATTGGGGGATTATGGAAAGGGGAATTTTTGGTAACTGGTGAAATGCAGTTATCAACAACAGTAGTATTTAAAGGTACTGAGAACAATATATAAAAAGAAAACCTATAAAAATATCAAGCAAACTTAAAGGACTGTGTTTATTTATCTTTCCAGAAATCAAGGTGTAGAGGTCGCCTGTGTTCATTACTTGACGTTTCTCATTTGCGGGAAGGTTCTTGTCTCTCCATGTTTTTGTATCTGTGATCTATGAGAGCAATAGAAGGTGTTTCTGTTTTTTTTTTTTAAATTCTATTTTAAAAAAGAATACAGTGGAAACTAGAGAAAACCAAATAAAATGCCGATGCTTGTAATAAATCAAGGAGAAACTTACTGTTGACTAATCGAGATAGCTCTGGAAAGTAGCATCCAGATAATAGTTCATTCACTGAGCTCCCCATGAAGTGAAACTTTCTTTTAGAGTTGGTTCCTACATTCAACATACATAAGCTATGTTCTTTCGGGGACCGGCAGGGTCTGCTTTAGTGATATGTTTCTATTCTAAAATTTAGGCTGGTTAAGACGCAGGCAAATAAATAGCTATTGTGCTGATATAAGTAGTAAACATCACTGAGTGGGGGTTGGGAGTCAGCTACTGAGGCAGCTGATATGGATTTGGGATAAAGTCAGGCATTGTTTTCACGTGACACTGTTATTGGATGGGGTTAGACAGAGCTTGCCGTGTTAGAGAAAATGTGAAAATTTACCTTGTGCTTATCCCATGATCAGTGCTCAGTCTGCTATTGCCCTCTCCTGGTTCTGGGACAATGTATTTAGGAAGACCGAAAAGGCACATCTCTATCAGCTGAAGTCAATTATGAGAAGAAACACAAACAGCATTTGGTTGGTTCACTGTTGAGAAGTCTTGAATGAGAAAGCGGCCAGTGAAAAGTCTAGGAAGCCTGTGGTAACTATTACGATCTTACTTCTTTCTTCTTTTCTGGAGGGAAAAGCCAGTTGGTTTAGAGCAAAGAGTATGAGAAGACTATACAAGGTTGACACTTGCAAAATGATCAGAAAAATGTGTGAAATAAAGACCTTGCCTGCTCTGTGTAGAGCTCAATGGCCTTCGTTCTAAGCACCTGTGGTTTTACCAATCACACATGGGGAACAGAGCACTTCGGAGGACTCCCTGAGTACTGGATATAGTATGAATGAGGTAGAGGGGAAAAACCATCTCAGTAATAAAAATATCCCCCCTGAGGTTTGTTTGATGACAGTGGAATAATTTTCCTGAACTATTATTAAATTCCCCTTTTAAAGAAAAGTGAATAAAATACCATAACTGTGTTATAAAATGACTTATCAACCTTTTTCTAACGAGCAACAGTTTCTTTGAGAATACATTTGGTAGTTTCCTCACAGGCTTACACACCTCCCCACAGATCTCATGTATTTATTGTTTTTTTTTCTCTCCAATTTTTTGGTTGTTTGTATACATGAACTATATCCAAGCACATGATAAAAAACAAAGCAAGACAACCACTCCAAACTTCCTTTCGGGAATATTTTACTCGATACTCTTTCTTACCTGCAGATGGGGGTTTCCACCTGGGTAAGATGAGGTCATCAAAGTTGCCAGGGCAACTTGTTCAGGCTGTCCCTGTGCTCCTCTTGGGCTGGAGACACTTTTAGACATGGAAAAAGAGTCCACGCCCGAGAGACCTTTATGAAACCTCAGGGTTAAAGCTTCAGTGGGACTTTGTCTCCTACTCAAGTGAACAGGGCCCTGGCTCTGAATCTGCCTGCCTGCCCTGCAGTAAACTCCAAGTGCCACTCATTAGTGTTCTATCTGTATTCAAATGATGACAGCTTAAAGGGTTCCTGATATGCCATCCTCGTCTTCCTCTGGAAACAAAGAACACTTCACCAGAAGAACCCTAGGCAGGGAGCTCTCAGTTGTGATCCCTCTTTAAAGATGACAGTACTAGGAGAAGTCAGCATGTTAGAATTGATTGATGTCTATGGAAAGCTGGGATTCCACCATGTTAGACCTCATGTGACTGTCACAAAAAATACCAGACAGATGATTTCAAAGAGGAAAGATTTATTTTAGTCCATGATTTTTGATAGTAGTTGCCTGGCTGTAGCACGATTAATAAAAACTCAGACAGATATTGGGGTTCAGTCTGAAAAATCAGAAAAGCAAAGCAGCCAATCACTGGCTCTTACCTTTACCTCAGTCCAAAATGGTGATCCTGCCTCCAGGAACCCTCAGAGTGAAACTGCCTGAGAGCTGCTTCCTCCCGTCTTCTATTTCTCTCTCATGCTTGGATTAAAGGTGTGCATCATTACCACCAGGTTTCTATGGCAACTAGTGTGGATGCTGTAATTAAAAGTGTGTGTCACCACTGCCTGGTCTGTAAAGCTGACCAGGGAGGCTGTTTTACTCTCTCGTCTTCAGTAAAACTTTATTTATTAAAATACAAATGAAATATCACTACAGTTGAGCAAAACATCATTGTGGCCAGAGTCTGTGAAGGAAGAGAGACAAACAGGAAGGAAGAGAAGTTGGAGACAAGATATAGCACCCAAGAAGACACTCCAGTGATCTACTTTATCCAGCTAAACTGTGTACTTTAAGTGCTAGTTTCTAAGACCTTTCAAAATAAAATCACTATCTAGGCATCAAATGTTTCACATGTGAGTTCTGGGGGGATACCAGACTTAAATCACAAAGCCCCCTACCAATTGCTCTTGTGCAGGCAACCTAGACTATGCTGCTGCAAGAGATGCCATCTTCACTGGAGCGCTAAAATGACTGGCCTCTGTAGGAACCCTGCCACATCCTGGGTCTTCTGATGGGAATGGGCTGGCAGAGTTCCATACAGACATGGCCAGGAGATGGTATTTAACCATCTGAGTGTTCATGATGATTGTAATGTATGAGTTTGGGGGACAGAGGAAGGAGAGTCAAGAAGGACTCCCAGGTTTCCCCTATTGCACCTCCATGAATAACAATCACTGGGTACACACTTAGAAGGTCATTAAACACCATCAGGTACTCTGGTGAGGTGGTACTATCCTGGCACACACACTCTTCAAGAGATGGAAAGTACAGGGCTGAACGTACAATTTGTAATAAAAGCCTTATTATGATAAATGACCTTATTCCAAATTCCAAGTTTGATGCATTGACTGATTTCTCTCACTGAGATGAAGTAAATCTTTAAGGACTGATAAAATCAAGCATTTGGCTAAAGCAACACAGTCACCTACGTCATTACCAGTTAATGTTTAAGTTTTGTTTTATTAATTTTATCTTTAGATAATTATTCAGGAAGAGTATTTGACGGTATACAGACAAGTAAAGGGGCCCAAACAAAACTATAAAACTACCTACCTTACTCTTAATTCTTTTTTTTAATTTATTTTTTTTTATTGAGAAAAGGAGAAAAAAAAAAAGTTTCCACCTCCTCCCAGCCTCCCATTTCCCTCCCCCTCCTCCAACCCTTCTCCCCCTCCTCCCACCCTTCTCCCCCTCCCCCCACTCCTTTCCCCCTCCCTCTCCAGTCCAAAGAGCAGTCAGGGTTTTCTGCCCTGTGATAAGTCCTAGGTCCTCCCTCCTCCGTCCATATCTAGGAAGGTGAACATCCAAACTGGCTATGCTCCCACAAAGCCAGCACATTAAGCAGGATCAAAACCCCGTGCCATTGTCCTTTGCGTCTCATCAGCCCTCATTGTTCGCCATGTTCAGAGAGTCCAGTTTTATCCCATGCTTTTTCAGTCACAGTCCAGCTGGCCTTGGTGAGCTCCCAATAGATCAGCTCCACTGTCGCAGTGGGTGGGTGCACCCCTCGTGGTCCCGACTTCTTTGCTTATGTTCTCCCTCCTGCTCCTCATTGGGACCTTGGGAGCTCAGTCCAGTGCTCCAGTGTGGGTCTCTGTCTCTATCTCCATCCATCACCAGATGAAGGTTCTATGATGATATGCAAGATATTCGTCATTATTGCTCTAGGACCAAAAACCTGTAAATCAGTATAAATCAGATAGTTTTAAAAAATAATTGGAACTAAATAGAACGCAATCACGGAGAGCTAACAGCTTTTGAAGGAGTGTTAGTTCTGTCTGGGGCTGGGGAAATGGCTCAGCAGCTAAGAACATGATTTGGTCCTCCAGAGAACCCCAGTTCAGTTACCAGCAACCACATTAGGTACCTGTACTCCAGCTCCCTGGACTCTGGCGCCCTCTTTTGTGCTCCGAGGTAACTGTACTTACATGCACATACTCTTTCCCTCATACACACAATTAAAAAGACAAATATTCAAAAAAAAAACACTAGGGACATCCTTGCTTAGCACTTTCTTTGCCTCTAGGAAGGTCGAGGCACAGATTTTAATAATGCACGTGGTGGATTTCCATCAGAGCCCCTTGCTTCTGGTCTGTTCATCCCACAAGACATACTTCTACTCTTAGTTCACAGTAAACAGTGTAACGGGGATACACATTTGTGATGAAAGAAAGGGAATATTTTTTCCCAATAGAAGACAGAATACTATCTGGCCAACTTGGTTTATATGAAAAGGCAAAGATGAAGGAACTGGGGGGAAATCAGACAAGGGTGAGGATATAGGCAACAGTGATCTTCTATGATGTGTCTCTAACCACTTAATCAATCACATATTGAGCCAGACTCTGAAGTAGCTAATGAAAGGGTGTCGATGCTCCTCTGCTGATTTCATGTTTTATAATGTCACCGAAATGGTTCAACATATGAGGGATATTGTAACTAACTAGATTGCTTATCTTCATAGGATAATGTCTCTCTTGGTTGCATTCCCCTCAAACCCCTGGAACAGTGTGTGGTATTGAGTTAGTGTTCTACAAATATTTATCTAAGCAATTACTACATGCCCACATAAATGGAACAGAATGTAAATTCCATGGGAATTTGGACAGAAAATAGGTACTGTAGGGTGTGATCATATGGGTAAACTTCACAGAACATGACAGCTAGGATAAAAAGGATGGGGCCACTGAGAACACAGGGAAGCAGGAGAAGTGTTCATGTTTGGATGGGAACAGAGGATGGACAGACAACGGAGGGAACATGAATAAGGTCTATTCCTATAGCTACTGAGTGTGGTTTCAGACCTTTTTCCTTGGAATAGTACGAGAGTGATGCTTATAAGCTAAGTTTGACTTTGCAGTACTTGGACTACATTGGCTCTGAAATTTGGAAGACCCTGAGACTGGGTAATGGTGTTAACGCCTTTGAGTTTCATGAAGGGTGGTCCTTTATACAGTCATTGGAGGAGATGTGTGGGGTAGGAAGTACAGACGGTGAGAAGTTTTTCTCCCCATTTCCTGGCTCTTTGCTCATCCCTGAGCTCCTGGGAAGCCCACTCCTTGCCATACCTGACTCCATCTTGGTATTTGGCCAGGTGCCACAGGTACACAAGCTTGTGTAGAGAATAATGTATCAAAAATTGGGAGAAACTCTGATGAGCACTGTTGATTAGAGAGATGATGGTTGTTTTAGATAATACCACCAGGGGTTGAAGAGAAGTTAATATCTTTTCAACGATAAAGTCCTGGGGCAATTTCTGTAAATTAGATTTTTGAAGTTATCATGTGTTCTGCTTATGTAGGTCTCAAGTGCACCTACAATATTAATGTATTTTAAACAATAGTGAGAGGAGGGAGGGTAGGGAATTACTTTAAAAAATATTATTCATTTTCTCTCCGGGTGCATCCATATTTTTGAAAAGCCTCATAAAAGACTGTGGGCTGTGAATTACTGGGAACAATAAATCTTGTCTCAGGTTGAAGACATATATTTTATTCCCTCTGTGGTTCCAGTTCCTTCAGGTTGCAGGCTATTGGTGTAGGCTTGTAGGTGCCAGAAGAAGCCATAAGAATGCTTGTATTGAATAACTCCAGACGGCAGAAGCCAAATGACCATGCCTAAGTTACAACTGGATGCCATAGCTCGTTTAGCAGTTGCTGCCTTCTTTCAAACATCAAGCATGGCATAAATCAAGATGCGCATTAGCTAAGATGGTGGAAAACATCTGTGAAAGCTAAATAAGGGAATCACATTAGTCACCCGGCAAGCAATGTGTGTGCTAATTTACAGAAAGGCAGAAGGTACCCGGCAGAAAGTCAGATGGAAGCAAAAATAGACGTTATTTCAATGCAAATAATGTGCGAAAGGAAACAGTTAATATTTCATCTATTATGATAGACTCTCCTTTAAAGAAAGGGGAACCAAGTATTTACTTTTGCTCCAGAAAATCCCCGGATAATGAAACTCTGCCATCCATGGTCGGGCTGTTTTGCTGGCTTGTTTCTAGATGCAAACTCTGCATCCCCAATTCTTGACTGCAATGGTTTGTAAAGCAAGATGGGTGCGATGCGAGGGCTATCTGGCCGTGACCTCTATCATCCCATTGGTCTCCAGGGTTGATTCTACTGATCTTTCTGGTCAGGCGGGTATCCCCTTTCTCCCTCACCACTTTAGGTCTGTTCCTCCTGAAGCTGCACGCTCATTGATATTCCTGGAACAGAAGTGGCCCTGCTTTTGGATAAGGGTATAGGAAAAGTTGCACTCTCTTGCAAGGATATCCAAATAAGCTCTCAAAGAATAATGGGAACTGACTACCCCAAGGAACTGAGCTTTCTAATTTTGGGCATGGTCTTTTAAAAGTACTTTTGGTGAATAACTTGTATGCCCAATTGCTGTCATTCTGAGCTAAGACATGTCAACTAACAGGAAATAAGGACCAAAGATGGTATTTAGAGAAATTTTCAAGTTATCTCACCCTGATTTTCTTGGATCATAGCAGTTCCAATTAGTTGAGTATCTCTAGAAATTGAAGGTACAAAGGTAAGAAGGGCATAAGGTAGGTCTCCCTCTTCCTTTGTTCTTAATAGTGTGTGGGATGTGTGGTGGTGGTGGTGGTGGTGGTGTGTGTGCGTGTGTGTGTGTGTTTGCATGTGTCTACAGATGCACATGTATGTGTATATCTATGTGGAAGTCAGAAGTTAGTGTCCAGTGTTTTCCTCACCTCACTTTGTGTGTTCAGTTAACTCAGAGCTCACCACTTCAGCTAATCTCTCTAATCAGCTTGCTCTGGGAGATCCCCTGTTTCTGTGTCAAGAGCGTTGGGACTACAGATGGGCCACCATGCCTACTGGGCATTTATATGGCAGATCCTGCGGCTTATACAGAAAGTAATTCACCAACAGGGCCAGGGCCCCAGCCCTGTCCATGAGATTAAAAACTTATTCCAGCAACGATATCTGGCTAGTGGCTTCTTTCACCTGTAATTTTCGTTTCAAACAATGAGAATGATATTTTCATTATTGTGGGACTATATATATATATATATATATATATATATATATATATATATATATAATATAGCAGTGCATTCCTTTTGCTATCCTTATTTACGGCAATGCCCACGCAATTTTCAACTACTGTGTTTCTCCTGATAACAAAGAGGGAGTTCTTACTACAAAGTTCAACAGACTGCACGTACAACCATTCCAGAGGTGGCCACCGTACAGGTTCAGCACCACTGTTATCCCTTAGTCTTATAATCATCTCTAATTTCTTTTGATAACATTTAACACAATGTGAGCTCACGTGAATTCAGTCAAAGGTATTTTTTGCCTGATGATAGTAACTCTGCCTAATGCTCTCACTGGGTGATGGGTTATCCTTTCCCATAATTCCAGCTGTTCTTACTGTAGTACTTCAAAGACGCGTCCTTCCAGCATAAAATTCTTTGAGAGTGGGACAATTTTGTGTTTTTGTTAAATTTGATCTTTCTTTTAGGAATATCTGAACCAGGGAGGATTCTCACCCCCTTGGGCTTTCATTTTTGTTGTCACTGTTGTTGCTTTAATAAAAATAATATAATATTATTATTATTCTTCAAAGTAACGAAACAAATATAGTAGTGCTATATTCATCTGAAAAATGAAAGGATCATGTTGGAAAAAGAAACTGTCATTTTGTGCATACACTGGAAAATAGAAGTTCAGTGTGCTTCTGTTTTTGAGAATGGGCAGCGATCAGTTCACCAGAAGAATGTGATTAACAGTAATAGCATGTAAACAATCATATAATGAAGCGGGTTCACATCAAGCTCAAGTCTATCTTATATTAAACAAGACTTAGGATTTTAAGTCACAGAGCAGGTCAGTGTATCCTATAGAGAACTGAGAGTTTAGGATGTATCTTTGTGGTAGAGCATGTTTCCCATGAAATGATAATTAATTATCTCTTTAAAACAGTTTGACTTCCTGAAAAAGATGCTTCCTTTAACATAGATAAAAAGCAAAGTTCATTATTTGTCTTACTGTGACTAGTGCCTGGTTTCATAATAACTTCTGATAACCAGATGAAAATGTTATCAAGAGTTGGAGTTAATTTACAGAGGGATACATAACATTTGAAAATATTTCTCAAATGTGATTGTTCTTGTGCTTGGGGAATATTCTGCTCATCTGAGTGGAGTTTGAAGGTAAAAACTGAGCAAATTTAGAGATAAATGATGCAAAACCTCTTTTGAGTACTGATATTTAGCAATGTTTTGATCTAATGTTTATGACAAAATTTAAATCTCCTCTGTTAACTGCCATGACCCAGAACTTTGAATACAACGTTTGGTTTTTTTTTCAGTTTCATTATTTTATAATCATAAGGAATGTCTTTGAATCTTAGATTTTTAAAAATAGGTGTTATTAGTCTGACATAAGAATTATGGAACTGGTAAATTATATATTTAAAAATCATTTAATTGGGGAAGAGTAGGACACAGATGTTAAATTTAGGATATTTAATATCTTCTGAGATATGTACATATACATTTCTAAACCAAGTCAGTTATAGACTTTTCAAATGCTTGTTTTGAGAATTTGATATAAGGTTAAAAAATAATCCCAATGGTGATCAGTCTGGAACATTCTAGAGAAGCTCACTTGGAAGGACTATAAACCATGAGCTGAGCATTCACCTAGTAAGGACCAAATCTCTCTGATGGCATGCTTTGTGTGCTGATCTGGGTGGAGACTCCACATCATTTCATGCAGTAGAAACATGGCCTATTCTCAGGCACTGCAGTCTAGGGAGGAAGATGAGCAGCACACACATGCGTGCAAGTGCACACACTGTGATGAGGACCATAAGCTGAAGGGTGGCGCTGCAATGACAATACTTCACAGACTGTTGTGAGGATGGGGAACTACTTTCTTTGCAAAAGGCAAGAATGATTGCTCTGATTTGACATTGATGGTACGATGTAAAAAATAAAAGACTCCACACAAAGACATTCCATGAAGAAAGAAGACTCCATGAAAGCCTCAGGAGGAAGATCTTAGCAGGTTCCCCAGGTCAAAAGGTGGTCAACAGCAAGGGCAAGAAAAATCGATGTTCTTCAATAGTGTGACTCTGGCTATATAAGCCACGCTTCAGGACAGGTGCTGTGCTTGGGAGCAACTGGCTGACACAAATCAGTCTATGTTCTTCTGTTTGCTTTCATTTCATTTTTTTTCCTAGGAAAGAGGAAGAATGTGAAGTTGCTTGGGCATGGAGGTGAAGCAGGATCTGGGAGGAGCTGGGGGAGAGAAAAGAAATGATCAAAGTATGTTGTATAAAATCCATTTTTTGAGATTATAATGGAAATATATCATTTCTCCCTCCAAATTCTCTCATATACCCTTTCTTGCTCTCTTCTCAATTCATGCCTTTTGAAAAAAGATTGCTAATGCATTTATATATGTATGTGTCTATAAACATATGTTTCTAAATATAACCTGCTCAGTCTGAAAAATGTTACTCATATGTATATTTTCAGGGCCACCCAGTTGGTACTGGATAACCAATAACTGATTTTTTTTTTTTGGCACTTTTGAGACAGGGTTTTGGAGCCTGTCCAGGAACTAGCTCCTGTAAACCAGGCTGGGCTTGAACTCACAGAGATCGCCTGCCTCTGACTCCTGAGTGCTGGGATTAAAGGCGTGTGCCACCACCACCTGGATGGATAACCGATTCTTAAAAAATGAATTAAACATTAAAACAAAAACTTGAAAAGAAATAAAAGCTAATGATCTCACATTGTACCCAAACTGGGGAAAAGGAAGAAAGGAAGTTGCCAATGTGACTTGACCTGAAAGATCAGGAAGTAGGGCATGGTGAAGGAGGCAGAACTTCATCCTACTGTGTCTTCGTTGCCTGGACTATTATGTTAGTGTCTTCTTCTCTGTGTGAGAATTTTACTGGAAAGATTCATCATGAATGTATGTATGATGTGATCATGTGTAGTTGAAAACGGATATGATATTTATCTCATGTTTTGGTATTTTTCGAGATACATACACACATATTCTAGTGTAGGAGGTCCTTCTGTATTTGTGTTGCTTTCATTGTTTATTAAAGAAACTGCCTTGGCCTCGTTGATAGGGCAGAACTCAGGTAGGTGGGGAAGACAGAACAGAATTCTGGGAAGAAGGGCAGTGTGGCACATGGCATAAATCTTTTGCCTAAGATGGCTGTAGGTTAGAATCTTGCCAGTAAGCCACAATCTCGTGGTGATACACAGATTTAATAGAAACAGGTTAATCAAGATGTGAGAGTTAGCCAATAAGAGGCTAGAGCTAATGGTCCAGAAAGTAATTTAATTAATACAATTTCTGTATGATTATTTTGGAGGTTAAGCTAGCCGGGCAGCCAGGACGAAAAGCAGGCCTGCTCCTCCTCATACTATATATATATATATATATATATATATATATATATATATATATATATGTAGAGAAGTCAAGTCTACCAACAATTATTTGAGAGAATATCCTTTTATTTGTTTTTCAGTCACCTTGACCCAAGCTAGAGGTATCTGAGAGGTGGAACCCACAACTGAGAAAATGCCTTCATAAGACTGATGTGTAGACAATCTTGTGGACATTTTCTTAATTGGTGATTGGTATGGGAGGGCCAGTTTAGCAGAGTGTAGAGACATACGACAGGAGAGTGCACAGACCATTGTAAGCAATGCTACTACTGGGCAGGTGGTCCCGGAATATATAGGAAAACAGTGTTAGCAAGCTACGAGGAGCAAGCCCGCTACACTTCACATGAAAAGTTAATGATAAAATATGTATAGAACTGCAAAAAAGAACACTTCTTCTCCACCCCAAATTCCAGAACTGCCAAACAATAATTCTGCAATATCTGTGTTGCTTCTAAAGCTCTAGTTAAGAGGCTATTATTCAAAAACATCCTGATACGCACTCAAGGTTTGCAAAAATCATCTTCAAAATGATTATATTGAAATTAGTTTTTGATATTCTGTGTGTGACAGTGCAAGGTCAGAGTCTTCAGAGGCTTTTGGGTAAAACAGCAAAATGAAAGTTAAATATGCTATGTATCTGGTTTATGTGGAAACCTAGATGCATCAGCAAGAACATATTAGTTCCCACACAAGATGACAGATAGCGTTTATGGTGGTATTGAGTTTGTGTGTGGTCTCTAAGTTAGCTTGTTGTAGTGAAAGATTGGAGTTTGCCATGATGGTGAAGAAATGCAATAAAGAATTTACATTCTACTCTTTAAAAGAGGAACTGTTTTATACCAAGAATAAATTCAATATAAGACAGCAATACACATATACGTAATGAATGTGTGTATGCATAAGCATCTACACATACATGGAACATGTGTTTTCTCTATAAAGACAAAAGTATTTTGTTGGATCAGATATGTGTAGTTTATGTAACTGGATGTGTGCCTGAGCTCTTGCGTTGTCTACAACCTTGAAATAGCTACACAGCACAAATGTCAACTCCTCCTGTCTACAGTACACAGTTTTCTGTTCTATAAAAAAGGTGCAGTAGCTGGGAGGCACCTTACTTTTTCTGTCATCTGCTCATACCCCATGGCTTTTCTACTAGGTAGGTTATTTCTCTGAGCAACCCAGTCCCTGTCCTGTACTTTCAGGAACACTGTGTGCTCACGCATCTGAAGTTTGGAGTAGAAGTTTAGAACGGTCCTGATTTCCTTTCACTCTTTGGAAGTTCAAAGAAGAAATTATACACACATACTGTGGTCATGATTAACTACGGTGAACGGCAAGGAGACCAAGAGACCATAAGTTGGTTTCCATTAGAGGGCAATTTTACTCTGGGGGCATATTACCGTTAAGTTCTTGCTTAACAGAGCTGGAGTTTATGAGGCTCTGACCTTGTGCTGCTGATTTTCTGTTACAGAACCCGCCTCTGTTCTGGGTCCTCTTCTTTTGCCTGCTTTGAATATAGAGAGAATAAGCAAACCATTGTAAATGTTATCCTGGGCAGGGCGAATTGAAGCTTAGTTCTTAAAAAACATACTGTTGTTAAAATCCATGCCCTGATTCTCATACAGGAAGCATCTGAATGAAAATATGCAACCACATTTGTAGTGACACCAGCACATACATTTTCTGAACGAATTTTTAAAGAAATTCCATGAGCTAGATCATCTTGAATTTCATAGACAAACCTCCAAAGCAAGGATCAGACGGAATCCCTTTCCATGCGTAGGTAACAGCTGTTGAGGCAGGAACTGTCTTCTGTGTGAATGAGATCATTGGTCACAAACACTGTTTTGGGATGTTGTTTATCAGCATGCTTAACCAATCATTTTTGCAATGTTAAATATAAGCATAACGAGGACACAGAGTAATCAGACCAGTAGCATCCAGGTTTATCTTTCAGGCATTAAAACGCTCTGTTGTGTCACTCTAGCGATGATTAAACTCCTGGTCAGGTCAAAGGGTGAGAATCTTAAACGGCAACTCTTCCTGCCACCCATTATCTCCTCGGAAAATTAATACTAATGGGGGAAGCATAGAACAATCGCTAAGTTTCTTACATGCGATTCGAAAAGGAAACACACAGACTATGTTAATGTAGCTTTCAATTTGTGGTGACATTTACGGAAAATATTCCACAGTATTTGGTGAGGCTAAAAGGAGATTATTCCCCAATTAACCAGAGGATCAAAGTGTGAAGGTTAAGGAGGGAAGTCGTGCTTGTCTGTCTTTCTCTCTCTTTCATACATAAGATCCAAAATGTTTGGAAAGGTCAGGCTTTGAGTGGGCTAACCTCTACTACCTCTAGGATTTAGGATGACTAGTGGGCACCCGTTCATCATCCTAATGAATGCATTTATGGAGAGAAGAATAAAACAGCTTCCCAGTAACTGTGGCCAATAGTGATACTACATAGTAGCAAAAATAATTATTATCGGCTGTACTTAAAAATTCAGTTCATTGCAAATTAGAATTTTTACTATAATGTATTTATTGTGTAGTTAGATTGTTTTATCCAACAGATGATTCAACAAATGTTTATTGATGTTTTGCTACTGTTGCCACACCTTGTTCTCTGTAGACTGAAGAAATGGTAGCACATGAAGACCCTGACTTCACAGAGTTATTACTGTGAAATTATCAAGACAATCTGAAGGACATTTCTCTTTGGTATCCAATTCCCATTCCTGTGGCAGAAACATTGACTTCTCTAACTGTAGGATTTGGAGTCAATGAAAGCAATGGCAAAGATCCTAGCAGCTACTCAAGCACTGTGTGAGCATTATTTATGGAAAGCTTCAGAAGAAATTTCCTGGTTAAACATTCTTCCATACTTTCAAGTAAACTTATGAAAAAGAGTTGCTGTCTTGGTTTCATGTACAATTTCAGGGATGGGAAATACAAGAGCAAAGTCTTTGAGAAAAAACTGTAACTTCTGTGCGCAAAGTGATTGCTATGCAAGTAGCAAATTAAGTTTAGTTAAAAAAATGGTCCTAAAAACATAGTAGGGATAGCTATCTGTCTTTCTTTTTTGTGATTTCTATGGATGGTGAATGTCTATTACTGAATTTCATAGAGTTTCATTTCATTCATAAAGAAGTTTGGAAACTAAAAATCTCCTCATTTTAGGAGATTTGTTTTTTACATCAATATATTAATGCTTTTAGAAACCCTGGCATATAGAAAGCTCTTTAGAGCAGTAGTTCTCAGTCATTACTGACAGATGATATATTTTCCCACCATGTAGCAGTAATTTGTAATTTGGAAGAAATCCTTCAGTTCTAAAAGGTGGGCTCTTGGGCATCACAGGAAGAGAATCCTTTCAGATTTGCTAGCGTGCTGTCTTCTGGATTTCCACATCCTGAGGAAGTACACTCTTCCAGCACTGCTCTCCTGTACAACTGTGTTTTTTGTAATTGGAACAACCCAAATCTGCTGTGGCTGCCATCTTTTTCTAAAATTCTGCGCTCAGATACCTTCATCCTTCTGTTGCCACACTAGAAGCCCGAAGTGGGTCTGAGCTCATCCAAAGTAAAGCAAGGGAGATTCCATAAAGAGAAATGCCAAGCAAGACCTTGTCCTCGTCCTTAGCAACTTTCTCTTCTAAGTAACTGAAGTTATTGATTTACCATTTAGCGAGCAATTTGGGGCTTTGTCTCAGGTTCTCCACTCACTTGGATCTCTGTGGATATAAAGCGGTTTCAAGTCCTTAAGTTTAATTGCTGGAGTCTGCACAGAGAAGTGAAATCTATTGAGAGCTTCAGGGCAGCATCAGTCCGTACATTGCTTAGACCTTCTCAGGTTCCTAGGATCTGGGGAAGTAAGCACGACTTTGGAAGAAGGCCATTTTCTAGAACATGTTGTTCATAGTTTTATGCTAGGAATTCTTCTCTCCCCAACTTTGGCACTGATATTTTTTTTAAAGCAGCACAAATATTTCTGGAAGAGAATTAAAAAGCAAATACAAATCTACTTCCTTTATATAACACAAGCATTTAGACTTTCTTGAAACTAATAAGTTATTCACTCTAATAATGCATGTGACTAAAATCTGACAGGGCTTTCTTTAATGTTTTCAGAGCATGGACAAGCCCTATGTATATAACTATTTATGTAGTCCCCTTTCCTTTTGTAAAGAACTATATATTTATACATTTTCTTTTGTAAAATATTGTAGTAAATAGGGGCGGCGGGGCTGCGTCCCCAGCACCCTGTCTGCCTGGCTAGCTTATGCCCGAAATAACAACACACAAACTGTATTCATTTAATCACTGCTTGGCCCATTTCTATCTAGCCTCTTCTAGGCTAATTCTCACATATTAATTTAGCCCATTTCTAATCATCTGTGTTGCACCCCTAGGTGCGCTTACCGGGAAGATTCTAGACTATGTCCATCCTGGGTCGGAGCTTCATCGCATGCGTCTGCCTGGGACCTGGGAGCATGGCGTCTCTCTGAGGCGTCCGCTCCGGAGAGGAGAGCTGTGGAGTCTGAGCTCACTTCCTCTTCCTCCCAGCATTCTGTTCTGTTTACTCCTCCCACCTATCTTCTAACCAATGAGGGCCAAGCAGTTTCTTTTTATTTAACCAATGACCTTCCTCCATCAAAATATAGCTTTTGTAACAGTGCTTTTTGTTCCTGATTAATTTTAATTGGAAGATTGGGTCACATTTCACTGGCTCCGATTACTACATGATATTTTTAATCTTGTAGATAGGACTGTATACATCCCATGTTTTGCATATGTACCACCGTGTTTGTCAAGACCCCAATCCTGTTTCATTTTTTTTCCTCACTAAAAAAAAATAAAAATAGTGACATAGTCCAAGTCTGAAAGCTTTCTCAGAATGTCCCTTGTCAGGAAAGTTGGTTTCTTCTCTCCCTTTCTCTCTTACACTTCTCTTTTCCTTACCTGACTCACGTCTGTAAGCTGTGTGTGTGTGTGTGTATGTGTGTGTGTGTTTCTAAACACAATGCCTGATGAAGATGTAATGGGAGAATGCATAATTAGAAAAATCCACTAGTCTGGCAACTGTGATTCTTCGAAAAGCTCTGGCTAAACGCATGCTTGGAGCTCAGTTGGGAAATGGGAATTTTTATAAGTAATCCTCATATTATTTGGGGGCAGTTGCTGTTTTAATGGGTAAATAATTCCACTTGTTTTTTTTAAAAGACTGTTGAAAAAATCTATTTCCATGTCTTTCCTAACCAATTAGAATTCTCCTATTCTGTAGATGTGCCGTTCGTTTAAAGCAATATGGTATTCTTTCCCCCACCCTGTTCTAACTAAACAAACTCTGTAAGAATTAGCTTTGAGTTATTCCATCTGTGAACTTTTAATTTTGTCATAAAAACACAGAAGCCTGGCAGGGAACTCTTTCCAACTGGCTACATGTATCATCTTGTCTGAAAGCTGGTTAAGTAAGTGTGGCATTTAGAATAAAATAAAAAAAACCTTCATTTATGGAACTAGTTCACACGACGTGTTTGCCCACTTCTCTGACCATCTGCTTATGTTGACAGCCACCGCCCCACATTGTGCCAAAGTGCCCTTGGCTATTAAAAACAGTGTTTTGTGTGTGAATAGTGTGTGTGTCCTCACACATATATGTGTTTTGGGGGTGCCATTTTCTTGAGAAATGTCTTGTTAAAGGTTGCATATGATCCATGTGGAGATATTTCAGGTCAGTTGCTGTTCAGGAAACATTGCATTAAAAATGCTATAAGCCTACTCACTCTTAAACATGTTCCCTGTCTCCCTGACATATTGAAACGTCTTCAAAAGACAATGACTATATCAGCAAAGCACCTGTTGAGTTTGGCTACAATGGTAATGATATTACATGTTGAAGGTGAGTCCAACATGTACACAAACACTCCTGAGCACAGAAATGCTTAGGAATGTCTCGGGCATTCAAAGCTGTTGACAAGATTCATCTTGCCAACCGGAGTATTAGAGTTGACATTTAATTCACCAGATGACATAAAATCCCCTATTTCATATTTAACAGTATAAATAAAGTCTCTGGGGGACAAGATGGCCTTGTGGGAGATGGAGAACTCTGGGCACATGGCTTGTCAATCAACCACCATCTTCTTAGACATTTTTTCTTTTTCTCCTGCTTTGAATAACTATTTATTCAAGTTTTAGCAGCTGCTTTTAAAAAGCCATCAGCACCTAACATCTCAGTCACTTCTGGAGAAGTAAGGAAGCATGTCCTCATGTAGCTCAGCATTGTGATGATAGTGTGAACATAAACGCAAAGGAAGACAACCGAGATAGATTCCATTGAATGGTGATAAAAATGGATAGGAAGTGCGAGGGTTGAGTGGTTGGTGATGGCGGCAGGTGGGAGCCAGTGATGTGGGCTTCTGTTCTGTGGGGGGCTGGCCTTTTCTCTCAAACTGCCAAATGGTCTGGATTGTCACATGAGCTACCGTGTGGCTCCTCAGCTCACCCAGGCATCAGAATACATGGACTATCTGAGGAGCGAAATGATCACAGTGAAGATCACCAGAGAAGCACGCAGGGCTAGAGGACAGATTTAGAGAAATATTAGGTGTATTATTCGTGGGCTGGCGATAAGTAGACTCATGAGGTCAGGTTAGGTATGTATCCATTGCCTGACTCTAATTGTAGTTATTATTATCTTTCCATTGCCCTCTCACACCCCAAGGTCATGATAATTGTACCCTCCCCAACCTTGTTTGGTTAGTCAGATTTTCTAACGGGGTCTTACCTAGCAGAGTTTCATGTTTTTTCATCAGTAGGCTTTGACTCCTTCCTCAAACCACATGTCTGGACTGAGTAACAGATAGGTCTTCTGACAGCTCTGAACTGGGGCTAAGGACCGCCTCAATGAGATGCGCAGTGCCAGGTTCACCCAGCTGGCTGGTTTGCGCGATGACTGCAAACAGCTACGAGTCACGGCCCACTGCTGCCCAGGGTTACCTTCGTTTATTTAATAACCCAGTTTGTAGGCATTGCAGGGGAACTACAGCGTTTCCAATTATTCAAGACCAATAAGAGCTTAGAAATGCTGCACAGAGAAGAGAAGCGCTTGTAGTCCTCGATGACTGGGGCTGTCGGTTTCTTGGGTTCAGCAAGGTTTAAGAGCCCTGCTTGTCAGCTCTACCTATGGAGCACATGTGATTTTACATGGCAGTCACTGGGGATAATTTGAAAGATGTACTTATTTTTCTAACATCTAGGGTTTAAAGTACAGGTTGTATAGGCTTTTAGCATGAAGGACTTGTTTTTTTTTTTTCTAATATTTGCTGAATGTTTGTGAGAAATGTTTTAACAGAATCTCCTCCGACTTTTGAGTGTGGGCAGTTTATTCTCCCTTGTGTTGGATTTTCTCACCTTTCTTCACACCCGTTTCTCTCCCTTTTGTTCATCTAAAGTGACACTAGATGCTAGGCTTTCTTTTGAAGACTACAGAGTCTTTTCCAAAACAGCCAGCTGTAAGAAGAACAATGACAACGGCTTGTCTTCTTAAAGATGTATCTGTCTTTTGTTTGTGTATGAGTATCTGAAGGCCTACGGAGGTGAGCACAGGGTGTTGGATCCACTGGAACTGGAGTTACAAGCTATTCTGAGCCAGCTGCATGCATTCCACACTGATGTCTACTATGGTGACACCAGTTTACATTCCCACCAGAAGAGTAAAAGCGCTCCTCTTCTCCTCATCATCCTAAGCATCTGCTCTTGGTTTTCATGATAACAGACTCTGACTGGAATGAGAGGAAACCTCAATGCATTTGTAATTTACATTTCCCTAATGGTTAGTGATGTTGGATTGTGGACATTGTTGGTCTTTATTTACCCATACATTAATGAAGGGAGATAAACCTGTGAGCAAGCCTGAGCTAAGATGTGAATGTCTGGTGGGAACTGCTCAGACCTCTGCCTCAAGACATGTGGGCTTTTCCCAGGAAAAAGCTAAGACTTCAGGGTATTTGAGTCATGCCTGGTGGGTAACAGGAAAATAGAAGACTTCAAGTGAATGTTTAAATATTTTTAAAAATTGTTCAACAGTGAGAACAATAAATAGAAAGAAGCTAAGATTTGGAGTAGGAAAGTTAATTGTTCTCTATCCTCTTAGGAATGTGAAGGGTTTCCAGACACTTAAGAACTGATGTGATATGATGATTAATTTAATGCTGTGATGACTATTCTTGGTGTCAACTAGAGTTTATCTGGGATAAACTACAATACAGAAATGGAGGACGTATCTGTGAGAGGTTACTTTTGCTTGGGTGAAGCCTCTTCTATTCCAGACCTTTGAGGCAGGAAAACATACCCCTTTGATCTGGATCTTGGGGTAGGAAGACACAGACCTTTAATTTGGGTCTTGAGGCAGGAAGACACACCTTTAATCTGGGTTACACTTTCTGCTGAAAGTCTATAGAAGGACTTGGGAGAAGGAAACTTGTTCTATGATCTCACCTTGCTCGCTTATCCTTCCTTCTACTTCTCCAGGATTCTAGCTGAGAAACTATTGAATTCTTGGACTTTCTATTCACAGCTCACCATTGTCAGATTAACTGGACTGTACCTGTAAATCCTTCCAATAAACAAACACTAAGTATGTAAGATAAAGAAAGAGGGGTTGAGGATCAATCCTGGGCCCTGGTTTGGGGAGGTGAGTGGAGGGTAAGCTAGTTTAAGAGAAGAAAAATATAGGGACAGGAAGATCATGAGAATGTCCAGGACAGATTGCTTTAAGTTGCTGTAAGGTTAAAATGCAAATATTCTAGAGGAAGCCAGCTGTGTGGGTCAGACTCTCATTAGCGAGCCTTCAGTTTCTGGGTACCATGTGTTACTTGGGGTGTGTCTGAACCTATCTAAGTGAGTGAAGTTTTGAAAAGAGGCAAATGCCAGCAGACCCTACTGTTGGTATTACCAACAGAAGAAGAGAATAATGACACTCTTATGAAAGACTCAGAGGGCAGAGCTTCTTCCGGAAATGAGGGAATGAGGTGGGTAACCTCACAACAGAAGTCTGTAGTGTGCCAAATAGAGGAATCAACAGTATTTAATGGTTTGCCTTGAGGAGAGTCCTGGAAAGGAGGGTGCCAAAGAGAGTCCATAACTGATAGATACAGGTGGCACTATTCTGAGGAATAGATGAAATAAGGAAAAGAAACAAAATTAAAGACTATTCCTTCTAAGTCATTGGCTGGAATGGGATGAGGAATGACAGACACTGACACAGGAGGAAGTGAGATTGTGGATGAGACATAATTGTAAACAGTTCCCTTTCAGGCTCCCATAGTCCCCACCATGTCATTGTATGCAAGGAGGTAACTCTGAGACATATCATCTGCCTGGGAGGATAGAGCTATGGGAGACCTGTGTCTCTACCTGTTCCCTGGGATTGCATCCCACAAACTGTAGCTCACTCCTTGACTAAATTCTATTTCTAAGGATCCTGAACAGAAGCAGAAAATGTTCGGAGCAAGAAGTGAACAGAGGTTGGAGATTTTAAAATATAAAAAAGGAGAAGTGATTGATAGGACAGCAGCTTCCTGCGATAAAGGAGTCTTGATGAGAGTGAAAAGATTAAAATTGAGACTAGAAAAATATGGAAGATCTGCAGACCACATAAGAGGTAATTTATTTTGAGTAACAACAAGACACATTAAATTATTGTGCAGAAAACATATTAAACACTATATACCCTGTTGATTTGCTACAACCTCAGGAAAGCTGTTTCAAACATGATAAAAACATCAACAGTATCCCTGTGTGAATTTCAGAACTAAAGAACAAATTCTAGTGTCACTGTCAGAAGTTCTTATCACAGGACTGTTTCTATAGACATGAGACTTTGCAAAAGCAAAGTTTTATTTGGCTATGAATATGCAATAATCAGGAAAAATATTACCACATATGAAGAAACTTTAAAATTAAATAATGAAACATATAACATACATGGCATTTTAAAACAACAACTACATTCTACTGTCTTCTTACTGTTTTTTAACTTTAACTTCACAAATTCAACTGATATCATCTTTAGCTGGATGGATGGCCAAATGCAGGAATCAGTGTAAAGTTATCTCTTCATTCATTTAGCAGTTACTGATTCTTCATTCATTCATTCATTCATTCTTGACTAGTAGTCACGCCGCTGTGCCAGTTTTGCCAGGCATTAAAAAATAAGTGAAAGTAAAATACAAATATCAGTAAGAGAAACTTATACATAACAAAATGATTACAGGCTAAGTGTGTTGAAGCAAGCCTTTAATCCCAGCACTTGAGAGGCAGAGGGAGGTTGATTGCTGTGAGTTTGAGGTTGATTTAGTTTACACGGTGATTTCTAGATGGGTCAGGGCTATGCAGAGAGATCTTATCTTTAAAAAAAAGAAATAAATAATTATAACAAGCTGCTCACTGATCAATAAGAGTTGAGAAAGTCTGGTGGTGGCAATTGGCTTAGGCACCAACCTGGTCACAGGAGATGGCCAGTTCAGGCTATGTATTCACTATTGCTGGGAGTCTTAGCTGAAGTCATTCCTGGGAGATTCCCTTTTGACAGGGTTTTACCTGACCCTGAAATGCCCCCCTTTCCCATAATCTCCTTCAGTATTCTTCCACTCTCAACCTGATCGCTCAGTTCTCATCACGACCCACCCTCAGTCCACTCCCAAGCCCAATTGTCACCAGAGAGACGTCATCCAACAACTGTTGGAGGCAGATAAATGCAGAGACGCACAGCCACACATGAGGTGGAGTTCTGGAATCCCGAGGAAAGGAGGAGAAAGGAGTATAGGAGCCAGAGAGGTCAAGGACACCATGGGAAGGCACAGAGTCAACTAACCTGGGCTCATTTGGGCTCACAGAGAAACAACCAGGGAGCCTGCATGGCACTGACCTAGATGTCGGTGATAACCCCATAAATTCTTTCTTTGCATGGTGATGCATGTGATTTTGACTTGAATGAATATTCTCTGAATGCCACCTTCGTGCGTGATCTTTCTCAGTCTATAAGATTAAAATTTTAAAAGAGTTTAAAATATGTTTTTATTCTAAATAAACATTTTTGCATAGGAAGATCACTGGTAAGTTTAAATGCAAACATCAAATTTTTAATTTTTTGCTTTTTAAGTCTTTGTGAGTCTTTTAAAGGGTATCTGAATGAGAAGCTAGTTTGATGAAACACTGGAAGCCAGGAAGCTAATGATAATTAATAAGGAAACTAAAAATAACCTTATCCATCATCCTAGCACTGCCTTTGTAAGACACAAGAGAGACAATCAAGTTGTCATTTCATTTTATGAGACATTTATTAATGTTTCTCTTTGTCCATAGAATACACAATTATTTGTCCTTACTACACATGGATTTTCCCTCCCTTGATGACTTTATATGTTCTCATACCCAGATTGGCCATATTCCCATTCTCTGGGTGTAAATGCATAGTTCGAATTCTCCATGGAACCCGGATAACTACCCAGAGAAGGTTAATGATGAACCTCCCTTTATTTCTATAACATTTCATGGCTCTCTCCTAGGTTTTTGTTCCTATGATAATGAATTAGGCTTTAATCTCTTCCAACTCAAAGATTTAATTAGATGCACTATATTCACAGAACCGAGAGGACTTGAACCGAAAGTAGCACTAGGGATCAGCTAGGACAGCCTACTCATTTTACCCGAAATAATTGAAAATGTAAGGAATGTGTCCAATTTACTATTTCTGATTAGTCATAGAACACAGAGTAGAGCAACTTCTGGGGCCTGTGCTTTTCTCCTAGAATAGGCTGCAGCCATGTGGCATACAGAGAGGTCCTTCTCTGTTTTTGTGGAACTGGAGGAGATGCTAGTTAATATGGCAAGGGGCAATTGGTTGTGCACTAGAGTGTGGGGAGTTGAAAGAAACAAGAAGATGGACTTTATTCCAGAATCTCCAGAAAGAATGCAACACTGATGCTAGGCCTGTGAGGCCCATTTAGATCTAACATTTACATGATAAGACAGCAAGTTCATGGTTTTCAGATACTAAGTGTGTAATAATTTAATACAGAAGCAATAGGAAATGGGTACAAGTCCAAGTAAAGACATAGATAAATCAAAGACTACCAAAGAGGAATTTAAACAACTCGGTTTTTCGAAGTTTATTTTATTTTCAAAGTATACTCAAAAACAACTTTTGGTGTTATTCTGATATTTTTTTAATTCATTCTTCTAGTAGATCCTTGTTAGATGGCATGATGGGTGTTTTGACGTGTTATTCTGATATTTTTTTAATTCATTCTTCTAGTAGATCCTTGTTAGTTAGATGGCATGATGGGTGTTTTGACTAACCTGCTCAGATGTTTTCACCCCGTGTCTCCGCTTCAACATGGGCTCAATAAGAGTGGTGTCCTTTCTTACTTTTTAGTTTACTTTCGCCAGTAGCATATGGGCGGAACTGGCATGTGGTGTTCGAGCAAAGCTTACTAACAGGCTGGAGTGATCCTACTTGCTCTCTTGTGGCCTGAGAATGCCATTGCCTTAAGGACTTCCTGTGTCACCTGCAGCTTAGCATGGAATGCTTGAAAACGTTTTTAACTGATCCCCAGGCTTTGAAACACTTGTGTGGCCACTCGGTGCCATCAGTGAGCAGGCCACAGTCTCTTTACGACAGAAGGTGACTGGCAGCCATGTAAGCCAATGACTTAAATATATTTTTCTATGAACTGAATAGGAGCATATGTAGAAAAGTAGTTACGTGAAGATACAAGGGAGAATCAAGCAGAGCTTCGCAGACAGTGGGGCACTGAAGTAAATACGAAAGGGCAGATACAGTCTCAATAGGGTTTGGGAGAGTAGATGGAAAAGATTATTTAGGGTAAGGGTGTTTATTTGTAGTCACGAGTTCTGGTAGGCTGCCCTGAGTTACACTGGGTTCACCTTTTGGTTACCTTGCCTTCGTAGGTTACAGAATCTACAAAGTAATATATCTCAGTCCCTTCTCAAATAGGTGGCACCTCCAGTTTCTGTAATGAGGATCACGAGAGTCATGCCATACATCTTTGAGGATCAGAAGCATGAGCAAACTATTCTTTTGGAGTTCCTCATGGTTTGGGTAGACTTTTCTGCCTCCACCATCAGAAAGCTCTCATCCTTATTTTTCTCACCTACTAGAGAACAAGCACCAAAATCCTGCTTGCTTTTCTGTGGTGACATTTTAATGCAGGATTATTTTTTCAGCCAAATGGCCCTTGAATTACTTGAATTGTCACCTGATATTAAGAGATTACGAAAGACAATAACTAAGGAGGTTTGATAGATCCTTAGAAAGATCATGGCTGTTCTTTGTACATCATGCCATAAGTGATGTTTCTGAGACCCAAGCCATTGCTTCATTCCCTTTGTATTTAGGTCATTACTAAGGTTTGGAGTAGCCAACTGTACACTAGCCTTATTTAGCCACTTTCTGTGTTTTGCATTTTTATTTATTTATTTGAGTGGTATGTTACTTATCAAAGCTAGTGCCATGGACCTGTGTGATGACTCAGCTGAATCCACAAGGAAATGAGAGAGAACTGAGTCCTGTACACTGTCCTCTGCCCTCCCTGATGGTACTGTAGCAGGCACACCCCTATGCACGTGTGCGCGCGCGCACACACACACACACACACACACACACACACTAAATAAATACAACATAATTTTGAATGCAGGGCCTTCTGAATACTAGAAAGGCATACTGACAGTCTGTTATTCACTTTCATTAAAAATACTTTTTTCATTTTTTTGAGAATTTCAGTTGTGTTTTGATTAAAGTCATCCAATTTAGTGACATTTTCTTCCTGATCAATACAAACAATGTTGCCTCAAATATTCTTGGCTGTATGGCCTTCCACTGTAGTGTGGTCAGCATACTAGAGGCTGCACTTTTAGGGACTTGCCTTTTTTCCAGACGCTAACAGTTGCCACTAGCTCCTCAGCTAAGGTTGGTACGTCATACTCAGTTCTGTCTGTGTTGAGATGTGGTCTGGTTTGGATTGCTCAGGTTTGTGCATGCTGTCCCAACTGTTGTGAGCTCCTCTGTCCATCTGTCCTGCTGTTTCCAGATGTTTCCTTGTAGTCATCCACTGCCTCTGACTCCTGCACACTTCCTACCTCCTCATCTGCAATTATTCCTAAACGTTTAGAGAAAGAGGTACTGTTTATATGTTCTGTTTAGGACTGAATGCTCAATAATCTCTTATTTTCTGCATTTGAACAACTGTGGTTCTCCATTATAATCACTGTCTACTATTAATAAAGTTTTTTGATGAGAATTGATACATCCATTAAGGGTAGAATGATAGTCATTTGGAGTTAGTTTAATACTCTATCTGTTTAGCAGAAGGATAGTAACAGGTCCTCCAATAGGACAGAGGACCTATATATCCGTTAGTTCTGGGCTGAAAAAGGGGCCAGACATGAGTTTCAACCATGTACTCAGGAAGTGAGTGGTTACTCCTGTGATGTTACTGACACTATTGCACCAGTGGGCATGTCTTACAGGCTAGTCATTGTCATTCACCAGGTTCACAACTGAGTGTGACTGACGATGACTCTCATTCTCTAATAGTGTGCAATGCACAGTCCAGCACTCTGGAAGTTAGCTGGTAGGAATGAAGTTCCCAGGTTAGGGTGAGCTCGATTTCTCCATATTCTGACGCAAGCATGAGGTACCTTCAGCAATGGGGTCTTACCGTTGAGTTCTCAAGAGTAATAAAGAGTACTGACAATAGCCTGTAATGTTTGGTGTTCTATGGAACCTCACAGGTCAATAGTTCCAAAAGAGACAACCCATTACTGGCACTGGGATTTTTATTTGTTGGCCTGTGGTATCTTGAAGAGACATTGCTGTTCCGTTAGAGGGCAACTCCATTTTAACTATTTATATGTATGCATATATATATATATTATGTATATATGCATGTATATATGTTTATATTAATAATAGGAAGCTTCTACATGAGTGGGTTTCCATATGACTTTTTCATGAACTCTTCAGTATTGTGTATTCCCCCAGTATTCCTTCCTCTACTCTGCCCTGAGGTAGATTTATTTTTAGGTTTGTGAGTAGTCTCCGCACTGATTTCCATAGTGACTGGGCCAGTTTGCACTCTTGTAGACTATTAGTTAAAAATGTTTTATATTTGTTTAGGCTATGGAATATTTGTTTAATGATGCAACAATATATTGCATTCTTTTATGTTGCATTTATTTAAATCTGTGGAGTTGTATTACTTTGACTGTCTAAAATTCCTGATTGGTCTAAT
The DNA here is from genome assembly GCF_018167655.1 of Microtus oregoni. Taxonomy (NCBI): domain Eukaryota; kingdom Metazoa; phylum Chordata; class Mammalia; order Rodentia; family Cricetidae; genus Microtus; species Microtus oregoni. Next base: position 3,391,940 of record NW_024543080.1, on the reverse strand, counting down.
AAAGAGCAGAATGACCAGGAGTCAGGCAGAAGAAAGGATAGGTGGGGCTGGCAGGCAGAAAGAAAAAATATAAAGAGAAATCTGGGAGGAGGAAATTGAAAAGCAAAATAAGGAGGAGAGAAAGCATCAGGGTCCAGCCACCCACAAAGCCATGAAGTAAGAAGTAAAGAAAGGTATACACAAATAGAGAAAGGTAAAAGCCCAGAGGCAGAAGATAGACAGGATAAGTTAAGAAAAGCTGACTAGCTAAGCTAAGGCCAGGCATTCATAAGTAAGAATAAGCTTGTATGTATTTATTTGGGAGCTAAATGGCAGGTCCCCCGAAGAGCAAAGAGTGAAGAAGAAGAACCGACCATACTCTCTTACCAGCAGTGAGTTATTTCACTTTCTCCAATTCCATAATAGTGTTTGTTGTGGGTTTTTTTTGTTTGTTTGTTTGTTTGCTTTTTTATTTTTGTCTTAGCCATTCTGACTGGGATAAAATAAAATTTCAAAGTAGTCTTATTTTGCACTTCTCTGATGGCTAAGGATGTGGAACATTTTTACAAACTTTCTCTGTATTAGCCCCATGCATGCCTGTGACTGCAAGAAAAGAGGAGGCGTTCAGAGTCCTTTCCTTCCTTCGCTGGGACAACAGTAAAAATTTTCAGGTTAACCTGGCTGGATAACATCTTTTTCCAGTATGATAGCTATGAGTCGTTATTCAATAACATTTAAATTCATTCAAGAAGAGCAAGTTAGGAACTCTGGAAACACTAGTAAGTATTATGATGTATGTTTGACATCCCCTATTACATATGACATTTCTATTTTAACACATATGTATTTTATTTTTGTCACTTAGAAAAATTTACATCAGGCTGAGAAGATAGCTTCATGAGTGAAATGGCTGCCATGCGACACGAGAACCTGAGTTTGGATCCCAGAATGCATGTAGTGCTACACCTGGTTTTGGGAAGCTGAAGAGGGCAAATCCCAGGACTCGCTGGCCCAGTCTAGCTAATCCATTAAGCTCTGTATTCAGTGAGAGACTCCATTTCAAAAAAAAAAAAAAAAAAGATTGAGAAGTCATTGCGGAAGATATCCAACGTCAACATTTGGCCTCCACACCCTCACAGGTGAGTGTACCAACACACACATGCACACATGTTTATATCCACAAACACAAATATTACACACCAGGCAGGAAAACATGCATATTTTCTCCATGTATGAAATTGCATGCAGTCCAGGCATAAACAGGGTTGAAGATGTTAATGGAGAGGAAGCTGCAACTGTAACTAATATGATCTCATATTTAAGTGATTCACAAATAAATACCACGGTTGGATTTAGATACCAGATGTCAAACCACACAGTTACTCGGATATAGTTGCCTGCCTCCCTGTCACTGGCCGCCAGGAAGAAACAGATGGTTAAAAAGATATGTAGCTGAGGCAAGGACTGGAAATAGGAAACCATGGCGCAGAAACGCTGCCATTTAAGTAACAGTAATTTTCTAGTCTGGAAAACCTGGCTGTTTATACCTCTACTTATGCACTTAAGCAGTTTAAATGTGAAACATAGCAAAAATAGTCCAGGCAAGGCTGGCAACTTGCAAATTTTGCAATGCATAATTGCATCTCAACAATCTCCAAGGCAGACGCACGGCAGTAAAAAGTAAACACTTGCATGTAGTTGAACGCAATTACACACCGCTTAGTGCCTAAGCTCATTAGCTTCAGAGGGGCTCTGTGAACTTGTGCTCTGACTAGTAGGTCAGGCGAAATGCAAATCGGGACTAAATTTGAAAGCAAGTGACAGAAAACCCAGATACAATTTAGACTGGGAGTCTATAATTTGGCTTTTAAAAATAAGCCTGAGCAAGAATCATCCTCATTACAATAATGGCTTGTTTATTCTGCACAACTTGTTTGCAATTATGAACCCTCTTTTAAAGTAGATTTTAACAGGAAGTAAGAGTGTGCAGAAAGAGGAGAGAAGGAGAGAGAGAGAGGTGATGACCTTTGTGTTGGTCAGTTGCTGTAATTAGTCTAGATGCACATGTCGAATGCAAAATCCAAAATGCCTTTATTTAAAACCTTTAAGTTTAGATTTCTGTCACTGAAAATGAAAGTCCCAGACAGTCCATTATTCTTCAGAAATCATTATACTAGAATTTCTAATGAGGGTGTCTATGGGGCTTTGTTCCTGGTACTTCCATTGTAAGGCTAGGGTCCTCTGCCCCTATTATGGTCAGGTGACCATGAAATGATGCGCTACAGCTGTTACAGGGCATGCCTCTGCTGGTGCCTAATTCACAGCAAACACACATTTTACTGCTGATGGGTTTTCTCACTCATTTCTTCTAACATTTATGGGGGAACCTACACCAGGGAGGCATAGATTAAGTCAAGGATCCTAGACTAAGTGAATCTGAATCTTTTACTGGATGTGCAACTTAGGGACTTGGTGCCTCTGTTTTCCTCTTTGTAAAGAAAGGAAATTTGACCCAAGTGTGTGGCTCATGCATGTAATGCCACCATCTCAGCATGATCACCAACAGGTAGAGGCCAGGCTAGAATACATAGTAAGTTCTAGACTAGAGTAAGATTCCAATGCTGCTTTCCTCTGCCAAAAAGATCATCTTGGTAACTGGGTCATAGATGCTGAGATAGTTAAATTAGTCAGACACTTCAAGGGCTCAGGACTGTACCTGGCACACATTACTGTGATGTCTGCTATTATCATCTGGTGATTCTTGGGGACACAGAAGTGAGTAAGGTGGGCTTTCCCCCTCCCTCATGAACCACAAGTTCTGAAGAAAAGAAAAGGCAACTAATCACTTAATTATGTTTCTTTGATAAGTGTAAAATGGAGGAACAGAAGGGATAGTGTTCCATGACACAGGACCTTGCCTTTCTCTGGACATTGTTCTGCCTTCCAGAGGGGATGCTGTTTGAGACAAGGGATGGACAAGAGTTACTGAGGAGAGGATGGAGAGAAGTTGCTTTACATACAGAAGCCATGGGAGAGATGGGAGGCTTACAGATTACTGTAGGAAGCTGTAAAGGACTCAGAATTAACGAGCTTATAGCGGTAAACAATTTAAAAAGCAACACTTTTCACTTGAGTTTTCTTGTCATTGATTGCAGTTAGTCTTTCGCTTAGACTCAGAGGTCTTTGGCACACCCTTCACCTAGGAGCTCAGTGGGAAATCCTTGGCATTGCAATGCTACACATCTTCTGTCTAGTTCTGACCGGGTTGTTTTTAGAAATGAACTAAATATCACAACTCAAAAGTACAAGTTAATAAGGTGTCATATATTATATATGCATATATTATACATGAGTATTTGCATACAATTTTATATTAAGTAAATAAAAATAGCATCATGCTATATGCAGAATTTCTTTTTCTGCTTTCTATGTATTATAACTTTTTGTGTATGTGCATTCAAGTCTGAGTGTGCATTCTTGTGCTTGGAGTCCCAAGGACAACCTCAAATGTTGTTCCCATAGAAGTCACCTTGATTTTTTTTGACAGGGTCTCTCCCTAGCTTGGAGTTTGTCAAGTCAACTGAGCTGCCTGGCTGGCCAGTATGATACAGTGACCCTCTTCTTTCAACTTTCCTAGTGCTGAGATTAAAGCAAACTATACCCAGAGTTTTCAGGATTTTCAAGAAAACACCACTGTATCCAGCTTGACAAATACTTTACAGGCTGAACTATCTTCCCTGGCCCTTAAAATGCTTTTTACTAGTTTTTTTTTTATTATGTCATGATAGAGAGCAAAGATTTTAAATCATTTTAAAAACAAGGCACAGTCAGTTCATTTATTTGTTCAACATTTAGACTGTTCACAATTCATCCTTATAATAATATTGTAAAATATTTCTCCACAATTATAAAGATTTCTCTCACAGAGTCACAGGATTAGTATTGCTCCAACAAGGACATACTCATTTCTTCTTCTTTTCAAATTTTTTAAAAATTATTTTTATTGAGCAATATATTTTTCTCTGTTCCCTTCCCTCTCTCTTCCCTCACCTTCTACCCTCTCCCATGGTTCCCATGCTCCCAATTTGCTCAGGAGATCTTGTCTTTCTCTGCTTCCTATGTAGATTTGATCCATTTATATCTCTCTTAGGGTTCTCATAGGTTTTCTGGGATTGTGAATTATATGCTGGTTTTCTTTGTTTTATGTCTAAAAGCCACTTATAAGTGAGTACATGTGAAGATTGTCTTTCTGGATCTGAGTTACCTTACTTAATATGATGTTTCCTAGATCCATCCATTTTCCTGAAAAATTTCATGATGCCATTATTTTTTTCTGCTGTGTAGTACTCCATTGTGTAAATGTACCACATTTTGCTGATCCATTCTTTGGTTAAGGGGCATTTAGGTTGTTTACAGGTTCTGGCTATGACAAACAGTGCTGCTACAAACATAGTTGACCACAAGTCCTTGTGGTCTGATTGAGCATCCTTTGGGTTTATACCCAAAAGTGATATTACTAGGTCTTGAGGTAGGCTGTTTCCTAATTTTCTGAGAAATTGTCATGCTGATATCCAAAGGGGCTATATCAGCTTGCATTCCCACAAGCAATGCAGAAGTGTTCCCTTTACCCCACATTCTCTCCAGTATAAGTTATCATCAGTGTTTTTGATCTTAGCCATTTTTACAGGTGTAAAATGGAATCTCAAAGTTGTTTTGATTTGCATTTCTCTGATAGCTAAAAATGTTGGGATCTACTCATTTCTTCTAGAGTTATTTGTATATGGGCCATGGTCTCTACAGAATTAGCAGGAGCGAATGAGACTGTTGATGTCAGTGTTTCTCAATAGTGCTGAGTATTACTACCAAAACATGGTATCTTAATTCCATTTCCATGAAATACTAATGCTTGCTCTGCTGATATTTATATCACTTTTTCATGACTCATTTGATCTTGCCTTCTGATTTATTTTTGAAGTTAGTTACTAATATTGCCATAGTAATTTCTTAGACCCCTTTCTAAATTAGAGGTTAGTAACTCCTCCACACAGATGCCATATTCAGATTTCCTTTTTCAGGTTTTTACTTTATTTTAGTGCTTTGGGGTGTTTGAGGCTTTACATTTAAAAATATATTTTTTATTTCTATGTATGTGTGTTAACCTGTGTGTGTCTATGTACACTATGTGTATGTAGTACCCACAGAGGCCAGAAGAGGGTTTTGGGTTTCCTGGAGCCAGAGTTACAGGTGTTTGTGGGGCATCTGGTATGGATTTTGGAACTGAACCACAATCCCTCAGAAGAGCAATATGTGCTCTTAACTGGGGAGCCATCTCTCAAGCCCCAACACTGTAAATTCTATGTGTTTGTATCTATGGATAATTTTATTTACTTATATTTTCATTTATTTATATGGTTGCAATTTCTCTCACCTGACTTCTTTAAATATTCCCATTAACTAATCCACATGGCTCTTTTTGTCCTCTACTGTATCCCTCCCACATGTTGGTTCAAATTTGCTGGCATAGAATTTAAAATACCTTCAAGGTAGCTATTGAGTTACTTCGACAGGTTTCCCTAAGTACACTGTTGTAAGACTATCAAAGTCATGACTTTAGCCTTTGGTCTCTTATTTATTTATTTATTTATTTATTTATTTATTTATTTTTATGTTTTTGGTCTTCTTTTTAATCCAGCTGTTGTCACTACATTTAAAGATAGGTGTGCACTTGCAGGGGAGCAGTGCATTTACAGATATAGGTGTGCACTAGCAGGGGAGCAGTGCATTTACAGATATAGGTGTATACTAGCAGGGGAGCAGCTCAGTGGCAGGAAGCTGGGCTAGCATGTGCAGGGTTCTGGGTCTCATTCTGAGTGCTCTGATCCACAAATGAACATAAAAAAAAAAAACCAAAGTGCATCCTGAGATGTGTAAGCAGTGTTTATCCTTCTCTGCATTTTATACTGCTGCTCTTAATTGAACTTCAGGTGTCTGGTTTTATGTGAACATAAAATGGCATTCATCTTTGGAAAGTTTTTTCAGTGGCCATTACATGAAGGCACATAAAGCAAACACCCAAAGATTAAAGGGTGAATGGCGAGTAACAGGATGTGTTTATTAGTATTCAGAAAGTCTTCTAATTTAGAGCTGTAGACATGAGTTGTCCTGCATTCCACAGCAATGCTGCCCTCAAAATAACTCAAAGCTATAGATCATTTCTATTTAAGTTTTTGTTCGAGTCATAAAATGACCTGGTAACACACACACACACACACACACACACACACACACACACACACTGGTCATTTTGGGGAACTTCTTTTTTGAATTATCTGTAGATGAATGTATAAGTTATGGGAAGATAGAAAAATTTCAACAAAGAAAGAATCATAACTGAAGGTGATCTCTTCTTTTTAGTATTTGATCAAATAATGAAATTTTTATTCCTTTAATGGAAGTAAATGTACCCTAAACTCCAAATCATTCAAGGCAGCTGTCTTGGAAATAGCTATATGTAACACAGGCTCTTAAACGGCGCAGCTTTTTTCCTGCTACGGCTGAAAACTGAAAAGCATGCATTCAGCTTTTCATCAACACCGTTTAAGTGTTTTGTGGCAGGACCTCTTAATGAGCTGCAGGGTTTTGCAGCTAAAGCTGAGTCAGGAAGCCTCTCTTAGATGAGAGCGCTTGCTTGCCTCTAGTAAGCAGAGTAGATCCAAGAAATTGTTGCTACCAAGAAAACATGCTTTACTCTTTCCCAAGCTTTCTCAGGCTTTCAGTGGATTCAGTTGTCCACACGTCTGGGTGCCATTCTGTTGTGGGAACTGCGGGCTTCTTCCAACAGCCCAGCTCCTGGCCGCTTGGCTAGCTTATGCCCCGAAATAACAACACACAAATTGTATTTTTTAAAACACTGCTTGGCCCATTATATCTAGCCTCTTCTCAGCTAACTCTCATACCTGGACTAGCCCATTTCTAATAATGTGTGTAGCACCCCAAGGTGCGCTTACCAGGAAGATTCTAGCCTACTTCCATCCTGGGTCGGAGCTTCATGGCATGTGCCCGGGAGAGGGGAGCATGGCCTCTGAGCTCACTTCCTCTTCCTCCCAGCATTCTGTTCTGTTTACTCCTCCCACCTATGTTTTAACCTATGAGGGCCAAGCAGTTTCTTTATTTTTTTTAAAAAATGACCTTCCTCCATCAAGGCTCAAACTTGCAATTTTCAAATTCTTCCTTCTGTTAGGCCCACCACTCCTGATTGGAAGAAACATTTGATGAATCAAAATAAATAAGGAAATACCTAAGAAACACATTGCCCAGTATAAGTGTGCACATCACGTGTCTTTTATAATTTGAGTTTGGTTTTAAGTTTGTTTCTAGTTTTCTTTTTGCCAACAGAAAGAAAGGAACAAACGGAATTTATAAGATACAGAAACTCCACAGAATCAAAGGTACTTTAGGTTTTGGTATTGTTGTTGTTTTTAAAGATGTTGTGTCATCTTGACCTCTGCATATAATTCTAGAGGCAGATGCCATAATGGAGAGTCCAAGAGAAAAGTCTATATTTCAAATATCAGCAAAATATACATAGAATACACAACTAAACCAGAGAAATATTTGAAACAGCTGTAATGTTCAGATGGTTAATAGCCTTCATGTAGTTCAATGACAAAAAGTCAAATCTTTCTACAGTAAAAGAGACAAGGGAACTAAACAGGCCATTCTTAAAAGAGGAAAAACAAAAATAAACTACCTTTTTTCTTATTAGAAGTTGTAAGAATGTGAATTGTACCACCAAATAGAAGTTTGTTTTCATATAGCACAGCAAATGTCTATAAATTAAAACAGCCATTCTTTGCCAGGGTTCCTAAAGGCTAGGTTCGAGCAGAGTTGTTCAGAATGGGAATTGAGGTGATTTTCTGAAGAACATTTCAACAAGATGCAAAGTTGCCCTAACAGTCTACCTACTATTGGCATTGGCAATTTCTCTACTAGAAATATAGTGTTCAGAAACAACTCAAAAACTTGTCAAACAAACAAATCAAAGTTGTTCATAATATAAAAAATTCAACCATAAAAGTTTTACTTTAATAAACACTAGATCTAATATATCAGAATGACATCAAAACATACACAAATATTTCTCAGCATAGCAAGGTGTATACAACATAATGACTAGAGAAAAATCAAGCCACAACACAGAAGGTAAAGATTATCCTGTACCTTCTGTCTTGGGCTGAGTCCCCATACCTCTTTATAGTAAAGCTGTAGCCTCCCAATGTGACCATTTTGAATTATGGGACTGGAAGAGGGCAATTGAAGTTAAATGAGGTCAACAGGTCAGCTTCTGATCCCAAAGGACTGCTGTCATCGTAAGCCAGGAGGACACACCAGGATCCATTTCAGAGGACACAACCTCAGGCAGCAGGTGTAAGCCCAGAAGAGAGACCTCCATGAAACCAACACAACCTTGGACTCCAGATTCCAGAACTGTGAGAAAATTTATCTATTTAAGGTGACCAGCATGTAGTGTCCTGTTAAGTCAGCTGGAGTGGGCTACACTCCTAATGGATTTGTGTAAGTGATAAAGAAAGGTAAAGGCACATTTCAAAGGGCAGTTCCTGTGGTGACCAGAAGGGGTAAGGGAGTATCTTCAGTTGCTTTCTTCAGTGATTTGCTGTCTTCCATTTTCTTACAGTGGCTTTTATTATTTTATAGAGCAAAATTTTAGAAAGTTATCACATTCCATTTCAAAAAACAAAGAATGATGTGTATGTGTGTGTGTGTGTGTGTGTGTGTGTGTGTGTGTGTGTGTGTATGTGTGTTGGGCAGGGTTAATGATGTCCTTAGCAACTTCTATAATGCAAGTTTCCTATGTCTGCTTGCTCATGAGCTTCATTGAAGACAGACTTCAAACATGGATTGGCAATTTCTATCCTGTTGGAAAAGGGTGAGATTATGAAATTAAAAGCAGGTATATTAACACAGTTTGAGGAGAGAAGAACCCCAGCATCTCCCTGTGGTAAACTCTCTTTAATTGTCAATAAGAGTGACACCAGAGTGGTAGACATCAAGGAGATGAACTTTGGAAGCAGATGGCCTGGTGTTTAGTCCCCCTTCTTCTCTTTATCCACAGGGTCATTTCTATTTCCATTTCCTCAACTGAAAAATAGTATAATAATATAAAATAGAAACATTCTCCTAAGGTTGATGCAAGTGTTAACTGTGACAGCACAAAAAAGCTGTCACTGGACAAAGTTGCTATGTAGTGAGGACTTCCCAGGTATAAGTTATAAAAAAGCAGGATTTGTTGGGAAGGGCTTTCCAGTAGAGATATTCTGATTTGCTGAATGAAGCAGATGTGTATGGTTTTCATGGCTACTGGATAAGGGTGAGACTTTAGCTTAAATATGAACTGCGTGGAAACTCTGAATTAAACGGGTTCTTGAGTAGGTAATCACTAAGTATATACAAAGGAGAGGCTAAGTATAAGCAATGAATCTAACCTTAAAAAAGAAGAAAGAAAGAAACAGAATTCTTGAGTGTGCCAGGCAACATTTTGTTACTATAAACAATCCCTGAGGCAATCGTCCTAGTGGTCAATTTCTTTTGCATCTTCCAGTCTGTAATTAGTTGGTTTTGTTGCTCTGGAGCCCATAGTAAAGAAGTACATTATAGAGGGAGAGAGTGAAGGAACAAAACTACTCAGAGGACGACCAGGATGCAAATAGAGGAACAGGTGGGGTACCACTTCGTCCTTCAGAGGAGCATCCCTAAGACATGAAGCCCTCACATGAGGCCTTTCTCCTTAAAGACTCCATAGCCACCAGCAGCTCTTCTTTGGGGACAAACCCTTTAACACTCAGCCCCTTCAGGAAACACTCCCTTTCCTAGATTGAACTATAGCACTTGATTTTTTTCCTAAATTGATGACAGTGATAGATTATAACTTCGTATTTTATATCTAAAGCAATTAGGTTATTCATAATTTGTATGAGTACTCTGACTACATAAAATTATACCTCCATTTATAAATGCTTATAGATTGTGGCTTTAGATACCATGAAATAATTATATCTAAAAATATTCATTTGGATTTTATCTAATAATAATGAAAACTTCTCACAAATATGCAGGTCAGATCATTGGCAACCTTACAGATTTGGTCTAAAAATACTGAGAAGTAGCCTTTTGTTTTGCAGCACCATTGCTAAGCTTGCATAGTTTTTGTCTGATAAGAAAATATTTCATATCCTCTTAAGGCTTATATGCTAAACTTACCGCCCTTATGAAAGAAATTCATACAAAGGGAAAGCTTGTGAGAAATTTGTGGGTTGGACAGTTTTCTGAAAATAATATCTTTACATGAATGTGTTTCTCATCTTAATAGTATCAAGTGGCCTAAACAAATTAAGATCACTTCCCAAACCCTTACATTAATATCAAGATGCAATTTAGACACCAGGGAGATTGAGCTCAATCTGTATGTGATGAACAATGGAAGCGTTTGAAGGGTCATAGATCTTACTAAGTGATTACTTCCTTAGACATTGTGAAACAAGAAATCTTCATTGAGAAATGCTTGAGGATTGCTACCATTTGTCACTTGGCCTATGCATGCTTAATCACCTGCATTTTCAGGTCACTAAAGGCACATTCAGTACACTGTGGATGCCTAAGACAGTTAATACAGCCATTGAATACCCAGCCTAGTCCCCCAGTGAACATAAGCGCTGGGAAGGAATTCTGCTTATTGTGTTCTAGTCAACAGGTTCCCATTGTCTTGATCAATTTCAATAAGAGTTAATTTATTGCTAGGGAAAGTAGGGATTTTAAAAAGAGCCATTTGTTCCTTATTTAAGTTTATATACCTAGAATTAATTTTAAGTTAAATTAAAAAATTTCCATCAGATTTATTGTAACTGAACCTGCAATAACTGAATTTAGATTACATTTGTCTGTCAAATTATACATGTGAAAGAATTTACCTCCTACTTACAGTAAAGAAATGACAGAAGAGGGGTTAGCCCCTCTTGTCAGGACCCTCTTGGGTGCTCATTTCCGTATGTGCATCTTAAAAATGTCTTGAATCAGAGGCAACAGAAGGTGGGCGAGTGTGGAGGCAGATATAATATGGCCAGATCCTGGCCTTTCCGCTGCGCAATTCATCTCTCTAAAGCCCATTTTCCTTTTCCACAATGGCAGGAGAGGCAGCACTAAGCACACCCAACAGGATGAAGATTAAGTGGCGGAGTGGCTGCTGGAAGCCTTTGTGGAGTGGCTTGCACACGCCAATCTCCACACGTGTGTCTGTTAGAGCCCATTCACCCGCTTATCTGGTTGCACTATCCAACTGCGCTCATTTCAGCATCTATACAGCCACCCTATAGAGCATTAAGCGTGCATTAGAATTCCTTAACCTTCTGGATGTACTTTCTGCAGTACAGAACAGGACACTGACTGAATGAGCAGTATAAAATATGTAAAAATTCAGGAAGGACTTCTTTTCATATGCATGCAAACATGAAAGGATAGATATTTTTCTGGTGCCGTAGAAGTGTGTTCTAATAAAGGCAGGCAGCAGATGAGAAGAATTTATAATAGCTAAATCCCATATATTCTTGTTTCTGCTTGATAATCTGTCTTTTGCGAGTATGTAAATTTTTTTCACAGTAGTTATTCCCAGCTGCATATGTGTGCTGCAGAAAGAAAGAGCATATGGAATACATACCATGTATATATACATATAGGAATGCTGGCATGGGGTGTGTGGATTCACGTGCATACACATGCACACACTTTCCATATCAGCCTATGCATGTCTATATGTAGAGAGAGAAATATGTATGGATAGATACATATTCCTTCTGCTCTTTTCATTGTGTTACGCATGTCAGAAGGCGGAAGAGCTCTGTTCCCCTCCCTCCTCCCCACCCCCCACAAGCTGGAGGGCCAGAAGGTGGGGCGGTACCTCGGGATAATGGCAGCAGAAGGCTGAGGGAGCAGACAGCTGGCAAGCTCTGTCCCAATATGCTTCCCTGAAAGAGGCGAGGAAATTGGAGAAGATGAAATGCCTGAATGGCTCACTTTGCAGAAAAACAGAAGCAGCAAGGTAAAAATTCCTTAGAATGCCATCCTTTTCTTAAATGCATCTAGAATTGAGGACAGCACCACAACTCTGGAGCCTTCCCCAAGGTGGGGATTTGTCAACATTTTATCTTGGAAGATGTTCTAGAAAGCAAAATCGACTGTCATGATCCGCTGAGAGCTGTCTCCTTGGAATTTTCTAGTACAGAAAGTAGGAGACCTCAGCTTTCCAACAGCAGAGTGTGAGAATTTCTGGACACACATGTCGCGTAATGAGCCCTACAGCTTAAACATGTGAAATGAGACACTTTCAAAATGCCTGCTTCCAAGTGAAAGCACATTTTTCTGATATACTTTCTTGAAGACTCAGAAGGGTCGGGGATCATCGTTATAAACAATTATCAGCCAATCAAATCATAGAGCTCTTGTGGGCCACTGGGATCCGTAGTACTGTTTCCTACGGGGCCGTGCAACGTGTGGGGCTCTTTCCTGTGAGCCATTAAAATACATAGGTCTGTTTCCTGTGGGCAGCTGCATGTGTGAGCCCGTCTCCTGTGGGCAGGTGCAATGTGGCTGACTTTCCTGTAGGTAGTCTGAATGTGTCTGTTTTTTGTGGGTAATTGCAATGTGTCTATTTTTTTGTGGGCCACTGAGATCCGTAGGACTGTTCCAAGTTCCCTAAAGTTTCTTTTCTCTTTTTGTCTGGAGCCATCATTTTTCCCAAGGCCAATTTTGCTGCTTTTATTCAGCTATCAACTTGAGTTCTGTAGCCTGGTTTATGACGATGCTACAGAGACAGGAAATAACCTCCAAGTTGATGTGGGATTCCCTTCTGTATGCTGTGAACACAATTGGTTAATACAGAAACTGTATTAGGCCTGTGATAAAGTAGAACAGAGCTAGATGGGGGGGGGGAGAACTAAACTGAATGTTGGGAGAAAGGAGTCAGGGAGAAACCATGTAGCGCCCCCTCCCCCCTGTAGAGACAGGTGGTAGTTGAATTCTTGCCGATAAGCCACAGCCACGAGGTGATACACAGATTACTAAAAATGGGTTAAATTTAGATATAAGCATTAGCCAATAAGAAGTTAGAGCTAATGTGCCAATCAGTGATTTAATTAATACAGTTTCTGTGTGGTTATTTCAGGAGTCTGGGTGGCCGGGAAATGAACAAGTGGCCTCCTTACTACACCAAGTGAGGACTCAGGGTTCTCCTTGCAAAGGCCTTGTCCTGTACATTGTGATAAAGCATTCTTGGCTTTTTGCTTTCTCTGTTGTCAGCATTGAGGCTAATGGAAGGCTGGATTCTGAATCTGAGCAAAAAGGAAACATCTTTCTTAAATATTATGAGTCTTTAAAGATAAAGATGCTTGAGTTTATGTCCACGAGCCCTAATTTTTTTCTCATAATTTTGTATGTACACATCATATGTACACACATATGATGCGAGATTAGCCTCTGTATGCTGTGAATACCATTGATTAATAAAGATGATTTGGGCATGTTGATAGGGCAGAACTTAGGTAGATAGGGAAAACTAAACTTAATGCTGGGAGAAAGGAGGTAGAGTCAGAGAGAAGCCATGTAGCCCCACCAGAGACAGACACCGGAACTTTAGCCGGTAAGCCACAGCCATGGGGAATACACAGATTAATAGAAATGGGTTAAATTAATATGTAAGAGTTAGTCATTAAGAAGCTAGAGCCAATGGGCCAAGCAGTGATTTAATTAATACAGTTCTATGTGATTATTTCGGCTGAGCAGCCGGAAACCAACAAGCAGCCTCCCCGCAACATGCATGCATGATTTTGGATGCGCACATGTAGATAGCAGAAGACAACTTTTGATGTCATTCCTCAGGCACCGTCTGACTTGTTTGAGAGGCCTGTAAATAAAGATGCAATGTGCATATGTAAATAATATGTATATCTTATATGTATTTATATAGAATTTTATATGAAATATATAACTTGCATTGCAAATTTACAAGTGTAGAATTTTTGTGCTTTTATTTCTTGAGGTGTGTGTGTGTGCATGCATGTTTATGGGGGTATATGAATGCATATGTATATATGGCTTATGGGGGCCAAGGTTGGGTGTTATTCCTCAGGCATCTTCCATCTTGGTTTTGCAGCAGGGTTTCTCACAATGTGGGTTGCCAAGTCTGTCTGACTTTTTGTCTGTCTAATGATACCAAGGATACACCACTCTGCCTCTGCCTCTCCAGCACTAGGATTACAAGGAGATGCTATCATGCCTGGATTTATTTTTTAATGTAGGTTCTGGAAATCAAAAGCTGGTCCTCCTGAGAGCATGACAAGTACTTTAAAGACTGAATTATGCCCTCAGCCTCCTAATTTTATTCCTACAATTATACTACATGTTCCTGGGGTATAGACTATTTAATGTTCCATCTTATTTTTAGAAACCCCCAAATACAATACTCTGCATCTAAAGTAGACACTTCTTCCATACTGAATCCAGAGTACTAAGAAGTACAGTGGCTAATAGTAGCACAGTTACGGAGTGATCTGCTGACTGGAGCCATCCTGTCCAGCACAGCAATCTTAGCAGGGAGAAGCCTGTACTCACTGGCCAGGTGGGAGTGTTAATGGAGTAAGAGTTGTTGGCAGCTACTTCTATATTTAGAAAGGGGCTTCATTAGAATGACTTACAGGCTCCCATCTAGCTAATCCCACAATGGCTGACTAAGAAATGAAAATCCAAGGATCTCATAGTTGCTCAGTACACAAGGCTGGATGTCTCCTCTGGTCTTCATTATATGCTAGGATTATAAAGAAACATGCTCTAACACCAGTGAAGGAATGGATTTGCTAGGAAGATGAGGGCAAGCAGACAAAGAGCAGAAGTTTCCTTCTTCCTTGTCCTCATACAGGCTACAAGCAGAAGGTGAGGGTCAGATTAGATGTGTGTCTCCCACCTCAAAATCCATATTAATGTCATGTCTTTTCACAGATCAAAAGATCTGAATTAGAAGTATGTCTTCCTATGTCAAGCACCTGGTTTAGAAGTGGATCTTTCTACTTCAAATTAAACAAAATCTCCCACTGGTATACCTTCCATTTGGGGATTTTAGTTAATTCTAGTTGGAATCAAGCTAACAACCAGGAATAATCATTACACCAGGAAAATGCGTGCAGGGCAGAAATGATCTCAGATATGGTATCCTATGTATTTGCTTTCTGTGGGGCACAGGTCACTAGTAACATGACTTGGGGACAAGGTGGTCTCTTTGAATTGACATGAAAATTTATATTTGCAATATTTATTTATATATAATTAATATTTATATAAAAATAAAATTTGTAAAATCAACATTATAAACATTCTATATCATTCATACAAACAATGGGAATGAAGGCACCCTTTTCTATATTTTATATGACTTCCTTGTATTTACCAGAATTTTATATGATGAAAGCATAGTTGAACTCTGACTTGCATTCATTATATTTATGATTTTATGACTGATATGCTAACCTGCTATTTATGATTTTAGAGCTAGTCTGCTAACCCGCTATGTGGAATAATGAATCTGCTTCTCTTTCAAAGCAGTACCCGTGTGTTTTCTAGTTCATGTTGGTCTGGAATTCAGTTAGAGTCAGAACATGAAAACCCTGGCATTCTCAGCTCTCACTAGTTGATTTAATTTGCTTGTCCCTAAGTCTTCCGAGCTCCATGACTTGCCTAAATGCTTGTATGGGATGCTATTATTTCTGAAGCAGAAGCCATTGGCATTTCTGCTTAGGAGGGTCCTGTCTGAACACCTAGACAGGCGGCCCGTCAAGTCGGGGCTGGCTTTCTGAGCTGTTACAGTTTCAGGAATTCACAGTCTGGTTGGTAAATTGTTTAAAATGAACTAAGGTGGGATTATTTCTACTATTACACCACAGAGACTCCTCCCTAATCAGAATGTTCAAGGTGAACAATGTGCAGATGGGAGCGCTGGAGGTCAAGCCTAGGGCCACATACTTTGCATACCAAGCACCTGTCTACCTCCTCTCCAGCCAGTGGTCGAACATTGAACCTTGTGTTACAAGAGTGTTCCCTGTGATGCTGGATTCAAGGGAAAGTGTTTGGTTTCCATCCACTCTGTGAGTGTCTGATGGGATGTTTGTCTTTACTTCTGGAAGAAAGCAGGAAGACTATTTGGTTGAGAACAGGTGTGACTGGTGGACTGCAGATGACAAAGTTACAAGTGTGATCTGAGTGTTTCCTGGTCTCATTCTGCTGTCTAGGAATGGGTAACCTTTATCAGAGTTAGTGACAATTTTATCTAATTTTTAAAAATTGTACTAGTGTCTAGGGCTGGAGAGAGAATCACATAGTGGTGAAAACACTTACTGTTCTTGTAGAGGACCAAAGTTCAGTTCCTAGTAGCCATGTGCACAGCCCGCAACCACTGTTACTCTGGCTCCCTGGCACTCATGGGCACATTGCACAACCTTCAGTGACTCTAGTTGCAGTGACTTCAACTCACTCTACTGGCCTCTCTGGGCATTTGTGGTCAAGTGCATACCCCTCCCCCAACACCCGTGAATAAACCTTTGAAGTGTGTTACAGGCTAGTGAACTCAAAACTCTTTAAGAGCATTCTCAGTAATTTATTCCTGTTTGCTTCTCTAAACATGACTCGGTCAAATAGGGACAAGTACACGTCACTTTACAAATGAGGAGACTGGGGTTTAGAAACCTGGAGTGACTTCCCCTGGTCCATGGGTATGGGAGGTCTCTGGATGGCCTTAGACTGACTCAGACCCAGAAGTGGAAGCCTCTTGAGATTGATGATTCTGGTTCTAGTCTGTCTGGCCAAAAGAAGGATGTCCTTCAACAAGTCACAGGACAAGAATGGCTGCACTCTGGGGTCCCTCAGTCACGGTCATGTGTGACCTGTGTCGACAAAATTTCATTTGTTCCAGGCTGCTTTCCTGGCCATGGGGGACCCGTTCTCTATGCTTGTGATGTGGAAATATTCTGTCTCCTGTGGCTCACACGTGTGCTCTGTTAAGCTTCTATCATGGTGTTTACACGGCAATGGTTAGAAGAGTGAGCTGGGATGTGAAGAGGCAGTCTGATCTACATGAGGTGATAAAATCCCCTGCTCTTGAGATCATGAGTGGAGAGTAAATGACAGCGTATATGTCACTTAGTGAGAACAGCACCTGCCAACGACCCATTTTTATACACATTGGCTACTAAAATCTTTTGGAAAAAGTACAAGGATATTACTAAATATTTGTGGACATGTTCAATAACAGAATCCTTTCATATTCATCAAAAGGAAGCAAAGACACCTGGAACACCTGGAGTACTTGCTCCTAAACATGCTACAGTATTTATATCCATTCATTTACTTATGGTTGTCTTTACATTTTAATATGACTTTGATATGTTTTTATTTAAATTTTCTCAATAATTTTTACTTTTTAAACTGTGTCTAATACTGTGGAAAGCAAGGCAAGAGATAAGGGAACAAAACAGAAATGGACAGAAAAGTTGGAAGCCATCTGTAAGAATAGTGAGGGGAAATGGATCTCGCGCTCAGTTATATAGAATATTCACAAGTGCTGTTTAGTTTGCATGTGCACTGTTTTATCTTGAGTGCTTTTTATGTGTTATTTGTTTGCAGCTACATCACAAGCTTTTGTTCCAGAATATTTCCTACCTTATTATAAGAAGGCAATGCAATTTTGAGGTTTTTTTTTTTTTAGTGCAGAAGTAAAGTTTATATTTGAATCAATGTTGATAGTTGATATCCATCTCCTTTCCTGTAAATCAAGTGTCTCTCCTGCTGTTGTTTACCCTAATTGGGAAAGACTCAATGACCATTTCTGATGGTCCAGGCTGAAAAAAAGTTAAATTTACTTCAAATAATCAACATTAAATTTTTCAGATATGGCATTTAAATTGATATTAATAATTATTAAAAGCATGCTACTATGGTATTGTTAGAAAATAGTAAAACTGATGTTTATAATCACCTTTTATTTGTCTTGGGTTTTGTTTCTTGATAGACCATCACTCTATGACTTTCTGGTTCTCCTGGGAGCTGGTAAATAGTTGGTCATGAAATGGGTACTATGCTAGCACCCAAGCAAGGCTTTCTAAGCATGTGTTCTGGTGTTCCTTGCAAATTGGTGGCTTTTTTTCCCCTCCCAAACATATGCATATCTGAAAATCAAATTGAGTGCGCCTTACCTCATGCACTCCTCCGTACCTCTAATGAGGTGGAAAAATGTACATTAATGACGGAACGTTATTTAGTGCTGAACAGAGTTAATTGCTTCTAATCACTGCTTACATCCATCTGGTTTTATGGTAGACAACAAACCTCTTCATTGGGCTTGCTCATTAGACATACTGTAAATCACAGCAATGTACTGGCGTCTTGCATATTGTGCTCCTATTAGTGACGCTGCGTTTTCCTATAGCCCCAATGGCAGCATCAGGGCACAGACTAACTTCTCCATATTCTGTCTAACCTGCAGGGAGCCATAGTGGGCTGGTTCCACAGGCTCTCATGTAAGCTATGGAAAGCCAACAGAGACTAGGACTGGGTGGTGTCTTTATTGTCAAACTGGAGTAGAGGAGAAAATACTGGCAGTGATCTTGCTGGTTTTTCTATTTCCCCCAAAGCCTGAGAGTAAAGCTTCTTTCTGTTATCACTGGAAGTACACAGAAGGACAGGCAGACGTGAATCGGGGTTTGAAGGGCTAGGGGTATGGCTCATGCTTAGAAGCCCGTCTTTGCTCTTTCAGAGGACTAGAGTTTGGTTTCTCTCACTCGTGTCAGGCAGGTCACAACAACCTGTAACTCAGTTCCAAGGCATCTGATGCCCTCTCTGTCTTTTGTGGGATAACCCCCAACACACAGGCACATGCACACAAATAAAGACAAGTATAAAAATAGAGTCAGGGTTTGGAATTGAGCTAGGTACTAGGTACAGTCTCTAAACACTGGTCTCACACTAACGCCATTCCACTTTAGAGATCAAACAAAATTAACCAGACTTTTAGGAGAAAAAGCTCAGTACATGAAGAATGATGGTCAATAGCTTTATCAGAGCATGATTAAACCTGAGCTAGAACTAATTAGAATCTTAATGATACCCAATTATGCCATTGTCTATTATCTACCTATCAAGAGGATTTAGGCAACTAACATAGAAATACAACCTGAAAAGCAACAATCTAAAAAAAAAAAATCCAAGAGGTTATAATGGCCATAAAATGTATTGAATTGTTGGAACTTTTGTTGGTTAAAAGAGAACCATATCTAAATGATAATAATAAAAGAATGAAGAAAGAAGGAAACTGGAAGAGAATGAGAGAAAGGAAGGAGAGAAGGAAGGACTGGAGAAAAGGGAAAGGTAGGGAGGCAGAGGAGAAGGAGGAAGGGGGAAAAGGCTCTACGTCTCTGATAGCACTTTTCCTTTTTGGTGCTTACCTAATTCTTCCTGATGAATGACCTTAGGAAGCTACCTCATCATAAAAGTTTCAAAATCTAAAGCTGAACAGTATCATGGGCCCCACCTGGCAATGTATACACAATTCGTTCCGTAGCTGCTGTACCTGAGCATAGAACTCCTAAGAGACATGCCCAAGACACAGTAGTTACCTTCATTACAGTGCTGCAGTTCAAGCACATGTGAACGTGATGGTCCAACATCATCCAGATGGTTATTGTTTTATAACCTCAATAAGCAATGGAACTTGAGCACACACACTGTGTACTCCACCTTTGCACTGCCAGTTTTGTGCCCTGTGTGGGGAACAAGGAAACAACAAAGTGCACATCACCCCTTTGCTGGGAAAGTAGTTTAGACAGAGGAGAGTGTGAAAGCTGTATTCAGCTCTCTCTGAAGGCATTCCTCATCTAAGAGGGACTGGAACTTGAGGCCTAACCTAAAACTTATAAAACTAAGACTGGTTAAAATTGATAATTCATTTATACAACATGTAATAATTATTAGTACACATATATCATTATCTATCAAGGGAATATAAATGAAATTATATTGTCTTTCAATTCTTAATTAATTTTTCTAACTTTACTCATTTCATTTTCTGTTAATGCCCTTATTAAATTAGATATCGGTGTATTCCTTGCAACCTATTACTTTTAACACTGAGTTGAAATTGAGTAAAAAGAACTTTATTATAATTGCACAGGTACAGTTTGGGTGCCAGGAATTTGCTTTCCAATGGTCAACCTATGTCTAATTCAATTCCTGCCTCTTTAAAACATTGTTCTTCTAAGTATGCACTACTTATGGAAAGCACTTGTTTCTACCAAAATATCCTTACTCATCTTTCCTCTTTATTGTTGAGAATTATGCACACCATATGCATATACAATACATGACAAACAGCACACACATGCATGTATAGAATTAAACCATTAGGAGCAGACTTATAAGTAAATTGTACCTTTTATATTATGCTTAGTTCTTACAATAATATCCTTATGTATTTTTTGCATAAATCATCACTTTATGAATGGTTTGATTTGATTTGATGACTAGAACAATATTTTAAAGGCTTTTTTGGCACTACCTTTTTCTCTTCCCATCTCTTTAGCATTCAACGTGAGTGGAAGGCCAGTATGAGCTCGGTTGATTGGATGAGAGTTAAATGAAGAGTAGCCATTATTTCCATTGCTTTAATTATGCCGTCCTCACGCCATGATGGACCCTGCTCCATTTCCCTCTGGTAGACCTGACAGACTATAACTGACCTAATTGATACCAGATGACAGCTCAAATAAGGCTTAATAAAGAAGTAATCACACTAATCTAATGAGCAAGCTGTTATGATATTGGCTTATAGGAAGCTGTTGTACAAGCCCTTCATTTCTCTTTATTCTCTATGACCAGTACTCCCAGTTATCTCTCTCTGGTCCACAAGAATCATAGGACTAAAATGGGCTTTGGAGAGCATGCACATTTGTGCCTACTTTTTGCTCTGTTGAGTAGACACTGATAAAATTGTTCAGAGTTTCAAATATAATGAAAGGTTTAAAGGATAGTACAGTGAACACATGGACCTACCCTTCAATAATTCTTCTGTTTTGGCATATTCTCTCTGTATTTCTTTCCCTCTCACTTTGCATGTGTTTGTGTTTCTGAATCATTTGAAAATTATGTGGATCATAACACTCCGTCTCTGAACGCTTCATCATATAGTTTATAACAACAGGCATTCTCCTACATAAGTATGAATTATTATCAAATTACCAATATTATCCAGTCTATGCACAAGCCCCTAAAATCATTGCAATTTTTAAAGACCTACTTTGTTTGCAAACCATATCTAAGCAGTAAAGAGAAAGATTGATAAGAACAAATAAAAATGGCATAGGTGTTTGGAAAGGCTATATGAACCCTATTGATTTATATACTACTTTAATAAAAAACTAAAAAGCATGAATAAAACTGAAAATTCTGATTTTTTTTCATAAAAAATGTCATGACCTCATCTTTTTTTTTATTGGTCTTAAATCTGTCATTTTCTCAAGTGATTGCTGGGGGAAAAATAACATCCACAGTCTTACCAAGTTGTGAATCCTGAGAGCTACAATGATGACTCACCTAGCAAGATATGTCTGTGGGTGCAATAGTGGCATGCATGACTGCTATGGGGATAATCAGGAGCTGTTTGATTGGATTTAAGATACATTCCACACAAGGAATCACATGCTTAGTACTGCAGATCCAGTTTAGAGCCCATGGCTTGGAAGAACTTGTAGGCTCCAGAAGTGAACATACTACTGTTGTTGTTAAGTGAACATAGTAGCAAACTGTCCCTCTAAAACACATAGATCCAAAGTTTATTGTAGCTCTCAGTCTTTACTAGACAAGCTATGCAGTGAGTGCTGAAATGAGACATGGTCACTGTGCAGAGAAGCATTTGTGGAGTGCTAGCCATCTGATTCACACTTCTTCCCCCAACTCTCAGATCATTGACCAAGAGGGGTCAGAAAGATTGTAAGAGCCAGGTCTTGTGAGGACTGGAGTGAAGAATGCTTCCAGCCATGACATGAGGATTACACTCATGAACTTACATCACATGTGGCTGGACAAAGCCTAAACAAGAATAAGCCAATCAACATTTAAGAATAGATGGGAGGAGAGTTCATGAGCCTCAGCCCTCGCTGAGGAGCTGTTCACTTCACAGTTGGTGATTACTAAGAGGGATGGTTAGGTTTTATTCAGGGATGTGATCCCAAAAAGGTATCAGGCTCTCATGGACAGTCCGTCCAATATCTATGTATACATAGGCAGTATAAATTGGACTCTGTGTGTTATAAAAGAAGAAGAAGAAGGAGAAGGAAAAGGAGATTAAGGTTAAGGAGTGGATCTAGGCAGAGGAGTTAGGATGACTAATGTAGTTAAATATGACCAAAATGCATTGCATGTGTATATGAAGTTATCAAAGAATTAATAAAATCTATTATATTTTTTAATTAAGGAAAAAATAAGTGGTATATATGCTGAGTTAATAATAATATGCCACTTAGTTTATTAATTACAACAAATGCATCATGCTCTTATAAGATGTTGCTAGTAGAAGGCATAGATTTCAGGGTGCATGAGGCTTTTATATTTTTTTCCCAACTATTCTGTAAACATAAAACTCTTCAAATATCCTGGTTTAAAGAAATAGTGCTGTGTAGGTGGTAGTTGGGGTTTGGACCTTGCAATGTCCTCAGATCCCATTACGGTTTGATCTTTTTTTTCCCTATAAAACACTGGTATAACTGTGCTGTACTAAACAGATGCGCCATGATTAAATTTTAGTTTGTTTAAAGTCCCTGTGACTATGAAGCCCCTTCAAAAACCTACCTTCAACTTGGCTGCTTGTCAGCTGTCTATTATAGTATACTTAAAAATAATGGAAAACACACATACATACACATGCACACAAGCACACACACAAATGCACACACACACACACATTCTGAATCTTTCCAGTTACTTGTCCTCATGATGCAGGTTTTATAGGAAAGCAGTTAGTGCGTGTGTCACTTTTATGAATTTTTCTGACCACAGCATAACAAAAGTCATCAGCTTTCCAGAGTGAACCACCACCCCTTTCTTTCTCCAGAACACTGATAGAAAAACACATCTTTAAAGGTGGACAAGCATGGGCTCATTTCGTGGACCAGTTCTCCAGTTTTTAACACACACAACACTTTCTTACACACAGCTTCTTATATTGCAGATCACAGGCCCACGTATTGCTGGGTGACAGGGAGCAGAGTGACAAAATCTGACAGCAGTAACATGCAGTGATCAAATATTAATTTGAAGTCAAGAACAATGAGAACCAAGGTGTCTCAGGCAGAGTTTGCCTGTGTGGCATTGTGGGTCTTTGGGGCAACTTTTGGTTCTGCATGCAGGAATTAAGAGTACACGTTGTGCTGTGAATGCTGTCACACCATGCAATGACAAATGCAACACCTCAGCTCAGCTTCCAGACTGCCGTGTTTTGAACTGCAGTGTTGCCATTGTACACAGAGAATTTTCTGCTTTCAGAGAAATATAACAGTTTAATTACAGAAAACAGGCTTTTAATAGTTTCCTATCATCATCCCTCCACATGCAATTACCAAGTTAGTGTATCTTTAGATAGTATTTTGTTCAAATGTTTGATTTCAAATATTGCTGCTGGAGTTGCTAATTTGAGTTCCACGTTTACGAAAATCATTAGCAGCTGGAGAGATGGATCCGGAGAGATGCTCTTTCAGAGGCTTCAGATTCAGTTCTCAGCATCCAGACAGTGGTCTGGGTAACAACCACCCACTGTTCCAGCTCTAGGAATTCAGTGCTTTCCTTTGACTTCCTCAGCACCAGTCACACATGCGGGACACATGCTCACTTGTATTTCAGAAAACCATTAAGTGATTTTTTTTTATTGAGAAAAGAAAAAAAAACATAAACAAAAAACAAGTTTCCACCTCCTCCCAGCCTCCCATTTCCCTCCCCCTCCTCCCACCCTTCTCCTCCTCCTCCCACCCTTCTCCCCCTTCCCCCTCTCCTCTACCCCTCCCTCTCCAGTTCACAGAACAGTCCAGGTTCCCTGCCCTGTGGTAAGTCCTAGGTCCTCCCCCCTCCGTCCATATCTAGGAAGGTGAACATCCAAACTGGCTAGGCTCCCACAAAGCCAGCACATTAAGTAGGATCAAAACCCCGTGCCATTGTCCTTGGCGTCTCATCAGCCCTCATTGTTCGCCATGTTCAGAGAGTCCGGTTTTATCCCATGCTTTTTCAGTCACAGTCCAGCTGGCCTTGGTGAGCTCCCAGTAGATCAGCTCCACTGTCTCAGTGGGTGGGTGCACGCCTCGTGGTCCCGACTTCTTTGCTCATGTTCTCCCTCCTTCTGCTCCTCATTGGGACCTTGGGAGCTCAGTCCAGTGCTCCTGTGTGGGTCTCTGTCTCTATCCATCACCAGATGAAAGTTCTATGATGATATGCAAGATATTCGTCAGTATTGCTCTAGGATAGGGTCATTTCAGGTTACCAATCCTCAGCTGCCCAAGGAACTAACTGGGAACCTCATCTTGGGCACTTGGGAGCCCCTCTAGGGTCAAGTCTCTTGCCCACCCTAAAGTGGCTCCCTTAACTAAGAATTGTGGTTCCGTGCTCCCTTATCCACCCTTCCTTTATCCCAATTCTCCTGTTTCCCCAAGTCCTCCCTCCTTCCCTTCTACCTTTTCTCTCCCCATCTCCCCTTACCCCCATCCCACCACACCCCCAAGAACCCAATTTTCTCCCCGGCAATTTGGTCTACTTCCCTTAGCCAAGAGGATAACTGTATGTTTTTCCTTGGGTTCACCTTCTTACTTAGCTTCTTTAGGTTCACCTATTGTAGACTCCGTGGCCCTTATTTATGGCTAGAAACCAATTATGAGCGAGTACATCCCATGTTAATCTTTTTGGGTCTGGGACACCTCACTCAGGATAGTGTTTTCTATTTCCATCCATTTGCATGCAAAATTCGACAAGTCATTGTTTTTTACCGCAGCGTAGTACTCTAGCGTGTATATATTCCATACTTTCTTCATCCATTCTTCCATTGAAGGGCATCTAGGTTGTTTCCAGGTTCTGGCTATTACAAATAATACTGCTATGAACATAGTTGAACAAATGCTTTTGTCATATGATAGAGCATCTCTTGGGTATATTCCCAGGAGTGGTATTGCTGGGTCCAGGGGTAGGTTGATCCCGAATTTCCTGAGAAACCGAAACACTGACTTCCACAGTGGTTGCACAAGATAGCATTCCCACCAGCAATGGATGAGGGTACCCGCTCCTCCACAGCAAAGGTTATCCTTGGTGTTTTTGACTTTAGCCATTCTGACAGGTGTAAGATGATATCTCAAAGTTGTTTTGATTTGCATTTCCCTGATTGCTAAGGAAGTTGAGCACGACCTTAATTCTGGATTAAGACAGTATTTAAAACGGTTTCTGAAATGGTACTAAGCATGCATCTGGCACTGTGTACCACATATTTATGTTCAGGAGTGTTCTGAACATTGATGATTCTAACTCAAAATATCATTCAACTCTAAAAATCCCACTAAAGATTTGAGCAGCATCAAATATTCAGCCAAGACCTAATTCTTTCTGTAAAAATAAGCAAGCACTTCTCTCTTTGTTTGAGTTTCTATTGCTGTGAAAAGACACCATGACCAAAGCAACTCTCATAAAGGAAACTATTGAATTGTGGCTAGCTTACAATTTCAGTTTAGTCCGTTATCACCTTGGCAGGAGGCATGGCAGCATGCAGGCAGATTTGGTCCTGGAGAGGTAGCTGAGAGTTCCACATCTAGATCCGTAGGCAGCGGAAAGGAGAATGAGCCACTGGACCTGGTTTGAGCTTCTGAAATCTCAAAGCCCACTCCCAGTGGCACAATTTCTCCAACAGGGCCATACCTGTTCAAACAAGGCACACCTCCTGATCCCTGTCAAGTAGTGGCACTCCCTAATGGTCAAACATTCTAATATATGAGCCTATGAGTGCCATTCCCATTCAAACCACCACAACATCCATTTCATTAATATGTAAGTTTTCATTTGTCTTTAATTAGTATAAAATTATATGTATACTAAAATTACTATAAAATAAAATTCTTCATTATTAGCTACCAATAAATGTTTAACCAATGTGTTCCTACTTTATAGACTTACATGCCTGAAGTGCCCTGAATATTTCTCAGGAATAGGGAATTGCTAGTGGAAAAATTCAGGAAGTTGTTCCTCAGGGTATGCTGTCTTGGCTCTTTATTGACATTTTATTTTCAGAAGGACAAAGAAGAATCAAGGCTAGGGAGATCCTTTAAAGGAATATGGAAGTTGTACACATCTCTGCTTATTACATATGTAGACCTGGCTCTGAGACCAACTTTAATGGCCATGTACCCAGAGAGAAAATAATTTTTATCAAGGAAGTAAAGGATGGATTTTGAGAGCTAACCAGTGACCAATGGAAACTAAAGGAATCCCAAAAGTTCCACTAATTAGGGACCAAGGATTCAAAGCTATGAGCCAATGGGGCCGTTCTCATTCAAAGCACCACAAGAGCTAAAGTGAGGACTGAGTGGGGAAAAAAATAGGAAAAATTATCTCAATAAATTACAGAGTACTCTGGAGATTAAGGAGTTTGTGGGGTAGATTTTGAGAATGTTTTAATGTTTCTGAGATAATGAAATGCATCAAATCTAATTTAAGAACTGTATTAAGATTTAGCTTACCTAACCTTGAGGGAAAATGGATCTCTCAAGATTGAGCTCCCTGGCTAAAGAAGAACCCTTAAGTGAAGCCCACTGACTCCTCAGGCTGACCAGTGCTCAGTTCCTCTATTTCTCCACGTGCAGTATTGTCCTCTTTAGTTTCTGTCACCATGAGGCCAAGTCCAGCTTACCATTCTCCCTCCGACCAGGGATAGATAGCGTGTGCTGTAAGTGTCCGGGCTCCCTGTGCCTGTCAGCACAGTTTACACCAACATCTTCACCCAAAATGCACTTCATTGTGACCGCGCAGAAGCAACAATGCCAACAGATGACAGAAGATTGCAGTTCTTCACTGTTTTCTGAGAGCGCCATTATGTATTCTGTCCACTGTTTTTCTGGGAGGGCCACTGGGAAGTAGAATGAGACTGTGTCTTTTTGTTTAGCTGCCTTCTTAAATCATAACCCATCTTGTACTTTCATTGTTTTTTGAATATCCTCAAGATTTCATTACGTAGTTTAAATCAAGTCTTTTATTAGACATGTAATCTGCAAACAGTTTTCTCTGTCAGTTGCTTTCCTTTTTCATTGTATTAATAGTATCTTTATAGATCAAAAGTTTTAGTTCTTGAGGGCCAGCATACACAATATTTGTTTTCTTTTATGGATTGTACATTAAGTACTCTATTTAAGAAATCTTTGGATAAGACAATATTACAATTAGTTTCCTAGAAATGTTATATTTGTGGTTTTATATGATACATTTTGTATGAAATGTCAGGTAGGGGTTGATGTTTCCATTTATCATATGGACATCCAATTGTATTAGTGTTGTTTGTGCTGAAGACTGCCCTTTCTCCACTATTACCTCTAGTATGATATAAAAAAATTAAGTATACATATATATGTGTATATTTTTAGATTATTTTCTCTAAATATTTATACAGTGTATTTTAACATATCTTATTTATACACGTGAAACTACAGTCTAAGAGATTACATAACCTGCCAATCATATAAGAGTTGATATTTAGTTATCCATGAAAACTGTTTACTAATAGACAAATGCAGAACTCACATAAGACCTGAGTTTTAGGGTTTAAATGATGCAATTTTTTTTGGTGATAACAAAAATGTAATTTCTTCGGTAATCTGAATTCTTTAGAAGCAATATCCACGCAAGCTTTATTTACAAGCCTTTGAGGACCTTTTGTTAGAGACACACAAGGTATGGCATGGAGATAACATATAACCTCCTTCAGTTCATTTAGCCTACAAATAGCAAAAAGTAAGTTCTCTGACTGGCTTTTCCCCCCATTATACTATTCTACAAAACTGTAAGTCTGATTGTGCAATGAATCATGACGCTGCCTATGTTTGCTGATGTTCAGTCTGTGTTTTCTATCACATCCATCCAGATGTTTCAAAAGATTTTGTAAAATGTCTAGCATTTCCAGATGGGTTAGCACTCAGCCCTAAACATGTTGTTCTATTTCTGCTAACACTCAGGGAACATTGCTGAAGAGGGACAGGAAGATTACAGAGCTGAGAGACAGAGAGGAGGGCAATGGGATCCCTTTCTCTAGACATGACTCAGACCAAGTAAAGATAAAATTTCAGCAATTGTAATCATTTGTATGGGGCCTCCAACAAACAGATCCTCATGATAGTCTGTGAGGCTACTGCCCAGCTCAAAATAGTCTTTTTCTGAAGCATTTCATGAAGGGATTTTGTGTCTGCCTTGTCAAAAACTAGAAAGATAGTATGAGTAGTCATTGAGAGTATTCGATGTTCTAGAACTCTCTTTGAAAACTCTTCCAGTTTAGACAAGGTGAGAGACAATAGCACCACTGGCTCTTTTGTTAAATTTATGAAAGTTATGAATTCTTGGAAGTTACATATCTTCCTAGACCAAGAAATCTACTGGGCTGCCATAGTGTTAATTGTAGAAGTGGTAAATTGGTAACGTCTTCTTGATGAAGCGGGGATGGGGACCTGAAACAGAGGAGGAATTGCTGATGAAGGAGATACCCATTGCCTTCAGTGGATCCCCAAAGTGTTTCAGCGGAGAGCACCTCAACCCTCTCCACCCTGCCAGAAACCTTGGGCTTTCTTCGCTTGTCATCTTGGAATATAGCCAAATCTCATGCTAACAGGGACAGCATTTATAGGAACTGTTAGTCCTTTGGTAACTGGGCCAACTTCATACCTGTATCTTTACACCCTCAAAAGACATTCACATTTCCTAGCAGAAGAGTCAGGATGACAGCAGCTGAATCTGCTAGCTAGTCTTTCCGATGCCATGAAAAGAGAAACTATCTGGTAACAAACACGTGTCTGTTGATGAAAGGCAATTAGGAGATAAAACACATGTTTTTATGTTTTATTATTGCCAAAAGTAATTAAACTTCAATGTGATTAAGTTTCCCATATACTCTCAGTTTACTAAAAGTATAAGGAAAAGGAAGCATGGCTACATTTAGTGAAGTCCCTGTATATGAACTGGGCCTAGTTGCATACACCAGTCATTCCAGCCTGGGATGCGGAGGCAGGGAGATCAGCTATGTACCCACTGTCAGGTTGGCCTGGGATACATTTGATTCGTGCCTTGTCTCCCCACAAAAGAGAAAAATACTGGATAAGAAACATGCATGTATAGACACATGTGTACATACAGAGAAACATTATATATATGACATAATTAAGAATGACTGAACAATGAGTAGTTATTTAGTGACTTGAGTTTACTGTTTAATTTTTAAGCATGACAATATTCTTGTGACTATGTGGGTTTAAAAATATATTTATAATCTTACAGATACACTTTTTTTGGTTAAAACAATTCAACAAAATAAAATCCTAGCTTATTGTTGTACATTGTTTCATACATACATCAAACAGTATAAAAGTAATAAAAACATACAGCAAATTCATTGACAAAAAAAAAAGAAAAAAAAGGGTTTTATCACTGACATTTTTAACCAACTTATACAAACCAGCTGCTTATAGTACAACATATACCAGGAAATACCAGCTGCTGGAATGCCTAGAATAAGATTTTATTTCTCGTTTGTTTGTCTTCTTTTGTTATTGCCATTTTCTACATTTTTTATCCTTTGAGAATATAATGAACTTGCTCACACCACAAGTGAATTCAGAAGCAGGACAATGAATGCTGATTTGATCATTTGTCATCATTAACAATAGCTGACCCCAGGCTGGAGAGAGGGCTCAGAGGTGAAGAGTCCTTGCAGCTCTTCTGGAGGTCCTGAGTTCAATTCCCAGCAACCACATGGTAGCTCACAACTGTCTGTAATGAGATCTGGTGTCCTCTTCTGGCCTGTAGGAATATATGCAGAAAAATAGCTGACCCCTAATAAAATATACAACATATAGACACAAATATAAAATATAAGTAATCTATGCAAAAATATTAAATGTAAATAAAAACACAACTTTTTCTTTTAAATTTGTTTAAGAAAAAAAAACCCAACAACAATGAAAACAGGACCCTGCAAATCTTGGTTCTTTCTTTCCCTATTGCAAATTCACATTGTGGTTTTGGTGGAGTGAACATATTATCTGTGGGTGATCCTGCCTGCTGTGTATTCATCATGAATCAATAAAACCAGGGGCTCTCAGTTTGTCTTTCTAAATAACCTATTGGAGGTTTTGAAATACCTTGATAATTGTTCAAGCTGGAACCTAACATATAATAAAAATTATAAGTCACTTTTATGTGTTTCACATTTTCCATAATCATCTTTTAATGATCAAAATAGTGGGTAGTCTCTAGGTTTGCCTTCATAAAGAAAACAATTTAGTCAAAGGTCATAGGCGTTTTAAACAGAAGTTTATTAAGCAAAGCAAAGCAGACACTGCAGGAAGATGACAAAGTAGGCTATCTGAAAGAGGATTCTACTCTACTCACTGTAAGATGATTTACACATAGTTATGAGGATCTTGTTCATGAGGTAAGGTGATACCTTACTCCTCCAGTAATGATGCTTTACTTTACTCCTCCAGTGGTTGACCACATCTCCCCTTTAGGGTGTTTTCTTTTTTCCCCATGAATTTATGGGATGAAGGGCTCAAAACCACAATGTTAATAATACTATGTAAAACCAGGGTCTGTGGACAGTGCAGACCCTTTGTGCACATGTGTGGGAAACGCACTGGCACCTCGGATTTTGGTATAGCAGGAAGAAACCTACCTGAAGTTTTTAAAGTCAGAAATCCAAGAAGAAAATTCTTTCAAATCTCAAAGCCAGCAATGTCCACTTTTCTTCAGTTCAGTAATTTAAAAAATGCTTATGAGCGTTACTCAGCATGTTTGTTTTTGTTTTGAATAAACTAGAAATTACCTCTAGAGGCAGTAAAAGCCAGTTTTTGAGAACTATCCCCCAGTCTCCTTTAACATGAGTCATTATTTTAATTTTGTTTCCATTTCCTAATTCATCACATTGCATTGTGGGAGAACATGCAAACACTGAAGTGAAGATTTCTTGTTGATTAGCCAATAGTGAACTTTTCGTGACCTTGGGAAATGGCACCAGGGAAGAATGAGGAGGAGGGTACCAGAAGGTGCCCTTTCACTAAATCTTGATTTCACGCCTTCCCTAATCTACCACTAGTTGCCCTCTGGTGTTGAGAAAGCCACCTACAGCCTCTGTTTGCCATGCTCTAAACATGTACTGACTCTAGAAGACCCCATCCCTCTAGAGATATACCCTGGAGTTGACAGCACCCTGACACTAGGGTTCTCTTCAGGGTTTACCAGATGGAAAACTAGCAGCTCTGAGCCAGAGAGATGGTGAGTTAACAGGCTTCTCTGACAGATGGAGGACCCCAAGTGTGAAGGAGAACAGCTTCAGCTCCAAAGGGAGAAAGCCTGAGTCCAATCCATGCAAGCAAACACCTGTATCAAACCAGTTACCCAGAGCAACCAGGACAGTGGCCATCTCAGTGAGCCCATGAAGGAGACAGTTACCTGTCAGATATTTTGTCAACACTTTGAACAGATTATACTCGGTTGAGAAGGAATGGTATCTTTCTCTCTTAAGTGTGAGCATAATGAAATATGAATCGCTCAGCTCCCCTTTGTTGGTGTCAACAGGATCATTATTGGCAGTTGAGGGAAACAGAACTTCCATCTAACAACTTCATCATCATCACTCCCGATACCTCTGGCAGAAGCTATGCTTGAGGTGTTTGTCAAGAAACAGTCATACTTAAGTGGCAATTGGGACATAGCTAAATTTTTCAATGCACACTTGAAATTTGGAAATATTTATCTGAAAGTTGATCCAATACTTATAACAGGTAAACATTTTCCAGAAATTCCAAAATTTTTCAGAAGTACTAGAATTTATGTAAGGAAGATACATCAAATATTTGGTTTAGTTCTTGTCATTAAAATATGCTATAAATTAACTTTATAGCATATTTTAATGGCTATACAAACCTTATTATATGTATGATTTTTTTGGTTACTAAACCTCGATTTTTCTCAGTTTGAAAAGTGGTTCATGTCTATATATTGCATTTTATAGTTTCTTAGATCATAATCTAAAAGCTTTTGTGAATGAAATGAGCTCCAACTCAAAATTATGAGCTTCCACCTGACTTAAAAAGGATCTCTTAAAGAAAAGAAAGCATTACAATGCATGTTTGTAATCCCAGTGCTTGGGAAGTAGAGGCAGAAGGATCAGAAGTTCAATGTCAGTCTTCATTAAGTACTGAGTTCAAGATAAGCCTTTATTAAGTACTGAGTTTAAGGCCAGCCCCATTAAGTACTGAGTTCAAGGTCAGGCCTCATTAAGCACTGAGTTTAAGGTCAGTCTCCCTTAAGTACTGACTTCAAGGTAAATCTTCACTAAGTACTGTGTTCAAGGCAGGCCTTGGTGTGAATCTGTCTTACCAAAAACTTTAAATTAAGTTAAAAGTAGAATAAAATGCATTTTGTTAAAAAAAAAGTCTTCCCTTAATTTCAGTAAAATCTAAATCCAGAATTTATGCTAGCCTGATTTTAGATTCTAAAGAAATTACACATCAATCCAAGGACTAGATGTATCTTTCAATATTAAATTTGAAGATATTCTGACTTGCCTAAGATCTTTTTAAATTATCTTTTTTATTCTTTGAAAGTTTCATACATGTGTACAATGTATATTGGTCGTATCCATCCACACAATCTCCTGCCACCTCCTCCCCATGCCTTCCTCCCTCCCATCACATTCTCTTTTTATTTTATTAAAGTTTTAACTGACATTGCTGACAGTAACACTAGTGGGATTTTGTTAAATCAGAATCTTCTGTTCAAGCAGAATCACTATTTTTAATGCTCTTTTTTAATTTAAATTTTTAACTCCTCACCTGTGACGTATCCTTTCTGACATCAGGAAGGAAAGAATCCACGCCACCAAGGGACCCCACTGCATGAGTAGCAGCGCTGGTCATGAGGGTGTGGGGTCCACCATCTGTCCGACAAGGGGACTCAGCATGCCAAGTGTTATTGACAGGAAACGGGGAAATCGCCTACTTTTAGGGGGCTTTGCTTGACCCTTTCACAATGCCTGGCAACTACTCAAAGGTCTCTTTTTTTTTGGTAGAAAACACCATCAACTGCCTCCCCTGAGAGTGTCCCTTTCTTATAGCACAAGCATCTGTCCTTGTATAAGCAATGATGACTAGAATATTCCAGTGGTCTCTGAAGATGAGACCTGAAAGCTTACGTGGATAATGCAAAGTGTCTTTTGTTTCCAGCTAAAATTTTACTGATGCCAGAGGGATCTATGATCAGCACTGAGGTTAGCCACAGAGAATTAGGGCTCAGAGCTGAAGTACAGCACTGGCTAGCTCACCTGTAGCCTTATCCAGTTGCTCACTCACATTGTCAACTACACACTTGTGTGGGTAGGCTTCTAGAGACAGTCAGCTTCAAGTTAGTGGGACATCTGGAATATTCAGAACAGGGTGCGGGTCCAATGTGTTTGAATAACATGCAAACTCTTATAGATATGTTCCTTTCTTGCCACTGGGATGAGGGACTAAGTAAGACAAGTTGTTGTTCTTCTAGAGGACCCAAGCTCAGTTCCCAACACCCACATAGGGTGGCTCACAGTAACCTGGAACTTCAGCTCCAGGGAATTACACATCCTCTTCTGGTCACTGTGACACAGCATCACAGGAAGTCTGGGGGCAAGAAAGAGAGACCTGCCAAGGTGAAGGTGAGAACTGACTCCCAATGTTACTTATGACCTCCACAAGAGACAGGAGCACGCAGTTTCCCCATGCCTGTGCTCCTGTACCTGTACACACACACACACACACACACACACACACACACACACACACGAAAAGGCCTTTACAACACAAACAACAAAATTTACCAATTTTGATTGGTTGACCTTGCAACTGTAGACCAAACTGGCATCGAATGACTCAGTTTGTAACTCAGGCTGCACTTAATCTCACAGCAATTCTTCTGCCTCAGTTCCTGAGTGCTGGCATGACAAGTATGAACTGCTATGCTTAGCTGATCTGACCCATTTTATGTATAAATTCAGAGATACAAATGCTGATGCCAACTATCTTTTATATAAGTAGACAATCTTCATTATGACTGTATTTTATAATATATTGTAGCTAGTATTGTGTTACTCTCATTTCTGTTTATCAGTTAGGTATTAGCATCACCATGGGCAATTGCATAATCATTGAAGATTGGTGTCTTTGGTCTAAGTAATACAAGAAAGACTCCCAGAATATAGTCTTTAAACTCAACTTCCTTTGTTTGCTTCCTTGCTTGCTTGCTTATTGTCTCTCCTTCCACTTCTACTCTCTCCTCCTCCTGCCTTTCACCTCCCATACCATTCCCTTCCTCCTCCTCTTCTTCAGGTGGTTTTCAAGACAGGGTCTCTATGTAGCTCTAGCTGAGCATAACCTTGCTGTACATACCAGGCTTGCTTCAAACTTGTGAGCATTCTCCCATAGGATTACAAGAGTGCACCCCATGCCTGGCTGTACTTTTATTTCTAAGCCTCTGGGTATAGGTAAAATGTTTGTGGTTATCTGTGGTTTATTTGACCCCATAATTTGCATTATTCACTGTATGCCTTATATCGAAAGATCCACAAATCAACTGGTCTTGCATATGCAGAATAGAGTCTCTTATGGATAATTTAATATATATCCGAGTTTTGCATGCAGAAAACACCTTCAAAAGGTGCTACAGGATCCCAGTTTTGAAGTCTCTATCCTAGGCAACCTCAAAGCTTCATAGGGAATATGCCCAATAGACAATGTATCTAACCACCACCAAGGAACAAATCTTTTCCACCTTGGCATCTGGTTTTCCATTCATTGGCCAAACAAAGCACCCATTCAGCATTGTGCTTAGCTGCTCATTAAATACCAGTGTGTCAGAGCATGGGAGTTTGGGGGAAGCACAGTTGCTCAATGCTACATAAAACACATGACTTTGGCCATTAAAAATCACTTTCTGAGTTTAAAAATTCCATATGTTTAATTTAGATTTTTTGTGAGTTTTTTCTTTTGGCAAGAATTTAAAAATTACTACAGCTTAACATTTGAAATTAATTATGGGCTGAAAACACAAAGTACAACCTGGGTTGCCATGCACTAAATAAGACTAATTATGGAAATTCAATATTAAAAGTCACAGAAAACACAGGAAGGGTGTTAAAAAAGGTATACACGATGCATCACAATTTCCCTTCAAAATATCAGCGCACATATGGCATAAATTAGCACAGGTTACCTAGAAAGCAGAGCTGGAGGCAATAATTATATGCTAATGCTTTAGTTGGAAAATTCCATGTTCATAAAACTAGTTGACTACAAGTATAACACACACACACACACACACACACACACACGAACACACACGAACACACACGGGTAGAGGGACAGGGGTGGCAGAGAGAGACATGAGCATTGTTTCCTGAGATGTCTGGAGGCCCTATGCCTTGGGATTAGTAGCACGGGAAGAAATGTTTTGCTTTACTTTTCATATTTACATGTCCCCTCTCTCTCTTGGTCAAGTTTCATGCCTCGGGCACTAATGTCAAGTTTTTGTACTATGTTATGTGGTTATGTGGTCATCAGTGGAGATTCAGACGATCTGTCCCCTAGTGTGTGTGAGCTCATTGACTTAGTCAGAAGCAGGTAAATTTGTTGAATTGTTTCCATGGCAAGAGTCATAATGGAATGTATAAGTCTAGAAATTGCTCTACGGATTGAGAGAGAGAGAATTCACAGTAAAATGAAAGATGACCAGTGAACAGGTCTGGGAGTCAGGTTGAATCATGAGTCATGTGATCAGGTTGACTAAGGAATGCTATTCCATAATTTGCATGTGTCACCAACATCATTCTAACATAACCGTCTTGAATATTTACTACATATTGAGCAAAGAAAGGTAGAGGTGCAGAGCTATGTTTATATGCAGTTGTTAAAAGTTTAGCTAGATGATCAAAAACTTGGAAAAGGGTTAGGAGACCGGCAGTAGGAAGACCGAGAGTAAGTCTGGAAGGACACACCTGTGAAGAAAATTCTTTTGCATCCCAATGACTTCTGGAGCATCCAGCTTTACGATTCAAAAGATAAAGGACTTGGAGGAGATAGTTCTGGTTAAGAGAACCTGCTGCTTTCTCAGAGGTTCTCAGCACCCACATGGTAGCTCACAACCACTCATGATTCCAGTTCCCCAGGATCCAATTGTCCTCTTCTGACTTCTATGGGTACCAAGCATGTATGTGGTACACATATATGCAGACAGGGAAAAGTTCATATGCATAAAATAAAGGGCACTGAACTGAACAGAGAATTCTCAGCAGAGGAAGTTCAAATGGCCAAAAGACACTTAAGGTCATGCTCAACCTCCTTAGCGATCAGGGAAATGCAAATCAAAACAACTTTGAGATATCACCTGTCAGAATGGCTAAAATAAAAAACTCCAATGATAGCCTTTGCTGGAGAGGCTGTGGAGGAAGGGGAACCCTCATCCATTGCTGGTGGGAATGCAATCTTGTGCAACCACTTTGGAAATCGGTGTTTCAGTTTCTCAGGAAATTCGGGATCAACTTACCCCTGGACCCAGCAATACCACTCCTGGGAATATATTCAAGAGATGCCCTATCATATGACAAGAGCATTTGTTCAACTATGTTCATAGCAGTATTATTTGTAATAGCCAGAACCTGGAAACAACCTAGATGCCCTTCAATGGAAGAATGGATGAAGAAAGTGTGGAATATCTACACATTAGAGTACTATGCTGCGGTAAAAAACAATGACTTCTCAAATTTTGCATGCAAATGGATGGAAATAGAAGTACTTTTAAAATAATTAAGAAGTTAAAATGATATGTTTTCCTTTGGACATTAACCCCCCTTTTTTTTTCAGCTCTGTTCAGTGGCCATGCAGTCAGATATGGATACTATGCACAGGCTTACCATCAGGGGGTCCACATACCAAGCTTGGCTAACACTGCTGCTGAGTACCCAATCTACTGACTGTGAAGAAGCAAGGAGTCCTCAACAGGGTGGAAAGCCAAGCCTGGTGTCAGATTAATTATTTTGGATGCTTTCTATACTGCAGAAATTGGAG
Organism: Microtus oregoni; assembly: GCF_018167655.1. Classification (NCBI taxonomy): domain Eukaryota; kingdom Metazoa; phylum Chordata; class Mammalia; order Rodentia; family Cricetidae; genus Microtus; species Microtus oregoni. The sequence goes on along the minus strand of NW_024543080.1, from coordinate 3,354,495 downwards.
ATTTGGAATAGACATAGTTTGAGGTAATATTGACTTCCTTCCCTGAAAATCTTTTGCTGCAGAATCACTTGTCTTACTCATTTTACTTCATATGTTGTGTCTGACCAAGAGACTTCTCTTAAAGCAAAAAATAAATAAATAAATAAATAAAAAAGCATCAATGAGCACATGTTGACAGAATTGATGAAATGACTTAAACTCACCCTATTACTCATCATCCAGAAGTAGGCTAGTCTGACTGAAAAAAGACATGACTTACCGGGAATCTAAGCATCTGGGAAATAAGAGCTAGAATGGGAAAGTTCTCCAAATAATGCATAGGAACCCATCTCACAACTTCTGTTCCTGTCACCAAAACCTCGATCTCTGCTTGCTTGTGGATCTTAGACACAAGGCAAATGACACAAGGGCCTATGGCTCCCTGAGTGCGTACAGTAAGGACCTCACTCAGGCGGATTATGTGACTGCTGCCTATGGACTTCTCATATCACTGGGAGGAAATCATGTCAAAGGAAAGCAAGAAGCTGATGTCTTGCCTGAAGTTATGGACTCCAGTGATCAAGGAGAAACTGTCATTCTCCAATGTCTCTGCCAATTCTAGAGTTTGGAAGCTGCTTACAATGCACTATGCACTTCCTGTTTACTTAGGTAATATTATATTTTTCTGGTGTCTTTGATGGAGTTGAAAACTATATAGTTATAACTATAGTTTTCTTAAGTTATCACAAAAGATAAATTAGATATAAAACTTTAGACTCACAAAGATAGGATAGAAGATAGAGTATTTTCCTTAATTTGCCAAATGTAAATGTACAAAATATTGTAACTATAATTCCAGCTTGATAATTGTTTTGTCATATATAATTTTACTATGTTAAAGTTAAAACCTACCTTTTTATTTAGACATAAAACAGGAGATGATGTGGGTTTCCCTCTGTATGCTGTGAATATGTTTTATTACCATTGGTTAAGAAAGAAGCTGCTTTGGCCTATGATAGGGCAGAATAGAGCTAGGGGAAAATTAAACTGAATGCAGGGGGGAAGAAGGTGGAGCCAGACAGACACCATGTAGCTATCAACAAAGAAAGATGCGGGAACCTTACCACTTACTTATACAGGTGAGTAGAAAAGGATTAATTTAAGATATAAGAGCTAGCTAGGAATACAGCTAAGATATTGGCCAAAAAGTGTTGTCATTAATTTAGTTTCTGTGTGAATATTCATGCTGTGGCAGCCAGGGAAAGAAGGCACAGTCTCCGTTTACAGGACAGGTAAGAGAATGCTGAAATCCAGTGGCGTCTCCCAGATATCTTAATGTTTTTCTGCCACATAGATAATCATCAGAAAACTGCAGCTGTAGCAATGTCAGCGAAGGCAGACTGACTGAGGCCTGAGATCTTTGGGGGATGAAAATTTGGATTACTCTACCAGGTGAAGAATCCTAAGCTAGCAGAGGTCCTGGCTGATAGCCAGAGAAATACAGTATAGAGAATGGAAAAATTAAGTCACCCATGTGAGCCACAGGCTAATGGTCAAATGAAGAAACCAGAATCATAGTTTCTTTTCTTTTCTTTTCTTTTCTTTTCTTTTCTTTTTGAAACCATAGTTTCAAAATTCAGTTTGAAACCCTGTTGTTTATTAATCATTTTTTTTTTATTCTCTGTCACCTTTCCACTTTGCTACTAACTCGTGGAGGTTCCCTTTATAACTTAGTCTTTAGGTGTTCTATGGAATTATGACAAAAGTTGAAAAACAGCATAGCCAGCAGCAGATTCATGGCTACTGGGGCTCTCTCTGCTTTAGGAATGGGTTAAGAATTTCATTACTTTCAAAGAGGATAGCTGGATTTTGTGAAGGAGGCATTTAAAGTAATTTTTATTTTGATACAGAAACTTAGACATGAATATGAAAACAGTACCAGAAAGATGGTGATCCCATTTTGACTTTCAGCTCCTAACCCAGGCATTAGTCTCTGCTCTGTACGGGTGGGGATAGGCCCCTAAATACTTTCTTGTGGTTGACATGATGTTATACTGTATCAGTAGGTGTCACTGTAGCAACATTGAGGATAAAGAGGGCTTTTCTTCATGTTTCCAATGTGACTCCAGATGCTTCTCCTTGGTCCTGATGAAGGGCTGCCAGCAGCACATATGGAAGACATCTCATGGTACTTGTACTCATTGAGCTTCAGCGGCAATCCTGCGGATGGCTTCCTGTCAAGCATTATTGGCACTTCCATGAGCAGATTCCTGGGATTCTTTGTAAGCAGTACATCACAGGACTTCACAATTGTGGCCCTTTCCTTTAAGGGGAATTTTCTTGTTTTTAATGCTTTTTCTCTTTATTTCTGTGCATTTTAACACTTTCAATTATTTTTAAGTTTTATAATGATTTTTTTGAAAACAAGACATAATATTTCCTCTCGTTCCTTTTCACCCTCAAACCTCTGTTATCTCTCAAATTCTTGGTCTCTTTTTCTTTGTTACACACATACACACCTAAGTACATTAAAACACCTTCTCAGTCCATAAAATGTTATCATAGGCATACAGTCTCAGGCTTGAGCTTTTGGTATTATATGACCAACAGGGCCCTCTTCCCTGGGGAAGAACATTGCTTCCACTCAACACTCCCCAGGTGTCTAGGGTTGACCCCACTGCCCAATAAGACCAGTGATGACACCAGTGAAAATCCTAACACAGAAAGAGGAAGACTTGCAGGAACTCGACCCTAGGCATTTCCGCGTTATTGCTTCCTACTGTGGTCACCTACCTGTCGGTCTCAGGTCCCCCACGTCATGGAAGGGTATTTTGAACTGCAAATCCCTTTCCCATGTTTAGCTCTGCACTCTGGAGGAGTTCCTGACTATGCCAGTAGACATCTTTGCCACCAGTGGTGTCTTCTATTCCTTTCTCTAGTGATGTCTGAATCCCAGACTTACAGAGAGGCCCTCCTCCCAAGTTTACTCCTTCACTGAGTACTCTCTTTCAGCCTCGTGGTACATAGTCTCCTTAGTCTTCCATAGTCTGTTCTTTCTATAGTCTTTATATCAAACTTTCCCTGCGTAAATTATCATGTTTCCTATCTCATTCAATTTTAATATGCTGTATGAGATTTGAAAGAAGTTTTGTATGTAGTACACATTTTATTTCAAATAGGTTAGAGGATAATAGTGCACATTTGGGTTCAGTTGTAAGCCTAAGATATCAACTATAATTTGGATACAGTAGTCTCACACAATTGAAACATCTATAGCATAACCACAAAGTGACGAGCAACCAGTTTGATATGTGCCCTGAAAGAGAGAAACCTACAGCTGCTGCTAATTAGAGACAAACTTTAGGCTTTGACTTGTTTGAGAGTTTCACTGCTGACTAGAACGACTCAAGAATAAAATCTCTTATAGTAATAAACAAGCTTCTGGAGCTGAATTCATCCTTAAATCGTTTCCTAAAGCTCAGACAAGTAGGAATTTGGTGGTTGATGGTCTGATAATGGGGCAGAGATTTTTTTAGAGGGATATCTTATCATTAATAAAGAAGTGGTGGGGGACCAGTCTCACGAGGGGCAGCAGCAGGTCACCCGAGGCCTTGGTGAGAGACGGATAGATATGCCATGCAGAGAGAGTTTGGATATAGAGTCTCCCTTGACCTGAACAGCTGGGCAAGTCGATTCCATTTGATTCTTTGTCCACGTCTGGAGAGCCTCAGTTTAGATGAAAGGCAGTTTGTCCAGTGGTCAGTGTTTGGCAGTTGAAGTGAATTGCAGATGTATTTTATTCTGTACCCATCTGTCTTCAGTCCTTTTTTGGAGAAATAGAGCGTTGCTGCTCAGAGCACATGTCTCTTTGCTATGAAAAGTCTTTTAATAATTAAACATTTAAATGCCATGTTCCCCAGATCTCTGAGCAGTTGAGGGCTGCTTATAGGGTATAGATACATTATAACTACAGTACAGAATCTGCCTGGAGAGCTGGATCCAAGCTTGACTGTACTGTTTTTTTAACAGGTAAGATTTATACTTCAGAAAGAAAAATAAGAAAAAACTGTTCACAGTAGAATCTTAACGGTAGAACTGACAATAGTGGAGATCAGCTTAACATATTTTAAAGCAGGGTTGAATCACATATACAGTATTTTTGTAAGAGATTTAAGAGTACATACCAATTTAAAACATGAGACTTATTGTTCGTTTAGTCTGGAATGAGATACAATGAACAGCCAATTATAACATTTAACAGTAAGTATATGTACATTTAAACCCAGTTGAATTTAAGTTTTATATACATATACACAGAGTTAAAGCTAACTTATGTTTACACATAAAGTTAACTCAAAAGTCATATGTATGTATACACACACACACACACACACACACATACACACACAAAACAGGAGTTGGGCAAAGTGGATGCTTTGGTGGGCCATACCCAAAACATGCCACTGCATAAAACACACATGAAACAGAGTTAATAAGAGGAATTTAGAGACAAAATCATAAGTAAACTGCTAGACTAGGCCAGGAATACCTCAGTAAAGATGGTAACTTGGTTACCTAACTTGCCCTTTGTCAAGATGGCGGGACTTGGTCACTTGACCTATCCTTAGTCAAGACGGTAGTGAGGTCATTTGACCTGAACTTAGTCAAAATGGCAGCACTTGGTTACCTGATGTGCCCTTAGTCAAAATGACAGCGGTCACATGTTGTATGGATAAAACACATTTTTCAGAACCACGGCGGGAATTTTAAACAGATTCAAATAACAAGAGATACATAGAGGCCATGTAGAACATGCATTTAAAACAAAATACACCTGTGTGGCCACACCATTCACACATACTTTCATCCATGAAGAGACTTAGTGCTGCCAGCCGCCACCAACCGCCAAGTGCCAGCCATTGTGGGGAGTGAGGGCTGGGAGTAGAACAGCCGCCTTGGATCTGGCCAGTTTTGCTGGTTACTGCAGGACCAGCAGCTGTAGCGGTGGCAGAGACAAGAGCAAGAAGAAGAAGAGTGAGAAAAAGAGCATTTACAGGCAGGTGGGGGTGGGTCTGCCCTGAGAAAGGAAAAGCAGAGCAACATGAGATGCCAGCGGGACACCAGCCAAGCAGAGCATGACTGCGTAGAAACATTTTAATCTGCCTGTGTGCTGGTAGAAATTGGAAAGATCCCACTTTAGATTGTTATTTAAGGGGTGTGTAGACCATCTGTTAGTGCAGATGTGGGTAAGGTTAGAAGTCTGCAAGTAAGGCAAAGGTTTTAGGGTCTGTAAAAGCCATACCGGCAGGGAGGTTGGACAGATAGCAACGACTCTTAACCAGAACGTCTTCCAGATAATGTGAGGGTTGAGGACTAAGTCAAGTTAACTAGAGAGCCCTCAGTACAGGAATTGGGGAATGTATAGGACCACTCTGAGTGGTCCAAGAGAAGACAAAATTCCAAGCAGCAAGGAGCCAAATCTTAGTCCTTAGCTGTGGGAAATAACCAGAAATGAATGTCAGTTGACTTGGAGAATGGGACCTTACCATTTGAAGCGATGGAGCAGGCACAAGATGTTGGAAAGAGGTCCGAGTCCAGGGTCCCCACATGTCAAGGGAACATGAAGAAAGCCTGGCCAAGTCATGCACTAATGTTATCATTTATAAAGAGGAGGTGGGGGACTGGTCCCATGATGGGTGGCAGCGGGTCACTTGAGGCCTTGATGGGTCCCCTGGAGGGTGGCCTGAGGCCTTTGTGGGATACAGACAGGGAGATATGCCATGCAAAGAGAGTTTGGGTATAGAGTTTATTTAGTGGGTTATGGAGAAGAAAGGGAAGCAGAAGGGGAGAAGGGGTAGAGGAGATAGAGAGGCAGGAGCTGCCTTTCCAGAAGAGAGAGAGAGAGAGAGAGAGAGAGAGAGAGAGAGAGAGAGAGAGGAGAGACGGTGGGAAGGTAGAAGGAAGCGATTGGGAGAAAGTGGGGCTTGTCTCTTAAAAGGACAGGGTACCCAAGTGACAGACCAGGCCAGCAGATTATAACATCAGTTAGGAAAGAACAGAAGAACAGGAGCTTGGGCCACCAGCAGTGACTCTCTGCACTCTGGGACCTCTGGAGTTCCATTGGTTTCATCATTAGGGTCTTTTAGGGAAAAGTCTGACTTGATGGTTATTGTCACCTTGGGTAGTTTCAAAGAAGATGAAAAATATCATGGAAATAACAATTCTTTCTCTTATTTCTCTTCATTGCCACTGTCACAAAGGAGACACGCACACAAAAAAAGGATGCTTTAGGAATCTTGCCCTTCCTTTATACACACAGGTAGAAGATGTTTGAAAGAGAAAGAATTCAGAAGTAATTCAGCTTTCCAGATCATCTTGCTCCATTTTTCTTTTTGACACATGCGTCTCACTCCTCCTCTTATTACAGTCATATCAAGAGAAATCATCAGCGCTGCCCTGTCCACACATTGTGTGCTTCATTGTGTTCTCAGGGGAACAACTCAAGGGACGTCCTGCCTCCAACCAGATCAGTTTCATTGGCCCGCTTGGTCCTAAGCCACAGTAGAGCACTTTACCTACTGTCTTCTCCACTTAGTATTTTTTAATCTGCTTCTTAGTGAAATGGCATCCATCACACTTGAAATGAGAATGATTGTCATGTTTGAAGCACTCTGATTTTTCCAAGGTTACAAAAAATTATGACTCCATTTAAGAATTCTAGTACTGCTCTTGAATAAAGAATTTGAACAGTTTTTTAAAGCTAGAAACAGTCCAAAAATCAATTTAAAAATTTGTTAAAATGTAATTATGTATTTAAGCTAATTTTTCAATGAGAAGAAAATTTTGTTGACTTCAGGAAAAAGGAAGTAACAACTCTATTTATGAAAAGTGACTAACGAGCCTTACTTAGAACTTTGAAAATACGGTTAAGTTCACCAACTGAATCTGATTATTTCTCTTCCCAACACAGCTTGCAATCATATTCTAATGATCACACCATGTGCTAAACAGAGAGCTAGCCACTTACCTTGGATTATTTTGTTAAATTAATGAGTGCTCTTGTGTAAAGAATACAAGAAGGGCTTGACTCTAATTCCACTGAGCATTGGTTTGTACATTCATTCAATGTGCTCTGATGTAGAAGTTATATTTTTTATTTTGTTGAAAATAGATTTTTTATACAATATATTCTGATTATGGTTTCCTCTTCCCCTACTCCTTCCAGTCCCCCCCCCCCCCCCGCCATCTCTGCCTCCTTTCTGTCTCTCATTAGAAAATGATAGTATCTATTCTTCACTTGAGGGGCATCTAGGTTGTTTCCAGTTTCTGGCTATTACAAATAATGCTGCTATGAACATAGCTGAACACATGTCCTTGTGGTATGATTGAACATCTTTTGGGTATACACCCAACAGCAATATTGTACATCGTTTCCTAATTTTCTGAGAAATCACCATACTGATTTCCAAAGTGACTGTACAAGTTTGCACTCCTTCCAGTAATGGAGGAACATTCCCCTTACCCAACGTCCTCCCCAGCATAAGCTGTTATCAGTATTTTTGACCTTGGCCATTCTGACAGGTGCAAGATAGACTCTCAGAGTTGTCTTGATTTTCATTTCTCTGATGGCTGAGGATATTGAGGATTTCCTTAAGTGTCTTTTAGCCCTTTGAGATTTGTCTGTTGAGAGTTCTTTGTTTAGGTCTGTACCCCCATTTTTTGGTTGGATTATTTTTTTTTTTGATGTCAAGTTTCTGGAGTTCTTTGTATATTTTAGAGATCAGTCCTCTGTCCAATATGGGACTGGTAAAGATCTTTTGCCAATCTGTAGGCTGCTGTTTTGTCTTGTTGACCATGTCCTTTGCTTTACAGAAGCTTCTCAGTTTCAGGAGGTCCCATTTATTAATTGTTCCGCTCAATGTCTGTGCTACTGGGTTATGTTTAGGAAGTGGTCTTCTGTGCCAATGCGTTCCGGTGTACTTTCCACTTTATCTTCTATAAGGTTCAGAGTGATTGGTTTTATGTTGAGGTGTTTGATCCATTTGATTTTGAGTTCTGTGCATGGTGAGAGATATGGATTTATCTGCATTCTTCTACATGTTGATATCCAGTTATGTCAGCACCATTTGTTGAATATGCTTTCTTTTTTTCCATTTTATATTTTTAGATGCCCCTCAACTGAAGAATGTATAAAAAATATGATACATTTACACAATGGAGTACTGCACAGTGGTAAAGAAAGATGACATATTGAAATTTGCAGGAAAATGGATGGAGCGAGAAAAAATCGTATCAACTGAGGTTCCTCAAACACAGAATATAATATGTGCTCACTCATAAGTGCCTTTTAGACATAAAGCAAAGAAAAACCAGCTGATAGGTCACAACTCCAGAGAAACTAGACAACAAAGAGGACCCTAAGAGAGACATTCCTAGATCTGTATAGGAAGGAGAAAAAGACAAGATCTCCTGAGTAAATTGGGAGTGTGGGGGCCATGGCAGAGAGTACAAGATGAGAGGGGATGATGGAAGGGGAGTGAAGAAAAATGTATAACTCAATAAAGGCAATAAAAAGAAAACAATAATAAAATAAGATCAATAAAAAAACCAAATTGGAATATGACATAACAACCAAACAGGAAAAAGAGCCAATCTCAGTACTAGTTCTGGCTGCATGTTTTAGTCTCCTGCCTGTCTTTACTTATGTCTGCCTAAAAGGCCATTGACTGGCTGTAACTCACAATCCTGCTCCATTTCTGAAAGCAAATTTTCACCTAACTAAAAATCAGACCAACTAAAACAACAAACACAAACAAACAGAAGCTTATAGTTCTACAATGTTCCAATTGATCTAAATTGTCTGTTCGACCACTTCCCTCAGGAATTAACCCTGAAGGACAAAACCAAATGGCCCTTGGCAAATGAATTCATATATTCGCAGAATTGGGAAAACAAAATATGTCCATGTCTGTAGATATTTTCTCAAAACTAACAGTGAGAAACAACAGCTCAACCTGGAGAACAAGCTATTCATGTCTGATCACATTTACAGGCTGGCTTTACCTTTACCTGATTTCAACCTCTTTGTTTTTGTTTTTATAGATTTCTTTTTTTCTCGGTTTTACTTTCATTAACTCTCCCCACCTTCCCACCTCCCCACTCCCAAACCAAGGATTGCAACTGAATGCAGAACTAAAGAGATCAAATTAGAAAGAGAATGAACCTGCATGGGAATGACCTCTTCCTGCCTTGAGCATGTCTGAAAGCCCCACCATCTTTTCCAGTCTTTTCCCCTTAATGTCCCTTGTTGGGGGAGCAGTCACAGTGCTTTTCAGTACTTATGCAGAGCCCTGAGGTTCTCCCTGGAAGCTTGTTCTCCAGGTATCTTAAGTAAAACCCTTAAGAATCAAAGATAATCCTCAACTTAACTTCGGGGCTTTCACTTTCACTTTTGCCCCCTTTCTGTGTCCCTTGTGGTCTCAGCACTCTTACCCTACCTGCGGTATGCTGGGTTAACTTACTGGACTGATAAAGTCTTGGGGAGTTCCACCCTGCTCTTCTGGCCTGCGTGGGGTACCACTTGTCAGTGCTCTGTGACGAGGGAGGCTTAAATCTCCAAGTATCAAAAGATACTCCAAAGATCTGATGGAGATAGCCATGAGACTCCAGGAGTGGAGCTCAAGATTAGAGCGAGCAAAGCAGACAAAACACTCGGTGCCGTTTCCACTTAGCTTAAGTAAAGATAAGTACGGCAAGGGAATAATCTGGTGTTACATCTCGTCATCTTTGGTCATGTGAAAAGAACCAAGAATATTTCACCCAGGCCTTTGCCTTTACACAGAGATAATGTGGACAAGCCAGGGCATTCCTTCAAGTCTTTTCTTTCAAGTGCATTCACTTCGATGATTCTTTCTAGAAGGCCACCTGTGGAAAGAGAATTCAGACTCTACTCCTTCCACAGCTCACAGTGAGTTCACAGCTTTCTTACTCAGGCTTCCACAATATGTAAATTCAGAATGTGCCTGTGGAGAGGAACTGGACAGTTGGCCTGGTTAAGAGCACTTGCTGCTATGGCAGAAGGCAAGACTCCATTCTCAGCACCACCTTCTTGGGGCTCACAACTGCCTGTTTCCAGGGGATCCAATGCCCTTTTTTGACCTCAGTCACTGGGCACATGCATGCATAGTACATATCCACACATGCAGGCTCTCACATACATGAATAAAATAAGAAGCAAATATTTTAAAAGTACATATAAATGAAGAGTATCAAAGAAGGACAGGATAGAATGCAGTGGGAGCTGTTTGGGGCTAGTGAAGCTATAATAGTGAAATTATAACATCTGGGATCAGGGAAACAGAAGAATGAGAAATAAATTTGGAATTTATTTTGAAGTCAACACAACTTTTGTGTGATTGTATAGGGACTAAAGGCAAAGTATACATTCACGCGCGTACACACACACACACACACACACACACACATACACACACAATCTATTTACATTACACAATCTGGTTGTCCCAGAACTCTATATTGTCCTCTGCTTTCCAAGTGTTAAGATTATAGACATGCTCCTCTGTGGCCAGACAATCATATTTTTGAGGGAAATGAAGAGTTTTACTTGAATGTAATAAAAGAGCATGTATCTTATTCCTTGACATGGAGTCAACAAATAGGCAGCCAGATGTAAACGTGTGGAATTTGGGAGACATCAGGCCCGGTTATACATTGTGACATCTGGAACAGTGTCGATATTTAAAGTCACTGGGCAGGAAGATATTACTCGGGGTAGAAGGACCAAGGAAAGAAGCTGAGTTCTGGAACAAGTCAGCATCTAATCTTTAAAGACCAGTTGGAAAGAATGCTATAGCATAGGAGGAGAAGCTTTTGGATTTTCCTAAAGAGAAGTGATGGAAAGTTTGCTTGTTCACAATGGCAAGAGATATGTCGTGGTCATCCTCACATGAGTGATTTCGGGAGAACAGGAAGAGTCTACAGAACAGTCTGGAAAAAAGGAGGAATGAGGAAATATTTTTAAGAATAGGAATTGGTAAAATATGGCAGTAGGTACAGGGGGTGGCAACTTTATTTATTTATTTATTTATTTATTTATTTATTTAATGAGTGGTATTAACAGTGTTCAATGTGGTGGTATGGCCTGTGATATCTGGCTTTTAAGTGTGAAAAGGGGGCACTGCAGACTTTCATTTTCCAAAATAGATGAGCTACACATCAGGGCAGGGCATAGCTTTTTTTGTTGACATCTTCATTAGAATCAATAGCATGAGTATGAATCACTCCGGATTCTCCCTTTTCAGACAAACATAAATAACTTCCCTGGGCTCTCTCTGCTTAGACAGAATCCCTGGAATTCAGGCGTGAGGCAGGAGTGGCAGGCCCTCCCTGCTGTGTGATAGGTGCTCTGTGATGGATTGAGGGCCTGTGATGAATGGAGCATGCAGATCTACCTCAGCTGACTCCCTCTCACAAGAGTAATTGTTGTAGAGTTTACAGGCATCTTTCAAGAAGGACACATTTCTGCTTATCTATTTTACGTCCATCACAGAAAATCTGGTTCTTTGCTACTTGTCATAATCCATAAAGAGGCACAAAACATTTTCATAGCCATCAAGGATGCTTCAGATGGGTCTTTCAGCTCCTTTGGCTTCTTCAGAGCCAACAAAAATCCTCTGTTTTAGAGTGGTGGTCACATTCTCATTGTAAATTATCCTCAGGACTAAGAGTAAAAGCTACAAGAACCTCTAAAGATCAGCATATGTCAAAAAGCATATCCATGATCACACTATCAATGCTGGTCTCTGCGTTGGCTGTTCCTCGGGATAAGGGAATACTGAGATATATAAAATTTAATACATTTTATGAAATAATTTATGAGTGACATACATAAAATCTTATTAATGAAAACTTTATGAAACCTTTAAGCACATTTGACCTTTTCTTAGAAAAATAATATTGATGTTTGCATATGCACACACACTTATACTATCTGTACATTACTTAACATTTTAATAGAATCTATTACCTGAAAGCATTGCATTAATTATTTACAACCTTTTTCTAACTCAATTTTGTAAAATCATTTTAAAATTTTTTAAAATCATTTTACATAAGATAAACTTAAACATGGAGAAAGAGGTTACATAACTTATATATAGCCCGAGGGGTTCTAAAAAATTAGGTTTTAGAGAGAAGCATGTTATAATATTTTTATGCAATTTAAGATTCTGATGTGTTAAAATTCCATTCATTTAATAATATCTGAAAGGAGGCATTTCCAGAAGTTTAAACTATTTGTACTTAATGATTTTTGTTTTAAATCATGGGGGTGTGGCAGATAGTTCAGAAGTAATAAACATGAAAAAATAAAAATATTTATTGTAGACACAAAGAATTATTTGTTTTTTCCTCTTGAAGTAATAACTTGAGTTATTTCTGTGATTTTCGGCCTCACCTTCTTGTTTGGTTATTTGTTTCCAGCATAGTTATGAAACCTAATAATTGGCTTTTCACCTACTTTATCCATGCTGGGCATCTTCCATGCGTTGTTTCCTTTGGCCTTTTATCTACTATTATTTTGTTGGTTAAGAGCCAATAAAATAAAATAAAACAGTTGGCACTACAAGATGTGAATGTTGCCTGTGTGGTGATGAGCTTGACTAATCATTGCAAATCGTAGTAACCACCAATACTGTACCAGCCTAACTCTGGACAGCATTTCCATGTCCACTATCATGTGATCTCAGCAAAAAAAAAATCCATGAAGTACCCAAGTCAGATAAAGGACTAGAAATATCTTACATTGAGGAAAGCTGTGCATTTGTTTCATGTAAATAGTTACTGAAAAACTTTTATGAAATATTTTTACAAGGATCCTCCAAAGATCCTCATAGGAAGCAAATTCCCAGTTAGATACATGTGTATTAAGTGTTGATATACACACAAATTTTACTTTGAGACAAGGTCTTACTATGTAGCACAGGCTACCTTCAAACTTGAGATCCTCTTGGCTTATCTTCCTGAGTGCTGGGATTATAGGTATGTGCCACTGTGCCCAACTCAGAAAACATTTAAAGGAGCGTAGCATGGGGGTACACACCTTTAATCCCAGCAAAAACAAAGCAGAGGCTTCCTGAGATCTTCTGTGAGTTCGAGGCCAGCCTGGTCTACATAGTGAGTTCCAGGACAGCTATGTAATAAGGAGTCCTTGTCTAAAACAAACAAACGAACAACATATCATCAACATGAAAATAAACAAAACCACTTAAAAAATAAGAGTTCTGTAGGGGACAAATATGGATGATGCCATTTGTTTCCTCTGCCTGGTTTCCCTGTGTTCCTGAGACTGCAAGACTCTTACACATACTCAAGAGTTCACTTCTTACCCCATGAGTTATTAAATGAACTTTAATAAGCCCTTGTGCTGAACTCTCTGAGTCCTGTCCCCACATGTATCTCCTGCCATCTGTGAAGGCCAAAGTGAAGATGGCATTTCTAATCTTCTAGCAGAGATCAATGGGGGCATTACCTCTGAGTCTGGGGGAAACACAGCTGAGACAGACCTAACTTTTACAGCCCTTTGTTGAGTGGGTTCATCCTGGAAATAATTTAAACATGAAGTATGAAAGAGAAAGGAAGGAAAGCATTATTCTCCACAGGTCTTGGGAAGTCATTTTGATTTGTATACCTAATGGAAAGGAAGGAAAGGCCAATTCTGTAATAAAAATTGGCAACACACCGATCTGGAAAACTAAACAATGTCTCAGGTTTCCAGGGTTTGGTGGAACACATATAATAAACAAAGTGTGTAGCCAGATGTTTTGATCTGTTTGGGCTTTGTGGAGTGATTGCACTGAATCAAGCTTGTTGACATATCCATCACTTTGCATTACATTGTGGTATGGATATTAAATGTCCCCAAAGGCCTACATGATAAGGTCTTGGACACCAGCCTGTGTTGTTATTAGAGAGTGGTGGAATATTTAGGAATTGGAATCTAGCTGTAGTAATACGGGCGGCAGGGCTGCGTCCCCAACACCCCAGCCACCCGTATGGCTAGCTTTACCCGAAATAACAACACACAAATTGTATTCATTTAAACACTGCTTGGCCCTTTAGCTCTAGCCCTTACTGGCTAATTCTGATATCCGGATCAACCCATCTCTAATAATCTGTGAGCACCGGTCTTACCGGGAAGATTCTAGCCTATGTCCATCCTGGGTCGCCCGTCCCCGTGGCTGTGTTTGTACCTGAGCGGCCTCTTTTCTCCGTCATGCGCTGACAGCCGCGGTGTCGAGGGGTAGTCCCTGGGGACACCTCTGCACGCAGCGGACATGCCTCTCTTTGCCACCAATCCCTTCGACCAGGATGTTGAGAAAACAACTAGTGAGATGAATACTGCTGAGGACTGGGGCCTCATCTTGGATATTTGTGATAAGGTTGGCCAATCTCGCACTGGTTTGATGGAGGAAGGTCATTGGTTACATAAAAAGAAACTGCTTGGCCCTCATTGGTTAGAAGATAGGTAGGAGGAGTAAACAGAACAGAACGCTGGGAGGAAGAGGAAGTGAGCTCAGACTCCACAGCTCTCCTCTCGGGAGCAGATGCCTCAGAGAGATGCCATGCTCCGCTCTCCCGGGCAGACGCACGCGATGAAGCAAGCCGCCAGGTTAGACATGCTGAATCTTTCCCGGTAAGACCGGTGCTCACAGATTATTAGAGATGGGTTGATCGGGATGTGAGAATTAGCCTGTAAGGGCTAGAGCTAAAGGGCCAAGCAGTGTTTAAATGAATACAGTTTGTGTGTTGTTATTTCGGAGCATAAGCTGCCATGTGGGCAGCCGGGGTGCTGGGGATGCAGCCCCGCTGCCCATATTACTACATCTAGCAAAAGGAAGGAATTTTCAAGGGAGTCCCCTGGAAGAACGTACTGGTATTATGTCGTGCCCCCTCTTTGCTTCGCAGTCAACATGCAGTGAGTGACTTCTCCAGCACAATGCACTGCAACCTTGAAAACTGTAAGCCAAAGTACTTTGCTCAACCTAGATGTAGTAGGGAGGGCCTTGGACCTCCACAGGGTGGGGTGCATTGCCCTCTCTTAGGATTGGAGGGGGTGGGGTAGGAGGCTGTGTAGAGGGAGTGGGACTGAAGTACAAGGAGGGGAAGGAGTGGAAATTTGAATTGGTAAAAAAAAAGGAAGAGAGTTGTTGGGTGTGGTAGTACACACCTTTAATCCCAACACTTGGGAGGCAGAGGGAGATTGACCTCTGTGACTTCTAGGTGTGGTAGCACATGCCTTTAATCCCAATGCCTGGGAGGCAGAGACGGGGAGATCTCTGAGAGTTCAAGGACAGCCTGGTCTACAGAGGTATTCCAGGTCAAAGATACAGAGAACCTGTCTCAAAAAGCAAAAAATAAAAATAAACAAAATAGAGGTTAAAATAAAACGCACTAAGATGGAAAATACACAGAGAATTTTGATACTGTATGCTATTATGCTCTGTTTGAATTGTTTGAATGCTGAGAAAAGAGCAACAGCTGCTAAAAGATATTTGTTTATAAATGCTGATGAACTAATCAAACATAGATATTTTGAAAATGCCTTGACTTTGAAATTTGGATCTAAGGACATGA
This sequence comes from Microtus oregoni, assembly GCF_018167655.1. NCBI lineage: Eukaryota > Metazoa > Chordata > Mammalia > Rodentia > Cricetidae > Microtus > Microtus oregoni. The sequence goes on along the minus strand of NW_024543080.1, from coordinate 3,338,862 downwards.
TGCTTTGGAAAGGAGTTTCTTATTTTGTTTTCACAGAGGATGAGACCCTGTTCATTTCTTCTATTCCGATACGGTATGATGGACCACGCCCTCCTGAAGGGTTGCTGTGAACACTTTCAGAAAATTGCTTCGCTCAACTGCCAACTGAGATAAAACTATCACACAGGTTATACCATGAAAGACCTAATTAACGATGCCCCCATTCAGCAGGAAGCAGTTTGGAGAGAAATAACTGCTCCCATATTCCCAAAAATTATTTATAAATGTTCTTTTACATTTAAAGGGGATATGATATAGGTATGAATAATTTACATTAGTATAGATTTTGCTTTATTGATAGAGATTTAAGGTCAATTTTGTTATATGTATACGTATTTCAGATCTTTATTAAGGTATTGTGATTGTGTAGTTCACTTAAAAATGTAATGTATATAGGTTGTTAATAGATAATCATAATAGTCAAGTTTGTAGTCATGTTAGTTAAGATTTTCTAGATGTGCATAGATATATTTTAGATAGGCATTCTTCATATTTTTCAAAGATTATAGAATATGGCATTTTAAATGTTTTAATAACTTAGGACTTTTCATGACAATGAGACACTCTGCTCCTGGCAGCACCATTCTACTTCAAGAGGAAGATGAGCATCGAAGAGGATCCTTATGGAGTTTGATAGCCATTTGGGCAAGAAACTGCTCTTGCCTGGACTATTGCATAAACTGGACACAGAGAACCCACAGAGAAAGGACTACTGAGCTTGCCTAAAGGTGAGATGATCTTTTGGGGTTCCTGATTCATGATAGAGTCTGCAAGACATTTTGCAGGACACAACAGATAGTGACTGAACTGACTTTGAAATGTCCTGCTTTATGGAAATGTCTCTGGATACCATAGGCCTGTAGGCTGAAGATGGATGCCTCAACCGTACAGAGGAACTTTGGGTGACTGTCCAGGCAGCGAGATGTCTCTGTCATTTCTAAAGTTTGAAAGTTGCTTATTTCTTGTTTGCTTAGGTAATATTGTATCTTTCTGGAGTCTTTGATGGAGTTGAAGAATAGTTAGTTATAGTTTTCCTTAGTTATGATGAAGATAAAATAGATATAAACATTGTAATTTTTACTTGATAACTGTTTGTTATATGTAATTTTGCTATGTTAAAGTTAAAGCCTTCCCTTTTTTTTTTTGTTTAAACAGAAAAAGGGGAAATGATGGAGGATGGTAATTGGTTAAAAAATAAAGAAATTGCCTTGGCCCATTTTATTGGTTAGAACATAGGTGGGTGGAGTGAACAGAACAGAATGCTGGGAGGAAGAGGAAGTAATCTCAGAGACGCCATGCTCCCCTCTCTCGGGCAGACGCCATAGCTCTGCTCTCTGAGGCAGACGCAATCAAGCTCCAGCGCAGGATGGACGTAGGCTAGAATCTTCCTGGTAAGCGCACCTCGGTGCTACACACTTTATTAGAGCATGAGAAGAATGGGAGTGTGATCTGTTCTATTACTCATAGATTTTTGCATTACTTTTTCTTGCCACTGTGATGGAGCCACAAAAGCTACGTTTGTCCATTCTGTTGGATGATCATGCACTTTTTGTTTATTTCAGTTTTTGTTTTGTTTTTTTGGGTTTTTTTTTTTTTGGTTTTTTTGAGACAGGGTTTCTCTGTGGCTTTGGAGCCTGTCCTGGAATTAGCTCTTGTAGACCAGGCTGGTCTCGAACTCACAGAGATCCACCTGCCTCTGCCTCCCGAGTGCTGGGATTAAAGGCATGTACCGCCATCACCCAGCTAATTTGAATTTGGAAATTATTATGATTATTTACCAACTGCAGTTTCCCTTCCCTCTTCGGGTGCCTCCCCTCCTCTCCTCTGTACCTCCCATGCACTCCTCCTCTGTTTCTCTTCAGAAGAGGGCAGGCCTCCCATGGAAATCAAGCAAACATGATATATCAAATTGCAGTAAGACTAGGAGCTTCTCTCTTATTAAGGTTGCAGTAGGAGGAAAACGGTCCCAAAAGCAGGCAACAGAGCCAGAGGCAGTCCCCTTTCTCACTGTTAGGAGTCCCACAAGAAGATGAAGCTACAAAACTGTGACATGTGTGCATAGTTATCCTTTACTTTACAGCCAATATTTACTTATGAGTGAGTATGAACCATATTTGTCTTTCTAGGTCTGGGTTACCTCACTCAGGATGATTTTTCTCTCTAGTTCCATCCATTATGCAGACATACCATATTTTCTTTATTCATTCTTCAGTTGAGGGACATCTAGTTTTTTTTTCCAGTTTCAGACTCTTACAAATAAAGCTGCCATGAACACAGTTCAACAAGTGTCCTTGTAATATGATGGAACATCCTTTGGGTATATGTCCAGGAGTGGTGTATCTGGATCTTGTAAAGATCGATTCCCATTTTTCTGAGAAGCTGCCATATTGATTTCCAAAGTGGCTTACAAGTCTGCACTCCCAGCAGCAATGGAGGTGCATTCCCCTTGTGCCATATCCTCACCAACAGAGCATGCATGTTTTAATAACATTTTCCCTCAGTTTGGTTTGTTGATGCTGATATAGCCAACCAGTTTTCTTTGGGTTAATATTAAATTCATCTCGGATGGTATTTCTCCTGTTTTGCCTTGTTTTTGGAACAATCAAATCTTTTTATAACTCAGTTTTTTTCTTAATATTTTAAGTTATATTTTTTGTTCTTTTTTCATTTTTTTTAAGACCTTGGGAATTTATCTTGTTTATAAATGTGCTGAGGAACAGCAGGAAATGTTTCTTGAACGCCTCAGTGTTGAACTGATGTCTGAGTATTACTTACACGTCCTCCGTTCCGCTAATATGAAAATGAGCAATAGAGCTAGGATTGTTTTCTTCCTTTACTTCATTACTTCTGTTTTATTTTTCTGCATGTGTATGTGTGCAGGCGCACACTTGTGCCTGTATTGGTGTACTATATTTGCATGCTTATTTGTATATGCATGGATGCATTTGTGCGGATGCATTTGGAAGTCAGGGCTAGACATCAGGTGTTTTTCTTGATCTCTCTCCTCCTTATATACTGAGCCAGGGTCTATTGGTTGCACCTACAGATCATTGATCTGGCTAGTATAGCGAGCCTCTTTGCTCTAGGATCCCATCTCTACCTCCCCAGTACTGGAATTACATGCAGGCCTCCACTTTGCCTCCATTTATGCGATGCTGGGGACCCAAATTTTTAAATCTATCTATCTATCTATCTATCTATCTATCTATCTATCTATCTATCTATCTATCTGTATAAATATATGTATATTTGTATATATATAAACATCTATGTATATTTGTGTATATACATATAATATATATATATTTCTGAGTCCGATTATTTCCCATATGAAAGTCTCTTCCAAATATTGCTTCTGTAGTTCCACAAAGCTATCACTGGACGTTCTTTTGCCTTTGGGGTATACAGTACACTTTAGAATTCTGGTAGTGGGCCTTTGGAGTGGTAAATCAATAGTCACAGTTTTTCCTATTACCTTTCAAAAGGGCTAAAATAAATGACACCATAGCTTCATAAACAGCTTAGTTATAATTTTTAAATGTGACCTCTTGTTAATAACATTGGCAAATTTTGGCTTTATATTTTAGTCTGGCTGGATGCCCTTGGACCAGACAGCCATCTGCTCTATGTGCTTCAGGTGTTAGTTTGGCTGAGCCTGAGTCCAGACGACCTCTGAAACACCTTTGAGGAAACATTGCTTATATTCCCAAGGTCATGATAGAGTATCATCATATTTACCAAGAAAACTACATAAATATTAGTGTCTTAGAATCAGTCAGACAGACTAGTTCAAATGGCCATGGTTCTTACATTAATTCTCCTTAATGATTTGGGAGGGAAAGTAGCAATAGAATAGGGGCATGATGCACCTGAGCTTCAGCCAAAAACTCACATATGCACTGACTGGAACTAAAGTATCACTGAAAAGTCTGATTGACTGCTGAAGACTTGGGGGATTGTGGGGCAGTGAGTTCGAGTCTCTGTAGTGTAATTGTGCTCTGTGCCGTTTTTAAGTCTTTTGAGTTGGAAAAAAATGGCTCCCATGTGTACAGAGCTGTGCAGGACAATGCTGTGGAAAATTTTGCTTTAAATGCTGCATATTAGGTTGTCTCTGAAAAGCAAGCCATGTGGATAAAAATTCTATTGAAACCACTATATCCTAAGTGCTTCTTTTGTATAACTGACTGGGTAATAGTATGCAGAAGATGCTAAAGTTCAGAAGCCCAGGTATCCGCTCACAATCTGGTGTTTATAGATGACACTATTCATCGTCTGTGAATTGTCGAAGATCTGCTAGCTGTAGATCCATTGGAAAGAACTGTGAATCGAAGGAGACCCTAGAACCCTTGAAAAGTGTGATTTGTGGGCTGAGAAATATTCAGGCTTCAAGCAGTTCTAATAGGATTTTGATGAAAACCGGCTGGTCAAGTCACTACAAGTATGATTCTAGTTATATCAGTGGATGCAAGGGGAGCCTGAAAGCTTGTTGGAAACAAGGAAGAACAAACTTTCTAACAGGACAGCAGATCTCCATATGAAAAGGAGCAGTGTGATGCTTCAGAGTTAGATGGGTGTGCAAAACATGAACTCACATGAAACAAACAGCAACAGATACCTGGTAAACACAAGTGTTAGCCCTAATTTGCTCCATCCTTCCTTGCTCTATCCGAAAGGTGTCTATTGGCAGTTACTTGATAAATTGTATTAAACTGAAACACAGCTGCTAACTGGTAATTCTGGTCAGCTGAGAACTGAGCCTTCATCTTAGTGGTAGGACACCCGTGTAGCACCCATGAAGCCTTGAGTTCAACCTCCAGTAGCAGAAAAGAAAGAGTGGGAGGAGGAGGAAGAAGGACGGAGATTTTTACATTTGCCTCCAGGTCACACAGACACAGGTGGCGTTTCATTAGATCACTTTTTGCTGTTTATATCTCTTCTTCAGAAGTATGCTCGAAATCCCTTTAATAGCTTTCTTTGTCCTCTGGAGTTGGGCAGGTGTGTGGTCCATTTGCCATCTGGGCACACTGCATCCTTGCTCACGTTCCTGACTGTCCCCTCCAATGTGCCCATGTCACTTAGATGCCACTCTCTCCCACCCACCTGCTCACACATACACACTTCTCTCTACCGTCATTTCAGCGGCTTTAGGATTTTAACAGAGTGTGGGTCTTTAAGGATTTCTGCCAAGCCCTGCTCTCCTACCATTTGGTGACAGTGTTTATTGTGGTCAGCACTTGCAGAGGCAAACCTTCTCTACAGGCAGGCTGTGCACCACAACCAGAATGTTATCCTTCTAATGGCATTCTGTATTGCCTGGTGGTTAAACCGAGGCCTCTTCCTCTCTCAAAATAAAAAAAAAAAATCACATAGAGACGTTCACTAATGATATCAATCACAGAAACACACACATAAAGGATTGCCCAGAGAGAGGAAAAAGTAACCCAGGTTTTCCCCCATTGTAACCATTCAGGTTTTGGCCCCTTAGGTAGAAGTAGTATTATGCTGTCTGGCAGCTTAGTGTGCTGGTCCCTGTTGCTGTCATTACCAAAGCTGACAGTTTAGCACACTCAGTGAAGGAATTATTTCAACAGGGAAAGAAGAAAATAAACTGTAGCTAGCTGTCTTCTTTCAGTGGATGGCATGCGGTAAGTCCTTCCAAGTTGTTGGTGCACAGATTCTTATTTGGGGGTGCAATCAGACCCATAGACCCTCTTTCCTCATTCCCTACCATGTTACAGCTCTAGCAAATGATAAAATCAAAACTGTTCATTTAAGTAAAAAAAATACTGTAAAAGGTAAAAAACATATTTAACCAATCACTTTTATTAATACTCTTGAATCAATCACTCGGTCACAGACAGTAAGATTATATTTTGAATGTAAATAGAAATGTTTTGAGTAAATCCAAATACTAATAAAGACCTCCACCCATGAGCTTCTTCCTGACGAGCAATCTCATTGACATAGTTGGATTAAGGAAAAGTTAAGAAAAACTTAACAACAGTGTTCAAAAACTGTGAATCTGCCGTCTCTTGCTACTGCATTTCCTGCTACAGAAAGCAGTTGGAGCTTCAGTAATGGAGACGTGGGGAAAAGCAGATGAACCTTCAGCGTGCAGGCTGTTGCCCTCGGGGAGAGGCTTGATGACAAAGGACGGACCACTGTAGCAGTGGAATTGCCGAAGCTGAACGTTTGAACGAATCCCAGAGTGTTTCTGTCCTTTTTTTCTGTGAGATGTAGGGGACAGGGCACCACTCACCTTCTGACCCTGAGCACACACGTGTTTGGAGACAGGGTTGAACCACTTGAGTGGTTAAAGTCTACCCAGGGGGAAGCCTCTTCATCATTAAACCTCCGAACTGTTAGTGACCACTATGTTTTGCTCCTGAAATATCCCTCACGTGTTGAAGGTGCCAGGCCTGACAGGGTGACCATCAGCGGTATGGCCTTGGGATGGAACTGGATCATGGGGGCTCCGAACTCATCCATGGATTAACCCGTTGGTGAGTTCAAATGGGTTATTGGAGGAAGTAAAGACTTCAGGAAGTGAAACCCGTTTGGGAAAAGTCATTTAGTCATTGAGAGTGTGCCCTGGAAGGGTGAGCTCACTCTCTTCACCTCTGTCTCTCTCTCCTCTCTGCCTCTGTCTATCTCTCTGATAAACAAGTTTGTTCTATAGCATGCTTCTTGGCATGATAACTCGTCTCATCACAGCACCAAAAACAATGGATGCTGTGAGCATGGATGGAAACCCCTAACCTAGGAGTCCAAATCATCCTTTTCTTTTTGAAGCTTATTAATCTCAGGTGTTTGGTCGCAGTTAGAGAAGTCGAATGAAACATTACCTGTTCTTCAGAGACCCAGTGGCTTCCGTGAAAACTTCTGCTTCCCGGGGGACGGACTTCCAGTTCTCGTGACTGTTTGTGTGACACCCCGTGGAGCCCCCCCCCCCCAATCTCATGGCTGGGAAGTGGCATATGCGCCCAGCCTTCAGCAGCTCTGGAGAGTTTTAGGGTGTGTGTGTCTTCAATACTGTGGGAGCTGACGTTTCCGTTGCTGCTTCCTCGGAGGAAACAGCAGCTTCTGCGTGCCGTATGTTCACTTAACACTGCATGCCAACTCGCATGCCATATCATGCCAGCCTGAAGCAAGTGTGTTCACCCATCCTATATTAGCATCATTCCACTTGCAATCGAATTAATAATTGGCCATTTTCCTGCATGCTTTAAAGACGAATGCGAGAGCACGTTTGTCATGTTTATTAAGAATACGCTTATTTTCTGATATTTCAACAAGGACAGCAGCAATGAGAAATTCGAAAACCCAGGATCACTAGTAAATCTGGGTAAAAGATCTGAAGGACTTGTAAAGTTTTTAAAAGTTCTTTGAATTAAGAATCATTTCCAAATGAAAAGTAAGAAGAAAAATCTTCATATAAATGATAGGCTAGTTTCATCTATCGTGCAGAAGAAATAACTTGCCATTATAGCAAGTTCAGAAATTTACAGTGTCTAACATAATAAGGCATCAAATGACCTTACACTTCTTTAGATTGTTTTCATATGAATGAGGAACAGAGGAAAACTTACTAGAAGATGAATGACAAGCTTCAAGGAAGCGGATGGCCAGAGTTTTCCCTGCTTTTTGACCCTGTCTGAGTTTCCCTGGGGAAAGTTCTTCTCTCCACTAAGGTCAGGCAGCAGTGAGCACAGACTCTGTGTGCTGTTATTGCTGTACATGTAATTAGGGCCACTCTTCCCTTCCAAATGAGAAAGTACAAAAGGAGTAACAAACCATCTCAAACATTTTGACACACAAGACTTCCCAGTGTAGCTCAAATTGCCAGGGATCTTCTCCCATCCCAAATGGAATTGTGTGGAGGGACAAAAACAAAGACACTGTATTTTTATTGAAAAAATACATTAAATATATTTGCTTCTGTAAAATAAGTGACATGTTTTCGTGATCGAGTTGGACACCTGTGTTGCTGCCTAATGGTGGAATTAGGAAGAAGCGATGAGCCAGCAGCACACTGCAGCATCCTTACTCTGCTTTCCTGTGGACCCAGATTGAACGAAGTTAACATTTTCCCAAAGTAATGCTAAAATGTTGAATTTCATATTAAAATGGTATAGAATAGGAATTAGGGTTTTGAGTGTGTGTGCGCGCGCACGCACACACACACACAGGGAGAGAGAATATAAATAAAATGTAGGAATTCTAAGAGAACAGTGTAAGAATATATTAGAACTGAGTTTTAAAAGTAAAGATGAGCTTACAGGGATGTGCCAATATTGGAAAAATAGATGGAGGATGTGGTAGAGAGGCTGGAATGATCAGTTAGAAGATTCTGAAGTCCTGTGTTCTAATGCAAGAACTCTTTTTACAAGCAATGCACAGATGCCTGAAGATGGAAAGAATAGCCTATATTTATTAACATATAATTTTGTTCTAAAACTGTCTGTGGATACACATGCACACAAAACACACAATACTTGATTCTGTGAGGAGAATTTGTATGCTTTTCCAAACTTGCTAGAGGCCTATTTTCCCAGAAATGGAGAATTTATCCAGGTTCGAACCAGACTGAGAGCTATATATTTAGATCCCAAAACCCATGTACAGAAATCTGAACTGATACCTTGTGGAACAAGGGCAACCTAAAACACTTACAATATCCTATGGGAAAAGCTGTGTCGGGAAACTCCTCATCGAACATGGGATGAGTCAGGGCCATAGAAAAGGGAAGGAATAATGCACATTATGAATACTTTAAAATAAAGATATTTATTATGAATTAGGGCTAGAAAGTGACTTTCCCCCTGGAGTTCCGTCATAGTCTTGGGAGTAGGCTGAGGAAGTGTGAAGGGGTCACAGGGTGCGGCCATGTCCCAGTTGCCGTACAATTTTAAAATTTTAATTCTGCTCACAATACTGTGGGTGTTTGGAGTATGCCTCTTTCCTCTAGGATATCCAAAGCTTCTGATAGCATGGGTTGAGCTGCTAATGTCAGCATGGTGGCTGGACTAGGGAACACTTGCAACAGACGAAGGCGGTCATCACCACACATTCCGATGGTCTCATCACGTTTCCTCAGCTTCTTTACAGAAGGGCTGGAGGGCTTCAGGAGGTAAATAAAAGGTCTTACACAGCATTGCACATTCCTTAAAACAAGAGTTCTAGGTAAAGGGGAACAGAAACTGATCACCCACTTAAGAATTAAGCCCAGATCTGATTGACTAAGTTTCACTTCAAGGATGGTCTATTGGTCAAATCAATCAAAGGCCAACCTTTACATCATTGCACTCTTGGATGGGGGTGGTATACAGTTTCCTATAGGGAAGAGAACCTGAGAGACAAGCGGGCACAGAGTTTGAAAACCTTTCATGAATATGCCATTCTAAATTCTTGCGTAGTATTTTAAAAAGAAGCAATGCACAATGAAGAGGAGAAGAGATAAAGGAAGAGACCCGATTAATAAATGTGATAACTAAATGAGCAGTTCTCAAAAGATGAAATACAAATGTCCAGTAAAAATATGCAAAGATTCTCAGCCTCACTAGACATCAGTGCAATGCAAATTAAAATTAAGTTGGGATTGTCTCCCCCTAGGCAGAATGGCAGTCATTAAGGAAACATTTCACAATAAAATAAACAGGAAGCCTTACACACTCTAGGTGAACATATAAGCTGGTCCAGTCACTATGGAAATCACTGTGAAGGTTTCTCAAAAACATATAAACATCTACTGTACGACCTAGCTCTATCATTCCTGGGCATTTATTCAAAAACTACAAGTCAATGTGCTACAGAGATCCTCGCATATCAGTGTTTATTGTAGTACAATTTGTAACAGTTAAGTTATAGGATGAAAGGGAAAAGTAAGTGCATGATGGAATTTTCTAGTCATAAAGAATTTATGCCATTTTCAGGAAAATAGATGCAACTGGATATACATATATGATGAAGTCATACGCGAAGCACTTCTCAGAAGGACAAATATCACATGCTCTCTCTGACTCACAGAAAATCACATGTGTATATATTATATGAATGCAAGTGGAAAGCCCTTAGAGACACAAAGGGAGCTTCTAAGAGTGGTGAGGAAGGGGATGGAGGAGTACGCGGGAAGACGCTCAACATACAATAGACATCTGTATAAAAATATTACTTTGTAACATTGTACATATGCAATGAATATACACAATAACAATTTAAAAACACAAAAAATGTGCTTAAACGTGCTGCCATACGTCAACCTAAAATTTAGGAGGTGCTAGGACATATGAAATTATACTAGTCTCTGGAATCGTCTTCATGGGAAAAAAGTGGAAGAGATTAATTGCGTGAGTCACTTTAAATGAGGCTGGAACAAACACGCTACAGGGATTAGTGTTACATTGGCAACGAGAGGCTGCTGCTTTTTAACTCTGATATCTATGATGTGTTGGAATATCTGCATTCTTTTGTGGCCAATAAACGTATGTGATAAAGTTCGCTGAACTGTCAACATTGTGTGTCCATTTGGGGGATTGTATCCAAGCATGTGACCCGCTCCCCGGGATACTATAGAGCTCTGTAATCCATCACCTAATGCAATTTGTTGCCATGTTAAAGGAAGTCAAGCACATCGCAGCTGTGAATCTAAGCACAACGCTTCTTCCTCCTCCCCTGGAAAAAAAAAAGGGTAGAAATTCTTCCATCACACTATTTGCAAGCCCCTAGCTTCTCCATGTCAGCTGCCCTTGGCTGCAAGATAACCATAAAACATTTACTGCAAAGCCATGAAGAATCCATATGTCCGTTTGATGTGTCAGGCCACCAAGAAGCCAGAGCTTGTGGGGTAGCATAAGGATAGCTGAAGGTGACACGTACTGTCGGTTGATGAACAGAGATGCAGAAGGGGATCCTGGCAGCCTCTGTCTTGGCCTTGACAACTTGTGATGGTGACCAGGTGGGGTGTGTTATCTTAATAGTCTGGAGCTCTTGTGAATTATTTGCTGATAGATGTAAACAGCTGTTATTCTTGGTAATGGAAAGCAATTAGAAACATCTGTACTCTTGGCTATGAGTAATGCCTCCTATCCTCACTGCTCCCAAGTGCCAATTGGAAATAACTACATCATCGGAATGGTGCTGGCAATTCTACACTGCATTATGGGCTGATGATTAGTACTGAGCTGTGAAGAACAAGAGGTGAAGTGTGGGAGAAGGAAGCTTTACCTGGGAGTTACAAAGCAAGAGGGGAAACTTAACGCTTTAACTGTGCAACAGAAAGCAAGCTCTGCTGCTCTGGAAGGGGTTCATTCGCATCAATCTCAGAGCCATCCCAGGGCAAGAAGCTGTGTGTCCTAATGGAAACAATGCTGATTTTTTTCATTCAACAAGTTGAACACAGGAATTGTGCACAGGCTATACAGTGACAGGGCACAGGTTGGCCTGGTAGCCGTTCAGTCTGATGGACCTTGGGCATGTTGCTTAATCTCTTTGGTCTTTTCTTCTCATCTGCAAAGTGGAGATAAGCCCTACTTTACAAAACTGGCTTGAGAAGCAAATGAATCTCTGTAGACAGAGACTGCTTGTTTGCGTCCTGGTCGCTCTGATCCTAAATAATCACACAGAAACTATATTAATTAAAACACTGCTTGGCCTATTAGCTCAGGCTTCTTATGAACTAACTTTTACATTTTAAATTAATCCATTTCTTTTATTTTATATTTTACCCCGAGGATCGTGGCTTACTGGAAAGGTTCCAAGAGGTCTTTCTCCTCCGGCAGCTACATGGCATCTCTCTAATTCTGCCTTCATTTCTCCTTTATCTCTGTTTGGAATTCCTACCTTGCTCTATTCTGCCCTGCCATAGGCCCAAAACAGATTCTTTATTAACCAACGATAATAAATCATATTCACAGCATACAGAGGGGAATCCCACATTAAATCACTATATGAAAAGTACTCTTAACTGATTTTGTGTACTGGTGTGCTTTTGAATATCAATTTTGTGATTCATGCTAAAGAACTCTGAGTTCGGCCTTGAACAGGACATTAAAGACAGTTTCTCCAGCAGGGGCCAGGATATAGAACACTGTTCAGACAAGTGTCAACTTAACAAGCAGCTGAGTTGTTTAGTGTATTAAGTTTATCTCTCTTTTCTTTTGCTTCCCAGAACAGGGTCTATATGTCAATTTCCTACAGACCAAGGCCTGTGGTGATCTGAATACATCCTTCTTGTCCCTAGCTGATGGCTTGAAGGAAATACTAACCAAAAATATCCTGTTACTTTCTTCTTTCTGATGCTGATGAGGTTATGCAGCACACACCCATAAAGTAAGTCACACACAGACACACACATATGCAAATACATAGGCATACACAGGCAAATATGTGCACACACCCATGCAAACACATAAGCACACACAGACATATATGTGCAAATACATCTGCACCCATAGGCACATGCACAGACACATGCAAACAAACACACACACACACACACACACACACACACACACACAGAGGCAATCTCAAAATCAGTGTTGTCTTTTCTTTCAAATTTGACCAAAAATGTTCAGTCCCTGAATACATTTGGTGGAGATTTTCAAGGAAGACACATGCTTGACCCTGGGCACAGACTTTGAAGAAATTCTGTGATAGAAAGGAAATTTGAGATGTTTCTTTCTATTAACTAAACATAATTTTAGGCATCATAGTCAAAGGGGGAAAAGCCCCTGACCTGGATAATTGGGTAGAGCTCATGCTGCAATTGACAAGGGAGGTCTGTCCAGGCAAACACATATGCACATTTTCTACCTAAGGAAACCACGAGTTCCTCTACAGGTAGCTGCTACTACTGCAGCTTCATGAAGAGGCTCCGCTGAGTTGAGTTTACTAAGGACTTATAATACTTACAATATTTACATTCAAGGATTCTGTGGGGGTTGCCATGAAAAATAACTCACACGGGCTCTTTTATTTGACTCCTTGGTCTGCAGCTGGTGGAGCAGTTTGGGGAGGTTTAGGAGGTGTGGCCTTGCTGGAGGAAGTGTGTCACTGGGGGTGGGCTTTGAGAGCTATTGCCTTACAGTTTACAGTTTGCTCTCTATGCTTCATGCTCACAGTTGAGACGGAGAGCACTCAGTATCCTGCTAGGGCAGCCATGCCCGTTGCTAGCTGCCATGTCTTCCTGCTATGATGGATTCTTATCTCTATGGAACAGTAAAATCAAATAATCCCTTCCTTCTCTAAGTTGCCTTGCTCTGGTGTTTTGTCATAGCGATAGAAAAATAACGTACAAAAGAAAGTTACACTATAATGAGGCAAATGATAAGTGTTGAATGTGAGGCTTCGGTTAATAATGTCCACAGATGTTTCCAGGGGGAAAAGTGATGGTTAAACTCTAAGGAAGCCTTCAGAGGCTCCAGGGTGGCTGGACCGTACCATGAGGAGCAGTTGGAAGTTCTGTGAGCCATCTCTGTTCATCTTCACACAGTGTCACCAAGGCAGCTATTCCATTACCTGCTCCTAGCTGAGGAGTGGACATGTGGTCTGAGCCAGATTTGCTAAAAAGTATTTCTCTGCAGTTTTTTCTTGAGGAGAACAAAGACACAAGACAGAACGTTGTCAGCACTCAGGCTTCCTGGCATTAGGACCCCACTGAAACCACTTTTTAGTTCTGATAACTTACATCTACCTTGGCTCTTGTCATCTCTGGGTCCATTTTGATTTTCCTTGAGATTTCCTTGGATCCTATAAGATGTCCCATAGTGTGTGTGTGTGTGTGTGTGTGTGTGTGTGTGTGAGAGAGAGAGAGAGAGAGAGAGAGAGAGAGAGAGAGAGAAAGAGAGAGAAAAAGAGACAGAGAGAGAGACAGGGAGAGACAGAGAGAGACAGAGAGAGACCCCCCCCCACCTATGACCTTTTCTTGTAACAGGAGAGCCTGGCTTCTAATACAGAGGCCGAGATTGCAGAGCTGAGGACATGGTGGCACCTATGCAGCAGTGCTACCTTTATTTAACACAGAGTTGGTGCTGAATAAACTTGGCTGCAACACCCTCCTGGGGTAACTGGGAGTGTTCATGTCAGGCAAAGAAGGAAAGTAGTGCCAAAGAGTTACAGAACTACACCGAGGACAGAGTTGGAGGAGAATCAAAGTATAAATCTCCGGGTATTCTGGGAACCTGAAGACCTTTCATGCAAACTTTATGGATGAGCTGTGTGGGGGGAGAAATAAAGGAAGAAGTGGCTCCAAAGGTTAGCTGAGTAATCAGGGCAGTAATTAACCTTATCTTGCCTCTCTTGCCCTAGTCCAAATATTTGCCTTGGATGAATTTAGCAGTTCTTCATAAATACCTGAGATGGTCATCATCCTCTCTCCTTTTTTTTTTTTTAATAGAGGAAGAAGCAGAAAGACAGATCAGTCAATTTACCTAAGGTCAAAGAGCAAGCAAATGCTCACAAATGAATTGAAACCCAGGAAATCTTTCTGAGGGGCTTATGCTTGAACCACTGCTCTGCATTTCTCTTTAGGAAGTGTGCACAGATGTGGAGAGAAAGTATTCCTAAGGACGCCAAATGGAATCCAAGTCGTAATGACTGGGTTAGAGCAGCCATTGAAGGAATGCAGAGGAATAGATGAACACACAGATACCATACAGAAAGAGCTCTCAGACCTTGCCTTTTCCAATGGTAGTTCACAAATAAGAAAAACCAATTGCCTAATTAATTATTTGATAACTTGTCATTAGATCCACAAACATCTACTGAGTGGAATGGACTTCTGTGTCTCTGGGAATCACATGACAAACAAAGCCAGCAAGTTTGTGGTCATGGAGGATATATTCTACCAGGAATAACTTGACAATAAGCAAATAACATTTTCAAATGCCAAGTATCAGTTATTTATGTGATGAAAATAAAGATAAAAGTGATAGAGAATGAGGCCTGGTTACACAGACTAATATTCAAGAAAACCCTCTCTAACCCTCTCTATGGAACAGCTTTATGTATGGTGGAGAACTCTATTCTGTCACCTATTGCAGAGCCTGAGGCCTTTAATATGTTTTGGTTAGATTATTTAATAATATAATTGAAAGGAAGGAGTTAAATATTTACAAAACAAGTAGATTAGTACATGTAATAAGCAAAGTTTTAGAATCCAGACTAATGAGAAGTAATCTATCCTCAGAAGACCCATGGAAATACCCCTGGGGACTATTACATAGAAATACCTTGAGAAGAGAATGAGTTTGCCATACTTGAAGAATGCATTGCCCAAAGAGTGTAAGAAAATGAAGACAGGTAGGTAAACAGAGCCCATGCTTGAGTAAATAAAATCAGAGCTATAAACTGAGCCCGTGTCCAAGGCTTTGGACACTAGCAGAGTTTAACTGGAAAGTTTTAAGTCAAACAGTTATATGGCAAACATTATATTTTAAAGATGGTCACTATGACTGATGGGTGAAAGAAAACTGCAGCATTGTGAGCACAAAAATGAAGTACTAAGTAAAGGAACAGTGGTCCTGTTCTCATCTATCAATGCAGAGATAGAGTTCACAACAATAGGTTTGCTGAAGGGCAAGAATACTGTGGAAAGGAAATACATATCCAATTATCTCTAGAACAATGAGGATCACTATAAGAGTGTACATTGATGAATTAAAAATAAAAACAAGTGGAAAACAAGCTTTACAGATCTTAGAAGTTTTGTTTGAGATGTAGTGCTGAAATGCATGTTAGAAATCCAGGAGAAGAGCTGGAGATCTGGATCCTGGTTGAGCAGCATGCACTGCTCTTGTGGCGGACACAGCACTGCCTGTAAACTCTGTAAGCTCTAGCTCTTAGGAGTCTTCTGCCCTCTTCTGGATGCCACTGGCACCTGCACTCACATACACACACACCCACACACAGACAAATGCATGTACAAATATTTAAAAATAAAATGAATATTTTGAGAAAACTGTTTATAAAGAAAATGTTAAAGCAAGATTTCAGTCTATGTATGAGGGAAAATGATGGAACTGATAACACATATGCACACACACAAAGAGTGTGTGTGAGAGAGAGAGAGAGAGAGAGAGAAAGAGAGAGAGAGAGAGAGAGAGAGAGTATGCGCTTAATAGTGATACTTCAAAGGCTTCCTGAAGAAAAGCAGAAAGCTGAGAGCAGCCATAGAATCACTTTGTTTTCATTTTATGTGATAAAATGACTTCATTGCCTGAGCATATCTTTCAAATATGAAATATGGTAGGCATTGGGCTAGATATATACAGTTGCAAAATCTAATAAAACAGTTTTGAAAGTTGTACAGAAAAATGGGCTGTAGTAACATTTTTTTTCAATCTGTTGTGAGGGCGGGGAACAAATAAAGAATTAAATGTTAGCCGAAATGCATGTTAGTTGCAATTGTTCTTTCTACTTGTCTATCCATCCCATTTTCTTCACCCCAGCTGAGTTTTTATGCATTTCTTGAAGAAATGGTTAGTGTGTGTCTTGCTCAGGGTTTCTATTGCTGTGAAGAGACATCAAGACCATAGCAACTCTTGTGATGAAAATAGTTAAGGGGCCGGCTCACTGTTTCAGAAGTTTAGTTCAGTATCATCATGACAAGGAGCATGGTGGCATGCAGGCAGTTGTGGTGGAGGAGGAGCAGCTGAGAGCCCTACATCTTGCAGGTAACAGGAAGTTGACTGAGACAATGGGCGATATCTTGAGCATAGGAACCCTCAAAGGCCACCCCCACAGTGACATCCTTTCTCCAAGGCCATACCCTCCCCAACAAAACCACATCTCCTAATAGTGCCACTCCCTATGAAATCATGGGGACCAATTACATTTCAACTACCACAATGTGACTTGAGAAACCTGGCAAATAAGTAATTATATTTTCTAGGGTGAGTAGCACAGGTCATGAAGTCAATGTCCCATAATCATAATTCTTTGTCTCTACACATACAAACAAGACTTCAGTTGGCAGGGATCTACTCATCAAACTTAGAAAATACAATTCGACTTTTAGATTATTTTTTTTTTTTTGAGAGGGTTTCTCTATGTAGTCCAAACTCCCCTTGAACTCAAGACCTCCTTCCCTGACCTTCTGAATAATGGACTACAAATGTGTATCACAGCTGTGCTGGATTTAAGTTCTCCTTTGAATATTGCTAAACATTGTGACTTGAAGGCCCTAGAGAAGGCTGTGGAAGTTCCATGGTCCTTTCTAGATAGCAATATCCAACCAAAATCAATGCTAACCCATAGCTCTTGAGTAATAGATAAGGCAATTGGTCCAGAGGGGTTTCGTCAGCAAAATGACTTTCTTTTGGGGTCTTAAAGGCTTTCTTGGAGCATGATTTTCTGGCAGGACATATTTTTGACATTCCTGACTATCAATCAAGTCTGACTCAAGAGTACCAGGCCTATTTTGAAAAACTATCTGATGTTAATCACCGTAGGTAATACCTGACACAACAGAGTCTGGTTATGGATGCCTCTTGAATAACGAGTAGTGCCCCTACGGATGTGCAAACTAAATGTTAAGTATTGCTTAAGAGGTAGGCAGCCAGCTCAGCAAATTCTCTCTGACAGTCTGTTTACAGTTCTCAGCACAGTGAGTTTAGAGTCAGCTGGCTATTACGCCCTTAGCTTCTGCAGCATTGGGCAGAGCCAGTAGATGGTGGTCTTAAGTCGCAAGTTGCTCATCGTCTAACCCTGTGAGCACGGGAAATGACTGTAGCACTTCACATGTCCAAATCCTCTTTTCTATTTATCAGTGCTGTAAACTGGAAGGAGGTAGCATAGGAGTCCTTTCTAAACCGGCCTGTTAATTGCTTTCTAGAATCACATGTTGCTTTTGAAAACATAAAATTCAGCACGGTACTTCAAAATCATGTAGTGATTTACCAGACCCAATACAAATGCTTTTATTGCTTGTGTTTTCTCTAAAGATGAAATAGGTTTTCAATTTCTGAGATAGGAGCTTGCTTATTGGGATTCTGAAAAACCAACTTGATACTGCAAGGCCTAACTATGACGTCTACTTAACTTCCCCTATTGTTAAATGTACTTTAGAGATTCAGTGGCAGTTGTATTACAATGCCTTGTAATTATGCATACTGGCTAGAATTAAAGCCTTTGGAAATTAATTTTGAGTTGAAATATTAAATGAAGTAGAATGTTTTACATAATGGCATAATTTAAAACTAACTAAAAATAGCATTAATAATAATCATGATCACTCTCATTTCATTAAAAGAAGAGATTTAGCACTAAATTATTAAATGATCAAATTTACGGTACCCAAGTTAGTAAAGATTTTGTAGGAGTGTAAATCATGTGACATGATTTCTGTACAGTGACTATAGCAAATTAGTCACTAGAGTAAATTCTCAAAGGCGTTAATAATATAAACAGTTCAGTGTAGGAAGCATTGGTAAAGTGATACATCCTTGGACCTTCAACTATTACATTACTTTTTATTCCAGCAGTGTCTTCTGTAAGTGCAACAAATGAAAGTCGGGATGGACAATTACACT
Source organism: Microtus oregoni (assembly GCF_018167655.1). Lineage (NCBI taxonomy): Eukaryota > Metazoa > Chordata > Mammalia > Rodentia > Cricetidae > Microtus > Microtus oregoni. The sequence goes on along the minus strand of NW_024543080.1, from coordinate 3,320,296 downwards.
TGAACAACAGAAAATGTTACATTTTTCTCTTCTCTAAGCCCACGGTCTATGAGCCATGCTCCCTGCTTCTGCACATTAGCCTTCCTGCACTGTTAATGGAACAACCTTCGGTTTTACTCTGAAGTCATTCTGTGTCCTAAGCAGCATGCATTTTTTTGAGGTTTATTTATTTTTATCTTGTGTATAAGTGTTTTGCCTGCATGTGCATGATATGTATGCACAGTGGTCAGAGGGGATGTTGGACCCTTGGAACTGGAGTTTTGGACATTGTGAACCCCCAGGTTAGTGCTGGGAATCAAACCTGGGTCCTCTAGAAGAGTAACCAGTTCTCTTAACCACTGGGCCATCTCTCCAGCCCCTGTTTCTCATTTCTTTATTAAATCTCAGATCAGTTCAGCTGGAGAAAATTCTACAAACCAAAAGACTAAGGAACAAGAAATAACACCTTGAAACTTAATTGAAATCATCTTTATATCGATATAATATGTTATGTTTAATATTTTATATATATCTATATATATACTATTTTCATAATTGAATTATCTATAATTCACCTGATCTCAAAAGCAAAAAATACCAATCTCTTGAGCCTCGAAGGTAGTACTGGTAATCATGGGCAGGGGATTGGTTTTGTTTGTTCTATGCTTGTTAAGGAAAGTTTTAAGCAATAGACATTTTGATGTCTGGTTGTACTATAGACTTCTACTTAGTGTTGTTGAATGTCTCCTTCAAGAGACATGATTTTTAGTATCTGATACATATTTTGAAAAGTTATCAGAGCCGAGAATTTGCAAAATCCCATAAGGTTACAACTGATTGGTACAGGATTAAAAGTGGTGTGACTTGGGCCAGGCATGGTTGAGCACGCCTTTAATCTCAGGACTCTGGAGGCAGGGCTGGCAGATCTCTGTGAGGTCAAGGCCAGCCTGGCCTACAAAGCAAGTTCTAGGATAACCAGAGCCACATAGTGAAACCTTGTATTGAACACACACACACACACACACACACACACACACACACACGGTGAAAAACCCAGGCAGTCTGTTCTTCTCAGAGCTGTGGGGTATCAGTAACAAAGTGTCATTTATATATCATGTTTATGAAAATGTGTTCCATGCTGTCTGATTGAAATAATACAATCAGCTTATCTATAGTCTCATTATACCAATGGATAGTTTTGTATATTTGAGGAAGCTATGAATTTAAGAGCTGACCTATCCCTTAGAGAGCCATGTGCCATTCTGAAATATTTAACTAGACTCCAGAGTTACAGACATCTAAAAACAGCTATAGACTCATTAGTATTGTTTGAGTAACTCCTTTGGCTTTTATGTTACTCGGGAAATAGGAAATCATAACATCGTAAATAGTATTAATCTGAATACATCGATGTAGCCAGGGCAATTTTAAGCCAATCATTTCTCATTAGGTTGATGTTAGTAAAACTTCTTATTCAGATAAGGCTTTTTTCTTTTCATTTTTCTTCTTTTGAGTAGTCAGTAGTCAATGAAGTGTAGTAAGTTGAGCAAATTGGGGCTGAGGTGTCTCAGGCTGGCTTTATTCTCAGCTATAAATTACAGAGGCTTTGTAACTGCTTAACACAGCTCTTGAATCAAAAATATCACCTCAGATTTTTATTTTTCTGTTCAGGTTGAATGACTGGCATTAAGGGTTGGTGGGGCTGCAGAGAGGGGGAACCAGATCAAGTGAAGACCCAACCTCCTGTAACTCAAGATTAGAACCACTCTCTCAGATTTCAAACTGATTTATAATTTAAGTGTTGATTATCTGAAGTGGAAACTAATAGAATCTTAATCAGCTAGCATCTTCTTTCATCATTTTTTTCATTCCAAATTATAATTTAGCAATTTAATTTCTTTTGTTTTTTTGTTTATTTATTTATTTATTTATTTATTTATTATATATACAATATTCTGTCTGTGTGTATGCCTGCAGTCCAGAAGAGGGCACCAGACCCCATTACAGATGGTTGTGAGCCACCATGTGGTTGCTGGGAATTGAACTCAGGACCTTTGGAAGAGCAGGCAATACTCTTATCCTCTGAGCCATCTCTCCAGCTCCCGCAATTTAAAAATTTTAAATTCTCTTCTATGTGTCCTCTATTGACAATGAGTTGCACTCTGGATTTTATTTTGTTTTTCATCTTCAAGACAATGAGGTGTGACTGAAATTGCCGGCTTTTGAAACTTCAAATCTCTGCCTTTGCTCCCCAGGAGAGCCAGTGTCTGCTGTGAGAAGGTACCTCAGTGTTCTGAGCACTAGCCTTTTGTGAGCAGACATGAGAGTTACCAATGGGCGATGGTAAGGAAAGAGCACAGCCCTGGGCAGCTCTGAATAGGTCGACAAATGACAGTCCTGCAGCATGATTAATAAAAACCCAAAGACAGAAATCGGGGCTCAACTTGAAGGTCAGAAAAGCAAAACAGCCAGGCACTGACTCTCACCTCTTTCTACCTCAGTCTGAAATGGCGATCCTTCCTCCAGGAATCTCAGAATGAGACTGTGTAAGAGCTGTCTCCTCCCATCTTACATTCCTCTCTAGTGCTGGGATCAAAGGCGTGAACCACTACTGCCTGGTTCTATGGCAAGCCTGTGTGGCTGCTGGGATTAAAGGTGTGTGTCACCACTGCCTGGTCTGTAATCTAACCAGTGTGTCTGTTTTACTCTGAACTCTGAACTTTCAAGCTTTATTTCTTAAAATACAAATGAAATAACACTACAGGTCCTGTGCTATTATCCTGTAGTTTTGGTGACAGTTCATGACAGAATGAGGTGTACTCTGTTTCTTAGATGGGGTTAGCAGAAATCAGAAAAGTAATTAACACATGAAGCACCAAATAGGAAATACTACTATGCACAGCGGCGTTCCACGCTTGGTTGAGCTCACGTTTGGGCCGTTGGTGCCAGAACAATAATTGCCGTGTCGTACGGGAAGACAGCAGTATTTGGGGACTTGACAAAGAAGCAATATTAAATGATATTAGGGAACTGTTTCTTAAAAGGGGGTTGATTTCAAATTTTAATAGGATATTTAAAGAAATATGCAGTCTTCCTATGACAATTCAGTAGCTGTTTTTTATTAGTGAAAGTCTGCCTGTGTGTGCAATCGTGATGTTGACAACCACACTGGCCTTCTATGGAAACTATGATCAAGCTATACTGCTGCCTGTGTTTCCATTCTCTTCTTGGGTATAAGACATGATGCCCAGTATTAAAACAGTATCCATAAAATGCTAATAGTGAAATTTGGAGCTCAAGATAATTCATTAGGTATTATTTCAAAACAACTAACCAATACATATATTTTTTTCAAACAGAATAATTTGCATTTTAAAAAGACACAAACAGAAAAACTAACATGAAAACATCCACAAGCCTAGTTTGCTGGTATAAAGATGTTAGTATTTTGTCAACAACTATACTGTCACCAACTTTTCTCTGTGAACTATTAAAATGTCCTACAGCTTTTACGGGGCTGTTTTGCTTTGACTTTTCTTATGTGCTTTTGTGCGTGTGGTGCACGGACTGAACACGAGGTGCTCAGTATCCTTTGGTGATATTTTTAATGCCTATGTAATGTTCCTCTGTATATTTCCCAAGGCGTCTAAGTAATCTCACATGGGGGACTGTCTCCTGTTATTATCGGACGGCAATCTGCATCACCAGAGTGGCTTCGGCCGTGCCCTTTGGACACTTCAGGAGAGATGGAATTCTGACAGCTCTGATGGCCGCTCCCACAGGCATCCCCAGAAAGGGCATCCGCCTGATCCCTAGCACACTGTCTGCTTTGCTTCCCTCCCAGCTGCAATTACGAAGCTCTCCTGTTGTCTGTTTATGCACTGTTTCAGCATTAACTGAAGACAATTGAGAGAAAAATCTCTCAAAAGGATTTCAAAGACACAATAATTCTAGTGGTCATTTTGAGACTAAAATAAGCAGGGTTGTTCAGTGTCATGCCTTATGCCAAGTCCAAAACTAATAGTTACAAAAATCACCAGCGTCGATCATGCGCTGGTGGCTAAGTTTGTTGGATGTCAGTTATTTCATTCCTTTACCCTTTACAGTTACCCAATGAAATACATTTAAATGTTCTTTATTTTTTTTTAAGATGAGAAATCTGTATTTCAGACAGCTTATTAAAATTGCTCAGAGCTGCACACTTAGCTGGTAGGGAGCTGAGATTAGACTCCTGTACAGTCTCATTCAGGCGATCACGCTCCAGGGACCTGAAGCTTGTGGTTCTGAAAACTCTGTCCGGTGGGAGGCAACCCGAGGCTCGAGTATGCTGGCGACAGCAGCCATTCATCCCACCGTGCAGTGACTGGGTATTGTGATTGACAGCATCTTCTTGGATAAGCTATAGGGTTTTGCCACCTGGTCCTGGGGTAGTAAACAGTTGGTGTCTCATCCCTCAAACGCTAGGCATCAGAAGTAGCTAAAGAGGAGGGCTGAGGAGGCAGCAACACCTTAGTGCTCAAGATTCTTTGGGGGTGGACAGACCACGTGTTCTGTTTTCTCCAAGAAACAGTTGCCTTTCTTGGTACCCATTTTGGGGTGGTGTTACGATATTAGAAGCAGAGGGAAGAGGCTTCTGTTCAGGCTCATTTCTCCTTAGACAGTTGTCAGGAGGGCTCGGCTCAGGACATGGAAATAAGATCTAAGGTAGATATTTTTCAGATCCATATGTACCGGGAGCATTAGACAAAGGGTGAGCATGCGCTGTATTGAGACACTGAGACAGGAGGCGCACACAATGGCCCAGTAAGGTCACAAAGGGTCCTGAGGTGGTGATCAAAGGCATGCTGAGCTTCTGCCCTGCTCATCTCAGTCTCCTTCCTTCCCTGTTCATCTCTTTCTGCCCCCTGCTCATCTGCAGGCTAAAGAGAGGACACATCTCGTACTTGAGCTTGGGGCTTTTTGGCACAAAGCTTGATTGTCTCGGTTTCCTCTTGGCAAATTGGAATTGTTAGAGAAATGAAACTCGTTTGAAAACAGTAGGCCCTGGCACGCTTTCTCCCCGGCGTTGCCCAGGACTCCGGGAACAGTTGTGGGTTGGCTGTGTGGCATTTGTCTAGGTTGGGTTTGATCTTAGTCTCAGATCCCATATGGCCTGAAATAATAAGCTTTAAAGTCCTATGCACTTGAGAATGTGAAGGCGGAGGTCAGAGGAGAAAGAGGCTGCTGCACATGGAGTCCGTGGATTTTTAGAGTGCAATTGAGATTTTAAAAAGATAGGCAATTGAGAATTCTTGCATTTGTGTGGCAACTGGATACAAATGAAAAGGACTACAAAACAATTTTATCATAAATGGAGGAGGAAATAAAATAATGCCATCTCTAGCAGAATTAGTGCCAGTATAACTGAGGTATCTGTATTTTAGGTTTGCTTTACCAGAGCCCACACAGCACCCTTGGAAGATCCTGCCAGATAAATAATATCGTACACTTGGTAGTTCTGGTGAGACAGGTTCTTATGAACATGATGTAATGATAACTAAAAAATATCTTTTATACATGTGTAAAGGGCTTAGTAGGAACCCCACTACACCCAAAGGCAGCACCCGAAAACTAGAACTCAGAGACATTGCTCACTCAAGATAACAAGACACGGACCTAGACCCCATGACACCAACTGAACCTTGTTTGATGACTCTTAGCATAATAAAAAGTAACCTTTGCTATATTCACTGTGTGTAATTACCTTCTTCCTCGCAACACATTTACAGTTATTTCCATTCAGTTTTATTTGGGGGCATTTAAATTTTTATTTTAGTTTTAATATAATTTAATTAAAATATAAATATATCATTTCCCTTCTTCCCTTTCCTCTTTCCTGCCTTCAGCCCCTCCCATGTCCCTGCTTCACTCCCTCTCTAATAACTTCTCTTTCTTTGACTATTTGATTACACACAGACACATACACACACATACTCATACACACACCCACACACAAAGCTACAACCCACTGAATCTGTTTTTGTGTGTATGATTTGGGGGCTGACCACTTTATATTGGTTAGCCTATGAAGGGCACATTCCTTGGAAAGAATAACTCTCCCCCTCAGCAGTCATTGCTTCCCTGTAGTTCTTTGTCTAGCAGTTGGATCCTGGGAGATTTTCCTCTTCCTGCATTAGCATGACTATTGATACCTTCAAGGTTCAGATTTTCTTTAGGCAGCCTTTCCTGGAAGACAGCTTCTCACCACACATTTCCTAGTTCTCTGGCTCTCAGAACCATTAGGCTCCTTCTTCGCCATGTGTCCTGAGTCTTAGGTGGGGGAATTGTGTATCCATTGGGGCTTTGCATGCTACCATCACCTTCTCTCTACGTTGTGTCAGCTGTGACCTCTGTAATGGTCTCCATTTGCTGACGAGATGAGGAGGCAGAGCTACACTTCATCCCTAGATATAAGCATTACACTGTAGTTAGGAGTTGTGCTGCCTTACAAAGTGGCAACGGCTGTCTTCTAAAGACCATGACCTCACTAGCTCTGGGTAGCCAGTTAGGTTTCTAGTACCAGGCATGATTTCCCTCCTATTGAGAGGGCCTCAAGTTCAATTATATTGCTGTTGCTTACTGCCAATGTGTGAGCACCACTATTGCCACCTTAGGGATATCTTAACATGTTGGTCGTTGTTGTGACTGACAGTTATCACAGCTGCAGGACTGTGGATCGTTTTCCTCCAGTGGAAGCTGGCAGAATACTTTCTAGTGCTATGGAGGCTAGCTCACAGGAAGAAGGCTTTCAGCTTAGATCCAGTTGGAATCATCCAAGTCCTGTGTCCCAAGTGTTCAATGTCTTCAACAATAGGAACCTACTTTCAGCCTCGCAGAGGAAACCAAGGGCAATCACAGAAGCCTATTTTGCTTTGGACTAAGTAAGTTGTTGTCACTTGGGTCACTCAAAGCAACAACTCTGATGAAAGTTTATCATGCTTGATACTGGGGTTTTTGTTAGTCTGTGTCTTTTGTGGGGACCATTATCAAATTGACCATTGTTTAAGAGCTCTGTAATGGTGTGGGAGAATTGTCTGTATTCTGTCAATCATGTTTTAAAGAAACGCTGATTGGCCAGGGAGGGAGTATAGGTGGGACAACCAGACAGGAAGTAAAGGTGGGGCAATGAGAACAGGAGAATGCTAGGAAGGAGGAAGCCTATTCCTCCCCAGTCCTGCCCAGACCATGAAAGAAGCAGGACGCGTGACCTATCTAGCTGAAAAAGGTACTGAGCCATGTGGCTAACATAGATAAGAATAATGAAGAATAATGGATTAATATAAGCTACAAGAGCTAATAAGAAGCCTGAGCTGATGGGCCAATCAGTTTATAACTTATGGAAACCTTTGTGTGATTTTCTTTGGGACTTGCCGGCTGTGGGAACTGGGCAGAAACCCCAACAAGCAGGCCTCTCAAGTTACACTGTAATTTTTAGGAAAATATCAAATTATATAATTTCTTTGAGGCTTTATCAAGCAACCTTAGTGTTATTTGTCTCTTCTACCTCCCTTTTTATTCTGTATTAACTGCCCTCTCCCTTTCCCTTGCTTCTGAGGTTTAAGCTAGGAAGTATGGGTGAGAGAGGACATATGACTTTCTGGTTCTAGGTTACTTCATTTTGTATGATCTCTGCATACTTCATCAAGTCACCTGCAAAGTTCATGATTTCATTTTTCTTTGCAGATGAATATTTCATTGTGTATATGAACCACATCTTTCATTATCCATTCATCAGCTATAGGGCATTTATGTTGTTTCTATTTCATAGTTATTGTAAACAGAACAATACCAAATACACTTAGGACTTATCCCACGCTTATAAATATTAATGCTAGCATCAGTTTCTAACTAAAGCCATACTGTTATTTGATCACATAATTAAAACCTTCCTCTTTCCTCCATTTTCATAGTGCCATGTGAGAAGAAAGGGGAATCAGCAGAAAGAACTTAGCACATAGAACAGATCTCAAAGTCACAAAAGGCACAGCTATTTCAGAAACAATCACTAAGTCTCATGTAATTGTCCTCTGTTTGCTTGACCTGCTTGCTTATTACTGTTTCTCTGACATCAACTCCTTCTCATTCAATCCCAGACATTTTCTGTTTATGGATTTAGTTTATTAAAGATGGTTCTACACAAAGATATGCTACTGAAAACATTTTGGTGGTTTATGAAGTTAAATCATCGCCTGTCACGTTGAACTTGACTTGTGACCTTACAGACAGGACCATCTACTTCAATTGCTCCAGGTCAAACAGAAACTAAAGCAGAACGGGAAAAATAGGGGTACAGCCAATTACATCTGACCATTTCCCATCCTGTAGGACTGCGTAAAGAACCCTGTTGAGTAAGGCTTAAACCCATTCCAATTATTGACACTTTTTAACTTTACAGATGTTGCAGGCATTCCTTCAAACCAGAGTACAGCCTTTCCAGATGGGAATTAAGAAAGGCTGCTTCTCAATTGTTACTCAATACAAAAGAATATTACAATAGCGCTCTCATTTCCGCTAATCCACTCATTTCAAGTTTGATTTACCTTCCTGGCTTGATCTAAAATAAAAAAAATCTCCGTGGCTTTATAGGATTATATGCTGCTGCATTCAGGTTTTGAGTGAATCACACTGTGTTCATTTTAATGTGATTTCTCCCATTCCAAAGCCAGGATTAACCTGTTGTTTTTGATTAAAAAGACTTATCTTTTAGATTTTAGAGGAGTCATTTTACATTTATCTAACTGATAATTATGTGTTAAGATGATGTATTAAGAGAGTAAAAGTAAGTAATGTTGTATGAAGATTTCTAGAATGTTAGTACCCTGTATGCACTGGTCTATAAGCTAGAATGGAGATTTCCCTAGCATTGACCTTATATTTCTTGTGCTGTGGTTGTATATTTAGTTCACTTAAATAAACCCTGGCAAGGAAAAGTTTGTTGGTTGTTTCAGTCATAGAAAATGAGGTAGAAAAGAAGCAGGTTTCATTATTGCTTATAAATCAAAGAGAGTGAGGACATAGCTCAGCCCGTAAGCTGCTTGCCTAACACACACAGCTCTGAGTTCAGCCCATAGCTCCAGACAGAAGTGTGTGATGGCACCTAAATCTAATCCCAGCACTCAGGAGGGGCAGGCGAGAGGATCAGAATTTCAGTCATCCTGTGCTATACAGTAAGTTTGATGTCTACCTGTCTCAAAAACAAACAAACAGAAGCAACAATAAAGTACCAAACACACAAACAATTCTGATGGAGGAAGGTCATTGGTTAAATAATAAAGAAACTGCTTGGCCCTGATAGGTTAAAACATAGGTGGGTGGAGTAAACAGAACAGAATGCTGGGAGGAAGAGGAAGTGAGCTCAGACTCGATAGCTCCTCTCTGGGGCAGACGCGATGAAGCTCTGACCCAGGATGGACGTAGGCTAGAATCTTCCCAGTAAGTGCACCTTGGGGTGCTACACACATTATTAGAAATGGGTTAGTCCAGGTGCGAGAGTTAGCCAAGAAAAGGCTAGATATAATGGGCCAAGCAGTGTTTAAAAGAATACAGTTTGTGTGTTGTTATTTCTGGTGTAAAGCTAGCTGTGCGGGAGCCGGGTGGGACGAAAAGCAGGCCGGCAGCTCCCACAACACAATTCAAATGGAGAGACTGTGTTCCTCCCTCTTATACTGCTGTTTTTTCTTAGCTTTGCACAGCTGGTAAGGAAGTAGAATGTCACAGGAAGGGATCCTGGCATTATGTAATGATAACAAAGACAACAGCAAAGTCTTTAGATGCTTGGAATGAGACAGACACTGTGCCAAATATATCAGTTTTTGTAATTAATTTAGCTGATTCTCACAACAGCCTCACAAAGTTGATACTGTTGTTTCTTTATGTAAATGAGGAAATAAAGCTGTAGCACATTGAAATAAACTGCTCAACCTTAGATACCACAATTGTGGCCCAAACTTGGGAAACAGGTTCCAGGGTGTGTTTAGGATTACTAGGACCATTATACACTTTACAGCCAGAGATCTGCTTGCCACTAACCCAAGAAATTATACAAATCAAATCAAAATCACTGTAATGTGCCAAAGCCTTTAATCCCAGCACTAGGGAGGCAGAGACCGACAGGTTCCTGAATTTCAGGCCAGTCTGGTCTACATTGTGAGTTTCAGAATTCCAGGCTAGCCAGGAATATTTGTAAGACATTGTCTCAAGGGCACAGAAAAAGAATATATAAAGACAAAAGGAGAAACTGAATAAGCTATTCGTCTTTTTTTGCTACAGTTTTCCTTTTTGTTTATTTATTTATTTATTCTCTCTCTGTATGTGTGTGCATGTGCATGTGCATGTGTGGTGTGTAGGTCAGAAGGCAATTTATGGGAGTCAGTTCTCTCCTTTTGACCATATGGGTTCCAGGGATCGAACTCAGGTAGTAGGGCTTGGCATCAAGTGCCCTCACCTGTCAGTCCATCTCAGTGGGCCAGCTTTTAAAAGGCAGAAATCCCAGCTATGGGTCTGTCGCTCTTTGTCCCATTGTACTTAAGCACAACTCTGCTTTGCTGCTAAAACATGAGCCTTAAACCTTTCAGAATTACTCTCCTTTGTCTTACCTGTAATTTCTTACAGGAGTGGCTTAAAAGTTCCAGAGTGAAAAGTCTAGCTCCAGAATTTGGGTGGAACTTTTTTCTTATCTTGCTGGGGCTTCCAAATCTTAATCCTGAGATGTGCAAGAGAAAAACCAGTTCCACAATTCTGAGCCACATTTGAAGTAAGCTTTATTGAATATTGACTAGGTTGATTGACTCTGGCCAAGTCCACCCATGTATTCCCAGGGAATGGCCATGAGTCACAATGCAAGGGCTTAAAAGGCAAAACCTACAATTCATAGCCTTTCCCAGCAGGCCCAAACTGGGGCAAGTAAACATCCTGATGTATTTTCTGCCCACGTACCCCCACCTATAACCAACCAAGCACATCTGGTACAAACAAACTTATTTAGGGAAGTAAAAACATGTGGTTTGTTATTTCTCAAAAACTACTGCTCCCAGAATTCCAGGAAGTTATCAAGTTATCTTGTCCTTGAGCTAGTGGGGCTTATAAATTAACTTTGACTCTTGTACCACGAGAGGAGGGGACAGGAAAATGAGACAGGAGAGAAGGAGGTAAGCAGACCAAGAGAGATCCAGGAGCAGAGCCAACCAGGAGCCAAGAGACCACATAACTAACATGGCTGAGGTTATATAATAATATAATATAAATTTATATATATATTATACACATACATAAATATAATATTATATTGTGATCAGTGGCTCGGGGAAGGGAAACAGAAGCCAGGCTCTGGGCTGGAGAGGTTTAGGGTACACTTGGGGGAGGGTGAGAAGTGCTGGCAGGAGCAACAGGTACTGAGAGATACTGGGAGAGCTGGCCAATGTCTGCTTTGATATATTAATAGGCACAGTCTAAATCACTGGGATAAAGAAAGACTGGCTGTGTTCATGGAAAACAAAGTTAACTCTTTTGTGTGAGATCCCAGAGAATGTCTGGGGGTAGGAATGAGGTACTACCCAAAGTCATATACACAGAGGCCTTAAGCTTGGCTCTCCACAAAGGAATATTCTTTTTATTTTATTTATTTTTTTGAGAATTTGAGATATTTTTCTTTTTTCCTGTTTCATTGATTTTTATTGAGTTCTACATTTTCCTCTGCTCCCCTCCTCCGCCCTCCCCTCCCCCTTCAACCCTCCCCCAAGGTCCCCATGTGACAGCAGTTTTTACAGCAAATGTGAATTGTGGTGGAATTCTCACTTTTCAGCTGGCGAGAGACTTCAGTAAGACTGTATGATGAGGGCTTTGTCTCATCTTCTGTCCCTTTTTACATCTTATGGTTTATCTAACTGATCAGAAAACAAGGTTATTATTATTTGTCTTAGTTAAGGTTCCTATTGCTGGGAAGAAGCCCCATGATCACGAAAACTTTTATAAAGGAAAATGCTTAATTGAGGATGTCTTGCAGTTTCAGAGGTTTATTCCATTATCATCATGTAATTACAGGTTGTGAGCTGTCAATGTTAGTTCTGGGAATTGAATCCAGGTCCTCTGGAAGAGCAGCCCGTGCTCTTAACCATTGAACCATCTCTCCAGTTCCAACCTGCCAGGATTTTTTTTTTTTTGTTTTGTTGAGACAGGGTTTCTCTGTGGTTTTGGAGCCTGTCCAGGAACTAGCTCTTGTAGACCAGTCTGGTCTCGAACTCGCAGAGATTTGCCTGCCTCTGCCTCCCGAGTGCTGGGATTAAAGGCATGCGCCACCACCGCCAGACCCAGGATTTTCTAATAATGAGGTTAAAATGACTTACCTCTGCCTTTCAAGTTTGCTCCCTTACTTGTTTTTAAACAACAGCACATGAGCTGAGCATGTCCGCTGGTTCTGCTGAGACAGGACGCATCTGGATGCCAGAAGACTCAGATAGCAGGGCTTTGCAAAAATGGTTCTCAGAAGCTCCCTCCTCAGCTTGCAAAAAAGCATCCTTTTCCCTTCTCTTCACACTGTCCTCCCTTCATCTATATCTGTCTTAATTTGCTCTTCTTGTAAAGATATTGGCCATATATGACCAATGGCATCCCACTGACCCATCCTAATGACATCATTATCAATTAATTACTTCATCAAGATCACATACTGAAGGGATGGGGTCAGAACTGCAGCCTGGATAAATGTAATTCAGCCCATAACACAAACTCAGCCTTATTGCTTTTATTTTTCAATAGCAGCACCATTACAAATGGCGTCGCCTCTTTTTCTTACACTTGAAAAGTAATAGGACCTATTTTAAACCATAGAACATCTACATACCAAAGTATAAATCTTGTTGGCATTTTAATTTTCTCCCTGGAAATCTTGTTTCACGTTCAGTACCGTAGGTTCCTGGAGTCGGATTCGTGATTGCTCTTATGAAAGCAGCTGTTCAGTGAGCGCAGCATATTTTGTTAGTTCATCAAGAAGCAGGGGAAGATTACACTGCGATCAACTTCTGTCTGGCTGTAGTCAATGCTTCTCTGATTGGGCTCAATGATTGATTTAATAGGTCTACCCCAGAGCTGTTACTCATCCCTGATATTTGTCCAATTCAGACTCCATGTTATTTATGTAAACGATGTTTTATACGCCTTCTGTACAGATAAATCCAAGCTGACAGAACTGGTTAAGGGATGAGCGTGCTCCCAGTTGGGATTAGGGGCTCAGTGTCTGTCTTTATCAACTATCAGGTTACTTCACTGTCAAATGGGGGGCTTTGTAAGATAAGGAGACGTGACTGGAAGCATCTAGTCTCTGTTCTGAAGGTAGCCTCTTGACAATTCAGAAAGCTGTGTGTCAGGGAAGAGAGCAGAACACAAGGAAAATGGTCTTGGGAGTGGGCGACTCAACTCTCACAAATGAAAGGACTCCTAAATCATAGGAAAGTATTATACCAAAGCCATTCAGATAGTTACAAACCTCAGGAAGTGTTCTTATGCCAAACATATACCGCATATGTAGCTGTGGCAGCTGTGGCATCCTTTGAATTTATGAAGCATGAGCTTCGTATGTTCTTGCTCTTTCATTATTTTATCAGCACATGATTTTCAGATTGATGGAGTCCTTTGTGTGTGTGTGGTTATTAGAAGAACAAAAGATTACACGTGACTTCTGCTTTTAAAGTGATGGAATGACAATGTATAAAGCTTCCTCTTTATTTACTTATTGACCTGTCTCTCTCTCTTGTAAGCAAATGCTCAAAATCCAAGAAGAAAGGAGAAAAGGAGAGTGGGAAGTTTATTGCTAATAGAACTGGGACACACACGAAGCAATGGTAAAATGGAAAGAAGTACATTGTTTTCTATGACTTAGTTAAGAGAGAAAAAAGATAGTTTTGTAAATAATTTCATTTTTACTTGCAATGTGAATCAATATAACTTAGAATATATATTTATAACATATTCAACATGATAGCACTTTTAAATAGTGAAAGGTATCTAGCCTTTAATTGCAAATGCCCTGGTCAAGTTTCTCTATGTCCAAACAAATAACCACCAGTATTCTGGTTTAATAATGTTGTCCCCATGGAACCCCATGGTCATGAAATTATCTACGGGAATCATTAAGATAATTATTTTCTGAAGGGAAACTTCTGCTCTCTCATGTCCTACAGTTGTTAAAACAATTTTAAAAAAAGAAAGGGGCAACCTCATAATGTATGCTTGTGGAAAAACTGCAGTCAGTCTCCTAGCTGAAGACTAAATGATGGTGTATTATAGTGTGCCTGTCTATGATAAGTAGATTATTATAGATCATTCTCAGAGGAGGTAGAGAAAAGATTGCACCGACATTAGCTTCACTGCTATTTGTAAGCTGTAAATTTTGTTAAATGATAGATATAAAGATGGAAGACAGATGGATAGAGGAGGAGTCAATATCTGATCCAGGATGAATTAGTGCTGCAGCCTACGCTTCAGGGCTGTCTTGGTACCACAGGCTAGCAAGCAGCAACATCCAGCATCCCCTGCTCCCTCCCCCCCGAAATGTACCAATTTATATGAAAATTAAGATTACAAATTAAAGCCTGACTATCCTGGAGTTTTCCAGTTCATCAGCCATCCAATAATGCCTGTATGCATAATTCCCGGAAGATTACTTTGTCCTTACAGCTAAGCCCTGTCCCTGATATGAGAGATCTCTATCCACTTTTATTGAAATAAAGAACTAACATCATAATCCCAATATTGAGGTATAATCTTCATTATCTCCTGACCCTCTTGAGGGTCTCTCTATCTATATTACTTCAGATTTGGTTTATTTATAATCCTTATGTATTTACTTTTATTGAGATAGGATTAAAAACTTAAAAAAAGCTTCCAAAATCCTTATGATCTCATGACTGAGTTTCAATTCAGCAACAATCAACTAATGTGGTAGAATGAGTTTTTTATAATGGTTCTTATAGCTATATAGTTCAAGCTTGAAAAGGAATTAATTGGTCCCCAGAGCAACCCTGTTCCATCACATGAATTATTTCCATTCTAACTTGGTATATGAAATGATGCCAATATCTTTTTTCCTATTTATTAAAAAAGATTTGGAGGGTGTGGTACTGATGGTATGTGAAAAGACAAACAGACACAGAGCCATTCAGAGTTACTTTCATATCTTCCCTAATAAGTTTTAATTCATACCTATAGTTAATTACTGGTAAACTCCAACCCTCCAACTTCCCCTTTTTCCTAGAGCCTTAATGGCCTCTAGCTTTGCCTGGGGCTGTTAACTATCAAGCTAGTCATTAACGCTGGTCAAAATGATTTCTTGGAGATTGTCACTTGCTAATTTCTTAACCATAGCTAATGCAGACTTTGCTGTAGGATGCACTTCAGCTATAGTTTTCTTACATAGGCATCAAGAAACACCCATTAAAACCATGTTATGCTGAAGTATTTTCAAGCCATGCCACTTAACATTTTTGATGCAGTTCCAGGATGAGCTCTGAGGGTGCATTGTTCAACATGTCACGGGTAATCACCATGTTTTCCTATTTTAGTATTTAGAGAAACACACCTTAGAGCTTTGATGTGTTCTTCACTTGCATGTGTCTCTTATTTTACCTTTTTTTTTTTTACCTTTTTTTTTTGTTAAGAATTTGTAGGAAAATATTTGGCTTTTGGCTTCAGAAATTTGCCTAGAAATAGAAGTACTTTCTTATTGCAGAAAGCGTCAGGGCAGTGCTGTCTTTAACATACTGATGACTGGCTGCAAAGAATTCTTGTTCTACCATTATTGATAAGGAGGATTTGAAGTAGTTTTTATTGGCTCCTTTATTCTCTTGTGTGTTACTTCTGTACCTGCTTTTGCCTGGGTACCTATGGAAACACAATTAAGAAGAGAGTGGGGAGGGAGAGACAGGTATGATCCCAGAATCATTTTTCAGCTTTCACTAACTCCCACATATACAATACTTTATGGTAATGATGAGCTTTATTAAAGCATTTACAACACAGGGCTTGGCTAAGCTAACACTTTTGTACACCTATTTTCTTACTTAACCATCAGATTTATTACTATTTTGTGAATGTGGAAATTAAAAGCCTAAACTTGGGAAAGATGTGGGAGAGGAGGGAAAACATGAAGAAGTTTCAGGACTTCAAATGGCATTGGTTGTCTGATACCCTGCTTCTTCACTGGCTTGCAGATAGGAGAAGTCTTCTTTTCTTTAGAAATCTGGCCCAAGCAGGTAAGACCGTCTCTTGACATTCCAAATATTGGTTTAAATATTCCAATAGAAGGGCTAATAATAATGCTGATGAAGTAGGCTTATCCTAACTAAGACTTGAGTGAGTTAAGTATATTTTATAGGTACCCTAAAATATTCTTTTTAGGAGAAGGCCCAACAGTTACTAAAAATTTGGCATGAAGTTTTGAAAAAACTCTTATCTGTTATGATGTAGATTTAGTTGATAGATTAGTGGATATAATTTATGGAGGAAGCGGAGAAGGGAAAGGAAGACAAAAATATGGGATGTGGACTAATTTGAAGGGCATCTAATTTCAGCCAGGGGCGAACTACGGAAGCTAGTGCAGAGAAACAGAATGGTGGGTATCACAGCTGAAGGAAGGAGTCACATGTAGTACAGAGAAACAGAAAGGTGGGTATCATAGCTGAAGGAAGAATTCATGTGTGCCCTTGGTTTTTGTTCAGTCCTACCTTAGAGGAGACAGCACATATCATGCTGGGGGACAAGGTTTATAATTCATAGGGCTGTGACTTCTTAGAAAATAAATCTAAATTACAGGATGATTTTAAAAGTTTTACATATTGAAGTTAGCCAGTATTAAGCACTTCCTTCTTTCAAGATAGGTACTTCAGGAGACACAGTGATCATCCTCGCTATTCTAGCTTATAAAAATGCAAACCATGAATGCAGCCTTTCTCCTTTATTCAGAATGCTCAATTATTTTTAAAGCAAGTCCTTTCATTGTACACATGAAATGCCATCCAATTAATATTTTAAAAGATCTAGTTGGGTGTGGTGGTACATACCTGTAATCCTAGCACTTGTGAGGTGGAGACAAAGATTTAGAAGTTCTCAAAAAAAAAAAAAAACCCAAAATCTATGCTTTGATTAGATGGGAATTAGGAAATACAACACAGGTTTCATAACCCATCTTTGGCTTCTGATCATCTGAAAATTCCCTCCATGCACTTGCAAGGGACTATCTTTTCTCAAAGCAGGCTTCCAGGATCAAACCTAGGTTGCCAGACTTTTGCAGTAAGTACTTTACCCACTTAGTCATCTTGTTAGCCTCTACATTTTATTTTAAAACATTGCATTTTATTTCTTTTTATTGTGTATATGTGAGAGCGGGCACACATGTACCACCAAGAATGTGTAGAGGTCTGTGGTGGCTTGAAAGGAAATGGCCCCCCATAGGCCTATAGGGAGTGGCACTGTTTGGAGGTATAGCCTTGTTGAAGTAGGTGTGGCCTTGTTGAAGGAAGCGTGTCACTTTGGGGATGGGCTTTGAGGTCTCCTATGTTCAAGCTATGCCAAGTGTAACAGTTCACTTCCTGTTGCCTGTGCATCAAGATGTAGAACTCTCAGCTCCTTCTCCTGCATCATATCTGCCTGCATCTTGCCATGTCCCACCATGGCAATCAGGGAGTGAACCTCTGAACTGTAAGCCACTAAATTAAATGTTTTCCTTTATAAGAGTTGTCATAGTCATGGTGTCTCTTCACAGTAACAGAAACCTGAAGGCAAGGTCCGAGGATGACTTTCAGGAGGCAGTTCTGTTCCTTCCACCTTGAGTTTCTGGGGTCCAAGTTGTCAGGATTGCATGGCAAGCATTTTGTCTGGTAAGTCCCAAAGGCAAGTTTTGATAGTCGGCATAGATCTATAAAGTGGGGTATATATATACTTCTTTGCCTTTCCCAAAGCAGGTGCCCCAGGATATAACTGCAAGTGCAACCCAGAGTGAATTGAATCTAAGCACTATTAATACTATCATTCTTTAGCTGAATGCAGGAATAGTCACAGAGGCTAAACCTGGGTACAAAAGCGGAACGCATCAGCCCTAGACATTTAGTGTTCATAAAACAATCTACTTCCCACCACCTCAACAGAAGAAAGAATAAAATTAAAGAAATGAATGAAACACTGAAAGCTATAGCATAGACTGTTGCTTTCAAAGGGTATGCACAAGTACAAGTGATTTGGGGGAACTCAATTCTATAAAAAGTTCATTAGTACACCTTCCCAAATGACCCTGAGAGACTTCAGTGGTGCTGATTTTTTGTTGTTGTTGTTCTGAAACAGGGTCTTATACATCTCTTAAATTTTTTCTGTAGGCAATAACCTTCAAGTACGTCCTTACCCTTCCATTTCCACCTCTCATGTGCTGGGCTACATGTGCCATCATGTATTCTTGCTGTTCCCTTCACACTCAAAACATGTGAATGGGGAGAATAAGCAGAGGCTCATTAGCATGGACAATTTATTACATAAGCGTTACCGATTCCAAGAGAGGAACAACTCTTATCAAGGCATCTTCTCTTTTGAAAAGAACAAGAGAGCTGATTTGTTCCAATTACAGGATTTCACTTCTTCATAGCCCACCCTTATTCACACACAACTGTTTGAGTGATAAGTTCTATGAAACACCGATTTTTCTCCTCCCGCCCCCGTCACTAGAGGAAAAAAAAAGCAAATCAATACAGGTTTTGTACAGGTTTGAGGATAAGAATTTCAATAGGAAAGCCATTAGCATGAATGTATATGTGTCTATTGAAAAAATAACATAAAATCTCCTTAGATTACTTCATCACAATGAAACATGGAAGGCAAGATTTGTTTTTATCTCTACTTGCGAATGGAAAATTTGGTGTGTCAGAGGCTATTCAGGCGATAATAAGTCAAACTAAAATTTAAACTACTGGATGTTGACTGGTTTAACTACTAACTTCCCATGTTATTAAATCATTTCTTAGGAAAACTGCTCAACTTGTGAAAAACTGTGTTCTCTAGGTAAGTTCTTGTAATGTTCAGTGGAGGGGAATGCCCCATTCCACAGGTGGTACATATAATCTTAATTTTCGTCAGGAAAAGTAGTACATGTATGGTTTATTAGTGACAGGATTTTTGTGGGGACTTGACAAAATGCAATTCCCATGTCCACATAAGGCAGAAGTGTTTAAACAGTCCTTCGAGTGCACCTCAAGGAAAGATCTGTGTTGTTTGAAATCCCGAAGAAGTATTCCTGTCGAAAGTATAAGGAACCATGACAATGCACTTGTTCTGTTTCACAGAATCTGGGCAGGTTCTGTGTCAACAGAAGTTCAAACACAGAACACCCAGATGGTGATGGATAAAAGGAGCTGGAGACAAGGGTTGCGGGGGGCATGCAGTTCCAGACCAGCCAGATGTCTGGCTCCTCACAGGGCTGTGTAGAATTTGATTTCTTTCTTTCTTTTTATTTTATTTTATTTTTTTAACTTTTTTTATTGAGAAAAGGAGAAAAAAAAACAAGTTTCCACCTCCTCCCAGCCTCCCATTTCCCTCCCCCTCCTCCCACCCTTCTCCCCCTCCTCCCACCCTTCTCCCCTCCCCCCACTCCTCTCCCCCTCCCTCTCCAGTCCAAAGAGCAGTCAGGGTTCCCTGCCCTGTGGAAAGTCCAAGGTCCTCCCCCCTCTGTCCATTTCTAGGAAGGTGAACATCCAAACTGGCTAGGCTCCCACAAAGCCAGCACATTACGTAGGTTCAAAACCCTGTGCCATTGTCCTTGGCTTCTCATCAGTCCTCATTGTTCACCATGCTCAAAGAGTCCAGTTTTATCCCATGCTTTTTCAGTCACAGTCCAGCTGGCCTTGGTGAGCTCCCAATAGATCAGCCCCACTGTCTCAGTGGGTGGGTGCATCCCTCATGGTCCCGACTTCTTTGTTCATGTTCTCCCTCCTTCTGCTCCTCATTGGGACCTTGGGAGCTCAGTCCAGTGCTCCAGTGTGGGTCTCTGTCTCTATCTCCATTCATCACCAGATGAAGGTTCTATGATGATATGCAAGATATTCGTCAGTATTGCTCTAGGATAGGGTCATTTCAGGTTCCCTATCCTCAGCTGCCCAAGGAACTAACTGGGGAATTGATTTCTTTGTTCTGTAGACAAATTGGGGACGTTTCAGTGTGACTTTCAAGCACTCATTCCTGGCTTGTGCCACATACAAGCAGGGCAACCCTGGAGTTACTGTTTGCTTGAGAAGTAAGAATAGAGTAGGGCCGAAAGTAATGATGACAAGCTCCTAGAAAGAACACGGGACAATCACATCATGTAAATGTGCAAGTGTATCTGGGCCTCAAATGCTCATCTATGCAAAATCTTATAAATTTAGTTGAGAGCCACTTTAAATTTACAGGAAAGGGCAAAAAGTCGATCCCTTAATCCTTCCCGTGTTTATGGTGAACATAACTTTATTCAATCAGTTGACTCCCCAGACTCCTTTGAAATGTGTAAATGGAATTCTTACGAAAGTTCTCCTTTTAACTTACCTTTACACCTTGCACTCACCAGTGACTTTGAGACAGGGCTGTGCAAAGCATCTGCTAGGAAAATGTTTACAACACCAGGTTCCGGTGTTGCAGAGCTGAACCAGAGCTAAGAAAAGGATGCCTTCTGAGAGGGGCCTGTGTGATTCTGAAGCACTTAACAGAAACGAAACACGAAAAACATTGGCTAGAAATTCTCCTTGATGTGGGAGGTGGTAACTTAACAGTCCTTTTCAAATTCCTATAATATGTTAGAATGAAATTTTAGACAATTTTAGTGTCTGGGTTAATATATTGTCTGTCAATGGACAGAATAATTAAAATGAGATCTAGAAGTTAAATCCTCAGAGCTATCACGATTATTTCTATGGCAAGCAATACAGCTTAAATGGTAAAAGCACTTGTCCCTTCAGTCCCTGGGACCCACATGGTAGAAGAAGCAATTGTCACAAGTTGTCCCTGGACCCCCACATGGCTCTGTGGTGCATGCCCACCCAATCATAATATTTAAAAAAATTATGTGAAATCTTAAAGGACTCTCACGGATTTTTTTTTTTTTTTGACATTTCGAGACAGGGTTTCTCCGTGGCTTTTGGTTCCTGTCCTGGAACTAGCTCTTGTAGACCAGGCTGGCCTCGAACTCACAGAGATCCTCCTGCTTCTGCCTCCTGAGTGCTGGGGTTAAAGGCGTGCGCCACCACGGCCAGGCTCACAGATTTTTTTTTTTAAGATGGGAGGAAGAACTAATGCAGCCATGTGGAGAGCAGAGGATACTCTGAATGTGTATTGACATGGGTGTGGCCATGAGGGTAACACACAGAGATGGCAAAGCAGTCCTCTGGTCTGGTCATAGTGTGTGCAGAAGAGGTCTGCCCACCATAGCCATACTCCCTCAATACATTTATGCTCTGAAGACTGCTCCTTTACAGGGACTGCTGTAGTCTTTTTTTCTTTTTAATTCTTTACTCTTTGGGGGCCCAACACCCAGTTTCCAAATAAATTCACACAGACTTATTCTTACTTATAAATACTTGGCCTTAGTTTGCCTTGTTTCTGGTCAGCTTTTCTTAAATTATCCTGTCTGCCTTTTGCCTCTGTGATTTTACTGTATATACCTTTCTTTACTTACTCTGTGGCTTGCTGCACAGCTGGGTGGCCGGCCCTTGGAGTCCCCTTTTCCTTCTCTTGTTCCCCAATCTTCTCTTGCCAGATTTCTCCTATTTATCCTCACTGCCTGCCAAGACCTGCCTATCCTTTCTCCTGCCTGGCTACTGGTTGTTCAGCTTTTTATTGGACCAATCAGGTGTTTTAGACAGGCAAAGTAACACAGCTTCCCAGAGTTAAGAATGCAACACATCTTTAAACAAATCTCCACAGCATAAAGAAATGTAACATATCTTAAAATAATATTCCACAACAGACTGCTCTTGTATTAGCTGAACCTGGCTCTTCATCCAGCTGTGTACTATAACCCGTGTCCCCTTGTTCAGTAACCCCACATCTCCACTCTATATACTAAAGGGACTGAGTATCCACTGTGCTCAGTTTCTCCAACAGAGAGCCCAGGCCACCCAACCCCAGCTTCTCTGTGCACCTGCATTTGTCTTTATTCATCCCCTCACCACCCAGTCAGGTCAAGTCCCTGGAAGGCAAGGACTCAGCTCATCAAAGCAATCCAATACATGACGTAATGCTGGTTATTATCACATTACTTCGTAAACTATATACAAACATCTTTATTGTAAGTATTTTGATATGTTTGGAACTTACTACTGAAATTATTTGGTCATCAACCTCTTGACACAGTATCACAAACAGCATTTATGTGAATGAGTATTTAAGAATAATTCTGATTTATTTAGAATCTCTCGCAAACTAATCAAACAAGTAATTCAAAGTATCTCAGACTGGCTAGAAGTTGAGTTCTATGACCCATACTAGTCAATATCAGCATTCCATAGAACTAATGAGATAAATTCCTTTATTTCTTGATCCTTTCAAAGCTTACCAGCTTTGGTTCAATTTCCAGCACTACTCCGCACGTCTCTCTCACACCTATGCTCCATTATTTTATTTCTTATCATCATCTCTTGCTTATTGGTCTTATCTCAAAGGAAAAAAAAAACAAATTTTTAAGCACGTAACTCACAGGCTTCATTCACAAGTTGATGTCACAACTAAACAGAACTTTACATCCTGGAGAGGAACACATTTGAACAATTTGCTGAGACCAGGGTCCAGCCAGTAGTTTCAGTAAAGCCACACATGAAGAAGGGGTGTGAGTCACTGTCTGCAGCAACAAAACTGTGCTCATACGATGACCTAGTCTACATTCTTGCTTTGGTCTCTCTAGGACCAGCTTAAATAAAAAGCAAGTAATCTATGCAGAAAACAAACCATGCTCTCCTCTGTCTGTAGGGAACGGTGCTGCCACGAAAGCAGCGCCAGAGGTACCTACCCCGGAACTGGGAGAAACTGCTGCTTCTGTTCACAGCAACGTGCTCATGGGAAAGCTTGGAACTTGCTAATTTAGTCCCTAAACGATGTTAAGATCCTGTTTACTCTCACTATCTCAACAGGCATGACCTATACTAGGTAGGCATTGCTAAGTTTCTGCTGTCTCCTGGTAAGAAAGAAGAGAGCCAACAGTTTTAGTCAGGGGCGCCGCAAACATCTGGAAGCCTTTCTTATTTCCCAACTGCTCTAAGGATTAACATCAAGTTACTGGAGAGGATGTGGCTGACGCTGAGCTGAAGAGAAATCACCCAGGTAAGTTGAGGCAACTCCTTCTGTTTCCCCATCTGCTGAGCTGCTAACACGAAGACATATTGACAAGGGCTCAAGGAAAACATGGAATATTCCGTCACTAAGATTATGCTGCCCTAGAGACAGATGTTAGAAAGCTGTAACATTCAAAAATAAAGAGATAATCACATGCTTGAGGGGAACGACTAAAACCATTTCAGAGGTAAGGGCGAAAATGAAAAAGGAAAATGGAAAGACAGAGCCTGCGTGGCCATACAGACTGGAGCTGTAGCTCTGCCTCGGGCAAGCCTTTGCCAGTACACAGGCGTTCTCCATGCACTGGGGTAGGCCTGTAAGAAGTACTTAGCAGGGCTTTTATGAATTACAGAGAACAGACTTATCTCTTGTCATCAGCTGGTTAATGTCAGGGCTTAGATGTAAACCCAGCTTCATACAAATCTAAACATAAACATGGACATTTCGGTAATTAATGTTCAGAGAACTTGAAAACATTAGTCGGTTCTAAATTGATCTGGCTGTGACTTTTCTGCGGAGTCAAAGCCCTTTGCCTTCACTTATATTTACTAATTCACTACACAGGGACCACAGTTGAAGTTTCCATATTTACAGTTGATACGTGGTTGTCATATGTTAAGTCAACACTGAACAATTTTAAACAGCACAGTCTCCTTTTTGTGACATTTTAACATCGCTTTGCAAATAAATGCAGAGTCCGAACAGGAGCAACATGGGCCAGGTTGGACTGAGGTCCCGAACAGTTATTTGCTGCACTGCCTCTCTCTCTGGAAAACAGAGATAATAATGTCCACCCGCAGGGTTACCCACAGGATTACATGTACACACATGCCATAACTGCATGTGCGCTCTCAATCTTCAATAAATGGCCAGTGACATCATTACAAAAGAAAGCAAAGACAGAAAGCAACTGATGTGAGCAAGCAGAAGATCGCCCCATTTAATGACTCCTTGTTCTTCTCTTGAAACCCATACACTCTGCTTGTGTGGAGTAGGAGAGGACCCCCCATTTTTATCACATTCTCCCTCTGGAACGTGGGGAGAATACCCTGTGAAGGTGGAGTATAGGACAAAGGGAGTTCCAGAGAAAGCGAGAATAAACAGACTTCTGCTGGAAGAGGAAGGGGAATGACACTACAGGTGCTAACTCCCCTGTAGTGATGGGAACCAGACAAACAATGGCAAAACCTGCAAACCAGAGGCTTCAAGAGTTGCCCTGATTCCTGTTTGGCATTTCTAGGAGACAGCTGTGCAGCATAACCACAGTGCAACGTAGGAACGCTACAACCAGTACAATGGCAGCATGGCGAGAGGGCCAGGGACGTTCTGTCATGGCAGGCTTCGCACTTCCTCGGCGCTTGCCCAGCAGGATCTCATGCTGACGCAGTCCTTCATGATCACAGTAGCTTTATGTGGAAGAAGAGTTGAATATGAGAAGTCGTTCGAGTCAGTGTGAGGTAAGCCCAGCAGAGAAGAGATGGCAGAGTGCACTGACCAGGCCAGGGTTCGCAGGATAGGTGCGCCCGAGACATGCAGACCAGCAGTGCTGTTGAGAAAAGAAAGTATATGAGCAGCAGTAGGCATGGGACTCTGACAGTCTTGAAAGAGCTGTGGGAGAATGCCAGTTTTCCTCTGAGGTGGGGTCGCTGAGAGGAGCCTATGCCCATGCACATACAGGCAACACTAACTGGTGAGCTTTTTTTGGTTTTTGCACATTAAGTCAGGAGGCTAGGTGGTGGTGAGGGACAGGGGAGGAAGGAGTGTATTGATTAAAATGTATTATATACTAAGAGTTCAACTGCAGATCAATGAGGAAACCGCCAATCAATCTGTTCTCCATGGACCCCACTGGAGTTGGTGGGAAGCACAAGAGCACAAAGTTTCTACAGACCTGAGGCTTTTTTGCCGCCCTCCCCAACTCCAGCAGGACACGCAGCATGTCCTAATGCCTGCAGCCCCAGGCTCCTCTACGAAAGGGGGGCAGGGTAGGGTACGCACACCAACCGATGTGCCCTAGAGAACATGTTTCAAACCTAAAGAAACTGAAGAACTTTCGTCATCTTCCCATTACTCAAGAGGATTTTCCATGCAGGGCAAAAGGCACATGCCTGTAATCTCAGCACTAGAGATTTGAGCAAGCAGAAAGCTGTTTCCAGGCTGGTCTGGGATACAGAATAAGATGCTATCTCAAAAAGCAAAACATTTGCAAGAAAAAGAAGAAAGGATTTAACACAGCAAAAACGAAAGAAAGGCCTCAGCTTCTGGTTAGAGAGACACTGTTCTTTCCGTGAGTTACTTCTTCACTGAAACTCAGACAGGAATCCAAAGTTTGGATTGTGAGTATTTGATAGAAATTAAGGCTTGTTCATACAGTCAATGGCTATCTGTTGAGTGTTCTCCAGAAATTAACAATGTGTTTTAATATTTAAGAAGAGAAATATTTATATATTTAAATATTTATAAAGATAAACAAGATGTGAGTTCTATCCTTGATGAGTTACAATTTGTGTGATGTGAATAAATTTGCTCCTGCCTATTTTTAACAGCAAAGAAACAATAATAAAATATCACAACAATAAAAAACTAAATTACCTTTTCCATCTACCTTGGTCAGACAAGTAATGATACAGGCTACTCTTGTACACAAAGGAGTTACAAGGCATTTTTTTTTTGTATAAAAATCATCATTACAGAAAAGTCTGTTTCCAGAATAGCATAGAATCAAGAGGCAATATTATGCAAAATTATGTTTAAAATTTGTCTTTGGGAGGTGGAGAGTTGGTTCGGTGGTTTAGAGTGCATACTGTTCTTTCAGAGGCCCCAAGTTTGGTTCCCAGCACCATCCCAGGTGGCTGACAACCACCTGCAATTCCAGTTCGTGGGGACTGGATGACTCTGGCTTCTACAGGCACCTGCACTCAACCACACAAGACATACATGTGACTAAAAATAATGACAATACTTTCTGATAAGAAGTACACTCGGTTTACTAGCAGAGGGGCGAGATATGAAGGAATATGTCACAACACTAGCATTACTGGCTCAGTTTTTAATGAGCACTGTTTGCACAGGTATACAAAACCATATAAAACAAGTATTTCATGACTGTCTTAGTTATCTCAAAAAATATTGCTTGAAGCTTTTAAGAAACTAATGTGAAAAAGTGAAATAACATTGTAATAAATGCTCTAAGATATTTGTTTTGAAGTATAGACACTTTTCATGGAGATTTTCTTCTAAAGATGTATTGCATCCCTTAATTTATTGTTTAAGTTCACATTTTTATATGACCAGGAATTCTTTTATTTCTGCAGTTTTATATTTAGTCATACATATTTTTTAGGTATGTACATGTGACTGCAGATGCTCTTGGAGACCAGAAGAGGGTCTTAGATTATAGTAGAATTGCAACTGTATTTTAATAAATAAAGGCTGCTCGAAGATCTGAGAGTAAAACAGTCCCACTGGTCAGCCTTACAGACCAGATTATGGTAACACACACCTTTAAACCCAGTAGTCACATTAGTTGCCATAGAAACTGGGAAGTGCACGCCTTTAATCCCAACCCTAGAGAGGAATATAAGATGGGGGAAGACAGCTCTTCAGAGACAGTCTCCTTTGAGACTGAGGTCAAGGTAAGAGGCAGTGGCTGGCTGTTTTACTTTTAGAATCTCCAGGTTGAACCCCAACTTCTGACCTTGAGCTATTATTAATCATGCTTCACCAGAACCCTGAGCTGGAGTTCTAGGTAGTGCTGGGGACTAAACTCAGGTCCTCTGCAAGAGGCCTGCATGCTCTTCACATCCAGCCCTACATCACTAGGCTTTCTGAACTGTGGGCACCGAAACCTGCAGGATGAAGTTGTTAATAGGACCTTGTGAATAAGGAAGAGAATGCTATGCTTTTACAATAAAAAATATCCATGATGTTCTGGAGATATTAATTTACGGAATGGCACAGTAGGCTATTTCCAGAAATACACTGACTTTTTGGGAACCACTGTTGACTTGTAGAATTTAAATCTATCTTTTCTTATCTTGTTCACCACTAAATGTATCTGACTTTCCATGCCAGTGCATGGCGAGTATGGAGTGAGGTGTGGGAGAAAATCATCTCTTTGTTATGTGTACCTCTGACACAGTCAGTGTTCAGCCAGCCTGTGTATATCACACATTGATTGAAATGTGACACTGTTAGAGATTATAAATAATTCAGCAAATAGCCTCCATCTGATTAGCTTTTCAAAACAGTATTTCCTCTCTTCTCAGTGCTCTTTACCATCAGAGGGTGCAGCCGCATCTGAAATCTACAGTTCCTGGCATATCTGGGCTAAGGTTAGACTAGGAATTCACCAGCCCGCCAGTCTCCCTAACTCCCTCCCAGTCTCCCTAACTCCCTCCCAGTCTCCCTAACTCCCTCCCAGTCTCCCTAACTCCCTCCTAGTCTCCCTAACTCCCTCCTAGTCTCCCTAACTCCCTCCCAGTCTCCCTAACTCCCTCCCAGTCTCCCTAACTCCCTCCCAG
Organism: Microtus oregoni; assembly: GCF_018167655.1. Classification (NCBI taxonomy): domain Eukaryota; kingdom Metazoa; phylum Chordata; class Mammalia; order Rodentia; family Cricetidae; genus Microtus; species Microtus oregoni. Next base: position 3,292,427 of record NW_024543080.1, on the reverse strand, counting down.
TCTCCCTAACTCCCTCCCAGTCTCCCTAACTCCCTCCCAGTCTCCCTAACTCCCTCCCAGTCTCCCTAACTCCCTCCCAGTCTCCCTAACTCCCTCCCAGTCTCCCTAACTCCCTCCCAGTCTCCCTAACTCCCTCCCACATTTCCCTCTATCACTCTGGCTCTAATTAATTGTCTGGTAGAATTAAGAACAGTCTATTCCAGTGAGTGCTCAGGTGACCATTTAACAACTTTCTACTACAATGACAAGCTTCGCTACAGGAAGAAGAAACTGGAAAAGCAGAAGTCAGCGGAGTAACCCCAGTTTTCTCAACAATGCTAGCTCAACTGGGAGTGCTGAGACTTCATCATGTTCCCTTTTTGTTATTAAGCACCAGGCACGTTCTTCTTGCCAGGAGACAAGGCGCAGTTTGATGGCACTCCTGTCTCAACCAGCATGTTTTGAACTGACCTGTCTTCTTTACTATGGCTCCCTAGAGACACCGCTGCCGCTGAGCCTGGATTCAGCTGAGTGCGTTGACGTTGAGCTTGTCACTGAAAGCTATTTTGGTCCTCAACTGCCTCCCTTCCAAGACTGCAAACTGTTGCTGCTCAGACTCACTGCTCACCATTTGATTACTGGAACGGAGGGAACAGAAGGGTTACTATTAGCCTCTATTAGCTGGATCGACAGCGGGAGTGGTACCTAGCAGCACTAGAAACGTCTTATGTAATCTTCACATGTGGGGAACCTGGGTAGCTGAGTCAGTCCCTCCACCCCCGTTCTCCCCTAGCGAACTGCAGTATGCACTGCTCTCTGCTATGAGATGGCCTGACCTGTAGCAAAATGGAATATTCTTCCTGCTGACCTGTCAGGGACAGTATGACTAAAGTAGACACTCACGGACAGTCCTGAGGACAGCTGCTACAGGAAAAGCAGTCATGTTCATTATTATTTTTAGGATGAGGATACCCAAATGTCCTACTCGCCTGAGAAGGGAAATAAGAAGAAATAAAAACTCACTCTATGGCACTTTCCGGATGTGCTTGAACTGTAGCTCCATAGGAGGGCATCCCAATCCAACAGTGTAGAACACTTTCACAGCACATCCTTTGCGCCCATCATCTTTGTCGCGTCACCATTGCCTTTCCCGTTTAAGCAAGTAACACTACGAGCTGGTGACTGCTGAAAGGGGCAGTAAACTTCTGACAGCTTGGAGAGTATCAGAGTGGAGGGACCATTTCTTTCAGAATTGAAAGAGACAAAATGGCAGAAGGTGGTGGAAACCATTGGTAACTTGCCCAAGTTTGTACCAAAGTAGAATAACTATGCTAGATAGTTACATAAAAATTCTAGGTGGATTCCCAGAAACCCCTGTGGCATGTCTTGAAGGGGAGTGACAAGGATCCCCAGCTCCTGGCTGGACGTGAAGCAGCTTCCCACATCCAAAGCATGACTATGATGCTTCTATCTGTGGAAGAGACTCTGCTGTTTACTAGCATTCCGCCTCCCCCCCCCCCCCCCGGGGGCAAAGCTAAACCACATTTCTTTACCTCCCTTGCCATTAACCGGAGAACTGGGGCTGAGTCTTTAAGCTCAATGAAGCTCTGTGTGGATTTACCTTCTTCCTTTCCCCACTATCCAGATGGGCATGAACTGGCAGAAGATGTTATTCTAGCACAGGACCAAATAAGCAAGATAAAGAAATTTTGTATTTGTTTTTATTGTGAATGTATGCAGTAGGAATACTGGCTATACTCGAGGCTTTGCCACAATAAAATCATAGTGTATATATTATAGCTATTGTAGCCATCTCAAATGTCACTTACACTATAATCAGACATACTTAAAGATAATTGATCAACACACATACTGCTAGACTTATTTCTTATGCTACTAAAGCAACCACATTATTGTTAGAGACATTTAAAACCTTGACAATCCTATTTCAATAATTTTTTCCTTATAATCCACATGATAGTGATGCCTTCAGGAAATGTTTTCCCTTCCCTAAGAGATCTTTAAGCTTTCTTTACCAGGTCACTAAGGGGCTGTAGAGACGTTCTTGGTGGATCCTAGAGTGCTTGATCTGGAGCAGAGCCTTGCTCCGGAGCAGAGCCTTGCTCCTCTTCACCTAGTCCTTGTCACCCTGCAGACCCACACTACTCTGAGGGAAGTAGCTTAATTCGTAAGCAACTAAGTCAGGCGCACTTTTATTTAACAGTTCAGTTACTTTATGCAGAGCACTGCATCCTAACTACTGAAGTGACTCTAACAAGATCCATAGTAGCCTCTGGTTGGCTCTGACCCAAAAATGAAGACTGAGGAGCAAACATCAGGTGGGGTTATGCAGGTAAATCTCATCAAATTCAAGGGCACCCAGGGCAGACCATGGCACAAGAAAAGAGAGGGAGGGAGGGAGCGAGCATCTCGGGAGATATCAGCCTGGAAGGGAGATGAAGTTGAATACAGGAACCTAAGACTCAACTATGCCCCACAAGGAGACAGTTCCATTGTAATTGTATTTGTACAATAAGAGTCCTAAGTGCCATGCCAGAAGGAATCTTCTTGGGTATTTTTCTCTTCATTTAATAGATGAGCAGATGTTTTTATTTACTTGATTTCTCAGGTCCTAAGGGCTTTTGAATTTACTACACTTCATATGTAGTTTTTAAACGCTCTTATTAGCTCTGTTCTCAAGACTGAAGAGCAGCAAATTACCAGAGATGTAATCCATATTGCCTACACCCTTCCATAGAGATTTTCAAAAGAAGTAGTTAAAAAAAATTCGTTTAAATAAAACTTTCAGGGATAAAAACTCTCTTTCATTTGATGTTTTCTTTCTTCTCCTTATTTTAAATCGCAGTACTGTGTGTAGAACCAGGACCTTGTACATTAGACAAGGGAATGCCGGCTTCACTGTGCAGAAAAAGGGTTTGAGACAGGCAGAAACGTGATGACCTATCTCTGAGAGTATTGTGTTTTCCATTTTACCCTCCCTCCCTTTACATTCTTCTCCTGCCTTGATCCCCAACCAGATGGATTCCATTGAAACTTTAAAACCATCCTTAGTGCCTGGACCCTTGAATTATATGACATAATTCTTTCTGGAAGAAATGCTGCCATATTCTATTATTATAACTGAGCCTGTTCCTAAGATTTAAAAGGTGCTTGTTGGTATGTTTCTTTAAATTATATTTGTGTGTGTGTGTGTATATATTTATGGGCACACGTGCAGAGGTCAGACGACACCTTTTGGGAGTTGATTCTCTTCTATCATGTGGGTCTCAGGGATTGATATTGAAATTGAATTCACCAGACTTGGCTGCAAGTGCCTTTAACCCCTGAACCAGCTTGGCTCTTTTTTTTCTTAAAAAAATAATAACAGTAATAGTAATTATAATAATAATATCTCACTAGCCCTGGATAGCCTCAAACTAAAACTCAGGATCTTCCTACCTCCCCCAAAGTGGAATTACAAACACGTGCCACTATGTGTGGCTTTAGCGGCTTCTTAGAATGTTTTAGCAAGTATAATACTTTGCTCTAAATTTTTGTGTGAATTTTCACAAATCCAAGAGTGAAAAAGCAGCATAAGGAACCCACAAGCACATATTTCTCACCTTCAAAAATTATTACATGCTGCCATTCTTATTTTATTCCTAGTCTTTTTATCCCAGTCCTTACGCTCAAACCCAGGGACCACTCACAGGTGAGGCAGACACTCCTCCCTACTCCAGCCCACCCCTGCCCTTTATAGGCTATTCCTATTTAAATTCTCCATTAGGACTGGACTCTCTCTCTCTTTTTTTTTTTTTTTGGTCTCTTTATTTTTGCTGGTGTACTTTTAAAAACAATTCTAGGCATTACATTAGTTAATTTGACTAAATAATATTTTTTGTATGATAATTACTCTATTTCACATTTAGCATGCTTAACGGAACAGAATTGTTGGAATTTTGCCTGGGTGTCTAAAGTCCTCCTAGTGGTTCCTATTGTTTTTAGTTTAACAGAAAATTCTTTTGTTGTTGCTTTTTGTTGTTGGTGATGGTGGCACTGGATCTGGGACTTCTTGCATGCTAAGCAGGAGCAGTAGCAATGAGCTACAGCCCCAGCTCCCCCCCCCCCCCCTTTAAAAATGCCGCTGAGCTGCTGAAGAAGTCAAGACATTCTTCTGTCAAACACCACATTTTCATTCTGGATTTTGCTGACTGCACCGTGGCCCATTCAACATGTCCCTTTTATAGGAAACATGTGGGATCTACAAAAGAAATTTCATTTTCTTCCAGCCAGAATACGGACGGCATAGGTGACACCGTGGATACCTTCACTGTGTGTTCTAGGTCTGGCCTATCATTACAAGGGGCCGCCAAGTTTCCCCTATTAACTATTAATGCCCATCGGCTCCAGAGTCATTACTTTATAAAGAGCTGTAAAATGGTGGTTTTAGAATTCCATCAATCCAATTTATTAACTGGAATTCTCAGAAGATACAATTCCTTACATGAAGTACAAGGTTACGCAGAAATCCGACTCATGCCAAAGTGTAGGAGGAATGCCTCTTATTTTGAATTTTCAGCATGTGAATTTTTGTGCATGGTCTCTAACAGTGAGCCCTGAATCTTGGCTGTCAGAGGTACCAGTCTGTGGTCACCAAGAAACCTAGCAAAAGCACAACAGGAGTGGACAGGACGGGATTGGGTAGGACAAGATATGACGTAAAGGGGTACAGAGGGGCCTGGCCAGGGAAGAGAATACCTTGGGCAAGGCTCTAGGAGGTGGAATCCCGGTCCTCTGAGCTGTCCTGGTCATCATTGCTGTCACTGCCACTGTCTTCTCTGGCAGGGTTCTCGTCGGCACCAGGAAGTGTGCTGTCCTGGGCCTCCTGGTTCTCCCCGGAGCCCAGAACCACATATCTGCCCTTCTTCAGCACCAGCTGCCATCTCAGCTCTTCCGCCATCTGTGAGAGATCCCTCTTCATGGCGTAAGCATCTTCCCCATCGGCGTAGTACTTGGGTTCCACCTCACTAACCTGGAAGTTGAGGGTGTTCGAATAGAGGTGCAGGGCCGCCCTGTTGCTCTTCCGGACGTGCAGGGACACGTACTTGGCGCTGAAGTTCTCGATCATCGCCCGCGAGGCCTGGTCCATGAGCTTCTGGGCCAGGCCGAGGCGCCGGTGCGAACGCTTCACGGCCAGCGAGGTGATGTGCCCGTGGGGAACATCGTCGGGGTCCTCCTCCATCTTGGCCAGGACATAGCCCACGATCTTGCCGTCCTCGTCCTCGGCGATGTAGGAGAGCTGGGGCCATGACAGGCCGTGGTAGAAGTAGTACTTCATCTGGTAGTTCTCCGGCAGGCACAGCAGGTTGCAGTGCTGCATGTTCATCAGGTCGTCGGGCCGGGCATTGCGGATGTTCATCCTGGCGGGCGTTGCCTCGGGAATGGACTTCAGCAGGCTGAGCTGCACGGGGCAGGAAGGCGGGAAGAGCGATGGGCGGAAGGGGTGGAGCTGAGGGAGTTTCCGGAAGTTCCGGCCAATGGGATTTCCAGTTGTCAAGCCAGCACCAGCGCACACGGGGGAGAGGGCGGAGCGAGAGAAGCTCTGAGGCTGCTCTGTTTGAGAAGTGTGTGGCTAGCTGCTTCATGTGTCTTGTCTTTGTTTCAATTTTAACTTTTCTTTTTCATTTAAATTTGCTTATTCTCTCTCTGTGTGTATGTAATGTGTGTATAGGTGTGTCTCTGTGTGTACCATGGTGCATGTAGACGTCAGCGGACAACTTGTAGGAGTCTCATTTTCCAACAAGTGGATCCCAGGAATTGAACTCAAGCCCTGACTATGTCAGTAAATGCCAATACTACCTGTACTCAGCCATCTATTTGGACCCAATTTTAACCTTTTAGTTTGTCTACATCTGAATAGCCCTGTGTAACTGGAACAAACATCAGTGCCATCCCAGGCGGCCGGCCCTTCCTGCCCCTTGCCCCACGGACTGCTGTCTAGTAGGTTTCATATAATAAAAGCATACAGCATGCATTTCATTTGTTTTGTATATTTTTTTCACTCATTATATGTGGGTTTTGGCAATCTTGTACAGCTGAGGCTTCTATATTCTTGTTTGTTTTCTATTCCATTGTCTAAGTTTACTACAATTCATTGGGAAGTTCTGCTGTTCCTGGCTATTTGTGTTATTTCCAGTTTGTGGTAGTATAGAGAGCATGGCTAACTGTTGTTGAATATTTAGGCATGTACTCACCTGGATTAGAGAATATAATGATTTCCAAACATTATACATATTGCTAAGCAAATTTGCAGAGTGGTTGCTCTATCTTCCTGTTAAAAATATGTTTCATGTTGCAAACAAAGAAACCACCACTCCAAATGAAGTGTCTGAACAAGGCAAAACTCTCGATCAAGAATGTGTGCTCAGAAGACTCAACACACAGACAGGAAATGCATTGGGTTTTTTTTTAACTCCAGTGGTGACTGTGTCTTTCCTGGTTGGCTGGGGTCTTCACAATCTTACTCAGCTGTCTAATCTGAAAACAAAACAAAAGACTACAAAAACTGGTACACAGAGAATGAGGGAAGACCAGGTATGGAGTGACTGTTCCAGGCCATAAAATTTCTAGAATAAAGCAATGGACCTCTGTATAAACAAAGGCTTTACTGGGTACTAAGAATTAAAACATTTGTATCAAAGGCTTACAGGATAGTGGTAGGGGAGATAAAAAGATCTTAATTCCTTGTCCTAAACACACGTTATATAGTATTTAATAAAAAGATGTCATATGTAATATTTCTTACATTGTCAGCATATGCTATTTCTCCATTCTTTTCATCTTATACATTCTTGTGCAGGGGTGGAGGTGCTGTGGTGTGGTTTATTTTCTGGGGACTAGTGATACTGAGCACCTGCTTGTTAGCTGCTCTCCATCCTCTTTTGGGAATCCGCTGCTCAAGTTTCTGCTTATTTTTTAAATTATCTTGTATGTCTTGATATCACAATTCATTTATCATTTTAAAAACAATCGCCATCTTCTCTGTACTGTACTTCAGTGTCACCTTTTGTAGTAAATAGGAGCGGCGGGGCTGCATTCCCAGCACCCCGGCCGCCTGCTCGGCTAGCTTATGCCCCGAAATAATTACACGGACACTGTATTCTTTTAATCACTGCTTGGCCCATTTCTATCTAGCCTCTTCTAGGCTAACTCTCGCACCTGGACTAGCCCATTTCTAATATTCTATGTAGCACAGCTAGGTGCTCTTACCGGGCCTGGGTCGGAGCTTCATCGCGTGTGTCTGCCCAGGAGCCGGGAGCATGGCGTCCCTCACTGAGGCGTCTGCTCCCGAGAGGAGAGCTGTGGAGTCTGCACAGCTCTCCTTTCGGGAGCAGACGAAAGAGAGAGATGCCATGCCCCACTCCCAGGCAGACACACGCCATGAAGCTCCGAACCAGGATGGACTAGGCTAGAATCTTCCCGGTAAGACCAGTGCCGACAGATTATTAGAGATGGGTTGATCGGGATATCAGAATTAGCCAGTAAGGGCTAGAGCTAAAGGGCCAAGCAGTATTTAAATGAATACGGTTTGTGTGTTGTTATTTCGGGCATAAGCTAGCCGGGCAGGCGGCCGGGGTGCTGGGGACGCAGCCCCGCTGCCCATATTACTACAACCTTTGCCTTAAATATTTGGTACCTTAAAAAGTATATTATCTTTCAATAAAACAAAATTTGGGATTATCTTTTAATGTAAGGGATTTACATTTTGTTAGCACTGTTTACATGTTACTGACTGTAATATATATATATATATATACACACACACACACACACACACACACACACATACTGTACTGTGTATATCAAAATTTAACAACAAAATAGTGACTAAGTTATGTGTCCTAACTCACATGGCTCTAGATTTCAAAGGAGTATGTACTGTCATTGGTAAGAATTCTGGTATAAATTCCACAGAAATTAAGAGTAGAAGCAAGAGCAGGCTATATTCTAATTACAGTTGAATGCACTTTATTATTTGAGTTCCTAAGTCTGTTGGGAAACTAGCAAATGCATGTTAGAGTCATCAGAGGAAGGCTCCTCAGTTGGGGAAATACCTCCCTCAGATCCAAATGTAAGGCATTTTCTCAATTAATGATCAATGGGGAAGGGCCCAGCACAGAGGTGGGTAAGGCCACCTCTGGACTAGTGGCCCTGGGTTTTATATGAAAACAGACCGAGCAAGCAAGTCATGGGAAGCAAGCCAATAAGCAGCTCTCGTCCATGGCTTCTGTGTCCCTGCCTGCTCCCAGGATCCTGCCGTGTTTGAGTTCACGTTCTAACTTAACTTTACTGGTGAAAAGAAACGTGGAAGTGTAGCCCAGATAAACCCTTCCCTCCACAGTTTGCTTTATGGCCATGGTGTTTGATTATAACAATAGAAACTCTAACTAAGACACATTGGTACCAGTGTGACTACCAAGAACAGCAGCAATGGTGGAGTGGAGCCAGCCCAGCCTAGAAGACAAGCTGCGTGTGCTGCAGAGGGTGGAGGTAGAGAGTGAACCAGGCATTTTGGAGGAGTTTAGCAGATGGTGAGTGGATCCCAGTCATTGGATGGTTGGAATTTATTTTTGCTTTGATTTGATTGTAACTGTGTCCTAATTTTTCCCTCTCGAAGCAAGAAAATATTCACTGGAGCTCATAGTAGAAAGACTTTGAATGTTAAAAAATTTTGGATTTTAAGAGATTGACTATTTTAAAGGGGCTGAAATTTTAATGTGAACCTGTAAAAACTGTGGGACTTTTAAAGTTATTTATGTTTTAAATGTGAGATCTTGGGGATGAATAAGAAAGGAAGGGTTGTGGGTTAATTGTGATATATTTGTGTATCAAGTTGACCAAGGTCAGCTGTAACTGGCTGGTTTTGTCTGTCAGCTTGACACAAGCTAGAGTCATCAGAGAGGAATGAGTCTCAGATTAGGAAATGTCTCCATGAAATCCAATTATAAGGCATTTTCTCAATTAGTGATCAATGGTGGGTGGGCCCACCTCTGGGCTGGTAGTCCTGGGTTTTATATGAAAACAGACTGAGCAAGCCACAGGAAGCAAGCCAGTTAGCAGCAATAGAAACCCTAAATAAGACACACACAACACACACACACACACACACACACACACACACACACACACACAATCTTTCTAGTTTCCCAGCATATTTAGGAACTCAAATACTAAAGTATGTTCAGTTGTAATTAGAATAAAGACTGCTTCTGTTTCTATTCTTAATTCATGTAGAATTTCTGCCAGAATTCTCACCAATGACAGTACATGCTCCTTTAATAGCTAGAGTCATGTAAGTTATGAGACATGGCTTAAATAGTCACTACTTTGTTGTTAAAATTTAACAATTAGCAGTAGTCTCACACTGTATTTCCAGGCTTCCCTGGAACGTGTGATCCTGTTGCCCCAACCTCTGCACTGGCTGGTGATACAGCTTGCACCATCAGACCTAGCTTTTTTCCTTTCCTTTCCTTTTTTTCTTTTTCAGACACTTTTGATATGCAGCCTAGACTGTCCTCACATACATGTTAGTGTCTTTGCCTCAGCTTTATAAGTGGGATTATATGCATATCCCACCATGCCTGGGTTTTGCAATTTAAAATTTGTTTGTTCTTTGCTAGTTTTCTACATGCCTGCCGTGTATTTTGGCTGGTTTTGACCTTTATTACAGCCTTTCTCCTGGTTCTATCTCCTGTGGAACCCTAGCTTATTCATTACAAGTCCTTCCTTCTACTTCTGCATCTCCTAAAATTATTTTTTGTTTTCACTGAGTTCAGTAGTTAATGAACATGATTAAGAGGTTGTTTAATGTAGTGTGGATGAGCTACCAGTGATTTCACCACCTAAGAAAACCAGCAACACTTATTTCAAATCCCTCAGAGACCTTAGAAGGAAATAATATTAATGAGTAAACAGGAAGTGCAAGCCAGAGACTTCCAAAAATTGTGAGAAATAACAGAAACAGCTGACTACCTGGACAGTCATCCAAACTTCCTCTGCAATGGTGGGAAACCCATCTTTGGCCTAAAGGCCTAGCATATCCATCAGACTTTTCTGTGATGCAGGATAATCTGAAGGGATGTCCCTCCTTGGCTTGACAATATTTGACAGTCACTTTCTTTTGTGTCCTTCTTGTCCAACTGGGACAGTGTTCTACTGTCAGCAGTCGAGGCAAGGGGCATTTTCTTGCCCAGTGATTTACATTTGCCACAAAGAAAGTAAACTCCATGTGGTGTTTCTTCAATGCCAATTATCTTCTCTGAAATATATTGTTGCTGCTAGGAGCAGACATGTCTGTCTCGTTGTCATAGAAAAGAGCCTATGTTATTAAAACATCTTAAATGCCATATTCTATAGGTCTATGAAGTGTTTGTAGATGGCCTATCTATGTAAAATATATCTTTGTTAGAGCCAGTGGCTGGTTGCTTTTCTTTTCTGATATTCAGGTTTAACCCCAATATCTATCTCTGGGCTTTTATTTTTTCTGCTACAGATGAGGAACATAGGCAGGCCAGTGCTAGAGACTCCAATTAGATGGCCCCTTTAGCAGAAACTTACAGAACTCTTAATGTTGTGAAACTAATTCTTACATCTTCTTCACTTTCTGAGAACTTTGCCCTGTCACATGAAAATCATTTTTCTTACAGGGATTAGCAAGCCAGATACTCCCTAATATGTTTTGAATGGATGCTTCAAATAATAGAATAAATTGAATAGAATAAATGTAATCAGATATACTTGTATTTTGAGACAGAATAAGCAAAATCTTCCTCTGTTAATGACAACTAAATTGTATGACTATGGTGCATATTTTTGTGGCATGATACCTGCTATTCTCACTTAGAGTATGTAATGAGGAATTGTGAAAATTCTTACATTGCGGCATTTTTGTACTGTCTAGTTAGCATCATTTTCACTAACTGACTGCACCACCTAGCAAATGCTTTAACGCCTGGGCTTCTTGGAGGTTTGCAGATCATTTCCTTATCTAAAAGAGAAATAAATCTCATGTAATTGAGCAGTCACATTGCAGCTCTACACTGTTTTGTTCCTTAGGAAGTGAGTAGCCTGTTCCTCTAGTATTCCTTTCCCACTGTGAGCCTGCAAAAGATGTTCCTTCAGGTCCATAGCCAATTGACTCCAGGGAGATTTGCTTGCGGATTTGTGGAGTAGCCAAGAGAGTCTGAAGAAATGGCCAGAGAAAGCTGTTTTTGATGGCAAATTGCAAAGGTGGATAAATTCTTTGGTTTTTGATCCTAGCTAGAGAGTGTTGGTTGAGTCTTTGAAAAACTGGAACTTGTACTTTTATCACCACAGTCCTCGAAGTCAGAGTCATTTCCTCCTGGTGCTAATCTCCTGCTTGTTTTATAGTCCCGTTTGCTTCCTAGCCTTTCTGTCATTCATCATCTGTGTATTAAAGTCCCTTAATTCAAATGACATGGAATGGCTTCATGGCTGGTTGCTGACAGGTGTAAGAATTGTAGTAATCTATTATGTGTTTAATGTGAATCCAAAATTTACAGCTGCTTTTGCAGTCCAAAATAGAGAACTTAAACAATGTAGCCATTAATGAATGGGTTAATAAGGTAAAACATCCAAAGGAAGTGATGATTCACTTCAACCTTGCAGAGATTTTGCTTGAGGAGGCACCATAAACTGTCTCATTATTGCCAGATTAGTTCCATAGCAGTGTCGTGACTGTCTCCGTGTGCAACTGGACAGTAAAATATCAGAGATAGAAATCAATGATAGAATTATATGATAGATATGAGTCTGTGTATACTTGGTAAGAAGAAAGAATTGCCCAAAGAAAAGACAATGCAGCAGGTATAGAAGAGTAGTGGTAAAAATAAATAAATAAATAAAAAAGAAGAGTAGTGGTTATGAGTGATTTTCAGTGCGTTTAAATTAGGGAAGGTGGAACTATAGTTATAGTGGGATGAATAAATCATCTCTTTTTTTTCCTTCTTTCTTTCTTTTTTTTAAATTTATTTATTTATTAAAGATTTCTGCCTCCTCCCCGCCACCGCCTCCCATTTCCCTCCCCCTCCCCCAATCAAGTCCCCCTCCCTCATCAGCCCAAAGAGCAATCAGGGTTCCCTGACCTGTGGGAAGTCCAAGGACTACCCACCTCCATCCAGGTCTAGTAAGGTGAGCATCCAAACTGCCTAGGCTCCCCCAAAGCCAGTACGTGAAGTAGGATCAAAAACCCATTGCCATTGTTCTTGAGTTCTCAGTAGTCCTCATTGTCCGCTATGTTCAGCAAGTCCGGTTTTATCCCATGCTTTTTCAGACCCAGGCCGCTGGCCTTGGTGAGTTCCCGACAGAACATCCCCACTGTCTCAGTGTGTGGGTGCACCTCTCGCGGTCCTGAGAAGAAGAAAATTAAGTAACAATGGCTTTATCCCATACTCTTCGACTTGAATCTTATAATGTCTATTGCCAATTATAGGATCATCCACTTAGAAAGTTCATAGCTGTGCTGTATTCCATGGTCCTCTTGAGCATGGGGAGTGGCCAATTACCCTTACCTATCCTATGAAGTAGAAAGGAGAGAGATTGAGTTAGGGAAATGAAACTGACAGAGAGATTAATCTGGAAGTTTTAGATTTTCGAGGATGGAAAGCTCCCATATACCTAGCTTTTGGTTTCCTGGTGTACAACTGATTGTCAATAATGTTCTTTATAATATCCATTATACATGGTCTTTGCACTTTGGTAGTTGGGTTAACAATTTTGTATATGAATGCCAAATGTGAATTGCCAAAAAAATGACTTTTCCCCTTAAATTTGGGGAGTTTTCCAGTGACTGTCTAAGGAGAAAACTTGGAGTTATGTGGTTTTTTTTTTCAAGAAGGCGTCTAGTAATTATGTCAAATAATTTGTTGTTAGGCTCAGTTGTGGAATGTCTTAATCTTACCTAGATCCACAATTCTGTAGAGAAAAAAAAAATTGCTTCTTTTGGGGGTGGAATGGTAGGAGTCAGAATGGGGGCAGATGGAGTATAATTTCAATATTAAACTTGATTTTAGTCAGTGCAATTAATTTTCACTAATCTAGCAACAAATAGTTATGCGAATTTTAACATTAAGAGAAATTGGTGAATTCTCCTTCCCACTATATTAATAATAATGTTTTTGTTTCACTTTTCATTAACTTGTATTAATTATACCTATCCATAAAGTAATAAAACAGTTTGTTCTTCTTCGCAAGCTTTGGCCAAGTGTTAAATAATTCTTCCCTGTTTGTGCCCAATTTTGCAAGCAAGATGTTGTTAAAAGTGTCCTAGCATTTTGGGGTACTCTTTTCCTTGCAAGCTGATAAAGCTTTGGGAAACCTTGCTTTACTTGAGATGAGATGAGAATGTATGACACATATATGTCACATATGAGGTCTGGAGTTTCACCGCAAACTACAACCCAGGCATCCAGAGCACTCATGCCAGAAATGTTCAGAACAGGGTATTTAGAAGCAGAAGTACATTTTGAAAATTAATATAAAAATCACAGGTGTGCCGGACATTTCCTATTTCCTCAAGTTTCAGGAGTTTCTGGGCTTCTCACTAAGGTGATGTGTTGACTCTAAGGGAACCCAAATCTGTTCGAGATGTATGAGCAGAACAGCTCCAGGACTGTAGGCTGAGTGTTCAGCTGGACAGTAGCTCCCCTCCAATCAAGTTGCCAGTTAGGCAACTCCTCTACAGTTCACTTTCTAATTACTTCAAGAATACAAAACCTATTTGCAATCTTCTGCTCGCGTCTTTCTGTCCCACTGTCATTAGTGCTCGGGTTTTCACTCTGCATCACTTCCCCAGTGTAGCAGATTGAACATGCAAAGCGTGAAGCACAGAAGACTGATGACACGTGGCTCTGTGCTCCTGGCTCACTCTGCTAACCTGCCTCAACTGCCATCACCAATTAGGATGAAGAGACGGCTCCCACCATGGCTGTTACTGGATTTAAATGCACTTGGACACTCGTGCATGCGTGTTGCACTTGATGAACTTATTATTTAGCATATAATGTAGGGAGACAAGAGGTTATTATATTTCAAGAGTTGGGGACATGTTAGGTAGGTTAAATATGCTACCCATGTAAATGATGATCTTTAAAAAATAGTGAAATAAATACCCATGTATTCAGCACTGAACTAAGAAATAGAATAAGGCTAATACTTTTGAATTCTAGTTTAACTCATGCCAATATATTTTAGAATATATTAGATTATACATATATATGTATTAGGATAGACATTAGAATATATATTATATATAATATATTAGAATATATATTAATGTGTGTTTTTCATCCTCCTCTGTAAGTAGGTAATCACAACCCTAACTTGAATTATTAAATATTTCTAATTTATATGTATCCTTAAATAAAAATAATACAAGTTTTCTCATTTTGATAAATAGAATTAAATATTTATATTTGATGATTTTTTGAATAAGATATTTTAATTTTATGTGTGTGTTATCTGGTTTAGATTGATAACACTAACCATCATACCTACCAAAGAAGAGTTTTATTAGTTCTTTTAGAATTACTCATTATCCCTTGTTATGGGAGTTATTTCACAACATGGAAGTTTGGTTACTTTGAGTTAGCAGAGATATCACTGGTTTTGAACCTCTTCTAGCCTCTTATAGCCACTCTGATAAGCCCACTGAGAGTATTATGTTCCTTGAGTATGTCATCTATAGGAGATCTTACTGAGTTCTGGAAAATCCTTTCTTCTACAGGACAAGGCTACATTGGAGGTAAAACATTATTATCTTTAGAAGACCCATTCACAATCAGGTGAAGTTATCAGGCGTGATATTATACTGAAAGAGAAAAATCTTAGGCATGATTTTGGAATTCTGTCTACTAACATTTTCTTTAATGCATTATTTCTGTGTAGTATCCACAGGTTCATGTATTAGGACGTTTGCACCCTTGTTGGTGGCACTGTTTGTGGAGGCTATAGGGAGGTATAGCGTTCCTGAAGGAAGTACATTTCTGGAATTTGAGAGATTTTAGCCCCTTCCCATTTACAGTTTCTTCCTGCTTCTTGTTTGCAGTTGAAGATTTGGATTCTCAGGCTCCTGCTCTGCTGCCATGCCTGTTCTTGCTGTCTTGTCTCGCTGTACAATGAACTCTCAACAGTATTCCAAAGAAAGGTCTTTTTTCTATAAATGGCTTTCTTTAGTCAGAGCTTTTTATTATAGCTACAGAAAAGTAACCTGAGTATATCTCTTGCCTATTTTCTTGCAACTGGAGGGATTCTTTACATAATTTTCTTCTTTACTAAATTTGATTGAACTGTTCCTAAAATGTGCATCCACATACAGCCATCACTAAGATATGACCTTTTTTTTTTTTGAGACAAGGTTTCTCTATAGCTTTGTACCCCATCCCGGAACTAGCTCTTATAGACTAGGCTGGCCTCAAACTTACAGAGATCTGCCTGCCTCTACCTCCTGAGTGCTGGGATTGAAGGCGTGTGCCACCACCACCAGGCTAGACATTTTTTTCTTATATATATATATTATCACCAACAATTGAAATTTGTTTCAATGTTTATTTTTTTCTTTATTTCTTATTGCTTAATAATATCATATATATACCTATACCCTTTCTGATCCCCTTCTATTCCCACTGAAACTTTTTGTCTTCTAAACATTTTTCTTTTAACTTTTACTGATTCTTGTGAATTTTTCATCCTGTATCCTGAACCCCCTTATTTCCCAGTCCCCTTGAATCCTCCCTCTGTCCTTGCAACCATCCTCAAACAAAAATAAATAAATAAAAAACAAAAACAAAACAAATGACTTAATTGTCAAAGGTTAAACTTACATTGAAATATAACGTTGTTTATTAAAGTATCTGCCATTTTTGAACTTACTTATAGGCATTCTATGCATTATTAATATTGTGTGTGCTGGGTAAATTTTGTCAGCTTATAATAATAAGAGACATTTGGAAAGAGGAAACCTCAACTAAGCAATTACTTATATCAGACTATTCTGTGTGCATGTCTCTGGGAAATATGGATTGTGTTATACCTGGCAGGGGTCCTGGGTTGTTTAATAAAGTAGGTTGAGCAACCCATGGTGAACAAGACAGTAAATAGCACTCTCATATGGTTTGTTTTTCAGTTCCTGCATCTAAATTCCTGCCTGTGTTTCCCTTGATTATGGACTGTAAAGGATAAGCCAAATAGACTCTTTCCTCCCAGATTGGTTTTGGTCAATGTTTTATCAGAGCAAAAAAAGGCAAGCTAGGACATTGTAATAGTTGAATTATATTTTCAATAATTTGTTGAAGAAAAAAATTATACATTAATGTTATATTCAAATTAAGCTGTTTTATTAATATTTTTCGAGAGAGGATCTTGGTGTGTAACAGTTCTGGCTATCCTGGAACTCACTTTGTAGACCAAGCTGGCCTTGAACTGACAGAGATCTGCCTGCCTCTGCCTCCTGAGTGCTGGGATGAAAGCCGTGCACCACCACCACCTGACTCTTTTATAATTTCTAATAATTTATTTGTAATTGTAGTTTCTTCCAATGACAAATGCCATTTAAGTAATGATGGCAGATTTAGCATTTCATATCCTATTCTGGTAGTTTAGATTAAACTTTCATACCTTATTAAACTTCCTAGGTACTCCAATCTAATGTTGAACAGAAATATTAGCAGGGATCATCCAGTCCCCATTCTAGTTCTAGAGACAAAGCTGTTACTGCTCCACTGTGAGATTGTTTACTATGTATTTGGGGTACATAACTTGCATCAGGTTCTCACCCTGTCTTCAAAAATCGATCTAAAATTACAAACGAATTTTAATTAAAGCCCTATTAACAGTTTTGTGACATTTCCAAGAAAAGGAAATCTTGGAAGTCATTCTGGAATTCTGCCTACCACAGTTTTTTTAAATGAATATTTTAAATATTTAAAATGAATACTTCTGAGTAGGTTAAAGAAATTGATAATTGTATAATGTCTATAGAAGTGTAAGGGATGCAGAACACCCAAGATGCAAATGGAGAAAAAATTAGATGGAATCAAGACCTATCAGAATCAGCGTTTTCCTGCTTTTACTTTGGAGTGCATGTGTATGTGTGGTGTGTGTGTAGTATGTGGTGTGTGCATGTGTGTGTGTGGTGTGAGTGGAGTGTGTGGCATGTATGTGGTGTGTGTGCGTGTGTGTGTGTGGTGTGTAGCATGTGATGTGGGAATGTGTGTGGTGTTTTGTAGGTGACTTGTGCTGTGTGTGTAGTATGTGTGATGTGGTATGGGCTGGTATGTGGTGTGGTATATGTGCGCTGTGTTTGATGTCGTTTGTGTCTAGTATGTGGTGCTTGTCTATTATGTGGTGTGTGTTTGTAGTATGTGGTGTGTATAATATGGTGTGTGTGTGTGTGTGTGTGTGTGTGTAATGTGTACCCACACATACACACACACACACACACACACACACACACACACACACACTGTGTTCTGGGGCTTGAAGATGAAGCTAGGCTGGTTAGCTAGAGTCCCAGGGATCCACCAGTTTCAGTTACTTAGTGCTGGGATTATGAGAGGTCATTGCTATGCCCACTGTTTTTATGTGAGTATGGGGACTGAACTCATTTCCTTTTTCTTCTTTTCTGGCTTGCTTGTTATCATCCTGTCCCCTCATTTCTGATTTTAAAATGTAATTCTGGGAACTAGAAAGATGGCTCGGTGGTTAAGAACACTGTCTGTTTTTTCCAGAGATCCTGAGTTCAATTCCCAGCAACCACATGGTGGCTCACAGCCTTCTATAGTGGGATCTGATACTCTCTCTAGCACAAAGGCATTCATGTGGATAGAGCATTCATACATTTAATAAATAAATAGATAGATAAATAAAAATTTAAAAATAGAGTGTTATCTTAGTTAGGGTTTCTATTGCTGTAAAGAGATATCACGGCAATGGCAACTCTTATAATTTAATTGAGTTACAGCTTACAGTTTCAGAGGTTATGTCAGGGCAGGGAATATGATGACTTGGAGTATGAATGTGTGTAGGCAGACATGGTCCTGAGAGTTCTATATCTTTATCCAAAGGCACAGGAAGTGAACCTCCTACTAGTGCCACCCCCAAAGAGCTATGGGGCCAATTGCATTCATATACCTCATTCCACTCCCTAACCCCCAAAGGTCTGTAACCATTTCATAATGTAAAACGTCATTCAGTCCAACTTCAAAAGTCCCCATAGTCTATAACATTCTCAAACTTATTTAAAAACATAAATTTCAAAGTCTCTTCTGAGATTCATGCACTCTCTTGATGTGGGATGTCCTTCTATATATGTGTTGCTCTTATTGGTTGATGAATAAAGCTGTTTGGGCCAGTGGCTCAGCAGAGTAAATCAAGGGAAGAAATCAAAACAGCAATAGAGAGAGAGTAGGTGAGGACAAGGAGAAGCAATGTTGCTGCCAAAAGGCATAACATGCTGGCACCGATAAGCCATAGCCTAGTGGCACTACACAGATTAATAGAAATTGGTTAATTTAAGATATAAGAGTTACTTAATAAAAACTCTGAGTTAATAGGGCAAGTTGTATTGTAATTAATATAGTTTCTGTGTGATTATTCGCATCTGGGCCACCAGAAAATTAAAGAGCAATCTCTGCCTTCACTCTGTTAACTTCAATTCCCTGTAAATTCAAAATGAAAAAGCAGATCACATTCTTCCAACATATACATTACCATTCTAAAACTAAGAAAAGTAAGTATACTGAGGAAATACTGGACTAAAGCAAGAGCAAAAACCAGCCCGGAAAGTCTAAATTCTGTATCTTCGTGTCTGATATCAAAGTGCTCTTAAAATCTCCAACTCTGTTCAACTTTGTTGACTACAACATATTTCTTTCTCTTGGGCTGATACCAGTACCTGTTAGCAGCTTTTCTTGGCAGGTATTCTATAGCTCTGGTATCTACAACATCTTGGGGTCTCCTAGGCAATCCAGTCTTCAAAGTCACAGCATTGTGAAATGGCCTTTGTAGGCATCCATTCAGGAACATCCCTGACACAACACATGCCTGACCTCAGTGGCTTTCTTCTTCCTCTTCCTCCTCCTCTTCTTCTTCTTCTTCTTCTTCTTCTTCTTCTTCTTCTGGTTTTTCGAGACAGGGTTTCTCTGTAGCTTCGGAGAGTGGCTTTCTTTAGTAGCAGAGACAAATTCCATATCCCTGTTCTTTTATCTTTAAATCTAGAACTCTAATGGCCGAAATTGTCAAGTACTATTTCTTACTGGGACTAGAACAAGGCCCCTGGTTCAATTACATCTTCACAGACTTTCTCGTTTTGATGATTTCCTTCACTGTCTATGCTTCAACAAAATCTCCAAACAAAAATGTGGTTAGGCCTATCAAAAAAAAAAAATGCCCCAGTCCCTGGTACCAACTTCTATATTGGTTAGGGTTGCTATTGCTGTAAAGAGACACCATGATCATGGTGAATTTTATAAAAGAAAACATTTAATTAAGGTGCTAGCTTACACGTTGAGAGGTTTAGCCCATTATCGTCATGACAGGGAGCATGGAGGCTTGGAGTTTGGCTGTGTGCAGGCAGACATGATGCTGGAGAATTCTGTACCTTTATCCAAAGGCAACAGGAAGTGAACTGAGACACTGGATAGTATCTTGAGCATAGATGAGACCACAAAGCCCACCTTCACAGTGACATACTTCCTCCAACAAGTCCATAACTACTCCATCAAAGCCTCACCTCCTACCAGTGCCCCTCTGTAAGAGTGTATGGGGACTAATCATATTCAAACCACCACATGTGTGTTGTTGTGTCGTCCAAACAACTTGAATTTGTAGAAGTTCTCCTGCCTAAGTCTCTAGAGCACTAGAATTCCAGGCATGCCCCACCACACCAAGACCCACCAAGCTTAATATTAGAGAAAAGCAGGATCATTTAATAGGAAACATCAGTTCCGAAGGTTTTATTTTATATGCTTAGTAATATACCTAGAAAATGCAGGTAATACACTGCAGAGAAATGTAACTGATAAACTTCTAATTATTCAATGTCTTGCCCTCAATAAGTGATGAAATACTTGAGTATAAAATAAATAGATGTATAAAATACTCGATCAAGATGAAGAGCCAGCTTTACCTGAGTGCAATTTGCACAATCATTTACCTTAAATGGCAGTACACAGGGTGTAATTACCAAAATAGATCATCATCTGTGCCATGAAAGAGGTCAATAAAGAGGATTCAAATTGTATCTGCTATATTCTTTAAATATAATGGAATCAAAATATTAATAGATCAACAAGACACTGGAATATATATAGCATGCTTCCAAATAACCTCTGACTCAGGACAATAAGAAGCACAGCAAGTATCATGGGATGAATATAGTAAGCATTTTTAAGGTAAGAGGTATTGGTGCTATTTGTGAAGTTATTCTTAATTTGGGTGATGGAGTAGCACAACATTTATTATTATTATTAATTTTAGCTTCAGTGTATCTTACACATCTACCTCAGTTGGCATAATGATGCACAATTCTCGAAGATACAAAGAGTACAAACTAAACACTTTATTCCTTGCAAAATGCCTACATAAGTATAATCTTGATATTTTGGGGCTACCTGCATCCACATCACTGGTTTTTCACGCTTTGAAAAAGAGGACGGAGGCTAGAGAGATGG
The DNA here is from genome assembly GCF_018167655.1 of Microtus oregoni. Lineage (NCBI taxonomy): Eukaryota > Metazoa > Chordata > Mammalia > Rodentia > Cricetidae > Microtus > Microtus oregoni. The sequence goes on along the minus strand of NW_024543080.1, from coordinate 3,271,701 downwards.
GTCAGTGTTTTAGAACACTTGCTATTCTTCCAGAGGACCCAGGTTCAGTACCCAACACCTGCATGATGGCTCAGAGCCATCTATAACTCCAGTTCCCAGGGAGGGACCTGACATCCCTTTCAGATCTCTGAAGTCACCAGGTGTACATGTACATACATACATGCAGACAAAACACTTGAGCATGTAAAAGAAAATAAATACATCTAAAATACTTAGAAATTTAAAGGAAGACATTAAACCTTAGGCCACAGTTCACAGTCCCATGATTAATTGTTGTGGTTTGTCATTGCTATTTTCCAAAAGCATTCAGCTTTAACACTGTTAGAAAGAGAACCACACATTCAGGTTTGTTGTAGTCTTTGTTGAAGAATAGAAAGTGAGCATATGTGCTCCATGCTATTGCTTGTATCATTAGGCATAAAAAAAACCCACAGCATCTGCAAGCCCCTGTTTTAATTAGATCCTGAAGTAATGGCTGCAGCTGAGCCATTTATTGCTTCTGTAAATGAGAGCCAGCAGAGGGAAGATGCTTTTCCTAACATCACTTCTGAATGAGGCCTGCGATGCCAGCAACATAGGTAGAACCTGCTAGGAGAGGAAATTGGGGTGCCCTTCGGTGTGATGCAAATAGCCTGAGAGATCAAGTGTGGTCAGCATCTAAAGGTGAGGCTGTGGGGAAAGAAACCCCACTGATGCCAAAGCCGGAAACATCCAGAGTCCCCTAAGGTTACCACCCAGAGAGAAATAGCATCAAATGCCAGTCGGCAAAGGAATTTTCATCTTCATAAGTGAATAGTGTAGTCTTAAATAATAATATCGTCATATAAGTATGACATGGTTTTAGAATTTTGTGTGTGTTACTATAGAAAAAATGCTGGAGATATGCCCCTTAGCACAAGTATATATCCAGTTACTGTTAGCCCACCTGATTTATCTTTCAAATTAATGGCTAAATATTTTTATTCCTAGAAAGTGAAAATTATTATGAAATTAAAATACACATCATAAATAGTCTCCTGAACAGCTGTAATTTTCCAAAGCAATAACTTGCTGTAGCAGGATGTTGTCGCTCAAAATGATTATGTCTGTTTTCCTGCTTTTTGAAGATTGTTGGTATCAAAAAATTCATTCTTATAATAAAATTTACTTTTTAGAAATTATTACATCATAAAAATTGCATAGGAGATTTTTTTAATTGCTTGCAGAATAGGTCCTTAAAATTTTTCAACATAGACTGCCATGAAGAAAAATGAGGTTTTTATAATATTAACCAAGACCAGCAAAGCATGTCAGATTTATAAAACCATTTGTTCCTACAATACCATACAAGAAAAAGGCGTTGGAAGAGGGTTGGCTGGGAGCACTTCCTTATTTTGAATGCTGGATTAATGTTCTCCATTGCTTACTTTTATGCAGAGCGTGGTCTGAGACGCAGTAGATTATGCAATGGTTTTTGTCATGAATCGGTGATAATATTAACAGTCTAATGCTAAGCAGGTTCTGAGGAAATGAGGAGAGAAACAAATGACTTACTATATTTACCCTGAAACAAGATTCAATCTGCCGCTGTATTTAATGCTATATTTTTCATTATCTTACAAGCATATGTTGGAACTGCTACAGATGATGAAGTTAGCTGCTGGGCAGAGTTACCATCAATGCTTTCCATCTTTATTTTAATAAGAAAAATGAGCAGATTGTTTGTGACCTTTATCAAGGGCTTCACTGAAGACAGGAAAACTAACCACAAAACAGCTAGCCTGGAGCCCTACTGGATATTCACAGCCAGCTTTTCTAGAACAAAATGTCTTATGACAAAGCCATTGACACCAATAGAGCCAGCCCTACCTGGAAGAAAGGTCAGAAAGCTCAGGGCAAAATACTTTTTATATTTGCTTTAGGAATATTCCATGTTTAACAGTATTTGTAAATGACCCTGTCCTATTTGGAGCATGAACGTATTTCCTTAAGGTTAACACATCCGTAAAAATAATGTGGTATTGGGAAAGAGAAGAAGTTAGATACCTGTGAGTTAAGACCAGCTGGTCTCCATAGAGAGAGTGGGCCAGTTAGGTCTATTATGGTGACACTATCTCAGCAAAACAAAACAAAGCAAACTAACACAACCATCCTCTTCCCAACAAACAAAACAAACCAAAATAATAATGCCTGATACTTGCTCCTAGGACTCTGGAATCCTAACTAAAGTGGTCCTTTTGTAAACCCAAGCTTCCTGGGCTATCCAATAACTATAGATACTTACATTAAGTGTTTATTATTATTTTTTTTCTTGCTGTGTTACATGCTGTACTCAACTGTTGCATGTAATTCTTATTCTGAAAGTCAGTCCTGTGGCCATCTTTATTTTATAGCTTGAACAGAAGAAGACAAAGTCGTCTGCCGAAGTCCATCTTCAGTGCTGGAGTTTAGATGATGGAGCTAAGATACGGGCATCTGACCCTGTGTGCCCAGTTACTGTTCTATGGGGAATTAACTGTTCTATGGTGGCCTCAAACTTTGTTTCTACTAAATCTAACATTTGTGAAGAGTCTGTGTGGAAAAGTTGCATTGCCTACCTACAATTATCATAACATATTTCTCTAGCTTGAAAGATATGTATTCTCAACAGATTTGATCCTACATAAGGTAGACCAATACCTTTTAAATGCCTTTCACTTTATTGACATCATTCAAACAAAATGTCCTAAGCTAACATAAATTCAAGTCCCTCTTCTGTTAGTGGAAAATGGCTGATACTCCTCTTTGAGTCCTTGTGAAATAGCTGTTCCACAATGAAGATAAAATGGACATTTGTAGTTGCTTGTGCCTGTCCCTTATAAGACCAGTAAAGACAGTGCAAATGTGAGCTTTGAACTTTTGGTCTTGTAGGCTCTTTTTCTTTCTTTCTTTCTTTCTTTCTTTCTTTCTTTTTTCTTTCTTTCTCCTCCTCCTCCTCCTCCTCCTCCTCCTCCTCCTCCTCCTCCTTCTATTACAAGCTTTTTATTTTGTTGAGCAGTAATATATTTTCCTTTAATCTTAAAGTTATTTATGGACAAGAAAATAACAATAATTAGAAAAAAATTAGTTGCCTGTTTTTAAAGCCTCATATTTTTCATGAGTGATTGTTAAATCTCAAAACTACATATCTAATGGTGGCAATGCCTTAAATTATCTTTCTTTAAGACATCTGCTTTACAAAGTGTAGTTACTAGCTGGTGACAGTATCCAACAATTTATGAGGGGTCCGCCATGTACTAGGGAGCTTGCTCCAGAATGTAAATAAATCAATACATCGATTCGCTTATTGTGAAAAGTCCTGGAATGAAGTGAAAGAAACATAGCTGAAGCTGAAAGTGTGTTCAGTGTGGCTGGTTCGCAGCCCAGAAGGGCACTCTGAGTAGGATGCTGGAGGATCCTGTTGGCCTAGACTTCGCAACTTAGAATCAGTTCCCTGTTGGGTTGCCTTTGCTGAACTCCTGCACCTGTTGCTCTTGTTAGGGTCAACTTAGAACCTGGATGAAAATGTGAAGCAAGTCTCATAAATACTCCCCACTGATGCCCTCATACAGCTGCATTGAGTAATTGCTAGGACTCCGAAGAGCTAAGCTGAGATTTTTAGATTGAAGAACTCTAAACAACAGATTTGGACCAGAGCTGATTTCTTTCTACAGTAAAATGAAATACATTGATTGATTTATGACTTTATTTCTTTAAAAAATACTAATTTTAATTTAGAAGTAATCTAGTAATTTTATTCTTAGAACACATAAACTATATTTTTAAATTCGCAAACATTTCTGTGTTATCATTTCACAGATATCCTACCCTCTTATTAGTAAAATAGAGATATTTTGAGGGTTGTATTTTAACAGTGCTGTGAGTTTGCTTAGATTAAACTACTGAAGCCTCTGACACTGACTTTCAATCATATAATTTTATGTACGTGCATCTGTTAGTTGAAAAATTTAATATACACTGTCAAAATTTTTTAAACTGAAAGCTGTTTTGTAACATATTTTAAATGAACAAAATGGAATACAGTGTTATTCTCTTAGTTTGTTTCATTCTTGTTTGTTTTTTTTTTAAGCTTCACCAAAGAATTCCTGTCACAACATTCAAGAAATATGGACAATCTTCAGCAGCGCAATTGATAAAGAACAAATATGAAAATAAAATGATTAATCATAAGAGATGCAGATGAGTAAATCTAGGACTTAGAAATGAGGGAAACTGTCAAGTAGTCATTTGTATAAAAATTACATAGTCGGGAGAATGTTTCTAGTCTGACTTACAATCCTGTGGAAAGTGACATATAATGGCAGACTGTTCAGGTCCGCTGTTCCAGTTCAGTTTTGGATAGTATGATGTAATACGGACAAGACATCTGTTCTCAACTCTCAAGTCCTTTGGGTTAGCTTTAGTGGCCATTATTTGGGTTTGATCTTCCCTATCCCCTTAAGTGTAACATACAGGTGTTCCTATCAGTGACCTCCTTCCTGGGAATACAAATCGCTGGAGGAGAGGTACGGATGGTGTGACTGTCTCCCAGGGTGGGTCACCTACATATAGTTTGCCTTGTGCTAATGGCCAGCATTTGAATAGTTGTGTTAAAGAGCCTCAGTGATTGTAGCAGTTATTATTGATTGACTGTAATACTACAGTGGCTGAATAAATTTGCACAGGAAAATATGATTCTAGTAATAGTATTCATATGCTACAGATATCCATCAAGACATTTTGAAAGCAAGAATGTTACATGAACACAGATCCCTATTTGTATGTCTTTATTTTCTTTCTAAAATTTTAATTGTGTAGATTTTGAAAGTACAGTGTGATTTGATACATTTATACAGCAACTAATGATAAAATCAGAGTAGTTAATGTTTCCTCCCTTTAAGCATTTAATAAATTTTGGTTAACACGTACTTGTCCATATTAATATGGTATGTATGTCTTCTCATGCTATCATAGAATTAGCTAGTTTTTTTCAGACTTTTGGAAACCTACTGTGGTTACACAGAACACATTAGCCAAGGAGGGAGGTGTGGCATAAAATGAAAGTTATGACACTGGGGCCAGAAAAGCCAAATATGAAGTAGCTATTGGACGACCACTAACAAACCTCAGGCCATTTGTGAATAGGTAGTTCCAAGATGAGGCTCTTAACCTCTTGGTACATAAAATATGTTAGATATTGGAAGAAAATTGCATTAAAAACAGAAGAGATACAAGAAAGCATCAGGGGATAAGGCTCAGCTAGGTCTTTGTCTGGAGGCAGATGAGAGCCCAGTGTGTGGTAGAAACTCTAACCTTCTGTAGTGCCCAGAGCTGTGTTGTCTCCTGAGTCCCCTTCAGTTACTCTTCCCTTGTATACTCAGTGTGCACACGTGTTAGCAAAGGACGGTGCTCTCTCCATTCCCTTGAGTATTGGCCTCCAGGTTCTGTTAGCGCTGGACTCTGCTCTTTATATTTCTTCTCCTTTATGAATTTCAGGCTTAAAGTCTTTGATTAAAGAGTTTATCTTATGACATTTTTTTCTCGACCATTAAATTGATACAACAGCCACTAACAATGCAATCTGCAAAATGGTTCTCGCATTCTTTTGTCTTCTTTGAGTAGGTCCTTGTTGACTAAAGAATCATGGCAGAAATTTCTGAAATTTTATTTTCTCTTGTAAAAGCTGATTGGCTATCCTCCAAGAGAGCAAAGCCAGATTGTCTTTGGAAATTGAAACTAAAACCCTGCACTTGTGACCAGAGACCTGGATGCTATGATTCATTAATGCAATTTTGATATCCAGCACTTGAAAAATATTCTGTATGAACAATTGGGGAGTCTAGCAAAATAGTTTTGACATTTTGCTAACATTAGTGCTTCAACACTGAACCATCTGCTAGAGAGTTCTGAGCCTGAATGAGAGGTGTAAACCTGGATTAGCATCGATACGGTTTTCTATCAAGTTTGGCTTACTCTCATCTCCCTGGATGGTTTCCAGGTCCCTCTGGAAGCCAAGATTGCCATTGTGGAGTGCAATGCCATATGTTAAGATTCATATGACATATTACCTAAAAGTCATGAATTATTATACCGTCTCTTTACAGAGCTGTGATTAGAAATGTTTATGTAAATGCACCTCCAATGGGGGGGGGGGTACCCAGGGTTGGGCAACAGTTTGCATGGAAATGCTGATCAAACTCTTGCTTAGTCAGAGTATTTCTCAGAAACAGCCTAATCCTCTGACAAAGAAAAATCATTTTCTTTCTTTTTTCTTTCTTTTTTTAAGCAGAGTCTTTCTTTGCAGCTTGGGAGCCCTGCTGGTTTAGAGCTCACTAACTCACCAGGTAGGCCCAGGCTGGCCTTGAAAATGCAGGCACCCTCTGCCTTTCACTTTCTAAGTGCTAGGATTATAGGTGTGAGCCACCACTCCCCGATGACAAGATCTTTTTCTAACTGTATTGGAATTAGAACAGAAAGAACAGGTGCAGGATCCCTTAAAAAGAACCCGGCAACTTCCTCTATAAAACAATAAAGCAATCATGAAAATATGAGATGACTCAAAAGCAAACAAAATGCCTTGTATTTAGGCCAGGAGTGGTGGCACATGCCTTTAAGCCCAGCACTCAGGAGGCTGAGGCATGCCACCCAGGGATACATATTGAGACCCTGTTTATTATTTTTTTAAAGCCTTATGTCTAAGGACAAGCCAGCGATGGCAAAAGAACATATCATGTAACCACAACAATCCACCAGTGTTAATGTATTTTTTCTTGCATAAATATATGAACACATATGTGAGTTTATATATACATACATATGTGAACATACACACACAAAATATGTATTACTCATGTACACACACACATAATGTTTCTAATTGACAGATAATGCAGGTTCTAAATGGAGTTTGACAACTCCATTTTTTTCTAAAGTTGTTTAAGAAGTTCACAACCAGCTGGTGGTGGTGCAGTCCCAACACTGGGACGCAGAGGCAGGTGGGTCTCTGTGAGTTCAAGGCCAACCTCTTCCACAAGAGCTAGTTCCAGGACAGGCTCCAAAACTACAGAGAAACCCTGTCTTGAAAAACCAAAAACAAATAAACAAAAACCAAAACAACAACAAAAACAACAAACAAATAAACTAATAACCAGAGCTCATCCAGGGACTCAGAAACATTAATCAACATTTGGACTTTAAAGGACTTAGGTATTGCCAGCTTTGAATTTCTTTATGTGCAAATAGAAAATAAGCAATTTGAGCTAGAAACTAGACTTGCAAGCCCTTGAACCATGTTAGAGGTGAATGCATGAGGGTTACACTAACCTGGGTGGAAGGGAAGTGTCCTTATCTTATTTTCATTTTATCAGTCATATTTAAGTAAAAGAAAATAAGTGTTTGTATTGCTCCCACAATATTCAAAAGAATCATTTTTACTCATGTTCCGTATTTTTTGTTTTATATATTTAGACTCAAATGCTATTTTTCTTACTTTTTAACAAGACAGTTAGATCATCACATCTTCCAAAGCTAATAGTCAACATACATTAGAAATTTCAAAAGCCAAAGAACTTTAAAATCAGTCCCACCCCACCCCTTTTGGAGTAGTCGGCAGCTTCTAAAAACAGTTCTTAGGTGCTTTTATTGTGTTTGTGAAACTGTATGGGACAGGTAGTATTCTGACCTCAGCTGGCATTCAGAATGTGTTCTGTCGTGCTTTGTATTACTACGGACAGATATGGACATCTCCTTTCTAGGCCATCCCATTTTGGAGATGACTCATAAAAATGAGGCCTCTTTCTCTGTGCCCATCTTCCCACACCCCCATACACAGCTGTTGTCATCTTTTGCGTATGGCATATTTGTTGCATATCATTAACATGAAGTACAGATTAGTCAAGATTGGTATTAAAGAATCACCTACAGAAGAAATATGTTCCTATGTATTATCGCAAATAATTGATTTTGTTGTGAAGTATGTGTGTGTGTGTACTAATGTCCTGGTACATATGACATTCAAGGGTCAAAAATGTTTCCACGTATATCCAGTCAAAATTACAAAAACTTCCAATTTTTTGAGAAATTATTTGAAAACTGATACATGAAAGTATGTGTTCCTTGTATAATAATACATGGATTCCTAGATTGTGAATTAATACATAGATCCATAGAGCCAAGCTTGCTGTATTGTATTTTCTCAGCTCCAGTGGAGCAGAGCAAGTATCCCAGCAAACTCGGTGTCAGTGTGGGATCGGCCCCACGTGATTGCATGTGGGATCAGCATGATCGGCTGTCACTGGTTTCACTGACATCTGTCCCCACAGTGAGACAAGCTGCAACATGAATTATTGAAGACATACACATGCAGATCTGTGTCATGACTATGCCAAATAATGCATTTTGCCACACTCTTGAGAGCTGAAAGAAGGCATGGTTGACATCATCCTTAACCCCTTTGACAATCTGCTACCACGTTGCAGATTAAAATGAAACTCCTGACTACGGCACTCTATGACAGGCTTCCTCTCAGATATACATGAAAACACCCCCGCCCCTTGAAGAGCTTTTCTCTGCTTTTTTTCAGCAGCTATTTGCCACGTGCTTTGAATATACCCACTTTATAAATCTTTCTTGCACCTGAACTTTAATATCCCTTATTTAAATAATGAAAAAAAGCAGTCGCATTTGGAGAATGATTTGAGTTTTACAGTGTGTTATGTTATGAAGGAGGTCTGTATAATAAGGATATTTTGAAGCAACTCATGAAAATAAAAAAAATTGCATCAATAATCTTCTTTAAAAGTTGTGGCAGAGTTTAGACAATGTGATTAATCTTCTTTCTAATCTGGAAATATTAACCAGGGTGACACTTCAAGGGTCTGTCTTTGGAAAACTTCATGCTATATGAATGAGCTATAGTAAAATAATCATCCCCAATTCATTACAGGATGCACAGAGCACCCAATTATATCTGGTGTACGTATTCTTACATGTGTGTAAGACTATGTCTGTTTTATCACTGATGTGACATATATTTAAAATCACGTAGCAAATTATATTTTTTCTATTACTGATGATGTTATCTACTAATTCAATTATCCAGATATAACCTGTGTGGCCTTAAGGAAGCTACTTACCTTCTCTGTGTCTCAGCTTGCCCGTAAGACAGCAGAACACACTTGTCCATCAAATGGCGGTGTCACAAAGGAAGAATGAATTACTCTCAATTTGGCAAACTCAGAACCAGAGTATTTGCTGCCCCTCATGCGTATGTCAACAGTCAAAGGCTGTTACAATGGTTTGTTCCTCCAAAGATGTTGTTCCTCCAAAGATGTTGTGTATTGTAGTGGTATGGTCCCCTTGGAAAACAAAGCAAGAGAATTCTTCAGCAATAACAGCTTTTTCTTCCTCACTTTTCTCTTTTACATTCTCCCTGGGGATTAAACAGTGGCTGTGGTTTTTAGAAACAAGTTTTGATGAGGTGCTGGGAAGAAAACTGAGAGACCCTTCCTTGGTGCTGTCATGTGTCTGCACTCACTGTGAATGGGGAGATTGGCAGCGTGGGTTCTGTGCTGTCTTTTAAAGATCTTGTTAATAGTGAATGTCCTAGGAAGGTGAGTGCCTTCCTAGAACAATGGGTGTGTCTGTTTGCACCATTAAGAATCTGCTTTGTGGGCTATTGGGTGCCTCTCTGAAATGCACTGCCCAGCATGTACAGGTGCCATTCAACCCAACTTGGGCCACCTTGTGTGTTGGGGGGGGGGTGGGAGACTGGATAATTTAGTGGCTGATCCTTTAGCTTTTAGAGCAGTGGATGGTGTCTGACCAAGGGGTCGACTGTCCTCTGCCGGCACGAGTGTGTTCTATCATGTGAGGTTCCCAGTACTGGAAGATCTCAGACACTTTACTCTTTTTGACAGATTTTTTTATTTCTTATACATTCATTGTGCTCCTGACTCAGTGTGGCTGGGATTTTATCTGATGAAATATTGTGTGATGGGGTCTGACTTTGAAATGGAAGAATTGGAAGACAAGGAATAATGAAGGAGTGTGTGAGCTCACTGTCTTCTCTTGCTAATGAGAAGTTACAAGCTGACAGTGTTAGTGACAATGATATCTTGGGGAAGAGCCCAGGGATAAAGATTTGCTCCTGTATCTTAAACTGACCCCACCCACACCACAACAATGACTCCTTACTCCAAACCAACAGCTCCAGAGAGCACTTAACCATTAACCAGAAAACTGTTGTTTCAAGTCTGATTTGTTCCCAGTGCTTCTCCTTTGCCCCTGGACTCATGGCAAGATTTGGTCAATGCCCCATTTCATTTGAAATTTGGTATTTGGGCAATGGACATTAACTTACTTTGACTTGGAGGGATTTTTATTTCTTTACTATGCACTATTGTAGAAAGTTATTGCTGGGTGGCGGTGGTGCACACACCTTTAATTCCAACACTCAGGAAGCAGAGACAGGTGGATCTCTGTGAGTTTGAGGCCAGCCTGGTCTAGATAGAGTGCCATGACAGGCTTCATAGCTACAGAGAAACCCTCTCTAGGAAACCCCCCCCCAAAAAAAAAGTTACGGTTTAACAACTAGCATACATTTGTCTGTCCCCCGTTTCCCAAGCCCGAGTGAAAACAGCACAAACTCTCTATTCTTTCCACATAGTTGAATCAGAATCATTCAATTCTAAAGTCCAACAATGGCTCCTGATTGGTTAAGCTAATCACTGTAATTTATACCACATATTCTACAATGATCCTAGAATGATGAAGCTCTAACTTAGTGAGTCTGTTAGCATTAATCTCAGGTATTTTTCTGGTTATGCTGAATTGGACTTGCTGGTTCTGATTGTCCCAACTGTCTTGTGACCATCAACAGACTGGAAGAGTTAGAGCAACCAGAAACAAAGAGTTCATGTTCACATGGTTCCTTTGTCATTACTTGATCTCTCAATGACATTCAAATGACTTTGTAAGCATCTCTCTCTCTCTGGTGTTCTGTTACAAATTAGGAAAGAATTCTGCTTAGTATTACTTACCAGAGATAGTATTACTGGCCTGGGCTCAGTCTTTTGGGACCTAAGTCCTGTTAATTGGTTCAACTGATGTTTTACGTGGGTCTATGTGGATCATTCTGAAAAGGTAATTATTTTAAAAAGTCAATTATAAAAGGTCATAGATGAAGAGTCATTCTGGGAAGGCAACCTCTCCCAGGGAGTTCATGTTTCTTTCTATCTGGTTTGAGTTAAATTTTGAAGCCAATGCAGTTGGTGCTGTGGCCTCACAACAACTGTTTTATTTGTTTCCCTTTCCTCTCTGGAGTCATTGTGCAATCTGGTTTGTTATATCCTGCTCAGCTGTAAGTGACTTACATTCTTTCTCTCTAAACCCGCGCCAATCGTGCTTTCAAGGACGTCATTCACCAGTGCTTACTTGTTCTTGAATGTGTGTGTGCGTGTGTGTGTGTGTGTGCATGTGCGTGTGTGTGTGCATGTGTGTGTTATTGCTTGGGGAGATGTCAAAATCTATGAGCCCTATTTCCTTTCAATATTCACCCAAATGCATTTAAATAAAGCTTTGAATATAGTATGTGAAGCATTATTATTTCTGTAAATCTTATCTCTGGCTCACGAGTGCCAGCTAAAGAACTCCTCCACCACATTATGATGATGGATATTATCATAATAATGTGATGTGTCAATATCAGCCACCATAGTTTTTATTCAAGGAACTGTATTTGAAAATAAAAGGTATTTTTTTCAATTGTTAACATTTGTGCGCTGTCCAGAGGCCTGGTAAAATTTGGACAATGACATCTTTTCTTTTCCTTGAAACCACAGTGATCAAAGTCTTGCCTACTCTTCTTCCCAGCTTAGACTATGACAGCAAGAGGCAGTGGAAATCAAGATGCTAGTTTTTAATTGTATTAGAATAATGATTTTCTGAAACAATGTAAGAAGCAAATTTCATTAATAATACAACAAATGCAGACTGTTGAAAGCAGATTTGACAGGTATCTGTATGGCCAGGTTTTCCTAGCCTGCTGCATTTCAAGTCATGTGTGAGAAGAAAATAGCCATTGGAGAAGATTTTCTTTTCCACCTCAGTATTAAGGGTGCACGGTTAACTAAATAAAGGAGGCGTGATGTTGGTATTTAAATGAATTATACATGGGTTGCTTAGGTTACTTGTAGGTTGTTTTGTAACAAGCTAAGAGAAGAGTCCATCTTACCCTCTATGTCTCATATCCAGCTTATGTATATGTTTGCTAGACAATTTGGTGTTAGAGTCTACCATATACAACATACTTTAAATACCACTCTTAGATAATTGCAATGGATCTAGCAGTGAATTTTGAAGCAGCTGAACTATCTTTGAATTTTTGAGGTAAATAAGAGAAAACTGAGGAATATAAAAAGCCTCTCATGCTTATGAAAGGGAAATTTATTTTTTAAAGTGTTGTTCTCTGCTCTAAGCTAGTTATTGAGAGAGTATGTTGAAAATACCTGCGTTGTTTGCAAATGATATCCTTATTCCCCCGTGCTAATTTATTTATGAGTATGTAAATTTTATGCAAAATTAGGAGACTCCCTGGGGTTATAGCATTCTACTGTCAGCAAGATATTTAAAAAAACAGATGTTTTAATATCGTCTTTCGGATTTGACGAGGGAAATTATGAAGTGCTATGTGAAGTCAATTTCTTGTAATTTAAATTCTTTTCAAAAGCATATTGATGTCAATCTTCCTTAGGGGTGATATACAATCATTATCTACTACATCTTAAAGAATTTTCATAATTTATTAAATACCCATATTTATTTCCTTTTACATCTTCCAGTTTAATTGACTACTTTGGGTACGTCATTTCAAAACTTTGCACTAATTTGAACTTTAGGAGAATCACTTATTTATTAAAATACACTCAAATAATAGCACCACTTCTAAAGGTAATTTAGTATTACAGATTAATGGCAATTCTCTGAGATTAAGTGGGTCTTAGATAAACCCAGCTGTGGAATAAGACCATTTCCTCACCACAGCGTGGAAGCTTGCTGACGTGTTCTTTCTTTCTTAGACTTCGCTTAGTTATGTGCTCCTGATTTTCTCTCCCTGCCATGGAAAGGTGGGAACTGACAGTTTGACAAATGTAAGCTGTGCTGAGCTCACAAGACTGTGGCCACTTCACATCTTACTGCTTCTGTGCAACTGTCTGCACCCCATACCTTCAGCAAAGCTCCCAAAGGCACAGAACTGTTTATTCTCTAAGGAGAATTAGGCCGATAGAACTAAAACTGGTTTTATGAATTTCTCAATATAAAATATTGTAGACAGTTTTCTCTTTATCTTCCATGTGTGTCTCTGTGGGTGTGTTTAGGAGTGCTCACACAGTGGTGTGTGATTGCACACAGAGACCCAAGGTTGATGTCAGGAATCATCCTGTATTGCTCTTCCACCTTTTCATTGCACCGGGGTCTCTCACTCAAACTCGGAGCTCATGGATCTGGCTAGACTTGCTAGCCATCTTGTCCTGGGGATCCTCTGTTTCTCTTCTCTGAGACTGGAATTACAGATAGGCCATGACTGCACACCTGGCATTTATGTACGTTCTAGAGATCCAAACTTTAGTCCTTGCATTTACACGGCAAGAACTCTAGCCACTTTGCAATTTTCTCAGTCTTTCTTACTTTCTTTTGAGACTCTCTCATATCCTAGGCTGAACTTAATTCACTGTGGACCTGAGGATGACCTGGAACTCACGATTCTTCTGCCTTCGTCCCTTGAGTGCCGGGATCACAAGACGCACCGAGCCTGGATTATATGCCGCTGAGAATTGAACTAGGGTCTTCATGCTTGCTAAAGAAGCTACACCTGTAGATCCCAGGTTTATTATTTTCATGTGTATCTATAAGCACCTCTTAAACTATGAATACTTTTGTAAGAAACTCAAGCCCAGTAGGCCAGTAAGAAGGACCTGTTTTCCAATGATATATTCACGTTTAAAAAAATAACAATAACAACAAACTTGCTTTTGGCTTTCAGTACCAACTTGTGTACTGTTTTGCATATATTTGCATATGATATTCCTGAATCACTAATTCCAAATATGCAAAATTAAATTAAATTAATTAAATAGGGTAAATGACTACAGTTGAATTCCAACTCCATGGGAAGGGCATAGCACATTCTCAATACATAACAGATTTAAAAACCAACCATCCTAATTGCATAGCAGATGAAGAGTCAGTAACCTTGAAGCTGAAGATGGTTATGGCTCAGCTTTTCTTGGCAGAGGATTTGCTGGAGACTTCTCGGGGAAGTCTGCCTTTGCAGCTCTGTAGTCCTGCTCTTGGAGGTCATGTCATCATCACCATTATCATACATTTAACACTTGCAAATATAGACACACAATCTTATTTGGTACAATCTTTTTTGGTCATTGTACCCACCTGGCAAAGAATGCTAAAATTATTGTCCTTAACGGAAGGAAGAAGATGTAAGTTTTCACGATTTTATTCATTGCAAGAAGCAAAGTGGGCTTGAAAGATTAGTTTGTTGTGCTTGTGGTTGTCCATCCTGGATTCTATTACAGTCCTGGGATTTCCTCCTTTCTACTTTTTAATTGGCATTGAGGATTGGCTCTGTGCATCTTTTGTCCCTTTCCTCAAGCTCTTCTGTGTCTCCATGAAGGAGAAAGGGCATGTCATGTGACTCCCTCGTGCACCATCGTTTTCTCCTTCTTCTTGGGTCTAGCTGCTCTTATCTCCATTTCAACCTTTCAGTGTATCTTAAGAAGATCTCATGGCCTTACGTATACGACAAGGTTTATGATTTAATATTGTGCAAACAGTTTCATTTCAACAAATCTAATAAATGACTTGTTGCTGGAGTGTGGGGCTATTTTATTCACGTTCTTCTACAACTTGTGAATTTGTTGAGAATCTCTTCAAGGACAAGTGTTTTTCCAGATTTTAAGTACAACACCACAGAACCAAACCAAGCAAAAATATTACCTTCATGAAACTTTAGTTTTGGTGGTGGGGCAAGTAGAGATAGGCTAGAAATAAGTTGCCAATTACCCTGAGTGATTAAATATGCTGTGGAAGAAAGAGAAGACAAAGGGATCAGAGCTAGGAGATTTTGGTTATAAAGAATTGGTTCAATGTGAAGAAAGTGATCAAGGAAGTTTTGATAGACAAGCACATGTAAACAGTGACCTGGTGTGGTAGGGAAGCAAAGTCAATGGGCACCTGGAGAAGTAGTCTTCCAGGGAGAGGGGAGATCAAGCATAAATCTTTGGAGGCAGAAGTAAAGCAATCAAAGAATAAGGGTTGCATTTTAACTTTTGTGAGGCCTTGGAGTTTTTCTCTGAGTGACATAAGTTACTGGAGGGACTGAATAAAAGAATATCATAAGTCATCTGATCGAAATATATATATATATACATATATATGTATGGCTATATAGTATGATAGCCTAGGGCCTTGCATATATTTACTAGGCAAGCTTTCCCCACTTAATTTCATTCTCTCTGCCATCATCTCTGACTCTGTCTTTGTATCACTCTTGTCTTTAGAAATGGAGTCTTATGTCATCTAGGTTAGACTTAAACTCACCATGTAGCCTTGAACTACCAATCCTCCTGCCTCCGTTTCCCAGTTGATGGCATTAATGACGTGTACTACCATTGCTGCTCCTTTTCTCTAAGACAGGATTTTACTAAGTTTCCTAGGCTAATCAAGAAGTTGCTTTGTGGCCCAGATAGACCTTGAACTTATAACCCGGATACAAGTTGGGATGTTGGAGAGCTAGCATCCTAAGTCTGCACTACCAGTCCCAGACTCTCTAATAATTATATATTTCAGTATTTATTCAAGCAATGTATTTCTTCTGTAGATTAATCTTTATGTTTCTCTTTGGGTGGCATGTGGGACACAATTTTAGTTTCCAACCAAAGTATCTCCTAATGTAATATAAGCTTGCTTCTTCTAAATGTTTTAACAAGATGACCCTATAGAATTCTTTAAAAGATAAACAATGTACCAAGGACTGTCATGCAAATTGCAGGACCCAGCTTAAAATAAATATGCAAAACCCTCTCTTAAAAATATTTGAAATTTCAAAATGTTTTCATCAGAGTTTTAAACCAATTTGCAAGGACATTTTAAACACTCTTCCCCAGATTTGGCTTCCAGCACCCACTTTTGATAGCTCAAAACTGCCTGTAACCCAATTACAGGGATTCAGCATCTTCTTCTGGCCCTCACAGGTAGTTGTACGTATATAACATGCATACACACACACACACACACACACACACACACGTAAAAGTAAAAACAAACCTTTAAAAATAAACCCTGGTTCCTTATGATGCACACCCATGAAGTAAACCCTGGTGTCACCTTTTACCTTTCCGTCTGTAGCCTCAAGAAATGCTCTTTTGCATTGGCAGAGATCATCCTATTTTTAAATTGTGTGGTGTGTGTGTGTGTGTGTGTGTGTGTGTGTGTGTGTGTGATAGAGTCTGTTGAAGGACTAAATATGCATGTGCATGTGTTTGATGTTGGGCTATGCCTGCTATGCATAGGAAGATTTTAGAACTTTGATACAGTTAAATTTATTGCAGATAATTATATTACAAGGTACATTTCTAAGAACTTTCACAAATCAAACACACTAATGACTAACCATTAAGAAATATGTATATACAATCAAAATATCCTTCCTTGTGCCTCTGTGATTTACTATACTGTTACCCCAAGTAAAATATCCCAACTTTTAGCAGCATAAACTATTTTCTATATTTTTATACAGATGTAGTGATATTATATGTACTTTTCTGTATCCATTGTTTTTTCAATTCAAAGTCACATTAGAGAGAATCAACACTATTGTAGCATTTCCTTGTAGTTAATTTAATTGTGTAAAGATGGAATTTTTAAAGCTCCACTATAGAAGTACCTGACAATTAAAAATCTGTTCTGCTGTTTATAGGCATTGGGACAAAATCTGGTGTGTTAAATGATAACAATTATTCTGCTGTGAAACAATATTGCTGAGATAGTTCTGTAGTATACTTTTATAAACATACATATGAACCAATTTCTAACAAATATATATCCAGGACTAGAATTGCTGTCATGAGTGTACATATGACCAGCTTTAATGGACTGCTAAACAGTTCTCTGAAGTTACACAAAGTCACATTCACAATAGCCAGTCATGAAAGTTGATTGCTTTGTACCCTGTTGGTATTGGTGTTAAAGCTTTTTATACTCCTGCCTTTCTGGAGTGTGTATACAGTGACACCATATCACGTTTAATGTTCATTTCTTCCACAACTAATGAAGTCAAACGTTTTCCTAGATTTGTTAGGCATCTCAATAGCGTATCTGTGAAGTGTTTAAACGGCTGAACTACTTTTTATCTGGTAACCTATACTTTTCTTAGTTGCTTATATGTATTCTTAATATATTCTTGTTGTAGTTTCTTACTTGTCTATATGTACTAGAGATATTTTTTTCTCCTCTGTAGGAAACCTTTCATGATTTTAGTGGGTTTTATTTATCTCCTTGACAGTTCATATTTTTAAAACAGATCTCTCTTTGGAAAACAATAGGGTAAAACCCATAAAAGGGCAAAGAGATTATTTATGAGAAAATCTGTTCCAGCATTCATGCAAATGATATTGATTGATAAGTAAATCCTTGTTCTTTATGATGCACAGACCATACACACCCATGAAATAAGCCCCGGTGTGGTGTCACCTTTAATCTTTTCATCTGTAGCCTCAAGAAATGTTCTTTTGCTCCCAAAGAATTAGTAGTTTAGAGTGAACTAGCAATAACCCTGATCCTGTGTCAGAATCTAAAAATTTCCCATAGCAATAATGAGAATTCAGACAATCTACGTGTATGGCAAGGGGGAGCCTTTTGACATTGCCACATGTGAGGGATTCAGACTTCTAAGCAGAATGCTAAATTCTTAGTGCATCCTAACATTACATTCAGCATTATTGTCTTAAGCTTCATGAAGAATGAGCAAAAGGCCATGTGGCAGAACCACAGACGTGTGCTGCGTGGACTACTGGTTTCCAAAGTTCTGCCCCCCTCCAGCTCTCATCTCAACCCTATTTCCCACACTTTTGCTGTTGACCAAATGGATACACTGTTAATAAAACTGTGTATTTATTCAGTTGACATATCTGCAAATGAAATGCAAGCTTCAAAAAGGAGGATGTGATAATATGGTCCAAACCTCCAGGAACCAACTTATCGTTGTAAAATTAGGTATTGAAAATGATGTTAGTGAAACTGGTTTTTAATCTGGCTCATGTCAACTTTGCATTGTTTTTCTGAAAAAGTGCTGATTTGCTAAAATTACAATAAGAGTATTTCATAAATATTTGCGGGAATCATTATGGAAAGCCAAATATGGTGTTTGTTTAAATATAGCTATGGGCACTGGGGACATAGCTTAGTGGGTAGAGTGTTTGCTGTGCATTGATGAAGCCCTAGGATTGGTCCTCAGTACCACATAATACAGTATGCTGCCACATGCCTGGTAGCCCAGCTCTAGAGACAGAGGTGGGAGGATCAGAATTTTAGTTGTGACAGTAAAGTCAGCCTGGAATATAGGAGAGCTTCCTTTTTATTTAGAAAAGGGGGGGGGGAAGCAAGAATTATTATGGCAGCTTTTAAGGGTTCCATATGTATAAATAGAACAATAAGTTATCAAATTAACTAAAATCATTATTTTTTGACTCAATTATATACTGCATATTTAACTCAATCATTTTTAAAACATTATAAAGGAATCAAGAACTTGTGTATTGTCATAGAATCAATGCTTGTGAATAGCTATTCTTTTTTCTTCTTCCTCCTCCCATGTTCTGTCCCTTTCTCTGCCTCCCTTCTCCTTCCTCCGCCCACTGCTTTTAAGCTTTCTTTTGTGTGTGTCTTTCCATTTATATGTAAGACAGGTCTGATTTGTGGAAGTTCCAGGAGAGCAGCTATATGCACATCAACCCCACTTTTGGCACACACCCTAAACTCTGTGTGAATTATATTGTATGATATCCCTGAAGAGGCATCCATAGGATATATTTGATGATACCCCTAGATAGGTATCCCATAGGAGGCAGCTAGACAATCAAAACTCTTCAATGAACTAATAATGAAAAACGTGCTAAATTTAATTTATTTTTATTTCACAAACTAAGTTATCCTGCTCAAATTTGATAGCTTTTCTTTTTCCTCTTTAAACTGCTAGGAACCTTCCTATGTTCTGAGTACAAAGTATCTTGTTTGTAGAAGATGACAGTATCTTTCTGGAGAAGAATAACATAATACACGACACAACATGACACCTGTGGACTGCTCATCACTGATTAACAAATTAAACGTGGGAAGTTCTTTTTAGGGATGTGATTGCAGTTCCAGTGTGTGCATTTGGTGAAAATCCACCGAGGGCAACCTTAATATCTGAAACCCCATCCTGAAAGCTGGATTCCAGGCAGGCTAACTGATAACAAAGGAGCTAGAATCTTTGAAAATCTGCATTTTAATTCATCACCATAGGCAGTTATTATATACCTCAAAGTTGGAGAAAAGCATCTCCATCCAAATGAGCCATAGATAAATGTATATTGAATTTGCTTTGCTTTTTTTTTTTTAAAGTATGTCTCCTGAGTCCTAAAGAATGTAAACGTGTGAGGATAAAACATAACGGTAGTCAGAGCACAGTGGACATCTCTCACTTCATTACTTCAGAATGCAAAAACGTTCATTTGTGCTTATGCTTAAAATAAAAAAACATGATGCATTTTTATGGAGTACACCTCCAAGACCTGAAAATTAAAAATTTCAAAATACTCTTTCCGTGAACAAAAATTAGAAATAATTCTTTTTACAGGTGGAGACCTCTTCTATATCACCAAATTAGAAAGCCAACCAACCAATCAACCAACTCTAGGATTCAGTTGTGCTCAGAGGGGAAGGGGCACACCTTAGTCTAATGCTGTCTGAACACTTCACAAAGTGCTTCTGGGAACTTGGTTTTCCCTCATTGTCATCCAGCTTAACTCTCCTCCTATGGATGCCCCTTGTGTTCAGTTTGCATCTTTTGCCTGTTGTTTGCAAAAGTATTCATGTTTTCATCACATTTGTGTTGCTATTGAGTCCTTCTGACTAATTTAGACGTTGTTAGGAGCCTGAACCAAAGTGGATAAAGCCATGAGTCAGAGTAGATAACAGTCACCGTGATTTACTGTTTCAACTCTTGGAACTTCACATTAACTCATGGCAGTGGCCGTGTTTGACTGGGGAAAGCCATACGGACAATGACATTGTGAAGAGGCTGCCTAAAACCATTTCACAGAAAGCTGGTAAAATACGACTTTGGGCTGTGGTGGCCACATGCTTCATTTCTTCAGCCAAGAGAAACACAATAGCTGAGCTTCCTAGAATGATTTTAGAAATGTATAAATCCATGGCTGTATCTTCTCTCAGGAAGCCTAGGTAATTATTCAGGCACATGCCTCAGTGTTCCTCTGAAAAGTATGCCGGTAGGGAACAGCACCAACTTTTACTTCAGAACGTATTGTTTTATGTAGTTTTGAATTCTTATGGTAGTTGGCTGAGCCTCCGTTCAGATGGTTTCATACCATGGGGATTTTGAAATGCCTTTCTTTGAAAGGTCCTGAAGACATTCACTGTCTTCTAAATGTCTTCCCCATTATAAATTTTATATTGTGGGCTATATTGGTAAGGATATCTTTTCCTTGAAATAGTTATTCACTTAAAAAGCCTTCAAAACATTAACCAGTCGCTGAAGGTTCTTTGAAGAAAAATATGACTGCTCGTGTAAACAATTAATGGTTGTTAAGCATGGCAGCGTATATTATGACAAACAACACATGCTACATTATGCCAGCTGGTGTAATGATGTGATAATGTCTGACTCATTAACTCTGGCACACAGTTTACGATGCCCTTCTATGACAGGATTAATTGATTCACACATACATTAAAACAAAAATAACTAAACTAAATTCAGCTGGAAGCCTGGCTCCTCGTTTGTCATAAACCCTGCCGTTGGTGGTAGCTGACACAGACTGGAGTGTTCAGTGGGTTGAGGACCTTAGCTGACCTCACCTTCGTGACTGAGAGTGAGCACCTCGGTAAAGCACTAGAGAGTATTAAGGTATGGGCTCCTTGAGAACTCAGGCTACAAAAAGTCTATATACAGCCTGTGACGTGAAAATACACATATAAGACATTTTAATAGTGGAATCATTTACAATAGCTTTTGAAAGCAATCTCTGAAATAAAGCAATTGGTTTCTTAACAAAATGTCAGAAATATATCGTAGATGCTTTTCTAAGGTGTGGGAAGTCCTTCTGTCTATGTGTTGCTTTTATTGGTTAATGAATAAATCTGTTTCAGTAAGTGGCTTAAGAGAAGAAAGCTAGATGGGAAAAGTAAACTGAATGCTGGGAGAAAGAAGTTGGGATCATGGAGAAGCCATGTAGCTGCCACGAGAGACAGATGTGCCAGAAACTTGCTGGTAAGCCACAGCCACGTGACGATAGACAGATTAATAGAAATGGGTTAACCAAAGATGTAAGAGCTAGCTAGCAATACACCTAAGAGATTGGCCAAGCAGTGATTTAAATAATATAGTTTTGTGTGATTATTTCTAGCTGCTTAAGACTAAATTATAGAAAATAAGTTTTATTATAAAAGTAATTTTTTTATTATACTTACTGCAATTGTTTTTGGCATATGTGTTGGAGGTATCAAGTATTTAAATGCATATTTCAGTATATTGAACATGCTGAAAGATAAAATGCAATGGGAGAAAGTTGATAACCTTAAAATATATGATTTCTTTGATAATTTCATATTTTTATTGCCTACTCTTTTTTATAGCCTGACTAGGAACATCACATCTCCTCCTGTTTAGATCAACTCTTCTTCTAGCCTGATAATGTAACTGTGTGACTGGTGAAAGAGTGTGTTTAAACAGGAGGCTTAGGCATCAATCATCCTGAAAATACTCATGGAATGAACACTTCTGTCTTTCCTTTTCTAATTTCCACAGTAACAGTACAGTAATAACTAAAAATGTTCATTATAAACAACTGTGTTTCTTTTTTCACTTTTATAGGCCACCATTTATAGGACTTTTCTTGTTTATATTTTAAGACTCATGTCTAATGACAACAGCTTGGAAGATTCAATGAAATAATTATGATGAAAATTAAGTGTTCCCTATAATTTTAAATGGCTCAGAAGTAGTCACAATTAACATGTTGTATGCTTCCCAATGCATTATTTTATGCATATATCCTATATTTCTGGAGTCAAGATAATGAAAATATAGTTTTAAACTCATTTTATTTTTCAAGCTATTTATATCCTAAACTTTATTTTATCAAATGTTTTTAATAACTTTTTTATTGACTATATGAAACATGAACAAAATTTCTGGACTTTATTTTAGTTTCATTTGTCTTCATTACATAAGTTATATTTGTTCTTGCATGCTTTGACTGTTGTGTGTTTGGTTCTCCTGTGTGTCTGACTTTGCACTCCCTGTTCTGAACTTGGCACAAAGGAAAGAGAAGCTGAGTAACGAATTTGTCACAGCGGTAAGTCGGACAGAATACAGTGGCGCTACAGGTTGCAATAGATTGAGGTATTTAAGTGTAATACTGACCACAGAGACACAGAAGTAAGTGATCTGACCACCTGAGTTATTGTATTTTTTGAAGTATGTTGAATACAAGACCCATAGAAGATGCTCAAATTTCACTTATTTTCCAACTTCACTCAAGTGGTTTTATAATCTCTAATAAGTAGCACATTCCACTCCTTCAAAGATGACTAATAATCAGAACAGAATATGCAAACAAAAAGAAGTAAAATAGCATATGCAAAGCAAATGAAGCATCTATAGTAAATGAGATAATTAGAAGAAACTGTGTCTACAAATAGCAAGTACTTAGAAATGTTAGATATATATTACAGAAATAGTCATCCAAAAGGCAGATAATTATCTGACATTCAATTGTCCATACTCTCAAACTGAAAGCTGCACATGTATTTACTTATAATATATATATACCTATTCATAGTAATATATAGTCATATATAACATTTGCAAAAGAAAGAGAGCATTCAAAGGGGACACAATGATACAAAGATTATAAACCAACCAAAAAACATTTAGAATTATACAAGAAATAGTTAAATTAAATTAATTATATTAACAAATTAAAGAAATCATGGAAGATGTCATTAAACATGGGTAGATGTATTACAACTACAAAACTTAGAATAAGTACAAATAAAATAATATCATGGGCACAAGCACGTACATAACTGTAATTCCAGAAAAAGAGAACAAAGGAGACTAAGTATAAAAGTAAGTGAAAATCTTTTTTCTTAAAAAGAAAATGGAGTTGAATTTTCAAATCAAAATTATATGCAGTACCCAGGACACAATGAGATCTAATGACTAATACTAAATTTCCATCTCAATAAATTTATTAAACTAAGAAAATAATGAAAAAGATCATAACATTATTCTGGATGCTTTTTAAAAAATCAGGAGAATAAATATAATTTATTTTCAGTGAGTAACAGCAAACATAGTAACATCTATGGTATTTTAGGAAAAGCAAAGTACAACTGAAGAATCAGATTTCTAGCTAAATTATGTTTCAAGTTTAAACATTACAGAGAAGCTATAGCTAGAATGCAGAAACATGGAACGATTGGGCCACTAATATTTATTGGAAAGGGGGAGAGACACTTGTATTGGGAAATTCAGGCAACCTAAAGATGGATGAACATCACTATTTCAGAAAAGGATGTCTTGTGGCCAATAAACTGGTGAAGAATTGTAGGAACTATGTACAAGTTCTAAAATTTGACAATGTAAAATGAAAACTCCACCTATCACACCCCTGAGATGGAAAACAAAGGTAGGTGAGCTAAACACTGGTCCCGCATCCCACCAGGAGACACTAATGTCGCATTCCCTGGCTACTAAACACTGAAACCTTAAAGTGATATTATATGAAACATGCTTTAGGGAAGTATTTCAAAATTCAAATGCTTTGTGGTAAACATTTAAATTTTTAATTTTTTTTAAAAAAATTAAAGTTTATTTTTAATTTTAATTGTGTGTATGTGAATGTACAGGTCCCACTGAGACCAAAGAATGCCTTAGGTATCCTGGAGCTGGAGATACTGGAGGTTATGGCCCAAAGATGTTGGTGCTGGGAACCAAACAGCAGCCCCAGTCTGAATTTAAATAAACCATGAGTTTCACTTTATTTCTTTTCCATTGAAGATCAGAAAAAAATCTATTTATTTCTGTCAGAGTGTCACAAAAGTGTGTTTCTTTCATTTCCACAGTAAACTTTTGTCATCAGGTCCTGTCCTCTCCAACCACTGATCTTCACTTCTTAGGAAGCATTGTAGAATAATCTTGCCTTTGTTAGTTTCTTCCAAAAACCTGCTGACCTCAAGGAGACCCTTTTCCTACCTGAGCAAACCACCCATGTTCTCTTGCTCATCCAACCTCCAACTAAAGTTTTCTGCTAAGTTTATTAATTAAGCTAATTAAGTTAGCTTGCGAGGCCTGATGAATGAGGTTCAATAATAAAGTTGCTTAAAACAACAGCGTTTTATTTTCTCAATCATAGACTCCGCACTAAAGTCTAAAATCAAGGTGTCAGGCTGGCCATCCATGGCCTGAAATTTTTCGTACAGTCTTACAGCACCTGGCGGTAGCTTTCAACCTTTTCTTTTCTTCAGTTTTCAGCTACATCACTCCATGCTGAAATGTGGACTGGCCTGGTCTTGTACATGTTTTCTAACAGCCCCTACCAGTTCACAAGTGAAGTAGTCTGGCCATGTACAGGAGGCAGCTTCACCTGGTTCTCCCTGGCCTCAAGTTCTTACAATCTTCCTGCCTGCTTTTCTGGGATGTCCCCTGGACTCTGGGGGGAAGGGATATGATACAGATGTAATGTTTATTGTTGAGAACTCCTCTGACATTGATTCAGTTGTGAGTTACTACTATTATAACAAAAATATTCATCAAGTGAGCATAGGAATATTTTATTTCACCTGTCTGAATATTTTAATAGTTATTTTCCAATGTAATTAAAAAAAATCTAAAGTATAAGTTCCCAATAAACTTAAGAAATAAGTACAAAACTTAGAAAATTTCTAATGAACCCTCTTTTCTTAGCCAGTTCAGTTTATCCTAACAAAATATTATCGACTGAGTAACATAAATAACAGAATTTTATTTCTCATGGTTCTGGAGGTTACAAGTCAGTGATTAGGACTCTGACATAGTCAACTTCCAAGGATTCTCTGTCAGGTTTTAGACTGCTGTTTCTGACAGGGCAAAGGCAATATCTGGGTCCCTTTTATTGGAATATTAAGTTCATTCATTAGGACCCTAGTGCTATTATCTAATCACTCACCAGAGGCTGTTTCCTATTACTACATAGTAGGGTTTAGATTTTAGCCTTTACATGAAGGAAGGGTCACTGACCTTCAATTCAGCATAGCTGAAAATTTGTTACTAATTTTACATTAAGGTATTTTGTTGCTGTTATTGTTGTTGTCAGTTGGAGCAAAACTAAACTACATATTTTCAGAGCTTACCCATTATTCAAATTCATTGTCTACCTGTACATTGATGCAGTTGGCATTCATAGAGCTTCCCTTGAGACAACTCAAGATACTGATGGCTTAGTGTGACACATGAAATTATTTTGAAGTTTATGTCTTGGAAGAATTTGAGTTTTAAATCACAGAGAAAATCTCTGCCAATACTATTCAGTAGTTCAAACTTAATTAAGTACTAATAAATTTTTAAATAGGCTTTAAAAAATCATGGTTCCTTGTTATGGAAGGGTGAGATGGGCTTTTTCATACAGCCTATACTGGTGTTAATCTTAATAAGTAGCTGAGGTTGGCCTCAAACTTCTGGTCCTTCCACCTCTGCCTCCCAAGGACTATGATCACAGATATATACCACCAAGTTTGGTTGTGGCAGTTCTTTAAGGTAACCCAAAGTGGAAGATAGTTATATCTTGAATCAATTAAATTCAGACAAAACTGAGCATAATCAAAATAGATTATGTATCAAATTTCTTCTGTTCACAGATAGCCATAATTTGAATAATTTATTTGTTCTATTGACTGTAAATGAAGAGTAGCTAAGAGAAGATTTCTTTAGTGACTGGTGCAAATCTTCAAAGCACACAATACTTACTGATCTATGCAGTGTGGTGCCTTAGGAATTCTATAGTTTGCCTTTTTTAGTATGTTTCTCACCTGATTCAGAATACTGCTAGCATTCTGACAGGTATTCATTTCTGTTACACAATAGAGGACACAATGTCTAGGAGTATCTAGGGAATAATTGTGATCTATTCTGGATATGAAAATAGTAGTGATATTAAATTTTGACATGATTTTACTGAAAAGAATATATTTGGATGGATTTTTAGAATTTTAGGCATTCGTTTTTGTTGAAAAAAATACAAAACTTTGAATATGTGACTAATGTCATATTTTGTTTTGTTCTTAATTGAGTATCTATATTTTCACCAAACTTAACTAGAAGGGAATAAAATAGAGGAGGGGAGACTCAGGGGAAAAAAAGAAAAAAAAAGAGCTTTTACCTTAAAGAAACTTTTTGTTTTGTGGACAAGAAGACAGTAAAACATAATTAAAATGTTAAAGTTTAAAATTGCTTTTATTAATTTTATGTATATTGACATGCCTGCATGTGTATCTGTGTACCATGTGCATGCCTGGGATCTGGGGAGACCAGAAGAAGGCCTCAAATCCTCTTGGACCGGAGTTGCAGACAGATGTGAGTTACCCTCTGGGTGCTGGGAATTAAACCTGGGTCCTCTAGAGAGTAGTCAATGCTCTTGACCAGTGAACTGTCTCTTCAATTCCAAGATATCAATCATTAGTCACTTCCAGAAGATTAGTTCTATGGAAAGCCTAAACAAAGTAACATAAAATCCAGACCAGGAAGTAGGTTATATTATCTGAAGACTTCATTCCCATATAATAGGATTCCATAATTGTTTATAAGACAGCTTATTCATTGATTTGTGTCAATTCGATATGAACAGCTTTTACTGAGACTGGAAACTGTGCAGATAAAGGAAGACAGTCATTCATCTGGTCAACCCAAGTGAAGAGATACAAGGGTTGAAAAGACTAGGGACCAGGAATCTTCAATTGTCCCTGGTTCAAGTGTTGTGCCTGAATGTCCACTAGCTTGGGTGATTGGAACAGTCACAGTGGAAGTTTCTTGGATCATCTGTTTTCAATTTGGCTGTATGATGAAATAACTTCTATAATAAACACACACACACACACACACACACACACACACAGGGAGAGAGAGAGAGAGAGAGAGAGAGAGAGAGAAATTCAATACAAATCTCTGCTTGTAGGGCTCTGGACTGGAGAATTAAAACTATTCCTGAGATGTTTGAAAGGAAAGATCTTTGTGGTGGCTCTTATAGCAGATATAGATGTTACTTGACTGTAAAATAAAAGGTACCTTGAGATGCAGAAAGGAATAGTGATCCAAACAAACAGCATTCTCTTGTGAATGGTCACAGTTCCCACAGGCTTCATTTTCAGCAGCAGTGCAGTGGGAAACTGCACTCAGAAGCCCGAGCGTGGGGAGGCTACCCTGCATGAAATGAGCTTGAGAGTAATGTTATCTAGTGTTTCAATCATAGGGCAAGAGTCTGTTCTTGATTTGGCTTTTATTTGTAGTAGCCTTGGGGAGATGACTATCACATTGTTTACACTTGCCTTTTCATGCCGTGAAATTACACATTTTTAAAAGATAAGGTGATGTGGGATTCCCCTCTGTATGCTGTGAATAACATTGGTTAACAAAGAAACTGCTTTGGGCCTGATGATAGGGCAGAACTTAGGTAGGCGGAGAGACAGAACTGAATTCTGGGAGGAAGAAAACAGAGAGAGAGAGAGAGAGAGAGAGAGAGAGAGAGAGAGAGAGAAAGGACTGCCATGAAGCTGCCAGGTCAGACATGCTGAATCTTTTCTGGTAGCATACAGATTATTAGAAATGGGTTGAATCAAGATGTGAGAGTTAGCCAATAAGAGGCTAGAACTAATCGGCCAGGCAGTGTTTAAATAGATATAGTTTCTGTGTGATTATTTTGGGTGTAAGCTAGCTGGGACAAAAAGCAGGCCCTCTCTCTTCAACACACACCCCTGAGATTAAGAATCTCATGCTCTACCTACTGATCTTGTTCAGTTTCATTTTCCCCATTTAGCTGGTCCACTCCGTGGCATGTTTGGAACACTCTGTAATACTTGGATAAGTGTATTTCAGGATACTGCTCTACTGTCTTAGTTTACTGTCTGTTTCTGTGATAAAACACCATGGCCAATAGCAACTAGGAGAGGTAAAGGTTTATTTATCTTACAGGTTAGAGTTCATCACTGATGGAAGCCAAGGCAGGAATCTAGAGGAGGGAACTAAGCAGAGACTATGCTGACTTTTCATAGTTTGCTCAGCTTTATTTCATGTATAACCCAGGACTACCCTCCCAGAGGTGGCAGTGCCCACAGTCACTCCTACATCAGTCAGCACCCAATAAAATGCCTGCAGATATGTCCACTGGTCAATCTTATGTAGTCAATTTCTCAATCAAAGATGCCTCTTTCAAGGGACTTTCGTTTGTATGAAGTTGGCAAAGTCTAATCTTCACAACCACTATTCCAGATGTCTATTCTATAAACATTTGGTTGATTGGAAAACCAGAATAATTCCCTAGTTCTGAAAATAGATGATATCAAGAAATATTCTTCTGGGAGTTGAGGAGATGGTTCAGAAATTATGTGTACAGGACCTGAGTTCATTTCTCAGCACCCAGATCTAGCAAGTCCCAATAACTTGTAACTCTGGCTGCAGGAACTCTAATGCCTTCTTCTACATTCCTGAAATAGCTGCACTCACATACATGTATGTACACATAGTAAAATATAAAAATAACACACACACACACATTCCACAGGCATCTGGTGTTAAGAGCTAGAAACTTAGAAGTAACTGACCCTGAATCCTTTGGAGAGTGTTTATTCATTAGGAAAGAAAATACGTTTCATCTCAACAGGGACATTGTTACTCAATGAATTGTCTGTACAACTATACCATAGAAAAGAATAAACAAAATAATTCCTGTTCATGTATTTTATATATTGTTTAGCCTCACTTTTATGTCAAGTAGAATATATGAGGTTGAAGGTATTTAAAAGATTTGTGAAAAATAACAATTTCTGAAGCATCAACACATTAGGAATGGGATAGTTTTGAATGCAATATTCACTAAAAATTTTGATGGACTATGCTTTATGATACATGGTACTTGTCTTTAAGATATCTGTTTTATCTATTACCAGGTACATTTTACTTCTTGCTGAACATTCCACTATCTTCTCTACAATAAAAGTTCTAGATCCAGACAAGGCCAAGTCTTTTGAGCACACATAAGGCAATAGCTCGTAATTCTATTTGTTTGTCCAAGGAGTTCTTGGCTCTGTAGCATTGACAGTAACAGAAATGTGTTTGGAAGTCCCAAACCCAGTGAGATATGACTAGGAAGACAATGAAAGGAACAGATGGATATCTTTACAGAGCAATGATTTCAGAACCGCACTTGGGGTCATGCCCATTTTTCTATCAGAGATGTGACAAAGGAGAGAGACAAGGACTAGTGAGAAAAGCATAAATCTCAGTGTTAAAAAATCTCTTTTTAGATTATTGAAGATTCTAAAGATTAAAATAAATATGATTTTAGTTGTTTAGGCATATACTACAGAAACTTGGAAGCTTTGCTTTATGGTAATATATCACATTTAATGATAAATAAACTGGTTATCAAGGGTATATTTAGCACACAAAGCACATATTTTTCATTGTTGTTATTTGTTCTCTTGGAATGTAAGAATGATTGAGATAGCAAGATGAAAATCTATAGTAAGACTGTTTTGCGGGGGGGGGGGGGGGGTTGTAAGGAGACTCCTGCAATGTATCATCCAGTAGCTCTCTTCTTTTGTTCTTGAATTGTTCTAAATCATCCATAACTTTCTGTTAATACAGTACACTGATGTCACACAGGAGTAATGAGATAACTTAGACTATCGATCACTGGAGTTTAAAAATTTTGAAGTTCTAAAAGCACTGGTGTATATTATAGGAAATACCTTAAATTGTGTTGAAAACCAAGTGGCTCTGAGTCCTATCAGTTGGGGTCTTTTTTTCCAAATACTTTATATTTTATTTGCTTAATATCACTTTATTATCAGCCACCTCTTCCTGAGCCAGCCTTGTTTAAAAATAACGCTTCTATTTTATTTTAGTTATTTATTAAAGATTTCTGCCTCCTCCCCTCCACTGCCTCCCATATCCCTCTCCCTCCCCCAATCAAGTCCCCCTCCCTCATCAGCCCGAAGAGCAGTCCGGGTTCCCTGCCTTGTGGGAAGTCCAAGGACCACCCACCTCCTTCCAGGTCTAGTAAGGTGAGCATCCAAACTGCCTAGGCTCCCCCAAAGCCAGTACGTGCAGTAGGATCAAAACCCAGTGTCATTGATCTTGACTTCTCAGCAGTCCTCATTGTTTGCTATGTTCAGTGAGTCCAGTTTTATCCCATGCTTTTTCAGACCCAGTCCAGCTGGCCTTGTTGAGTTCCCGATAGACCATCCCCAATGTCTCAGTATGTGGGTGCACCCCTCGTGGTCCTGAGTTCCTTGCTCATGCTCCCTATCCTGAGTGAGGTAAGCCAGACCCAAAAAGAGGAACATGGGATGTACTCACTCATATTTGGTTTCTAGCCATAAATAAAGGACATTGAGCCTATAATTCATGATCCTCGAAAAGCTAAATAAGATGGTGAACCCAAAGAAAGACATATAGTCATCCTCCTGGAGATTAACTTTCATCAGGCGATGAAAGCAGACAGAGACAGAGACCCAAATTGAAACACCAGACTGAAATCCCAGTTGGGGTCTTTTAAACATTAAAATGAGATATGAGGATTTGCAGAAGGGCTAACAGCATTAGGGCTAATAACTAACATACATGCTAATAGTTGTATGATAGATGAAAAGTGTGTTGTGTGATGCAGTGTTAGGAGTAGCTGTGGTAGCTCAGGGTGGTGGATATCCACAGGGCAGTCTTGTTTGTTGTGACACAACACGCACAACGTAAACAGTTTTATAGTAACAGTCAGTGGTGCTGTGTAACCATCATTACTATCCATCTACAACTGCTTATATCTTAAACTTATCTCCTGCTGCTTCCCTCCCACAACATTTATAATACTATTCTACACTTTGCCTGTGTCAGTTTGATTCTTCAGCTACCTGGTATGAGTTCAATCATATAGTGGCTGTCCCCTTTTTGTATGATGCATTTTACTAGCATATTGCTCATGAAGATCATCCATGTTATAGCCAGAATTCCACTCATTTTTTAGTGGAATTAATACAGTTTCTGTGTGATTATTTCAGTTCTGAACAGCTGGGATAAACAAGCGGCCCTCCTCTAACACCTAAATCTGGAGGATTTCATGGCCTTTATAAAGTGGAATTAAAGTCTCTCTGTACTATTGTAGGGAGTACAGCAAGAATAGACTTCAGGGCACTAACTCTGGCAGCCTGACATTCCTATAAGACATGGGAGAGGCTGGCAAATTTGACAATGGGAGAATGAAGGGAATCCAGAAGACCCAGTTTGAAGGACTGACCATAACTGACCTTCACACCACGTTGGTTAGATAATTGTTGTATTCTCTTAAAGCTGTATGGTAAAATAGCAGACTTCCCATTTTCAGAACCAGGGAGAACTGGTGAGACAGTGCCTGTGTCCTGCCCTTGGTCATGAAATAATGTAGTACCATAGACTCTGAGGATGCCTGTGATCACTGTTCGTTTCTTTGACCACCCTGGGAGTAGCTTGAATTCTGACCCTCCTTTCCAAACTACTCCTGTTTGCTAAAAATTCTAAAAGGTTCTGTCTGGAGACCAGAAGGCCAGGTACTCTCTGGTGAGACACCGTGCTCAGCCACCATTTCAATTTCATTGCTGAGGAGCTGGGGGAAAGTCAAAATGAGGTGGGGAATGGTGGAAATGCAGAAGATAAATGAGAGAGATGGCTAGCATAGGAGGTTAACCTGTGCCTGGGCAGTAGCTGGTGGGGCACTTGCAGTGTGAGTGAAGTGTGATGTGAGAGAGTGTGAATTGCCCTTTCCTTGGCACCTCTGTGAATGCTGGGTGGGAAACTGTGGAAATGCAATCTTCTTCCTTAGTCTCTGCAAATCTCAACCCTGAGGAAATGAGTGGTGTTTTGTATACTTCAGATTGAAATTTTACACTCTGCACATTGATCACTTGAGGTTGTCTGTATTAAGCGTCATCTAGAAGAGACTTGTCTGATGAGGGGTGGGGGTAGCAGAGCTGAAACTCATTAAAAGCCTTTTTATTACTATGTCCGTTTAGCAGAATTCTAGCGCTGGGAGAGGGAAAGTCAGTTTTCCTTTATGATAGGTCTCCTGATAGATTGACGCACTCCAGGGAAGATTACACTCCCAAGACTTACAGGGAACACAAACGAGTTCAGGGGCAAGACAAAAGAAGAAAGCTCAAAGTTGGGTGAGTAGAAAGGAGGCTGCAGAGAATTCACAGGAGTGGATTTGGAGGGAGAGGCATATGATTGAAATAAATCATAAGATATTGTTAAAGAATTAATAAAATATTATTTAGAAAATTGAAATTTTCAAGGAAAAAAGTTTCCAAGAAAAATTTTCTTGGGTCGCAGTTCTTTCCGACACAAACCAGCTCTGAGAACTGGGCTATATAACTTCCTTTGAACCCCAGGTTCCAACATATGGTTTGTATGTTTTAATTGAAATTCATTAGGAATATGTTTCTAGGTCCTTGGCCAATGAAGAGTACACAGCTCTAGTTCTCTAGTGATAGCTATCTATGGCATATCAGAAACAAAACATCATCAAAGGCTGCAGGGAAATTTTATAAAATGCATTTGTGTGTTCTTCACATTTCTCTTTACATATGCATTGGTTAATTTTCATAATGTACTTGGGGCTGGTATGAGAAAGTTAAACTCAAACAGAAAAGAGAAGTGAATGCATATAGAGACAAGGGAAAAATTGGACATTGTTAGAACTGAAGGGGAGAGGCTGTGGCAGGATGAAGGAAAGATAAATGATTGTGCAGATAATCACAGAGGCAAACCGTTGGTACATGATGTGGCTTTGATACAACTGTAATAAGTGCCGTTCTTCTCTATGGAGCAGCATGCTGGAGCTTTAGCACATCGCTGCTTGGTGCCCAGTGGGCAGCAAGCGCCCACTTGCCAGTGCCACTTTTTAGTGCATGTTCATCTGCAGGATGTCAAACGGGCTGCCATCCTTTTGATGTTTATGAATACAAGTAGTTATGATATCACTCAGTCGATTTCGTTTCAGGGAAAAGACACAAAGGGAGATTAAGAAAGGGAAGTGGAGTAAGAATAATGGAAAAAAGGGAGAGAGGGTGAGAGGAAGTGTGGATGTCCAAGGTCAAGAGAGAGGAGGGTGAGGATGCCCAGGATCAGGAGATAGGAGCGTGGGGATGCACAGGATCAGGGGAGGAGGGTGGGGATGCACAGGATCAGTAGGCAGGAGGGTGGGGATGCACAGGATCAGAGAGGAGGACGGTGGGGATGCACAGGATCAGGAGAGAGGAGGGTGGGGATGCACAGGATCAGGGGAGGAGGGTGGGGATGCACAGGATCAGAGAGGAGGATGGTGGGGATGCACAGGATCAGGAGAGAGGAGGGTGGGGATGCACAGGATCAGGGAGAGGAGGATGTCGAAGATGCACAGGATCAGGGGAGGATGGTGGGGATGCACAGGATGGGGGAGGAGGATAGGGATGCACAGGATGGGGGAGGAGGATAGGGATGCACAGGATGGGGGAGGAGGATAGGGATGCACAGAATCAGGGGAGAGGAGGGAGGAGATGCACAGGATCAGGAAAGAGAAGGGTGGGGTCCACAGGATTAGGGAGGGGGATGGAGATGCACAGGCTTGGGAGTAGGAGGATGGGGGTGCACAGGATCAGGAGAGAAGAGGGTGGAGATGCTCAGGTCAGGAGGACAAAAGTTTTCAACTGTCCCCCAAATTAAAGAATTTCCTAGGTTGACCACATTTTGTGAAAATGAGCAATTTGCATTTTGTGCAGAGAAGAATTTTATATCCAGCCGTTCTTTCCCAGATTTATGTTTTTTGACTTAGAAACAACTTCTCAAAAAAATCTATAAGCATTTTCTATTTAGAAGTTGTTCTTGAATAAAGGATGATTTCCTGTAACTCAGACTCTTCTAGAGCATGCCTGGAACAACTGGCAATAGGAGCTGGTATGTATGTGTGTATCCTCCAAATTACTCATTTGCCAGGACAAAATTCTAAATTTCATAATAAATCTCACAGATGTGTTTATATTGCCTTTGCTTTCATCTTGTAAAATGTATTGCAGTATTGTCTGAGACAAAGTTTTTCCAATATATATTTATGAAACAATAATTCTACTTTCTGTTTACTTTTTTTTTTTTGATGATGATGATGGACACCAGGCCTAATCAGTTCTAGCTACTTCTTGGGGACTTCTTCGAGAATACTATTTTGGAGAATACTAAATGCTGTAAAGCAGTCATGTTTCTTTTCTCGATTCTAGAACCATACCTGTTTTGAATCAAGAAGTTTATTTTCTTGTTCATTTTGCTAGGTGTTCTTAATAGGAAAACAGTACTGATGGCAGATAACTGTGCTCCACTTGAAAAAGAATTGGGAAGACGTTATCAGTCAGTTGTTTTAGTGAAATACGTTTAAGATCAGACAAACCTTGATAAAAATGTGAGGACAAGCAGGAGAGACTAGCCGCTACAGCTTCCTTCAGGGGTTTCTATCTATCGCCTGCCCTGATATCACTGCCCAGGGTGCACTGAAATGAAAACATGGAGGGGCTACTGTGCACCCAGCCTTCTGCATTTCAGAGGGAAAGCTCCGTAGATAAACCAAAATTGACCTTATTTGCAGTCTCTCAAATTTTCTTTTTGTACTGGATTTTGCCCTATTTTCTTTAGAATTATTATTAGAGACATAATATCTTCTTACTAATTTTGGCTTTATAAGCTTTTCTGAGCTTGGCTTTTCTGATATTTGAAAAGCATACTCTCCTAACTAAATATAAGAGATCTGTGGATTGTTTACAATGAGCTGAATTTCAGATGGTTTAAAACAAGATAATTAACAGGGTCTTACTGCCATAGACTTCTTTCTCACCAAGGGTCTATCAAGGCCTTCTTTCCCTTTTATTTGCTAAAATAAAGTCGTTTGGGGAGAGTCGACATGCTAATGTGTGGTAATGTATGCTAAACACAAACAGGGCAAGGATCACACACAATTTCTTCAAAGCTCAAATAAACTCAGCAATAAAGGTTGTTGATTGGAACTACAATGAATCTTTAAATATTAGGTTTATTAACTTTTGATTGAAACAATCAGAATAAAGTATAGTATCCTCATTTCAGTGGGAAGATAAAGTAGGCTACTGACCGAGATGATGTTGTCTCTAGACTTTGCTGGATGATTACTGCAGGAGATCTTATTAGTTCCTATGTTCTTAAGAAACACACAGAAGCGAAATTTCCATATCTAATAGTCATAGAGGAAGTACATAATGTTCTACCTAAATGGAGATTGCTGAATATAACCATTAGACCCAGGCACTGAGGTATCAGTGAGTACAACAGTGTCCCTAGGAGGTTATGGGCATTTTTATCACGATCATAATAGAAGTATCGGAGATGTGACAGACACATACTTCAGGACTCTGAGTAGGGGCAAGTTATCTCTATGTTCAGCGTACACCATTGACATTCCTAGAGCTAAATCAGAGATTAAGTAGCTGCTTAATGACTCTCCCCCATGATGTTAAAATACTGTTTGTCTTAAACTAGATGTAATAGTGCATCCTGCCTCTCTTTAGGTGCCCTTAGCTTCCTCGCTTTTCTTTGTTTCTCTTCCTTCTCTAAGTCTCTCTCTCTCTCTCTCTCTTCATCCTCATCTATTGCCTTTCTTTGCCGTCACCACTCACTTGATTTGGTTCACAAATGGCGCCCTTGAGAAATTGTATGGAGATGCTGTTTGTGTTCATGCTTCCTGTGTCAGGTCAGCCGTTCTCGCTCACACACGTGCTTCGTGTTAAAGGAGGAGAGCGTCATCGCACAGACGAAGCAGGACCTCGCCAATGTTGTATAAGATCAATTATGAAATTAGATATACAAAGGGAAAGATGTTTCTTAAAAAGGGGAAAGCTGAGAGTCACAGAAGGGTGTTAGTGGAAGGAATAGGATTGAGACAGTGCTGAGCTTGATGTTTTCCTGTGATGATGGTTCTTGGTTGTCAGCTTGACTACTTCAGGAATTAACCAAAACCCAAGCAGCCAGGTACACCTGTAAGGGATCATTTGAAGAGGGAAGACCCTTTTTTAATCCCAATCTTTTGAGGTGGGAAGCTCCGTGTTTAATATGAGCCTTTTCTGCTGGCAATTTATATAAAGAACATGGAAGAAGGAAACTTACTTTCTTTGCCTGCTTGCTTCCACTGCCAAGCCCCTTCCTTCATTGGCAGTAGAGCCTGCTTTTCCAGGATTTTGGCATTCACTGAAGACCAGCTGAGACATGCAGCCTTGTGGACTGAACAACTACTGTATTCTTGGACTGTCCCTTGGTAGGCAGCCATAGTTGGACTAGCTGTATCACACCCTATAAGTCAATATATATATATATATATATATATATATATATATATGCATCTGTATGTACATCTGTTGTAAGCTCTGTTTCTCTAGAGAACCTTTGACTCATAACATGCTTGTGAATAGCTAAGACCCAGCACAGTGAACAAGAGTACTTGCTGTTCTTGGACAGGGACTGGGTTTTGTTCCCAGCACCTGCATTTGGCAGCTCACAACTGCCTGTAACAGGGGATCTGATGCCTTCTTTGGCTTCCACCAGCAGCTATATGTATGTGCTACACATGCATGCACTCAAGGGCACACACACACAAATAAATAAATAGAGCTTTCAAAATCAATAAATTAGTATAAAAAACAAACCCAACAATTTGGCAATGGGCTGGAATGATGATTCAGCAGTCAAGAGCTCATACTACTTTTTCAGAGAATATGAGTTTTGTTCCCAGTATTCTTAATTAGTGATCCACAGTTGCAGGTAACTCCAGCTCTAGGGTGCCCTCTGGACCCTACAGTTTCTGTACTCACATCGACAATCAGATAACACACATACAAATGCACACACACACACACCTCGAATGTGTGCCCAATTCCTTGGAGGTCAAAAAAAGGCATCAGATCCTCTGGAACTAGAGTTACAGATGGTTGTGAGCTGCCATGTGGGTGTTGGGAATTAAACCCAGGTCCTCTGGAAGAGCAATCAAAGCTCATAACTACTGAGATATTTCTCCAGTTTCCTGTTTGTGTTTTCTAACATTTTATATGAATGAGACCTGACAGCTTCAGAATGCCTGTTCTGAGCATATAGAAGTTCAGTGAGGTGAATAGACTTTGGGTCTGGTTACTCTTGCTGCATAATGGTTTCTATGCAATGACATGATGAATTTTCACTCAACTAAAAACTTTCCCTTTTAAAAAGTAATTTGTAATTTCCAGTCATATAGGAATTTTCCAAAGATATTTCTTTTGTGAATTTGCATGTACTCAAATCTATACAAAATGGAAAACAAATTGGGCTATAATTTGATATGGTCTTTGGTGGTAAATGATCCATACACACTTGAACAGAAAAAGTTGTCAGTTGGCATGTTCTAAGGATGCCCATTAAGTCAAGTTGATGGTATTATTTAAATAGTCTATACTTTCCAAATTCTCATTTGCATTTTTCTGTTGCTATATTGGACACGGAGGAGATGATGTTGAAATCACTTGCTGCAATTAATATTTTATTTCTTTCATATCTACCACATTTATGTTTTGCACATTTTGAATTTTGATCATAAAGTGCTTAAATATTTAGGATTATTATAAATTCTGATGAGTATACCCTTTTATCTTTATTGCTGCAAAATAATATTATCACTGGTAACATTCTTTGTTCTGAATTTTGCCTTTTGCCACAGGGATAAGCACTTCAGATTTCTTTTGATTCATTTCAACATGGCCCATCTTTTTCAATCCTTCTTCTTTAAGTTTTTTTCTATATATGTGTAATGCTTTCTGGATGAACAGGCATAGTTGGGACTTTCCTTAATTTGATAATCTTGCTTTTGATGTGAAATAATTGGATCATTTATAGTTAATGTGTTTCTCAGCATGCTTATGTTTAAGTATATTTTCCTGTTTATTATGTATTCCTTTTTATCTGTTTTATGTTTTAGGATCAATTGAGTATTTTGTGTTTCTAACATAGATATTTAAATAATAAAATTTTTCTTTTACTTTATGGCTTGTAGTATGCATTTCAAAGTATAATTTAAAATATTATATTACATAACATGTTATTAGTGTTTAAAATTTACATTTACATTTGTTCTTTTGCGTCCTTAATATTCTTCTTAGAGTTAGACATGATTTAATATTGTTTCAATAATCTCCCCCTTGAAAATAATATTTATTCAGAGCTGTGGGGACTCATGCCTTTAATCACAGCACTAGGGAAGCAGAGACAGGTGGATTTCTATGAGTTTGAAGCTAACCTGCTCTACAGAGTGAGTCTCAGGATTGGTTCCAAAGCTACAGAGAAATCCTGTCTCAAAATACTGCCCCTCTCCAAAAAAAAAAGAAGAAGAAAAAAGAAAATAATATTTACTACAATAATTTGCAGCCTTTTATTTTTCTATCTTAGATCTAAGATAGTTAATAAAAAGTACAATTCATAAGAAATAGTATTGAAATCATATTGTTCTGTCAATATAAATTCCATACTTTATTTTTAAAATTTGGATGCTAGGATGTGACACATAATGCTTAAGGTTAAATACTACCATTTTAGGAAACATTTTCTTGGTAAATAGTATGCATACATGTTTCCCTACATGCCTATTTAAACTAAAGGAATTGAGTCTGTCTTGGTTAAGACAGCCCTCTTCTGACCTACTGGCTGCCATGTGCTCTGAATTTACAAATGGGCTTCTCTACCTGATATAGAGGTAAATGCTGCATGCCAAATAAAATACCAAAAATGGAAAGGAAAACCGTAAAGTGCTTTTCCCTCCCCATCCTGACAACCTTAACAATTGATGTTAAAAACACAAGAGATTTCTCATATTGTTTTTATAATGTGATCTCTTTATTCAAAGCCTTTATTTTAAGGTATATTTGTAGGTTCTGTAGCAAGTGGCTTATAAATAAAAAATAAACCTATGATAGTGACCTTGACCTCACATTAAAAGGCAAAATTCATTGTATAAAAAGCTGTCACTTCTTAAGAATCTGTGGTTTAAATTAGTCTTCAAAAGTTGCGACATATCTTGCTCCAATTAATAATGTCATGCTGCTCACTATGAAAAAACCCAAAGGCAGACAGGAAAAGACAGCACTGTCGCCATTCTCAGGAGCGTTGGGGGTAACCCAACCCATTGACTTCATCACCGCTCTCTTCCATGTTGAATAACGAATTTCACTTTCTGTGGCTTGGATTTGGGGTTCATACCGTTCCATCAAGACTGTCGACATAGCCTCAGGTTCAAGACTCCAAACGTCTACCCCGTCTGCAGCTCCAGCTGCCATAGCTACTCCCAGGGCAGTCGTTTCGGGCATAATAGACTTAATTACAGGAATGTGCAGAATGTCTGCCTGGAGTTGCATGAGGATTTTGTTGTTGGTCATTCCTCCATCTACCTGCAAGTGACTCAGTGGAATCCCACAGTCACGGTTCATGGCATCCACAATCTCTCGGGTTTGGAAACAAACAGCTTCCAATGCAGCAAAGGCAATATGGCATTTATTGGTAAACTGAGTGAGACCACAGATTATCCCTCTTGCACTGGGTTCCCAGTAAGGTGCATATAACCCGGAAAAGGCTGGGACGAAGTAGCATCCATAAGAAGATCCCACCTCTCTTGCACGTTTTTCAACTTCGTCTGAGGTCGCTATAATTTCAAAATTGTCTCTTAGCCAGCGAATAACAGCACCGGCTATTGCGACAGAACCTTCTAATGCATAAATTGCTGGCTTCTTTTTGCCTAGTTTGTAAGCTACAGTGGTCAGAAGGCCGTGTTCAGAAAACACACATTTACGGCCTGTATTACATAGTAAGAAACATCCTGTTCCATATGTGTTTTTGGCTTGACCTTCTTGGAAGCACAATTGCCCTACCAATGCCGCAGATTGGTCCCCCAAACATCCAGATATTGGCACACCTTCTAAGGCCCCTGATGTCATCAGGCCGTAGATCTCAGAAGAACTGCATATTTTTGGGAGAATGTTCATTGGAATTTCAAAAAAGTCGCAGAGTTCGTTATCCCATCCCAAAGAGTGGATGTTGAAAAGCATCGTTCTACTAGCATTTGTGACATCTGTGCAATGAATGCCTCCATTGACTCCTCCCGTCATATTCCAGATGAGCCAGGAGTCGATTGTCCCGAACAGGGCTCTGCCTTCCTCCACAGCCTTTTGAATGGGTCTTAGATTATCCAGCATCCACCGCAGTTTCACGGCGCTGAAGTAAGTGCTCAGTGGAAGGCCTGTCTTAGACTTGACGAAGTTGCTGTGTCCTGGGATTTTCTTACTGAGAGCCTCCACAGTAGTCTGGGTTCTGAGATCAAGCCACACCACAGCATTGTAAAGCGGGTCTCCCGTGAACTTGTCCCAGACCACAGTGGTTTCCCGCTGGTTGCTCACCCCGACAGCTTTAATGTTGGAAATATCAATGTTCACCCCAGCAAGTTTCTCGCACGTTTTCGCTATGCATTCATAGACAGACTGAAGGATTTCCTTGGGGTCTTGCTCCACCCATCCTTCTTTTGGAAACTCTTGATTCAGTTCCACTTGATGATGGCTAACTAGTTCTGCTGTTTTAGAATCGAAAACTAGAAAACGAGTGGAGTTGGTGCCCTGGACCACCGCTCCCACCAAAGGCCCCACCACTGTTTGCTTCGAGGCTGCCATGAGTCAGTGGCATCTGCAGCTCAGGAACGGTTTCCCTGGTGATGCCGGTTTGGAGAAGGCAGAGCAACCAATCAGGGATGCTGGAGTGCGCAGGCGCAGCTGCCAGTCTAACAGCTCCCTGACCTATTCCTCCCTCCCCACCCCTCGCCCAAGCCCTGCCCCTCCCCTCTCCCTGTCATTCCCAGGGATTTATATGGAAATATTCACTATGTGCTTCACTCTTACGTGTGTGGCTCTTTATTTCTGTTCTCTCTCCCTTTCTACCTGTGAACTATCCATAACATTTTTTATAGAACAAATATGTGGGACAGAGTCTTCCAACATCAGAACACGTGAAAAGCATTTTGTCTTACTAGTGAAAGCCAATTAGTTTCGGGTATATAATTCTAATTCCTTTCTCACTCCTTCCTTTTAAGAACCATGGAGTGGAGCAGCTACTCCTATAACATCACTTCCTATTCCAGGTATGTTTCTGTCCTTCTTGGTCTTAGCTTGTTTGTTTTTCTCTGGCTTCTTATAGAGTTTTCGTTGTTGCCGTTTTTTTTTTTTTTTTTTTTTTTTATTCTTAAACAAGTATTTTCCATCAGTTTTATCGTGATGTGCATTGCGGGGGTTTCTGTTTGCTTTCGTTTTGTTTTCTATCCTTTATGTGCTGGGCGTTCACTGTGTCCCTTGTGTGCAGATTCACAGCCTCCGTCAAGTTTGGAAAATTCTGGCTGTTATTTCTTCAAATATTTTCTTTGCTTTGTTTGCTCTCTTAAGGTCTCAAACCTCACAGGCTGAATATGTTTTGCAAGTTCACTGGCAATTCTGACTCGTTACAAAGATCTTTTCTGTTTGTATTTAAACTTATAGTTTATAATTGTTCTGCCTTCAAGTCCACTAACCTCCAGTTTAGGTATGCAAGTCATTCATGTGCTACATTTTTCCCCTTCACATGTAGTTTTCATTCCTAGAAGTTCAACTTAGGGATTTTTAGATATCTACTGAACTTTTCTTTGATGTGTGGGTCATGATTAGAATAGCTTTTAACCTTCATTTTCTGTTAAAACCTGTCAGCTTCTGTTCATTTTATTTTGTTGATTGTCTTATTATGGCCTGTATTTCCCTGCTTTTTTGCATGTCTGATCATTTGTAATTAAATGCCAGGCACAGTGGAGTTGCTGACCTGGCTGCTGGATACATTGCACCCTTTTAGTCAAACACAGTCTGTTCTGAGAAGTCAGGAAGTCACCTGGAAACAGCTGCTTCTTTCCAGCTTTACTCTTTTTTTTTAAAATATTCTTTGGTAGCGTCATACATAAAACAACATGCTTAGATCATAGCCCTCTTTCGCTTCTTCCACTCCAACTCCTCTGCAGTCACACCACCCCTTTTAAGGAGGCACCTCATTCCTCCTTTTAATGACCCTTTTGAGTCTAATTAATCCTGCCTACATGTTGGTGGCTGTTGGGTCACCCACTACATTATGAACAACTTATTTCAAGCCATCCTCAAAAAGAAAGCTCATCATTTCCCTCCCTGTAACCATCAGTGGTCAGTTTCTCCTCAGCTAGGAGCAGCACCACAGGAACCCTTCTCTACCACTCACCTTGGTCTCAGGATGTGAAGAAACCAAGATGGAAATGACCTAAAAGTTTCCTCCCTGCTTCTTACCTTTCATTAAATGATACTAAATAGGTTGCTGGGGGAGAAAATTATCAATAGTCTTAACCCAGCAGGAACTTAACAAGCTAAAATAACGACAGATAAGAAGATATGAACATTGCTGTAACAGTGCAATACACATTACAGGGCAAGCAACAGCTGTCAAATGGGACTTTAAGACGCACTCCACAGGATGTAGCTCATGTCTAGAACTGTAAACCTGCCCATGAAGCCATGACTCAGGGCATAGGCTCAAGGAAGAGCCTACTGCTATTATTTTTGCTAAATGGACATAGTATCCGTCTCCCCTCTGAATTCATCTCTCGGGTGCAGGTCTCATAGCTCATCAGAGGTTCTTGTTTTGGCAGTGGACACTGGCTAATACAGAGATTCAA
The DNA here is from genome assembly GCF_018167655.1 of Microtus oregoni. Taxonomy (NCBI): domain Eukaryota; kingdom Metazoa; phylum Chordata; class Mammalia; order Rodentia; family Cricetidae; genus Microtus; species Microtus oregoni. Next base: position 3,228,358 of record NW_024543080.1, on the reverse strand, counting down.
AACTGGTCTAAGCACAGAGAGCAAGTGACCATGGAGCGTTTCTCACAGCCTCTCTCTCTCAAGGCTCAAAACCCTCATGGAAGAGAGAGCAGAAAGCTGGGAAGAGCTGATACCCATGTGAAGTAATAAGGGCGGCGGGGCTGCGTTCCCAACACCCCAGCCACCTGCCCGGCTAGCTTATGCCCCAAAATAATTACACGGACACTGTATTCTTTTAAACACTGCTTGGCCCATTCTCTTCTAGGCTAATTCTCACATATTAATTTAGCCCATTTCTAATCATCTGTGTATGGCACCCCAAGGTGCGCTTACCAGGGAGATTCTAGCCTAGTCCATCCTGGGTCTGAGCTTCATGGCGTGTGTCTGCCCGGGAGCGGGGCATGGCGTCTCTGCTGAGGCATCTGCTCAGGAGAGCAGAGCTGTGGAATCTGACCTCACTTCCTCTTCCTCCCGGCATTTTGTTCTGTTTATTCCACCCACAGGGCCAAGCAGTTTCTTTATTGGTCAATGACCTTCCTCCATCACCCATGTTATGAAGGTTTAAATTCATCCATTCATTCAATAATTTAACCAATATGTTTTAAGAATGCATGAGTTTTTTTTACAAGAATTAAGGTACAATAATATATAGAACACACACACACACACATATTATATATATAGAACTAACTAATTTAAGTTAGAACCGTACCATATTTGTCTTCAATGGCTTATATTCCAGTGCATATCCTGTTTCAGAGAGCAATTTATTTAAATGTTTCTTTTTCCCTGTCAACTTCCCTACATTGTAAGTTCAATGAAGACATGGAACTGGGGATGTTACATTTAATCCCTTATTTACAGCATGTATCAAATCCTATAAACTCAAAAACTTTGTTAAATGAATTAATGAACATCACTAGTTAAGGTCCTTGCTTAGTTAAGTAATTATGATAGAGTCAAAATAATTCATTTGTATTTATTTTAACATAATAGTTTAGCATACATTATAAATTATTTTATGCAACCAGTTATTCCCAAAAGGGCAATTTTGAAGTTTCACTTTGGGAGTCCTTAGAAATATATGTTTGTTGATTAGCTACATTTATTAGGTTTGTCAACAAAAGACAGAGGGAGGGAATTGTTTCAGAAAAAAATTGCTTGTATGAAAGAAATCTTAACTTCTAGGACTTGGGAACTTCCACAAGAAAAATTCTTGATTTGCCTCTCCATGTCTGAGCCTCAGGAAATGGTCTGGAGCTCCTAGTTTGAGACGATTATTTAAATTTGTACACAACGGTGTGAGAATGGAAATTAAATATTTATGCAGATCAAAATTATCTATAAACTACAGAAGTATTAATAACTCACCATAAACACAGCAAGAGGTTAATAAAAGGAGAGCAGGTGGGTTTCACAAATATCCACTTCCATTAGGTGATCAGAGACAATCTGAGACAGACAGCATCTAGGACAGTAGCCTGGTGATGAGGTCAGGCTTGTTTAGTGTAGTTCAGCTGTAGACCAGTATCGTTTTAAAAAGGGTGTCTGAGCTCCACAAAGACTTTTGTGTTCCATCATTATAGTCTTGCTTGTATTACACTGGATGGTCAATAACTTCTTGATTTTTCCCAATTAAGAATATCTTTCCAGCATAATTTTAAATGACAAAAACCATTTCCATTCTTAACAAACTTTGGCCAGGTTTGTCTGATGAAATAAACTGTTTTAAGATACCTTTTAAGATGAATTTACTAATTTTACTGCTGAGTTTGCACTTTTCCTATGGCTTAGGAGATTTGCTAATTTAAAAGGTGATAAGAGTCAGTAAACTCACTGCAAAGCATTTGAGGTACTTTTAATTCTTGTTCTTATTGTGTTCTGTTGTTAACTGTGATTTTAAATGGATTTTACACAGTCAATGAAATCATCTCATCGTTGGGAGAATATTAAGATGGGTGGATGGTGTTGCTGGTAGCATAGGACACCACAAAACAGTTCCAACTTAACACCTGGCCTCTCTGGAAAAATACTTGGTATTTTATCTTCACTGAGCCCCATTATCCTCTGTTTTAAGTGGCTTGGCAATTCTGACCCCCACAGCTCTGTATTGGAGCCCTGTCATCCAAGGCTCTGTGTGGCTTTTGGACTTACCATCTTTTCTTACTTGAGCCAAAGTGGTACCTATATGTAACAAGATGCTCTTCAGGGTGTAGCAACAGGCTACTTATTGGTTCCTGGCTACTCAGACCTGAAATAATCACACAGAAACTGTATTAATTAAATCACAGCTTGGCTCATTATCTCTAGCTTCTTATTGGCTAACTCTTACATATTAATTTAATCCATTGATCTGTATATCACCACGAGGTAGTGGCCTACCAGCAAAGTTTCAGCACCTCTGTTTCCATGGCATTTCTCTGACTCAGCGCTTTTTCCTCTCAGCATTCAGTCTAGCTTTCCCTGCCTACCTAAGTTTGACCTTGCTATAGGTCCAGAGCAGTTTGTTTATTCATTAATAGTAATCACAGCACACAGAGGGAACTCCCACATCATCAGTGGATCTCAATATCAACCTGTAATTGTATGCTGGGCATCATAGAAACTGGGATGTGTTGCGGGAGGTCCTCCCACTCCTCCAGCCTATCACCGCTGAGGTACCAGCCCATTGGGGCGTGGTTTCTCTCCCTTTAAAAAAGCGGCCACTTCCCTCTCCTCTCTCTCTTCACTTCCTGCTCCGCCTGCGACTAGACTCCTTTCCTGGTTGCATAGAGGGCTATTGCCTGGGACAGTGATCTGTAAGTTTTTTCCCCTTTAAATAAATACCACCCTAATAATCATAACCCCAAATTGGTGTGGCATTGTTTGTGACTTACGCCTTCATTTTGGCACCCAACGTTTGGTTTTAGAACCTCTCCTTTCCCCACTCGCAGCCGAGTGATGAGGTATTATGATGAGGTAATATGATGAGGTATTATGGGAAAAGGTTACATACATTCAGGCTGTACAAGAACATACAGCAAATACCAAACCTTTAGAGGTACCAACGGCCCTACCTTTAAAATGGCTAACTGAGAAGCCAATATGGGCCAAACAATGGCCTCTAGCTGAAGATAAACTACAGGCATTGGAACAGCTGGTGCAAGAGCAACTAGATGCTCACCATATTGAAGAATCAATCAGCCCTTGGAATTCTCCTGTGTTTGTTGTAAAAAAGAAATCTGGTAAATGGAGAATGGTGACAGATCTAAGAGCTGTCAACAAAGTAATTCAACCTATGGGCCCACTACAATCTGGAATTCCTTTGCCTTCTCTGTTACCAAAAGGATGGCCTCTTATAGTTATTGATTTGAAAGATTGTTTTTTCACTATACCGTTACAAGAAAAGGATAGAGAAAAATTTGCCTTCACAGTGCCTACTTATAATAATTCTCAGCCTAATAGGAGATAGCAATGGACTGTCCTCCCACAGGGTATGCTCAATAGTCCTACACTGTGCCAATATTTTGTAAGTAAGCCATTGGAAATAATTCGTAAACAATTCCCCAAGTCCATCATTTATCATTACATGGATGACATCTTGTTATCTGATTCAAATAAAGATACTTTAGAAAGGATGTTTGAAGAAGTAAAGAAAGTCTTGCCTAGGTGGGGATTACAAATTGCCCCTGAAAAGATTCAAAGAGGAAATTCTATTAATTACCTAGGTTACAGAATAGGGTTAGAGAAAATTAAAACGCAAAAGGCACAAATTAGGAGAGACCGCTTAAAGACTCTTAATGACTTCCAAAGATTGTTAGGAGACATTTCCAGTCTACGACCAGCTGTTGGGATAACACCTGATCTAATAGTTCATTTAAACAAAACCTTAGATGGTGATAAAGATTTGAATAGTCCAAGAGAACTGACAGCTGAAGCAGAAAAGGAACTGACAATGATTGAGGAAAAATTACAGGAGGCACATGTGGATAGGGTGAACCCAAATCTTAGCTGCATCCTAGTCATATTGCCTTCCAGAATTTCTCCTACAGGGATTCTAATGCAGAGGGAAGATATTATTTTAGAATGGATGTTTATAACTAATAAACCAAGTAAAAAATTAAAAACTTATGTGGAAAAAGTCTCTGAATTAATTATAAAAGGTAAGCTGAGACTTCGTCAACTAGCAGGTATAGACCCAGCAGAAATTATAGTGCCTTTTACTACTGAAGAAATAAAAAAGTTATGGGAAGACAATGAACCGTGGCAAAGAGCTTGTGCTAACTTTTTGGGAGAAATTAATAGCAACTATCCAAAAAGTGATAGACTTAATCTCATAAAAAGAACTTCTTGGATTCTTCCTAGAATTGTACGTGATGCTCCAATAACTGGAGGCCATACGATCTATACTGATGCAAATAAATCAGGGAAAGCAGGTTACAAGTCAGATGAATTGAGTAAGGTGGAACAAAGCCCTTATAATTCTGTCAAGAAGGCAGAATTATATGCCATTCTTATGGTGCTAAGGGATTTTAAAGAACCTCTTAATATAGTTACAGATTCACAATATGCAGAAAGAGTTATCTTGCATATTGAAACTGCTGAATTTATACCAGATGACACAGAGTTGACTTCATTGTTTATCCAGGTACAAGACATAATCAGGAACAGGCTTTGTCCGATGTACATAACACACATCCGGTCCCATACAGGTCTGCCTGGTCCTCTAGCCCAAGGCAACGCTGAGATTGATCAATTATTGATTGGAAGTGTGTTGCAGGCCTCAGAATTTCATAAGAAGCATCATGTCAATAGTAAAGGCCTAAAGAAAGAATTTTCCATTACTTGGCAACAAGCTAAGGACATTATAAAGAGATGTCCTACTTGTTCTTTCTATAATCAAACACCGTTGCCTGCAGGGAGTAACCCAAAGGGTACTAAGAGAAATGAAATCTGGCAGATGGATGTGTTCCACTTTATGGAATTTGGTAAATTAAAATATGTACACCACACCATAGACATGTATTCAGGTTTTCAATGGGCTACTGCCCTGAGCTCAGAAAAGGCTGATTCAGTAACCACACATTTATTGGAAGTTATGGCCATCATGGGTATACCTGCACAAATAAAGACAGATAATGGTCCAGCATATGTATCTAAGAAAATGAAACGCTTTTTTGATTATTATAATATAAAACACATTACAGGTATACCAAATAATCCTACAGGTCAGGCAGTTATAGAAAGATCAAATCGTACTATAAAGGATATGCTGAACAAACAGAAAGGGACTGAAAATACCCCCAGAAATAGATTACATAATGCTTTATTAACCTTGAATTTTCTTAACGCTAATCAGAAAGGAACGACAGCAGCAGAGAGACATTGGATAATGGAAAAGTCTGCTGAACTAAATCAACCGATTTATTTCAAAGATGTGCTGACCTCTCAATGGAAGCCAGGAGATGTGCTACGTTGGGGAAGGGGTTTTGCTCTTGTTTCCACAGGAGAAGAAAAATTGTGGATACCATCAAAATTAATAAAGTTTCGATTTGAAGAGGAGAAACCTCTTGGAAAGGAGAAATGACAACTCATCCACAACAATGATATTCATACAGGTGGTAAGAAAAACATATAGAATGGGGGCAGGGTTCTGTTCTTATCTCCACAGGAAAACACTCATCTTTGAGAAATTCAAGGGACCCTGGATGTTTGGATACTGACAGATGGAAAAATACCTGCCCAATAAAAAATATCAAGACAACTGAATGGGTTGTGTAAGTAATATTAAACCATATTTCTAAATTTATAAAGCTGGTTTTGAAGTTGGACTCTGGCTCAGTCCCTCTCCAATAACAAGCCTGTTAGTAAGAGAAAAACCCAGAGTTTCTGGAGTTTCTGTCTCATATCAAGAGCCATGATATGGGACAGAAAGAAATATGAGTTTAGAAAACATCTTTGCTTTTCTTCATATCTATCATACTTTTCATTGAATATATCTATCATGTCTTTCATTGAATATATATATATATATATGTCTATATATGTCTATATGATTAATGTTTAAGTTTTTCATAATGAACAATGAGTTTTTCCTGCAGTGACATTTGAAGTTTCCAGGAAGAAGATGGGGCCCCATAACAACAACTCCACCTGGTTGATATGACGTCATGATACTGATAGCGCTACTACAAGACCTGCTTTGGGTACCAGCTGCACAAGACAGTTCCAACTTGGTTAGCTGAAATGGTGCACATCTTATACAACATTTTGGCCAGACCTGCACGAAAATACTCAGAGTCTATTTGCAATTTTAAAAGACATTATCTTGAAATTTAACCATCATTTTACTTTCACAGGATCCCCCAGAAAGAACTTCGCCCCTATTACAGCTGGAAGTAATTCTAGAGAACGACGTCCCCTCTCCCAGTAAAGTTTGCCCTTGGGTTTAGGGACATCATTTAGGGGTTGATTATAATTAGTATATGATTGAGGGTTGGGGGAGGAATATTAATAAGCTCAGGGATCATTTTGAAAAAAAAAGAGGGATGATGGGATAATAGATTTGTAATTGTGAGTTACTGTCTTTAGACAAATATATTGGTATAGATTCTTATATATTGATACAAAGTTAAATTATATTGACTATTGTACGCATGCATGTTTCTACCTCTGTTTAAAACATTTTTTATGTATTGACATATATTGTATTGATATATATATATATATATATATAGTATATATTTACCATATTGCAGTGTACATTTCTACCTCTGATTAAGATACTTATATAATGATTGTGTATTGATATATATTTACCTACTGCAATGTATATTTGTACATTGTTCATATTTGGAGGTCATTGTCCTCATTTGTTTCACAGTCGTTTATTGTCTTAGTCTTTAAGTTAGATAGATATTGAGAATTATATAGACTAATAGTCATCTAAGTTTGTCATTTATAATAGACTAATCAGGTTCTTTAGATATATAGAGATTATACTCAGTATAGATAGATAATCTTCAACTTCTTCAAAGAGCTGTAGAAAATGGCCTTTAATCTAACTCAGAGTTTTGTGGTAGTGAGACACACTTGCTCCTGGCAACACCACTCTATTCCTGAGAGAATGTTGAGTACCAAAGACACTCCACCTGGAGCCTTCTTTTTGGCAGAACTGGCCTTGGGGCAAAGAAATGCCCATACCTCAATGACTGACAAAGATGCAGAGCGTGCATCAATGGATAAAACAGGGCTGTCATATCCTGCCAAGACAGGGTCAGATAAGTTTTGAAACGTTGCTTGCCTTTGAAAATGGTATGTCAGTTATGTTAGGCCTTAGCCAAAGTAGGTTGTTTCAACGCTGCTAACGTGATTTTGGGTGATTGCCCAGGTAGCCAGTTGTCTCTGTGATTTGTTGCATGTTTTTGAAGTTGTTTTACTGAACTTCCTAATTACCCAGGTAACATTATTTCCCTTCTCAGATCTTTGATGGGGTTGAAGACTATATAAATGTAGTTACTTTCTCTCATGACTTGGCCAAGTTATTTATTATACAAGACCTAAGCTAGTTAGAATAGGATATTTGTACTTATTGTATATAATTTCATAGTAGGTTTAGAACTCTCTTATTTAAACAAAAGGGGGAGGTGTTGCGGGAGGTCCTCCCACTCCTCCAGCCTATCACTGCTGAGGTACCAGCCCACTGGGGCGTGGTTTTTCTCCCTTTAAAAAAGCGGCCACTTCCCTCTCCTCTCTCTCTTCACTTCCTGCTCCGCCTGCGACTAGACTCCTTTCCTGGTTGCGTAGAGGGCTGTTGCCTGGGACAGTGATCTGTAAGTTTTTTCCCCTTTAAATAAATACCACCCTAATAATCATAACCCCAAATTGGTGTGGCATTGTTTGTGACTTACGCCTTCAGGGATGCAGTTGTAAGAGAGGCTGAAGGACAACCACTAAGTCAGGTTGAAGAAGACGAGTAGTATTTATGGTCACCCTCTTCCTGAAGACATCCTAAAAGTGGGTAGTGACTAAACATAGAAGCCAAATGGCTATGTGCAATTAAGTCACTGTCGTATAAAGACTGGTGTTCCCACTGCCCCTTGCCCTGTCTGTTATGCTTTGCTGAGGATCTCCACCTCTTGAGTCAAGATAATTTTAATTTTGCTTTCTGGATGAACTATTGGTTAGGAGTTTTGGAATCCAATGTATTCAAGCAGGTTGAATAATGACTAGGAGGAGAGTAGGTAGATGTAAAGATGTAAGGAATAGTAAGAAAATATTGGTTATGTTGCTTACAGTGGTGTGGTATTGAATTTTTTTCAGTTTTTGTATGATTGCTAATGTCCATAATATAATGTTGGTGTGTTGTTGTTCCATCTCTATAACAAAATATCTAAGATAACTAACCTTCAAAGAGAAATTATTTATTTTGGCTAAGTTTTAGAATCCAGTTTATGATTGGGTTCATCCATTGCTTGTGCTCTTATAGGCATTCTGCATAGCAATTGTGGCAATGCATGGCGTGGCAAACTGTTCCCCTCGGCCAAGAAAAATGTTACTTCCCATTACCATGTCACCAAATGATCTAAGCACCTCCCACCAGACTCTACCTCCTAAAGATCTCCCTCTTCCCATTGGTGAATATTTTTAACCCGTGAACCTTTGAAAGACAGTTAACCTCAACACGATAGCAGTTGGGAAATTATAGTGCAAATGAGCTGATGGAGGCCACAAAACACAGTTAATGCAAATCCATTCCATGCAGCTTCCTTTGCTTGGGTAATTGAGAGGCACAAAGTCACTGAGACATTCAGTGTGGAATGATTGGCTTAAAAGTATCCACTCTAATTCTTTTTTATTAAGATCCTGTCGTTTTATTGTAGGCCTTTTCTTTTGCTTTTTATAAATTTTGCAAATCTTAGAGAACAAAAAAACCAAACAGCTGCCTGTTTTAACTGCTTGGCTCTCAGCCACCGTTTCAGACACCCAAGTGGATCACTTCTTGATTGTGTCACAGGAGTGTGACTCAGTGTGACAGGTTAGATTTCACTAAAAGTTGATACTCCGCTTAGTCTTGATGTAAGTGTGTGGCCAGATAACGAGGGCATTTGTTCATGTTGTTTGTGGCTAGGCCATCTGACTGTTTCAGACTGTGTCCTAACTGATGCACCAGCACAGTTGGCAATCTTCAAAACACTGATGCATTTTTCTACATGCTGTTCCCAAATGTGTGGGACCAGCTGTTGAGAGCCAAGCCATCCAATCCGCCTGGAAGACCTCTTCTTGGACCACAAATCACCTCACACACTCTCCCTCTTTGTCTAATGAAGAATGGAAAATTTAACACAATCCACTGTGGTTTATTACTCGTGTTCTCTGTTAAGTGTGGGCCATGGGAGTCACTGAAGTTTGCATTCAGAAGCCCTGGAATTCTAGGTAAGTATTCATGACAGGCAAGCCAATAAGTTTAATATTCTCAGATCTAAAAGGAATTTTCCGAATATTTGAATCTCAGAATTTTTGAGTGTATCTGCTTGTGTGCACATGCATGTTCTATGTTGTCTTCCCAGTGAAAATGGCCCTGACACTGATCTCAATGTTAATGTATTCCTGCTTACATTTGACTTTGGAATATGTTACAGCTAATTATTACACAGGATGAAAGATCAGAGGCCTGAGCGAGGTGCTTGGGTTTATGAACAAAGGGAGTTCAACTCGGCATCTTGGCTCTGGGCCCAATAACTGTAGTCACATATCTTGAAGGGGGTGGGATCTTTACATTTTATTTGTTTGCTTGTTTGTTTGTTTGTTTTCCGTCCTTCATTTTTGAAGGGGGTGGGGAAAAGGGTTAAGGGTTTGAAGGGGCTGAAATTTCCTCTTGAACATGATGTCAATATGTTGGCATGTCTCCTTTTATTAAGATGCCATCCAACTGATAACAAGTCCTGCTGTGTTTTACCAACATAAAAAATTAGACTGGAGACCGAAGAGCGGCAGGTGGCTTTTGGCACCAAGAAATAATCACACTTGATGTGGAAAGTAAAGTAAAAGGAGCCATCTGTTCACTGCAGGAGGACGTGAAAAATCACATTAACATATTGTCACTAACATCATGAAACACACAGTTAATAATAAATTTAGTTATCAAGGCAAGTCGCATTGGATACTTACTCTGAAATTAAAGAATGTGGAAGATGCTCATTCTTGCCCACCCCCATCTTATTTATTTATTTATATTTTAGAGAACAAAAAAAAATATCTAAGTTTGAAATGCTTAGAGAGGGAGGGAGAACAGAAAAGAAGCTTCTCATTGTAAAGCCGAGCTGTGACCCATGGTTGTTGACTGATTGAGGTGGCCTTCCACGTGGGTGGAATGAAACACTTCTGAGTCTGCTCTGCCATGTTACTCTATAGTTCCTGACCTGGATGGAGACCTAGAGACATAAGTAAACAAGCAATTTGATGGTATTTTGTACGGAAGACATGGAAATGCAAGCCTCCGGTGACTGGTGCCCAGCTGGCACTGTGCTACCAGGGGAGAGCCAGTGTCTGTTGCCTTCCTTTGATGGGCATTCCAATTTACCTTTTTCTGGATAACATGTTCCTACAGAGTATTTTTCTGATGACTTTGGTACTAAAAGCCTGTGCATAATTTCTGGGAGATCACATGTGTTCAAGCAATGTGAAAGAAAGGACACATACTTCTTTCTGGTGCGTGCACTGTTTACATATGCTAATTACAGATGCCACAGATTTTGGAGGTCAAAATGAACTTGGAAAAAAATCCGCAGTATTAACTGTCACAGAGTTACAATTGGAGCTATATTTAAATACCTATAGTAGTGGTTCTCAATCTTTCTAATGCTGTGACCCTTTGACACAGTCGCTCATGTTGTGGCAACCCCAACCATAAAATTGTTGTGACTTCATGACTATAATTTTGCTAATATTATGAATCATAGGGTAAACACCTGATATGCAGGATATCTGATCTGTGAAAGGGTTGTTCAACCACAAAGGGGTCATTACACACAGACTGAGAAATGCTGACCTGTATTAACCCTGTGCTTTCTAGTATCTAAGTCACTCCCACTGTATGTGAAAATGTGACCAGCACAACATCATCTTTAAAATGAAGACCTAAGCCTGAGGATATTTATTAGAAACTTGAACTTGTCATTTACTAGAGGATTCTGTTTAGTTACATGACCAACAACAGTTCTTTGTTTATGGTTGTTGGTCTTTATTCTTTCCTTTTGTGAGTTCCTGAGAACAGCTATATAAAGATAACTGAAAAAATATCTGTGTTCATGAAAGAAGCATTGAAATTGCAATCAGGACTTTAGTTTCAGCTTGAATTTTGACCAGCTTTAGCATCTTTTGGGGGTTAAATTATTGCTCTGGTTATTTTCTCCCCAGGAGTAAAATTAATATAATCTTGAAGTGGATAGCTTTTATAGAAAATGTGAAGCTTTCAAGAGTGCTGTCCAGTAACATTGATCTTTAATTTAGCAAAAGTGAGAAGATGTTTAATAAGCAATTGCTTTGGCGTTTACTTAAAGAAATTGAATTATGTTGGAATGTAGTGTATGAATTAGGTTGGCCACCTTTCATCCAGGCAGTGAGAGGCAGGTTTTCATGACAGGAGGCAGAGGCCTGCTGTTTTGGTGGTGGGCTGCTGGAGGACTTCTCTTCAATCACACATGTCTGTATGTTCCTGAGGAGGAAAGCTGAGGTTTGATCTTACTCTGCTTACTCTCTCTAGTCATCTCTGCTTCATTCCAGGTCATCTGAAGTAGTAGAGATAGATGTGACAGAGATCTCCACACCATCTTCCTTTAGGAAGGAATCTAAGGAAGAGCAGAAACTGAATCCAGGATTACTGACCACTGAGCCAGAGGTCTCCTCAGGAACTGCTGTAAGCCTGCTCCCATTCACTAGCTGTCTTGGATCACATGATCTCTTATTTAATTTCACTTATCCTCCTCTTTTCCCTTCTGAAAGAGCTTGAGTTCATTTTCCTTCCTCACAGCTTTTATGCTTATATGCAGTTTCTGAAAAGTATATTTTCCCAAATATGAGTAATATATTTCATACAATTTCAGTTGTATCTGAGGCAACATGTCTCTTCATAATGCCACATATTTTAGATTATGCAGTATCCATTCTAGATAATTAGTTATATTTAATGACAAAGTTTTGTAAATTTCATTGCATCCTTAGAAAATTTCTGAACCTGTTACAACAGTTAAGTCAAACCAAGGATTTCTTAGTCTTTAAACCATCATTCCACCAAATTTCATTCAGTTTAAACAACTGTTGTGGTTTTAATAAGAATGGTGATTTCTCAGAAAATTAATAAACAATCTACTTTAAGACCCAGCAATACCACTGTTGGCTATATACCCAAAAGATGCTCAATCATACCACAAGGACGCGTGTTCAGCTATATTCAAAGGAGCATTATTTGTAATGATGTTCCAGGCCAGAAACTGGAAACAACCTAGATGCTCCTCATCCAAAGAATGAGTAAAGAAAACTGGTACATTTACACAGTGGAGTATTACTCATTATTAAAGAAAAATAATGACATCTTGGAATTTGTAGGGAAATGGATGGCTCTAGAAAAAACATATTGAATGAAGTAACCCAGACCCAGAAAGACAAATACAGTATGTACTCACTCATAAGTGACTTTTAAACATACAACAAGGAAAAAGATCAACCTGCAGTCCATAACCCCAGAGAAACTAGACAACAAAGAGGACCCTAAGAGAGAAATACATGGGTCTACATAGAAAGAGAAAAAGGCAAGATCTGAGTAAATTGGGAGTGAGAGGGTCATGGGAAAGGGTAGAAGAGGAGAGGGGAGGAAGGGAGAAAAATGTATAGTTCAATAAAAACAATAAAATAAAAAAAATGCCCACCATAGGCTGAGATGTTTAAGCATTTGGTCTCCAGATAGTATGCTGTTTGGAGAGATTTTAGAAGTTTTAGGACATGGAGTCTTGCTGGGGAAAGTACATTGCTGGGGATAGGTACTGTCTTCATTAGAGTTTCTATTGCTGTGAAGAGCACCATGACCATGGCAGCTCTTATAAAGGAAGACATTTAATTGGAGTAGTTCACTTGCAGTTCAGAGGTACAATATGTTATCATCATGGTGGGACATGGCAGTGTGCAGGCAGACATGGTGCTGGAGAGGTAACTGAGAGTCCCACATCTTGCAGTCAACAGGAAGTGGTCTGTCTCACCGAGTATAGCTTGAGCATTGAACATCTCAAAGCTCACACCCACAGTGACACACTTCTCCCAATAAAACCACCCCTCCTAATAGTTCTACTCCATTTTCCTTCAAACTACCACAGGCCTTGAGAGTTTATAGCTTACGACACTTTCCATTCTCTCTCTTTCCTAGTGTGCCAAGGAAATGTGATTAGCTAGATTCCTGCTGCCCATTGCCATGGTTCCCACCATTATAAATGCGAATGTCCTAGAACTGCAAAGCTAAAATAAGCACTCGCCCTTGTTTCTGGACATGGTGTTTTATTAAAATAGCAGAAGAGTAATGGATACAACAATTTAAGTTTAATTTCACAGAGAGAAGAATCTGGCATTGTTTTCAAATAATACTAAACAAAGCATATTATATATACATATTACATATATATATATATATGTACTTTTGTTTTTCCTTGTTATAATGTTATGATAAAATTAATTGACCAAATGACTCAGCACAATTTGAAATGATGAAATGAATTGCCAATGTCCCTTAAAACATCAAACTATTGTAAGCATTACTATATTGAAAGAGTAACACACATTTCTCAAAAGTATAGATATTTAACTTAATTTATACTTTATATATGTATATATATTTACTTAAAATAGTTACTAATAGTCAGTAATCTCACCACTATGACATAATTTTATCCTGTTGTTTTGTAAGTGGAATGTATAGAGAAAAGCAGCTACAAGGAATGAAAAGTCTGTGATAACCATCTGAACATGTAAATAAAATTAGGAAGTCATCAAATTCATCTTACTAAAATATATTTGGTAGTAAGTTGCCAAATGCTTGGACTTGTGTTGGAAATATTTTTGCCATGTTGCATAAAAATTGCCTCAGACACTTAGAGGCAATTGTACTGACAAGCATTTTAAGAAATTGACATTCCCTTACCGAGTAGATATTCCATTCCCTGCATGCTGGGCTTCTTTGAAGTTGTTGAAAACCAAGGCAGATAAGCACTTCAGTCAGCCTGATAGGACAGGAATAACATATTTTAGAGCCTGAGGTGCTCTGAGATTCCCCCCTTTTTATCAGATGAACCCACAGAGCCCAGGAGTTAAGTGATACCCTAGTTGGTCCTGCAAGTGGTCATCACTGAGGTACCTGGTAACCTTCATGCATCCCTGGCTTCACAGAGAGCATTGAAACACATGACTTTTTCACTATGATGGCCAGGCTTTAATATAACATTGCATTGATAGAGACACATGGGCTTGCAGTACATAAAGTATTTAGAATTGATGCTGATAAAACAACCCTAATCCCTCACCTCTTATGCTATTTCTCCATCTTGTCAGTAATTTTAGCTTCTTCCTCTGAGCTTATAAGACATACTGCCTAGTCATCAATCACTATTGGTTCCGTTTTTAATGTCTAGTATGTTTTTTCCTAATTAGAATATAAGATACCTGAGAAGGTGATTGACTTGTACACTTTACAGTTCCATTAATCATTTCTCCTTCTTTATTCAATAAAGAAATATTGCTTAACTATATAAAGATTCTATTGCTGGAATAAAACACCATTTTCCAATACCAACATGGAGAGGAAGGTATTATTGTTCCACAGTACAATTCTTCACCCCAGAGAAGGAACCTGGAGGCAGGAACTGATGAGGAAGCTGTGGAGAAATGTTGCTTACTGGCATGCTCCTCGTGGCTCACTCAGCCTAATTTCTTATACATACCCACAGATCAAGGGTGCTGTGCTGACTAGTTATATGTCAACTTGACTCAAGCTATAGTCATCAGAGAGGAGGAAGCCTTGACTGAGAAAATGCTTCCATAAGACTGGGCTGTAGGCAAGTCTGTAGGACATTTTCTTAATTAGTAATTGATGTGGGGTGCCTGAGCACATTGTGGATGGTGCTATCCCTGGCATGGTAGTCCAGGGTTCTAGAAGAAGGCATATGGAGCAAACCATGGGAAACAAGTCAGTAAACAGCATCGGTCCATGTGCTCTGTATCAACTCCTGCCTCCAGGTTCCTGCCCTGTGAGTTCCTGTCCTGACTTCCTTCAGTTATGAAGAGTGATGTGGAAGAGTAAGCCAAATAAACTCTTTCTTCTCCAGATTGCTTTTGGTCACAGTGTTTCATCACAACAATAACTCTCACTAGGTCTAGGGTGGCACCACCCAAAATAGGCTGGTTCTTTTCACAACAATCATTAATTAATAAAATGTACTATATACCTTTCTACAGGCCAATCTTTTTAATTTAATTTTGTTATTTTTTATTTTATATTCCAACCACAGTTACTCTTCTACCTCCCCTCACCTCCCTTCTAGCCCACTCCTCATCCAGTCCTCCCAATGGATAATGGCTTCCATGGGGATTCAACAAAGTCTGGCACAATAAGTTGGGGCAGGACCAAGCCCTTTCCCCCTGCATTAAGGCTGAACATGGCATCCCACCATAGGAAATGGGCTCCAACAAGCTAGTTCATGTACCATGGATAGATCCTTGTCCTACTGCTTAAAGCCCCTAAGATAGCCTAAGCTTCACCACTGTCTTCCATATATGGAGGGCCTAGTTCAGTCCCACGGAAGTTCCACAGCTGTTGGTCTAGAGTTCATGAGTTTCCATGAGCTTGGTTCAACTATCTCTATAGATTTATCCATCATGATCTTGACCTCTCTTGCTCATATATTCTCTCCCCCTCTCTTTGATTGGATTTCCAGAGCTTGGCCTTGTGCTTGGTTGTAAATCTCTGCATCTGGTTCCATCAGTTACTTGATGAAACTCTGTGATGATAGTTGGGGTATTTACCAATCTGATAACATGGGAATGCCAGTTCAGGTACCCTCTCCACTATTACTAGGAGTCTTAGCTGGGGTCATCCTTGTTGATTCTTGGGGATTTCCCTAGCACCAGGTTTCTCACTAACCCTATAGTGGCTCTCTCTATCAAGATCTGTTTTCATTGCTCTCCCTCTCCATTCTTCTTCCCGCTCAACGATCCTGTTCTCTCATGTTTCCATCCCCCATCCCATCCCCTTTACTGTCTCCACCGCCCCCAGTTTACCCTGGAGATCTCATCTAATTCCTCTTCCCATGGCAATCCATATTTCTCTCTTAGGATCTTCCCTGTTACCTAGCTTCTCTGAAGCCGGGGATTATAGTCTGGTTATCCTTTGATTTACATCTAATATCTACATATGAGTGAGTACATCAAGTATAGCAGCTGCGAGTTCATCATTAAGGGAAATGACTACCACATATAGAAGACAGTACTTCACATGGCTCCTCTTTATCTTTTTGGCTCTTATATTCCTATATCCTAGACTTCTTCCTCCATGTTTCCTAGGCCTTAAGGTGGTGGACTAATAAAGGTTAATAATTAACAATTAATAAATATCCCATTTAGGGTAAACACTCACAATCACTAATTCCCAGCATGTTGACTAGTTATGAGTCTTTAAATTGACTGATACGCACTGCAAGCAAAAGCTTCTCCAACCGAGGTTGAGAACAGCGATAATCCATGGGCACAAACATAAATGGTATCATGAAGGCAGTTTGATAGCATGCCAATTCAGTAAACAGCAGTAGTAAGTTCCCCCTAGGGCCTATGACCTCACAAGTTATGGGCTTTGACCAGGTCTATAGTACCAGGCATGAACTCCTGCAGATCAACCCTCAAATCTAATGAAAATAAAAAAAACAGATCATTATTTCCATAGCAGTCATGGTATAATTGCTCCAGTAGGCAAAACTTGCTCAGTACATCAGTCACAGTCACAATTTCTAATGTGATTACCCCTCCTACAAGCTTTCTATCATCCTATGCTATGCTGGTTAATAAAATTGAGAGACTACAGAGATCTATCTATCTATCTATCTATCTATCTATCTATCTATCTATCTAATCTTTCTATCATCTATCTTTCTATCATTTATCTATCTACCCATCTATCATCTATCTCTAATCTATCTACTATCATCTGTCTATCATCATCTATATATCTTTGTGTGTTGATATATGTGAATATCCTTATGTTTGTGTGAGTATGCACATGTACTTACATGTATGCATGCATATGTGGAAGGCAGAGGTCAATGCTGGCTGTCTTTCTCTATTTCTCTCCACCTTATTTTTTTATTTTTTTTTTTGAGAAAAGGTCTCTTCCTGATCCTGGATGTCTTAGTCACTGTTCTATAGCTGTGAAGAGATACCATGACCAAGGCAACTCTTATGAAAGAAAACATTTAACTGGGACTTGATTACAGTTTCGGAGGGTGAGTCCACTCTTATCATGT
Organism: Microtus oregoni; assembly: GCF_018167655.1. Taxonomy (NCBI): domain Eukaryota; kingdom Metazoa; phylum Chordata; class Mammalia; order Rodentia; family Cricetidae; genus Microtus; species Microtus oregoni. The sequence goes on along the minus strand of NW_024543080.1, from coordinate 3,210,848 downwards.
AGGAAGCACGGCAGCATGTAGGCAGGCACAGGAGGAGCAACTGAGAGCTACATTCTCTTCTGTAGGAAGAGAGATGTGTGTGTGTGTGTGTGTGTGTGTGTGTGTGTGTGTGTGAGAGAGAGAGAGAGAGAGAGAGAGAGAGACAGAGACAGAGACAGAGACAGAGACAGAGACTGGGCCTGGCATAGACTAGACTTTTGGAAGCCTCAAAGCCTACCCCCAGTGACAAACTTCCTCCTTCAAGGCCACACCTCCTAATTTTTCTAACGTTGTCAATGAGTTCCACTCCCTCACTTGCTGGCAGAATCTGCCTGTCTACCTGTCTCCATCGGCACTGCTCCTCAGTCCCTAATATTCCAGATGTCTGCTACTAGGCCCAGCTCTTATCTGGGTGCTGAGGATCTAAACTCAGGTGCTCATGATTTTACCATAAATACTTTACCAATCAAGCTATCTTCTCAGCCCTATTTCTGTGTCTTTCTATTTTCTGTTACTAAGAACCTGTCTTGTTTCTTTTGTTGTGATACGACTTTTTCCCCAAAAACAACTTAGGGGAGGAAAAGGTTTATTCAGCTTGCATCTCCACATCATAGTCCATCACTGAGGGAAGTCAGGACAAGAACCCAAACAGAGCAGGAACCTGGAGGTGGGAACGAATGCAAGGGCCATGGAAAAGTGCTGCTTACTGATTTGCTCTCCATGACTTGCTCATCCTGCTTTCGTGTAGATCCCAGGACCACCAGCCCAGGGATGACACCACCTAAAATGTGCTGCCTTTCCCATCAATCACAAATTAAAAAAAAGGCTGGGTCTTATGGGCCCATTTTCTCAACTGAGGATCTTTCCTTTCAGATGAATCTTGCTTGTGTCCAATTGACATAAAACTACTCTGGACAATGCATGAAAAATATCAGAACTATAGTCTTATGGTTTGGCCCTGTAATGCTCTCTGAAGGGCTTGTATGCTGAAGGGTTGGACCACAGTGCTTCAAAGTTCAGAGATGGGAATTTTAGAAACTGATTTGATCCTGAAGGCTCTGACCTAACTGATAATCTAAGCAAGTCAAAGCATTGATGTGCTTGCAATTTGTGGGCTGTTGGGAGGTGATGAAAATGTAGTATGTAGGATCTACTTGGAGGACATTATATTTTGTCTCTGGACTCTGTCTATTTGTCTCTATTTTGCTCTCTCTGCCTTTATGTTTCCTGGATACCATTAAATGAGCAACATTTCTGTCAGCCTTTCTGCCAAGATGTTCTACTATACCACAAATCCCTTAAAAATGAAGCATGCTGATTGTGGCAGGAAACTTCAGAAACCAGGAGCCCAAGCACCTTTTTATTCCTCTAATTTTATTAGGCATTTTATCACAGTGGGGTAATTGTGAAAGTTATTAACAGTATGTGATATTCTACAATAAATTTTGAAACAAAAATTATTTTACTAGTTAGTTAAAGATGGTTTTAATAATTCTGATAGAAAGTTTTGTTTTAACATTAAGAAAAATTAGCAAGGGGCTCTGAAGGGATGTCTCAGTGTTTGAGAATACTGCTCTCTAAGAGGACCCAGGTTTGATTCCGAGCACCCATATGTAACTCCAACTCAGTTATTGGTACCTCTGACACCTGTACTTACTTGCACATGTCCCCACACAGACATACACGCATACACATAACTAAAAATGACAACAAATAAATCTGTAAGAATGTCAGCAAGGGAGGTAACTTGGAAGCCTACTTCTACTGTCTCATGGTGACTTAACAAAATGTGATGTGCATGTTTTCAGAACATCTGGTCAGAAGAGGGAATGGTGTTCTTTTCAATATATTTTAATTGACAGTTTCATAAAACTGGAAAATAACTACTTTAATTTTAAGTTGTCTTTTCAGAGAAGCACTTTTATTCCTATTTACTTTAAATGCTTAGGTTGATCCCTTAGCTTCAAAATAAAATTTCTTATGATGAACTTGATAGAAAACTTTTCAAAATTATATATTTTTGCAAAAAATAAAAAACAGCCTCAGACATCTCACTTTCTTGCCAAATTTGCCTATTGTCAACCCCTGATTATTTTTATTGCTGTCATTTGACCCATTAAAGTTGTCATTATTAAGGTTTATACATGTTCTTATACCGTAATGGTCCCCTTCTTGTTATTCTTTCCCACCTGGCCTGAATCTCACGTCTGGTCACTTAGTATGCAATCTACTCCACAGATTGCATCAGTCTGTCATCGTCATAAAAACAGAGGCAATATTAGATATTTTAAATGTGGGATTTAGTATATAGAATTAGTGGCATGTGATAGTTGAGCTGAAAAGGTGGGGAATGGTGAGATGCTGGTGACATCAGTAAACACAAGTGGTTGTCACCCCTGGCTGGAAGGCACTGGGTGTGGCTTTGGCATAGTTCCAAAGCCAGAGCCAACTGTGCTGTGTTGCCCTACATTGGGTGTTTCTTGGCAGAGCTGGATTAATGAATGGAGGGCATATGAGTAAAACATTGGGAAGGATGCACTTGCTTTCCAAGAAGAATAAGATGGGGTGCAGAGTTGCTAACAGCCCTGCTCTCACAAAGAAATGTGCTCAGAAAAAAAAAATAATAGTAACTGTATTCGGTGGCCACTTGTTCCATGCTGATTAAGTTTCACAGAGGCATTTTAATGCAGACCATGCTGAAAAAAATGGTAAGGTGATACAAGGAAAGCAACCCCTCACCCCTGGGCTGGGGAAGCCCATGAAAAGGCAGAGAGTGTTATAAACATGAGCAGACTTGACAGAGCAGGATCCGGCCCTCTCAAGAGGAGTGATGCAGGGCTGCAGCATCAGTGTTGGGAGCTGCAGCTGGGATGTGAGAAAGAGTCCTAGCCAGTGGGAGCTGGTCCCTGCAGAGGTGTGCTGAGACTGTTCCTGGAAGACCAGCTGAATCCTAGAACTTAGAATCAATTTCTGGAGCCACTGCTGCTGTGTCAATAGGATTATCACCATGGAAACAGGGGCACCAATGAAAGCAAATAGGACAGAGCTCACCTCTCTGCTTCTCTGTGTCTTCATATTCAAAGTCACTCAGTAAGGACACATGCAGTAGAGGAAGTGCTTCATCGTGGCAGAGCAGAATAGTAAGGGGTGGTGTGAATCTGGAGAATCATAGGTGATTACTGCTACCCACATCTTACCCTCTCCATTTCCCACCAACTAAACCCACTCAGAGCCAGAGTTCAACCATGATGGGATGACCAGGAAGTAGCCTGAGAACAACAATTGAATGACTAGCTTACAGATATTTTATATTCTTTTATGATTGTGTTAGGTTTTCACTACTGTGATGAAACACCATGATTCAAAGCAAGTTGGGAAGTTGGGGAGGAAAGTTTATTTTCCTTTCACTTCAGGTTGTAGTCCATTGCAAAGGGTAGTAAAGGCAGGAACCTGGAGGCAGGAGCTGAAGCAGAGGCCATGGAGCAATGCTGTTTATTGGTTTGCTTATTTGTTTATTGTTTATGGTTAAGTGTTTACTGACTTGCTACCTATGGCTTGCTTACCCTGATTTCTTATAGGACCCAGGGCCATCAGTTCAGGGGTATCCTCACCTAAAAAGGGTTGAGCCCTCTTGTATCAATCAATAATTAGGAAAATGCTCTCCAGGCTTGCTTGCCTACAGCCCAATCTTATTGAGGCATTTTCTCATTTGGTGTTCCCTCCTCTTAGATGACTCGTGTTTGTGTCAAGGTGACATAAAACTAGCCAGTACATTATTTTCGTCTTGGATAATTGAAGTTATACATGTACATACACATATATGTGTATATATACGGTCTAAACAATCTCATTGTTTCTAATATATTTTAAATGGTCAAAAATTCAAAAGAAGATTATACTTTGATACAGAAAAATGTATCTATGGAATTATATTTTTCAGTGTCCATAAATAAAGTTTTAATGGAGCATTGCTGTGCTTAGCAATGAGCATATAGTCTCTAGTTGTTTCTGCACCACCACAGTGGAGTTGTGAAAGGGACCTCAAGCCAACCTAGCCTCATATCTCCTGCCTGGCTCGTTACAGAGAAGACATTCCCACTTAGTCTTTGAACTCATGAAGTTTAGCTCTGGTTGAGGAAATGCTTCTGTGTTGGTGAATGACACAGGGCCACCTTCTTCTTTCACTTGGGCGTGCCCAGTTCTCCTTTTCTGTTCATCTGACATCTACTGCAGGTGTCACTATCTCCCTCTTTGTTAGGATTCTCATTTCTCCCCAAACTAGGGATGATGCGCCACCACTTCTCATAGACTCTCTTTTCCACTTTCCCTCCTACACCATGTGTATGACTTCTAGTAACTTTCAAGTACTGTGGTTGATGCCCATTTCGTACTTTAGAAAGCTCTGGTACAGCAATGCCATGCCATTTGTAAAGGATCATACAAGTGGTAAATTATGAATCTCATATTACTATCTAGATATTTGAGTCCGAAGTTTATGTTTTTAAACAATAGTATACTTCTATGAAGATGTTTAATAAATGTTCATAGCATGAGTGAAACGACATTCCTCTGGTATGAGTGGTGAGTTAATGCTTTTGATTAATTTATGTTTTGAGGGGTCTAAAATATGTATGTTATTATTAGCTTTAAATAAATTTATACCTTAGAATATCTTGAACAAAAGATTGATATTTAAAATTTAAGTATTATTTTTCCTACATAAGTAAGAACATTTACAATTAATTTCTTTTTCCTATCTCATCTTACTCATGACAATAGCCAACCTTTTATATAAAAGCTCTTGTTTCTGAAATTTTTTTGAAAGAGACCCTTTGATAAGCTATAACCGAGCCTTTTTACTGGGATTTTGCCTGTGGTTCTTACTTCTTCTAGATTTGAAGATTGACACTGTCCCACATTTAAAAGATATAGTACTAGGGCACATTGATCAGCACCAATCAGCTCTGTGGTAAATGCTCTCCTAGTATGGGTGGCTCTCTTGGGCCTCATTTGGTGACCTACTTTCTGTGAATTCCATTTCTTCAGTCGCTTGCCTCCTGCCTGATCTTCAGTTCTTAGAGAACTGAATAAGCTAGCCAGTGTCTGGCCACCAGTTCCATTCCCATCTGACTGCTTTTGTCTGCTCTGGAGGTCATCTCTGGAGAGCTTGTGATGGAGTCACCATCAGCTGCGCGTTCTGCTCTGCACATATCCTGTCTGGCCATTTGGGATTGTCATTCAGTCCACTGAATCAAATTCCATTTGACTGTCTATAATCCCCTTCTCCCTCTGTGTTTTCATCTTTGGCATCAGAACACAAGACTGCAGAATTGATTTTTTTATATACCCATTTATTAACTGATTCTAGTTCTTCTGAAAGCAATTTCTGGTCTTGCTTTATTTTTCTCAACTTCTCATGGTTTGGGTCTTGATTACATGAATCTTATAGTTAAAAATGGTAGAATGCATGGTTGTGTATCTATTGAAGTTAAAGGCCAAGAATAACAAATTGCTTTTTGGATAATAACTGACTCTATATTACATAATTATCCCACTGTCACCAGGGGCAAGAATATGGAAACAGTTTTATCTCATTTTTTTTCAAATTTTATTAGTGAGTCATTTATTAGAAGAACCTGATGGGTTTATTGAGTGATCACAATATGTTGGGCTCTGCTCTGGGTCCAAAGCCTGCTTCTGAGTTCTGGAAATGGAACACCTTCTTTATCTCTTACTCTTCTCTATATATTTTTACTCTTTATATAACTACTTTGAGACAAATTGTCTTATTACTTTATGAAATTGTGGACAGAAGGGTGCTATGTTAGTTTTTATCAGTTTGACACAAACTTAGACATATCTGGAAGAAGGAAATCTCAGTGAAGGAATTTTCCTATGGGCATATTTTGGGTGAATTTTCTTGATTAATTATTGTTATAGAGTACCCAGTTTATTGTGGGTGGCATCAACCCCGGCCAGATAATCCTGGTTATATAAAGAAGTGATTTGAGCAAAAAAAAAGGAGCAAGTCAGTAAGCAGTATTCATCCATGGTTCCTGACTGTTTATGCTCAGTTTCCTGTCATGACTTCCTGCTGTGGTGAATTGTGACTGGGACATATAACGTACTAAACCCTTTCCTTCCTGAGTTGCTTGTGGGCATGGTATTTTTCATAGTAGCAGAAGTAAACTCAAGACAGAGAGTGTTATTTTTCTCAAAGCAAAACTGAGAAAGGGAGGTTTTGAAAAGCTCTGGTGACTTGGCCAATACACAGCAGAATGGTTCTGGGAGCTAGTTACCAGGTACTGAGCTCAGTCTCCCTCCCAAAAAGAACATTAAAGATCAGAAGTTAAGGCACAGATCAACTTACTGGCTCCATAGGTCATTTGAAATTTCTTTATTAACCTAATCTGATGCTAGCACTTTCTCGAAACAAAACTAAACAAATGTTTAAAATACTGCCTTCTTAATGGAAGGGATAATCTAATTTGTTTCTTCTTCTTTTTTTTTCTGTAAAGAAAATGTCTTCACCTCTATCAAATCAGTGGTGTTCTGCCACTTACCTCTCTTTAGTATTCATCTTTCTCGGATGGTCCCCTTCAAATAACTTGTCTGGAAGAAAAATATAAGCTATGTTCCCGCAGAGAGATGTACAGCTGGGAAATATAAGCTATGTTCCCAGAGAGATGTACAGCTGGGAAATTCTAGCCCACTGGTATTTCTGGGATACTTCCTTGCTGATACTGTAAATACAGTGAATGCATGGAGAGACACAATGTAAACTGTTACTTTGAAATGCTTGCTTTTGGCACAACTTCATCACAGGCGGTTTACAATTTACAAAGCAGTATGGAGTAATGTTGACGACTTCTGTGTTTACAAATCCCCTACATCCTCTTTACTCAAGGCAAGAGTTTTTGGTTTTGGCAACTTTTCAAACATTCATTACTTCTTCTCATTGCATTCTTGCATTTCATGTTACTCTCTTCTTTATCAGAATGCCTGTTATTTTATCCCAAGTTGAAAGGTACTCAGCTGTGTGATTTCTCAGAGGATGCACCTGCGCATGCACGCACACACACACCCACACCCACACACACACAAATCACACATACTCCAACTGAAGCTGATGTTAGGTCTTAAAAAAAAAAACCTGACTTTGTGGCATTTAAAATATCAGGGGAAGGATTTTGTTTTGTTTTAATTTTCACAAGATTGAAGAATATGTGAACTGTGAAAGCAAGTAGTTGGTGTGAAATACTCAAGAGAACATTTGAAAGCAATTATCATCCACAAGAAGGTTAGAAGGGTTTGTAGGTCAGTGGATGAGCCTATCATGTGCAGGGTTGACTGGGGTTTAATCTTCTGACCCCAGGAATGAAATGGAGGGAGAGAGGGAAAGACTGAAAGAGGGAGAGAGAGAGAGATTATGAAAAACATCCAAAGTTGCTTTGCTATTATCACAAAGGTGTTTTTAAAAAATTTTTAAGGTTCCTGAGATAAAATATTTAAGGTGATATAGCCTAGAGTCGTCTAAGAGGAAAATGTCATTTAGGAAACTGCCTAGATTGGATTGGTTAATTGGCATATCCATAAGATATTGTCTTGATTGCTCATTGACATAGGAGGTTATAGTCTTATTGTAGGCAGCACAATCCCTCAGTGGTCCTGGGCTATATAAGAAAGCTAAGCTTGCATGAAGGAGTGAACCAGAGAGACAGCAGGCAACATTCCTCCGATGGTACGGTTCCTACCTTGAGTTCTTGTCCTTATGTGACAAACTGTGATTTCTTTTTATTTTTTATTTTTTTTTTATTGAGAAAAGGAAAAAAAAAGTATCTGCCTCCTCCCAGCCTCCCATTTTCCTCCCCCTCCTCCCACCCCTCTCCCCCTCCCCCAAACTCCTCTCCCCCTCCCTCTCCAGTCCAAAGAGCAGTCAGGGTTCCCTGCCCTGTGGAAAGTCCAAGGTCTGCCCCCCTCCGTCCATGTCTAGGAAGGTAAACATCCAAACTGGCTAGGCTCCCACAAAGCCAGAACATGAAGTAGGGTCAAAACCCCGTGCCATTGTCCTTGGCTTCTCATCAGTCCTCATTTTTCGCCATGTTCAGAGAGTCCGGTTTTATCCCATGCTTTTTCAGTCACAGTCCAGCTGGCCTTGGTGAGCTCCCAATAGATCAGCCCCATTGTCTCAGTGGGTGGGTGCACCCCTCGTGGTCCTGACTTCCTTGCTCATCTTCTCCCTCCTTCTGCTCCTCATTGGGACCTTGGGAGCTCAGTCCAAAGCTCCACTGTGGGTCTCTGTCTCTATCTCCATCCATCACCAAATGAAGGTTCTATGATGACATGCAAGATATTCGTCAGTATTGCTATAGGATAGGGTCGTTTCAGGTTCCCTATCCTTATCTGCCCATGGAACTAACTGGGGACATCGCCCTGGGCTACTGGGAGTCACTCTAGGTTCATGTCTCTTGCCAACCCTAAGGTGGCTCCCTTAACTAAGAATTGTGCTTCCGTGCTCCCCTGTCCAACCTTCCTTTATCCCAATCCTCCTGTTTCCCCATGTTCCCCCCCTCCTTCCCTTCTCACTTTTCTCTCCCCATTTCCCGTTACCCCCATCCCACCCCACCCCCAACATCCCAATTTTCTCCCCGGCAATTTTGTCTAATTCCCATAGGCAAGAAGATAACTATATGTTTTTCCTTGGGTTCACCTTCTTATTTAGCTTCTTTAGGTTCACCAATTGTAGTCTCCGTGACCCTTATTTATGGCTAGAAACCAATTATGAGTGAGTACATACCATGTTCATCTTTTTGGGTCTGGGATACCTCACTCAGGATAGTGTTTCCTATTTCCATCTATTTGCATGCAAAATTCGAGAAGTCATTGTTTTTTACCACAGCGTAGTACTCTAATGTGTATATATTCCATAATTTCTTCATCCATTCTTCCATTGAAGGGCATCTAGGTTGTTTCCAGGTTCTGGCTATTACAAATAATACTGCTATGAACATAGTTGAACAAATGCTTTTGTCATATGATTGGGCATCTCTTGGGTATATTCCCAAGAGTGGTATTGCTGGGTCCAGGGGTAGGTTGATCCCGAATTTCCTGAGAAACCGAAACACCGATTTCCAAAGTGGTTGCACAAGATTGCATTCCCACCAGCAATGGATGAGTGTACCCGTTCCTCCACAGCCTCTCCAGCAAAGGCTATCATTGGTGTTTTCGATTTTAGCCATTCTGACAGGTGTAAGATGATATCTCAAAGTTGTTTTGATTTGCATTTCCCTGATTGCTAAGGAGGTTGAGCATGACCTTAAGTGTCTTTTGGCCATTTGAACTTCTTCTGTTGAGAATTCTCTGTTCAGTTCAGTGCCCCATTTTTTAATTGGGTTAATTAGCATTTTAAAGTCTAGTTTCTTGAGTTCTCTATATATTTTGGAGATCAGACCTTTGTCTGTTGCGAGGTTGGTGAAGATCTTCTCCCAGTCAGTAGGTTGCCTTTTTGTCTTAGTGACAGTGTCCTTTGCTTTAGAGAAGCTTCTCAGTTTAAGTAGGTCCCATTTATTCAATGTTGCCCTTAATGTCTGTGCTGCTGGGGTTATACCTAGGAAGCGATCTCCTGTGCCCATCTCCTGTAGGGTACTTCCCACTTTCTCTTCTATCAGGTTCAGTGTGTTCAGACTGATATTGAGGTCTTTATTCCATTTGGACTTGAGTTTTGTGCATGGTGATCGATATGGGTCTATTTTCTTTCTTCTACAGGTTGACATACAGTTGTGCCAGCACCATTGGTTGAAGATGCTTTCTTTCTTCCATTGTATACTTTTAGCTCCTTTATCGAAAATGAGGTGTTCATAGGTTTGTGGGTTAAAATCCGGGTCTTCTATACGATTCCATTGGTCGACTTCTCTGTTTTTATGCCAGTACCACACTGTTTTCATTACTGTAGCTCTGTAAGAGTTTGAAGTCAGGGATGGTAATGACTCCAGAAGATCCTTTATTGTATAGGATTGTTTTGTCTATCCTGGGTTTTTTGTTTTTCCATATAAAGTTGATTATTGTCCTCTCCAGATCTGTGAAGAATTTTGATGGGATCTTGATGGGGATTGCATTGAATCTATAAATTGCCTTCGGTAGAATTACCATTTTTACTATGTTGATCCTCCCAATCCATGAGCAGGGGAGGTCCTTCCATTTTCTGGTATCCTCTTCAATTTCTTTCTTCAATGCCTTATAGTTCTTGTCAAATGGATCTTTCACTTCCTTGGTTAGATTTACCCCAAGATAATTTATGCTGTTTGTAGCTATCGTGAAAGGTGAAGCTTCTCTGATTTCCCTCTCTCCTTCCATATCCTTTGTGTATCCTGCCACATTACTAAAGCTGTTTATCAGCTGTAAAAGTTCTTTGGTGGAGTTTTGGGGGTCTCTTATGTAGACTATCATATCATCTGCAAATAACGAAAGTTTCACTTCTTCCTTTCCAATTCGAATCCTCTTGATCCCATTATGTTGTCTTATTGCTATTGCTAGAATTCAAGCACTATATTGAAGAGGTATGGAGAGAATGGACAGCCTTGTTGTGTTCCTGAGTTTAGCGGGATGGCTTTGAGTTTCTCTCCGTTTAATTTGATGTTAGCTGTCAGCTTGCTGTAAATAGCTTTTATTATATTTAGGTATGACCCTTGTATCCCTAATTGCTCCAAGACTTTTATCATAAAGGGATGTTGAATTTTGTCAAATTCTTTTTCAGCATCTAATGAAATGATCATATGTTTTTTTTCTTTCAGTTTATTTATATGATGGATTACATTGATAGATTTTCGTATGTTGAACCAGCCCTGCATCTCTGGGATGAAGGCTACTTGATCATAATGGATAATTTTTTGGATGTGTTCTTGGATTCGGATTGCCAGTATTTTGTTGAGGATTTTTGCATCGATGTTCATGAGTGAGATTGGCCTATCATTCTCTTTCCTGGTATAGTCTTTGTGTGGTTTTGGTATCAGAGTAACTGTAGCTTCATAAAAGGAATTTGGTAATGACCCTTCTATTTCTATATTGTAGAATACATTAAGGAGTATAGGTATTAGCTCTTCTTGGAAATTCTTGTAGAATTCCACATTGAAACCATCTGGTCCTGGGCTTTTTTGGTAGGGAGGTTTTTGATAACCGCTTCTAATTCTTAGGGACTAACAGGTCTGTTTAGATTGTTTTCCTGGTTCTGGTTTAACTTTGGTATATGGTATTTATCTAAAAATTGTCCATTTCTTTTACATTTTCCAGTTTTGTGGCATACAGGCTTTTGTAGTAAGATCTAATGATTCTCTGAATTTCCTCTGTGTCTGTGTTTATGTCCCCCTTTTCATCTCTGATCCTCTTAATTTGCATATTCTTTCTCAGCCGTTTGATTAGTTTGGATAGGGGTTTATCAATCTTGTTGATTTTCTCCAGGAACCAGCTTTTTGTTTCATTGATTCTTTGGATTGTTTTCTGTGTTTCTATTTTGTTGATTTCTGCCCTCAGTTTGATTATTTCCAGTCTTCTACTCCTCCTAGGTGAGTCTGCTTCTTTTTTTTCTAGAGCTTTCAGGTGGGCTGTTAAGTCTCCAATATGTGCTTTCTCTGTTTTCTTTAAGTGGGCATTTAGTGCTATGAAATTTCCTCTTAGGACTGCTTTCATAGTGTCCCATAAGTTCGAGTATGTTGTTTCTTTATTTTCATTGAATTCAAGGAAGACTTTAATTTCTTTCTTTATTTCTTCCTTAATACGGGTATGGTTCAGTAGTTGACTGTTCAGTTTCCATGAATTTGTAGGCTTTCTGGGGGTAGCATTGTTGTTGAATTCTAACTTTAAACCATGGTGCTCTGATAAGACACAGGTAGTTACTAATATTTTTTGTAACTGTTTAAGTTAGCTTTGTTACCAAGTATGTGGTCAATTTTTGAGAAGGTTCCATGAGCTTCAGAGAAGAAAGTATATTCTTTCCTCTTTGGGTGGAATTTTCAATAAATATCTGTTAAGTCCATTTGCTTCATTACCTCCATTAATTCTCTAATTTCTCTGTTAGGTTTCTGTCTGATTGACCTGTCCATTGGTGAGAGAGGAGTGTTGAAGTCTCCTACTATTAGTGTGTGCGGTTTGATGGCTTCCTTGAGTTTTAGTAATGTTTCTTTTACGTACGTGGGTGCTTTTATATTAGGGGCATAGATATTCAGGATTGAGACTTCATCCTAATGAATTGTTCCTGTTATGACTATAAAATGTCCCTCTCCATCTCTTCTGATTGATTTAAGTTTGAAGTCAACTTTGTTAGAAATTAGTATCGCCACACCTGCTTGTTTCTTAGGTCCATTTGCTTGATAAGCCTTTTCCCAGCCCTTTACTCTGAGTAGGTGCCTGTCTTTGTGGTTGAGGTGTGTTTCTTGTAAACAGCAGAATGTTGGATCCTGTTTTCGTATCCAGTCTCTTAGCCTGTGCCTTTTTATAGGTGAGTTGAGCCCATTGACATTAAGTGATATTAATGACCAGTATTTGTTAACTCCTGTCACTTTTTTAGTAGTAGGGTTTGTGTGTTTCCTTTCTTTGAGTTGTGCTGGTGTAGGGTCTCTAGATGTTTGAGGTATTGTGGTTATTGTTGGACTCCTTGGTTTGTGATTTTACTTCTATTACTTTCTGTAAGGCTGGATTTGTGGCTACATATTGTTTAAATTTGTTTTTATCCTGAAAAATTTTGTTTTCTCCATTTATAGTGAACAAAAGTGTGGCTGGGTATAGGAGTCTGGGCTTGCATCCATGGTCTTTTAGTTTTTGCAGTATATCTATCCAGGACCTTCTGGCTTTCATGGTTTCCATAGAGAAGTCAGGTATAAGTCTGATAGGTTTACCTTTATAAGTAACTTGGCCTTTTTCCTTTGCGGCTCTTATCATTCTTTCTTTATTCTGTATGTTTTGTGTTTTGATTACTATAGGGCTAGAGGATTTTTTTTTTTGATCCAGCCTATTCGGTATTCTATATGCTTCTTCAACCTTTATAGGTACATCTTTCTTCAGGTTGGGAAAGTTTTCTTCTATAATTTTATTAAGTATATTTTCTGGACCGTTGAGCTGCACTTCTTCTCCTTCTTCTATTCCAATTATTCTTAGGTTTGGTCTTTTTATTGTGTCCCATATTTCCTGAATGTTTTGTGATGAGAGTTCATTGGACTTGCTGTTTTCTTTGATCAGTGTGTTTGTTTTCTCTATGTTATCTTCAGAATCTGAGATTCTTTCTTCTATCTCTTGTATTCTGCTGGTTATGCTTGTTTCTGCAGTCTCTATTCATTTACCTAGATTTTCCATGTCCAGCCGGCCCTCTGTTTGTGTCTTCTTCTTTGCCTCTATTTCAGTTTTCAAGTCTTGAACTGTTTCCATTATCTGCTTGATTGTTTTTCCTTGGTTTCCTAGGGTATCATTTACTGATTTACTCAATTCCTCAATCTTTCTGTTATACTTCTCATCCATTTCTATAAGGGCATTTTTTATATTCTGTTTAAGGTCCTCTATCACTTTCATAAAGTCAGTTTTTTCTACTTCTTCTTGATTAAGGTGTTCATGTCTTCCTGTTGTGAGGTCGCTGTGTTCTGGTGGTGTCATGTTGTTTCAGACTGTTGGGTGAATTCTTGCCTTGGCGCCTGCCCATCTCTTCCTCCGAATACTCCCCTATGGATCTTCTTTTACAGGATCAGGTCTTCTTGCCCACTGATGTACCTTCCCAGTGATGTCACTCCCCAGTGATGGTTCTCCTGGTGTCCAGATCGAAACTCTGCGCTGCTTGGGTAGCCCAATAATGGCTCTCCCGGTGCCCAGATCGAAACTCCGTGCTGCTTGGGTAGCTCACAAACAAAGCACCCACCCTGCTTGCTGCAGGCAGGCTATGGAGACAAAGTAACTACCGTCCTCCCTTTTGCTCTCCCGATTCGGGTTGATCCCAGCGCCTGAGCAGGCTGAGCTGGGAGGTGCTATGCTGCCAAAGAGGGGAGGGAGGGAGGGCGACAGGGGGTAGGGGTTTCTGGATGTAAGCTGGGTGGGACAGGAAGAGAGGAGGTATCGGGCAGTATAGCCCCTGCAGGATCTTTATGTGATTTCTTGATGGTTCCTCACATTAATTTCCATACATGATGAACTGTGACCTAGAAGGGTAAGCCACATAAACCCTTTCCTCCTCAGGTTGCTTTTGATTAGATTGTTTTATAAATATTTACAACATTGTTACAAGATTTCCATACCTGTTAAACAAAAGAGTGAGTATGTAAGTTAAAGGTAGGGAATGGGAGGAGGGAAGGGAGTGGGAACTTGGATTAGTATATAAAATGAAAAAAGATAGCTTTTTTTTTAAAGTAGGAACAAGCACTCAGGAAGTGAAGACAGCCAGACTATGAGTTCAAGACTACGGTAACCAGAAATACATGAAAAAGTATGTCATAGTATTGATTGGCAAGGTCTTAGTAAATCTTATTGAGTACCAATATTAAGTATCAAAAGTGTGGGCAAGTTCTCCATGATACTGAGATTGTACAGAGCATCTGCAGGCACTGTGACTCTACCCTCAGGATGTGTTGAAGAGCTGTTAAAAGATGTCTATAAAAGACTTGTTCAAGCATATTTTTATTCATAAAGTCTAAAAATTTTGTGAGCCAAATCATACTTTGTTTAAGAAAAAAATATATTTTTAGTATGAAACCTTGTTTTCATACTTGTACAATATTCAATGATTAAATCAAACTAAATGCAGTATTCATTGTCCCATATACTTAATTTTGTGGAAAGAATAGTTGGAAACCTACACTTTCAGTCATTTTAAAGTATAGCATATATTATTAAATTTACTCACATCCTGCCATATAATAGATATATTGAACTTAATGTTCCATCTAGTTTAAAGTTTGCATTCTTTTGCATCTTCCTAATCTCCCTAGACTCTTGCTTCTGCCTCTATCAGTTCATCATTTATAGATTCCACATACAAGTGAGATCATGTTTGCTTGGCTTTACCTGTCTTATTTCATGGCACTAGTATTCTAAATTGACCTGTGTTGTCCCATGTAACATAAGGGCCTGCTTGTTGGGGTTTTTTTCCTGCCTGGTTTCGGTCTTACCACCAGGTCCCACAGCTGTTTATCTCTCCAAGAATCACACAGAGGTCTACAAAGTTATAAACTGATTGGCCCATTAGCTTAGGCTTCTTATTAACTCTTATAACATATATTAACCCATTATTCTAGTATATGTTAGCTCAGTACCTCCTTCAGTGAGGCAATCACATCCTGCTTCTTCGGTGGATGGGTCAGGACTGCAAAGGAATCGGCTTCTTCCTTCCCAGAATTCTCTTGTTCTCCTTGACCCACCTCTACTTCCTGTCTGGTTGTCCTGCCTATACTTCCTGCCTGGCTACTGGCCAATCAGCATTTATTTAAAACATAATTGACAGAATATAGACAATTGTCCTACACCAGTCCCCTACTGTTGGATTCTTTCTTATGGATTCTTCATTAGCACTCTCCTGTGTGCATGAGATACACTTCCTTTATCCATTCATCAATTGATAGGCCTATATGTGGATTCTGTATCTTGGTTATTGTGAATTATATGCAGTAAACTGAGAAGTACATTTATTTCTTCAATATACTGACTTTGTAGTCTTTGAGTATATCTGAAAGTAGTTAATAGATCATTTTAACTTTGTAGAAACCTCCTTACCTTTCTCCCCCATAATGGTTATATTAACTTACATCCCATTAATAGTGTATAACAATTTCTTTTTGTCCACACTTAATCAGTACTTGTTATTTCTTGTCGTGTTGATGGAAGGTATTTTAGCAAATGTGAAAGGATATTTTATTGGGTTTATTTTGCATTTTCTGAATAATGAATAATATTAATCATTTTTCATAAACTTTTGGTCATTTATCTTATATATTTACAGAAATCTTTGTTCAGGTCTTTTGCCCAGTTTCAGTTGACCTATCTGTCTGCTTGCTATTGAGTTATTGAAGATATTAGTCTATCTAGAGAGTATGAATGTCTGTTATAGACTACCTATAGTGTGATTCAGGTTTATATTAAAATATTTCATTAAGAATCATTAAATTTGAGAATTTCATAA
Organism: Microtus oregoni; assembly: GCF_018167655.1. NCBI lineage: Eukaryota > Metazoa > Chordata > Mammalia > Rodentia > Cricetidae > Microtus > Microtus oregoni. The sequence goes on along the minus strand of NW_024543080.1, from coordinate 3,194,725 downwards.
GTATACTTTTAATAATACTTTCCTTCACATTACTCCCTAACTCCTCTCAGATATATTCCCACCCCCTCCTTCACCTACTTTGTGTATTTTTTCCTGTTTTAAAAATAAACCATTAAATACAGTTCTTACTGCACATATTGTACTGGGTGTGGAATCAACCTTTAGAGAAAGGTGGACCATACTCTTAAAAAACACTGGACTCCTTCTCCTCTAGAGCTAAAGCTCTCCATAATCCCTCAGTTAGAGATGGAGCCTCATGGGTGGAGTCTTCTTTCCCCTCCATTCTAGACTGCTAAATCCACACTTCATTGGTATTCTTCCAATATGATCTAGCCATAGTTAAAAGTGGAGCATTGGCCACACTCCTATTATTTCATTGCTCTTTCTCCCTTCAGTTCCACCAATAAATGCTTTATATATTCACGTGGTCTGGGTAGGTGCTGCAGACTGAGCTGTAATCTCAGCTGCGTCTGCTGCCATAGTTGGGCAGATTGGACCGGCAAAGAGCTGTGCTGAGAGGGTACAATCTGCGTGGAGGGAGAGGCCTCCGGAGGGGGGGGGGGCGCTGGCTCCCAGCTGTTGCCACCCAGGAGGCTCTGATTCGGGGCGGGTATCCGCAAAGCCTCAAGGGGCGCCAAGTGTAGACGGCAGAATAACCAGGATAGCTTAATATGAAACAGCAAATTTTAATGAAGGAATCGCTTATAACACCAGGGATCCAACAATAAACAGGAGATACAAAAAAAGAGAGACCGGCGGGGCTCATGCCTCCAGATTTATATATAAACGTTAGCCCAAGACAAACACGCCCCCCATTCGGCAAAACTTCCCCTACACTGAGCATTGCATTGGTCATGCTTTCTAGAACATTGCCAATTATAGAAAAAGTTTATGGTCGCTTAGTCTAGTGCCATAGCCGTGTGTCAGATATGGCTCTTGCGCACTTGAAATGTGATTAGTGGGACTGAAAAACTGAATTTTTAATTGCATTTAATTTTAGTGATTTAAATTTAAATAATAATCATGACTTCCTATTAGATGGAACAACTTTAATAAGTTTACTCGTCTTGTTTATTATGAATATTGTAATTAGAGGCTGTTTCATCATAACTTACTTGTATCTTTGTTCTGAGTCCAGCTACTAATGACCTGATGACTTAGGCATAGCATCTACCACACTTGGATAGACCCAAAGTGAACAGCCATGACACTATTCCTCTACTATTTATTGCTCAAGACCAGAGGTGTTATCTGGACATTGGTATTTCCACTCAAGGTCTGGCTGGCCTCAGAATGCTATCTGCTACAGTGGATGTATTCTGGATCATAATGTCGTTTGTTACAATGTATAGAGACAATATTGGGAAGAGACGGGTTATTATGGAATACTTTATATTTAACCATAAGGTTGTTATGGTTATGTTATGGCTATGTTGTTTTTCACATGCTTCTTGCACAAACTAAGTGAAATCACAGCAAGAACTGGAAAAATCTGGTGATGCTGAAAGTTGTTATTTTATGCAACTTTTAGTGACAATACTTGCTTTTAAAAACATAAAATTAAGGGAGAAGTGCTACATTGGATAAGTGCCTGGACATTAGATTTAATCTTGGAGTGTCCTAGAAAATAGCAGCATACGGTCACCCAAAATATAAAACATTATCATATTTCAAACAAAAATTCAACTATTGAGAAGAATAAATAAAAGCATAAGGAATTTATAATTGGAATAAAAATTTCAGAAAATCCAAAAAACATGAAAGAGGTGAAACAGTTAAAATCATTGCATGTGGAGGAGAAATCTGCTGGTACGTTATCATCTGTTCACTTAAAATGTTGAAAATTAAATATATGCAAAATTCACAGTCGGAAAGTTTATTTTTTGTTAAACAACAGTTTCTGCTCAAAGTGGAGTCAAGACTGTTTTGTCTTTGATTAGAGGGAAATTTTGGAGTTTTCTGAAAATCAAAGTAAAGAAACAAAGGACAAGAACTATTTCTACTTAGGAATTCATAGTTGGTTCTTGAAAAGTGTTCAATTTCTAAATGAAATATTTTGAAAAGTAAAGAAGGAAATGCTGTTGTAAAACATAAGTTTTTAATGTGAGTCCTGTACCCTCAGCGCATCCTGTGATAACATAATGAAACAAGCAACTGATCACCAGGAAAGTAATAGGTGTCATATAAAGAAGTCAATTAATTTGATATTTGAGGTTTATTTAGTTTTTAATCACATATCATCCTAACTTGCACACTTATAAACTGCCACTTCAGCAAATCCGGCTGCATAAATTTGCCTAGAGAGAAAGGTCTGCTTTCTTATCCCACAGTCTGATACAGTAGCCACTGTCACTGCAGGGGCAGATGTGGAATTTACACAAAAAGCACATGATTGCTGTTTAAGCTTTGTAATCACACAGTTTTGACTTAGGAATAGTGAAGATTGGTGATGGGGAGATGCAGGACGCCAGAGTCGCTATCAGGGTTGTGTGCAGCCAGTCTTGTGTGTTTCTGAAGAACAGTTCATTATTTGGAACATATGGGCAAAGAACAACATTAAGTACAGGAATCTTTATTTGTCCCAGATACGCTGTGCCTCTTATGATTCATTGGTGGAGATAGTGGATTTCTGAGAGGTTACAAGAATAGAATCAATGGTGTTGAAAGCTTTTCAAACGCCCAGGGAATTCAAGAATCAAGGAGTATATCGATAAAAATTTCTAAATTGGAATACATTTTAATTTAAACTTTTCTTTATTGAATAAATAATATGTCTTTGAAGAATATTTTAAATAAAACAATTTATTTTTTCTTTTATGTTGAACAGTTGTTTGTTTGATATTTTAATTGTACTTCATTAGAGAATGTCATTTCATAGACTTGTATTCTGTTTCTCTGGCTTTCTTAGAAATCTATTCTCTTTCATCAAAAGTTTTACACACTGGGCTGGGATGATGGTGTAGTGGTTAGGAGTCCTCACTACTCTTCCAGACAACTTGAGTTCAGGTCCCAGCATTGACATCAGGCGATTCACATGAGCATATAACTCCAACTCCAGGGGAACTGACATGGTCTTCTAACTTCTAAAAGCACTTGTATACATGTAGAGACTGGGTATGTGTCAGTATTACATCATCATATCCTGATGATGCTATGGAGGTAGAGATTGGGTATGTGTCAGTATTACATCATCATGTCCTGATGATGCTGTGGAGGTAGAGGCTGCGTATGTGTCAGTATTACACCATTGTGTCCTGATGATGCTGTGGAGGTAGAGACTGGGTATGTGTCAGTATTACACCATCATGTCCTGATGATGCTATGGAGGTAGAGACTGGGTATGTCTCAGTATTACATCATTGTGTCCTGATAGTTCTATGGAGGTAGAGACTGGATATATGTCAGTATTACATCCTTTTGTCCTGATGATGCTATAGAGGTAGAAGCTGGGTATGTTTCAATGTTACAGTCATCATATCCTGATAATTCTATGGAGGTAGAGGCTGGGTATTGCCACTATTACATCATCATGTCCTGAATGAGAAGATACTCTCAGGGGATTTATTTGATAATTATCGGACTCAATGGTTTGCCAGGACAGTAGAAGAATTTGTTCTTTATAATTTAGTTCAAGAATGCACAATTTGAATGTCTTCTTTCATCCTATCAAAACATCTTGCTAAAATTAATGACTTAGAACCAATGCTCAGCTTTCAAAGATGCTGTGGTGATTTATTGAGGGATGCCAGTCTGTGGTGTCATTAGGTGGAGAGCACTTGTCCTCATGTAACAAGGCTAATATCGCTTCAAGCTGCTGTCAGTTGACTTGGTGAAATTGCTTAGGTACACTCCCCACTCAGTTAGCTGGTGATGACTGCCCCCAAATCAGAAGCCCCGGGGAACCACTAATTAGCCACCCTCAAGGAAGATGCCCCAACCATGTAAACAATCTCCTGAATTCTCTGTGCTGTAATGAGGACCAAGTGCCAGCGACAGGTTCTCTGATGTGCTGTGCCGATGCATCAAGGTTCAGCAATTTTCAAGAAGAGAATTATTGGATTCAGGCCCAGTACTGCACGGAGTCTGTTAATCAGCTCACTGAGACTTAGGGTCTTCAGGATCCACAGGGGGTAGTAAACTCTAAGGAGTTAAAGGAGATTTTCGCCCATGGTGTTGAGAAGTAGAGCAAGGGTAATCTCCTTAAATATCTATCTCTACACAGACCTTTAGTGTTCCTTTGGTCTATGCAGAGTCAATACTTTGTTCCCTTTCTTTTCATTAACTTAGAAGAAAAGAATATTTATGTTCATCTAACTTGCTAGTGACCTTCCTCTTCTTTATCCACCAACACAGGAATAATCAGGTTGCCAAGAAACAAAGGGCGGCACAAGACTGGTGTGTAGGTACATTGGTCTTGGCTTCACAAATATGATTTAGCCTAAATCAAGGACAAGCACACTTGTCAAGTTTACATGATAGAGAACTTGGGAAATAAAACATTAATAGGAACAGAACTGAAAACTCTCTTCTGCTCCCCAGTAATCAGAGACGCTAGAAGGAAACATGAGTACAGAAAGTCATTGCTGTAGGCAAATTAGGATTAGGCAATTTTCCCATGTCCTTGACATGGAAGGTAGCTGTAAGTAATTCCTATGGCATAAAGTTGGGAGGGAAGTTAAAAGGACCAAGAAAGAGACCAATATGCTTTGATGTGTAGTAAGCAAATGGAATCTCTTACTTCCATGAAAATTTGTAGTAAAACATGGGAAACAATGATTTCCAGTGACTTTGAACATAGTAGCATCCATCAGTTACCAGTTTCTAACCTCGACTTTGCTTGTTTTCACAGCAAATGATTCAGTGGTTAATTTCATTTTAAAGTCCAAGAAAGCATGAGGAAGTGAGTCACATGAGAAATAATATATCAAAATTGTTTTTTGTCTTTTCTCATAGATTTTAGAGATTATACCTAATCTCCACCAGTCTTTAGGAATGAACATGTATTGTGCAAGCAACGTGTAGGTAGTCATATTGTACAGGAGACGCTGGAATGTATTGATGTATATAAATGATTTTAGTTAAAGTTGCTATAACTTAAGTGAAGCTGTAATAGAAAAGAACAATTAGCATAGGCTGCAATGAGTTCTCTATTACCCAAAGTACAGAAAATGATTTCTTGATAAGCACTTACATACATTTCCTAGTAAGTGTTCATGTTGTTCATTCTTCCATGTTTTCATTAAAGGCCCCATAGATACTTCTGTTGTATGTCCATGACAAGTGAAGAGCTTAGTTCTGATTATTTTCAAGCATATTTGGTGGAGGTAAGATCAAAGCAGTTTTCTTGATGAGAGCCGAGATTGTTCATTTCGTTTCTTTCTGTCTGGGTCATGGAGTACACCCAGACATTGTCATTCTGAATTAGACCAAGGGCTTTTCTAGATAAAATTTATTTGACCCCTGAATTTAATCTGCTTGAAATAAGCAGTTTGCCCTTCCTTCTGAGGTTCCATACGATCTTCCTGAACAGAACAAAACCCCTCAGTTTCCTTGGATGGTTCGTTTTCCTTGTCTTCTACCTTGAACTGAAACATCAGACCTGAGGTCTCAAGATCATCTGCTTCGGGTTTGGAGGTACATAGTTTTGAGACTAGAATTGGTCTCTTAGTTCTCTTTGGGCTCTAGCTAGCCAGTTTTGCAGATTTTGAGGCTTAGTATCTCTAATCATGAATACAAAGCTGTGTTCTCTCTCCCGGAGAACCCTCACTGTCCCAGCTCCATTTCTATCTTATGTTGTTACATTTCCAGGACTTATAATTTGGAAGAAGTTCTTTAGAGCAACAATGCTGGACAAATCTTACCACACAGAATTAAATAGGCAAACAAAGAAGGTTTCTATTAGATAAGGGTTGGGCAAAGCTGTTGGAATGGAGGGAGAAACTGAATTCAGCTCTGTGGAAACAATGCCTGTTTGTAAGTAGAAGTGGCTCTCTTGCGTGATAGGGAGGGATTCTTATGGTGCGGTACAATTGTCTGTATTCTGTCAATTATGTTTTAAATAAACGCTAATTGGTCAGTAGCCAGGCAGTTCATTTTACTTTCGGCCTTAGCTTCTATTCTGGATTCTGGTTCTTTAATACTATAACCACATAATAAATCATATATACATAATCCCTCTAAATGACTGACAGTGATCGAAGCAATAACAACTATTTTCTTTGTGGATAAGTGAAGAACCCAAGGCTCTTTCTTCGTGTTAAAGCCTTACCTATGAGAGTAGCGAGGAGGCCTTCTCACTGCTAACTCCTTTCATTCTTTCCTGGTCTCACTTGGAGGGAAAAGACCAGAGACCCTTTCTCCCCCAATCCTATCTTTTTTCAATTGCAGTATTTGTATTATTATTATCCATTATTTTAACATCGTATTGTATTTTAATGACAGGTCATGCCATTTCATCTAGAACTAAAGTGAAACAAAAGAGAAATTATACTTCTTCCCAAGAGCTAATGGGGCTCATGTTGGCTACAGCTACTGCGGTTACTTCTTCCACGCAGTTTACAAGAGTAGGCATGCATTAACATGCTGCTGATGGCTGATTTTATTTTCTATATGCAAAGTAGTTTGGGTTTCACCTTATACTAAATTAAATGACAACAGTAGCACCTTTGGGTTTTCCTAGACATCGTCACTGTGTCCAAAATTGTCGAAAGTCTTAACTTTTCCTATGAAATTCATTCATTCATTGGTACATATATTTATTGTAAGACAGACTCTCTCTGTGTATCCCTGGATGGCATGGATCTTGGACTAGGGCAGCTTGAAACTCAGAGATTCACCTGCTTCTGCTTCCGGAGGCTAGGACCATTCCTGGAGTCTCTGGAGATTCCTTAAGACTGACTTATTGGTGTCAGTGAAGCCTTCTTCATATAATACTATGACTTTTCAATAATGTTTAAAGGGTTCTCTCAAGACTCCAAGACCCCACATTACCTAGTCTGTGTCCCTGCTTAATTTTGGAAACACTGGTCAATTTATTCTTTTATATTACTCATGATTTGCTCAGAAATGCTGCTAAGAGGGTGTTGGCAAGGGCTCGATCCTGACAGAATCCTTATCCAAAATTGACTACATTGCTGTGTAGTGTCACTGATGCCACACATTAATCTACTGAGAAACACCATGTGACTATTTGCAAAGGTGGAACAAAGGGACTCAGTAAAGTTCTTCGATAGCAAAAGGGAAAATTGTTTCCAGGAAATACTAAACTGCCTACCAAACACCGAGAGCTCCTAGGTGGTGTTTTGGAACAGAAACAAAAGTCATATGAATTTCTTTGGTGCGTATTTTTAAGGCACTACTACTATAGTAGTAGTAGTAGTAGTACAACAGGTTTACCACTATCTTTCTGAAACATGTGAGGTTAGAATGTTTGGGTTTCTGCAAAGAGAGGTTCAGTGATAGCCCGGGAACCTCTCCCCTATTGAGTACAGGATGTGGTGCCATTGCCATTGATTCCTAGATCCCGCTTGGGAGTGGGAGAGTTGAGTTAGAGAGTCACGGCTGTGTTCCAAGGTTTTCCAGCTTAAGAAGTTTTTAGACTATTTCACATGTCCCATGTGATCCTCTTAATTGCATGCACAAGCTCGTCAGGAGAACCTTTAGCTGAAGCAAATCAATAATGTCTTCAGAGCACAGTGGGAAGGCAGTGGTAATGGAGTTTTCAACTGTTCAGAGTGTGCTGGACGATGTGCTTCTGAGTCTTGTTAGCCTGATCAATAATTAGACCAATAACTTCTGGGGCTTCGCGGTCAGGATTTGAGATATAGATTCTGATTAGGTGGCAGCGTGAGCAAATTAGCAATCCAGCTTCCGTAGAGTCTGGCCTTAATTATAACGCTAAGACTGGTTAGTCCGGTCAATCATCAAACCCATAGCTTTAATTCTAGAAAGAATAATGAATATCTAAATATACAACATAAGATCACAGGATGATTTTTGAAACATTTTATAACAAAAAACAACAGTGAACAAACTTTCAGATGCATTCTAGGCTGGACTGTGCTCTCCTGAACTCATGAGACTATACACAATCTTTTCCATACTTACCACTTGAGAAGGTATTTTAATGGCATTACGCTGTATGTTCCCCTTTTCTTTTCACTCTTTCCTCCTTCTTATAATTTCCCCCTTTTAACACATCTACTTCTTTTTCTTTGAGTGTAAGAAAAAACAATTTGACCTCTTTGTGTCAGCATATCCTGGAATTTCCTCTTTTTTTTAAAGATTTAGAAAAATATTACATAAACCATTTAAACATAAAAATATTCAGGACCAACTTAATATAAACACTACTTGAATGTGTCTCTAATAATAATGTAATAATAATGTACTAGATGAGAATGATTCCTAAATTGTCCAGATAGATTTATGCAAAGAAACAACACTCTATAGAACTTGTCTTTTTTTTTTTTTTGAAACTTTTACATATATTTGCAGAAATGCACATTTTGGTTGATTTGAGGTTTAGATTAAGGAAAACAAACTTTCAATTTATAAGTTCTGAGGGTATATCACCATGGAAAAGACAAGGAAGGTCATTATCCATAAGTGTCATAGTCTTGTTGCCTAGTTATGGGAAATAATGTATAAATGACTCACAAGAAAAGTGTGGCTCACATAACATGACAGTGTCACAAAACACTGACTGTGTTAGAGAGAGAGTAAGACAATTTTCAGGTACTGAAATGTGACCTGAGATTTTAATGATGAAACGAAGACCCTGAAGCACAGGTAACTTCTACTCAAAAGGTCTAAGGGGAAGCCAACTCAGCCATAAAGATGAGAGTTTTGCCTTGAGTGATCACAAGCAAACATATGGATGAAGTTTCTATTTTAAATATGCTCATGGATTATGCTGAAACATTTTCTTTCCTGATCTACAATGGTGCCCAGTATATGGTAGATACTTAATAAGTGCTCATTAAATGACCTAATGGACCAGAACTAAATCTTGTAAACGAAAATGGCATTGAAGTTCTGATGTTTCCACAGACTTCCTGTTACTGCCTACTCCAGACAAGAGAGGCATTATAATATCATGCTCAATTATGTGAGTTCTAATCTACTGCTAAGACTTGGCTCACAGAAAATTTACCTCTTTTTATTGAAAGGGAAATGTTAATTTTTTTTTTAAAAAAGTATACAAAATAGAATCAGCAACTCATATTATCAACCCAACAGAGACCAGAGACCTCAGTTAGGGAATATATATGTTCTTCCTGCCTTAAATTTGTGTCAAGGGTCAGTACTATCAAAAAAGGCCTAGAACTTGGTTAAAAGGCACAGTTCCAGTCCCCCTCCTCTTCACACAAGGAAAAAAATTCTGTATTTTTAAAGAATTCTGTCATGACTTATGCATACAAAGGGTTCGAGAGGCACTGCATCGTGACAGTGAGTCCCAGACGTTCGCTTTCGCAGTCTGAGTGAATGAAGGTCAATTGGAACAGGTGTTGTGTTTTAATTTTGCTACTGGGCTTCCCCCCTTTGCCTAAAGAATAGAACACGGAAATACATCATATATATCATAAACAAGCAAACAGATAAACAAGAGTTGGCCACTCTATTCTGGTGCTTCTTCCTCCAATCAGCTGGAGAGCTGCCGAATTTAGCCAACCCCACTGGCAATAGGTTCACATAAAAAATGTTTGTTGTTTATTTGATGTTCAGACTTGACTGAGTATTCTATAACAACGCTATTTATTGACATATCACAAACTCAGCTGAAAGCCTTTATAAAAGCCCCTCTGCTGACCGTTCTAGAGCTGAGATTTAAAACAAGTTCTGAGTTGGGGAATTCTTTGTAATATGTAACCACACAAAGAACAAGGGGTTTAGCCGGGCGGTGGTGGCGCACGCCTTTAATCCCAGCACTTGGGAGGCAGAGGCAGGCGGATCTCTGTGAGTTCGAGGCCAGCCTGGTCTACAAGAGCTAGTTCCAGGACAGGAACCAAAAGCTACGGAGAAACCCTGTCTCGAAAAAAAAAAAAAAAAAGAACAAGGGGTTGGTACCTGTGCAAATCGTCGTATTTCTTGTTTCATAATTTATACATGTTCATGTACCATTCAGTATTGTAAATCAGTCATTGGCGGTAGCACATGAGGGAAAATTGTGTGTCTCTAAATCAGTAAACCAAATACGATTTATTACAAAGCAGTCGTCCTCATAAATAATCGGATGTGTCCACTTAGTAGAAAAGCCAAGAATTAGAAAGTTTATATCCTTAATTCTCCTTTAGTAAACTCTCTAGGTTGTGTCTCATTTAACTTGGGACAAATTTGAACTCATAAAAAGTTATATAATAGATATTTAAAGAACATTTCTTGCTGAAATCAATTTTGTAGCAAAAGTTTCTTCCTAGAGTAATCATTTGTGAGTCTTTTTCTCTTATTAATTTGTGAACATTCATTGTAGTTGGGTGATACAGAACAGATAGCTACAATAGTTACGGAGAACTACTGGAGAACAGCCACCAAAATGACTGATCAGTTCAGCTTTTAAATACTTTTCCCTGAAGACATTTTTTTTTTCATAGTTTTAGTAAAACATTACTAATATTATGCTTTCAGACTCAACATTATTCTATAAGCACTTTATCATTATATTTATTATTTGTTTATTATTACATTTATATTTACCTACATAATACCCAGGCAAGTGGCTACAAGTAAGTTTTAATTTATTTTCTTTAATAATTTTGAGTTTGGGAAGTGTTATTCAAATCTATGCCATTTATTAACACATTACATAGCAAACAGGAGCAAATGTGGCCCCCAATCTCTCCATGTTGTCACTTACAAATGCACCCAGTCTTTGGAGAAATGAAGGATATGTTCCCCTGGGAAAGGGTAGGAACACAGTTGTAGTCAGATACCCTGCTTCCTTTCGTTTAAAAACTATCAGAAGGTTTAGTTGTTTTCCATGTACTGTAGGTCTGAAGAAAACCCAGTTCCCCAGACTCCAAAAGGCAGTCCAATGGGCTCAACCTGAACTATAGAGTGATTTCTGGTGGTCAGATAAAAACCAGCATTCCTCAGGGATTTGTGAAAAGGGTTCCTTCCCATTTACCAAAAGGAGTCATTTCCCTGACCATAGACAGAAGGGACAAGCGACTACCTGTGGTACCTACCAAAGCTCATGCTGGCCTCTAGGCTCCCATAGTATTACATACCTGTTACACATTTCAAAGTCCATGCTAGCATCCTAGCCCTCCCCACCTCCTCCTCTACCCTACATTCCCTTTAGCTCACAGACTTCCATTCCCCTGCTGCTCATACTCCTTACAAACCTGCTGGTCTTTATATGTTCTAGTTCCCTCTCTGCTCAGTTCCGGCTCATCTCACGATGTGTTTTCTCTTCTCCACCCTCCTGCTATGCTATTCTCCCCTCTCCCACAGATAGCCCAGGCCAGGTTCAGAGGTTCAGTCTGCAGGTCATGTTCAGTCTACTTTCCCTGATCTGATGCCTCTGGCTATTCTCTCTCTCTCTCTCTCTCTCTCTCTCTCTCTCATGTCTACAACCCCGCTCCCCCCCAACCATTCCATGGAGCAGTCACATCACCTGTTTATACACATACAACTTCTGTAAGAGCTCAGAGAAATCCAATCATAGCTGTCACCCCCGATGTAAGACTGAGTATAATTTGTTGGGTGGAAAGAGTTAAATGAACTTTAACTGAAAAGCTCCCTTTCTTTTCCTCTCAGGGTACAAAATAGCCAAGGGCAACAGTGGATGACTAATGTGTAGAATATCGCAATTAGTATAGCAAGGTACTTACAGGGATCAAATTAAAAAATTCATTAACGTACGCACTTAATTAAGAAACACTTTTCAGTTTACATGATAAATTATGACACCTATTAAATCTTCTGCTACAAGCTGTAATGGCTTCTTTGCTCCCGGGCAGAGAACTATTGCCTTTGAGGTCCTTTGAAACTCCCCGAGGACCAGAGCATTAGTTACAAGTGTATTAAAAACAATGCTTTCCCCTGCAAGGTACAAGAGCCTCTTGATTGAAAACTAATTTAAACTTAAGAAAGCACCAGGGAGCAGGAAGGAGGCTATCACCTAGCAAGCAGCTCTACAATCCACACACCCACACACAATAACCTTGAAAAAGAAACAAAAGTCTTTGAAATGGCCAGGAAGATGCCCTGTTTTTCTTTGTGTCTTGTTCCTTCTGTGTTCTCACTGACTCCCATAAGAAGAAATACTGTCATGAGACAGAGAACTCAATTTGACATAAGGAGTCAAATGCATCCTTCAGACTCTGGTGGGGTCCTGAGGAAGCATGGTTGTAGCGTCATACTCCGTGCTTTTCCTGGGGATATCTTCAATGTCTTGTAGTGTTGTTCAGGATACCGGGGCTAACAAGACCAGTAAAGGAAGCTACAGCATCAACTTGGTTTCTCAGGGTCACATCTCTTTAGGAGCCCGGGCACAATTCTATTGTCTCTGGAATAAGAGGTTCATACATAGTCCTTGCTCATTTGCTGATCTCTGCCTTCAGTGTGAGGAACAGGGACTATTACTAACTCTCAGATCTCCTAGGTTTGGAACCTACCAAGCCTTGGAACTTTTGGGTTCCAAGAAAACTCCATTTCTCCAAATTCCAAAGGCAGAAAAGACAAATGGCTCTCTATGGTACCTATTAGAGTACAAAAGCCCATGCTGGCCTCCAGGCTCCTTTAGTATCATAAGTACCTGTTACAACTTTCAAAATCCTTGATAATATTCTAGTTCTTCTCACTTCCTCCTCTAACCTAAGCTCCCTTCTGCTCAAGACTTACCTTTCCCTAGTTACTGATTTTCCTTATAATCCTTCTAACACTCAATATTTCTTTCTGTTCTCCCCTGTACTCACTCTCTCTCTTTCTTTACTTCCCTCTCTTGTGCCCTTTCTCTTTGCCTCCCCCAACCTCTCTCCATTTCTCTGCTCTCCTCCTGCTTCTCTCATGGTCAGGTTCAGTCCACTTTGTTTTCTCTGCTCTGAACTTTTCCAGGTACCACTGGCTATTCTCTCTGTCTCTGTTTCTCTCTCTCTCTCTCTCTCTCTCTCTCTCTCTCTCTTTCTCTCTCTCTCTCTGTCTTTCTTTTCCACCCCCATATTTACAGTCAAACCTTCACCTTAAACATGTCATGGACAGGCATGAATCACTTTGGATTCCCTGCAGGAACCAAACTAGCGTTATCAAACAATGGAAGGAGGATTCTAGGCAGGAAATGGGCAAGCAGAGGCCATAAGAATCTGGGGCAGGAATAAAAAGAGAGTGTATCTCCATTCATTTCTTGTTAAGTTCTTCCCTTTGAAATCATATAATGGATCACACCTTAAACTCCACAATGTTTAAATCTCTAATTTAGAACATGGAGGTCATGTGTCTACCTTCTTCATTAAAGAGATACCGCAAATATAAATAAATAATTCCAGCACAATTAACACATGTCCATTGCTTGCTTGCTCATGTCCATTGTTGCTTTTTTAGTCTGCAACATGATTGTTGTGGAAATTTCTGGAAAACTGAGCCACACCCTTCTCAGTGGGAGAGGGCCACAAATTACACCAGAATGGTGATGGCAACCAGCCTCAGGTTCAGCAAACTTTTTTATTATTCAGAAGGCAGAAGAAAGAGAACAGGGAATATGAATACTGAAGCATTATTCATAGTATCTGGGCAGGGTTAGAAGGCAGCTCCCCTACCTTCCCAGTGCTTTGGTTCCTGGAGATTTGGGGAGTGAGTGGGGGCAGTTCAGTGGAATTTCCTGTTTAAACATGGGGCAGTTTGGGGGATGCCCACCAAGTGATAATTTGCATTTGCCACCATGAGATCTAGGTCTAGCCAGAAACTGTTTGAAATGCAGTTTCTGGCCACAGAAAGCTTGGCCTTGCCCTTAGATTCTCAGTGTTGGCATTTTCTGTTGTGTAGTTTGCTGGAAATGTTGTGGTTATCTGTGGCATGACAGTTACATTCCATAAGGTGGCCCAAACAAAAGGAGGCTTGTAATGAGGCTTGAGGTAAACACTGACTTACTCTCCACACGACTGAAACTGTCAACCTTCCATTTTACAAAGTTTTCCGGTGTGATTTACAATTAAAATTTGGAGATCTTGCTGACCTTGCACTTTTATCCATGGCAGGACGATTTAGAGCCGCAGTTGTGAGCAACCCCAGGTCCACAGCATCGTCTCATTGCCTCCAGCCTGGAGAATAGAAACCACTCCAGATGCCTTCAGGCTTTCCTGGGATACCTTAACTGACAGTTAATTATTTTTACAGTTCAATCTTTCATAAGGCATGCAGTGCCATCCAAAGCAGCTGCCTCATATGACACTCTTGATGATCATTCTTTTCGCCAAATGATATTCTTTGTTGGCTTCCCAGAACTCTTTCTGGAGAAGGGGACACATGTTATACCAACAGGCATGTGTTATACCAACAGGAAAGGAGAGCCACAGAATTCTCAAAAGGAACGCTGTTCAGCCAGTTAACCACAGTAGGCAACTGGAAATTAGTCTCAGGAAATCTCCTTGGAGATTGTAAAATCCATGGCTTAAAATTATTCTAACCACAGACACGGGGTCTGGAACAATTATGTGCTCCTAAGAGGCTTTGGTCAAGAGTTTCTAGTAAGAATGTCAATGTCTGACATTTAGAAATTTCTTCATTATTTCATATGCAAATACTATGTATTTACATATTCTCTTCCTCTTTCCTCTCTTTACCTTAGCTGCTCCTAGACTTTCCCTCCCTCCCCTGTATTGCTCTCCCAACTTCATGTCTTCTTCCTCCCTCCTCTCCCCCGTCCCTCCCCCATCCTTCTTTCCTTCTTCCTCTTTCTCTTCACCCTTTGTGTAACCCACTGAATCCAGTTAGCCCTGTCTGTCCACGTGAGTATAGCTTCCTTCCCCTTGTACCCATGAATAGACGATGACTTCAGTAGTGGTTTGAATGAGAATGACCCCTACAGGGTCATATATTTGAATGTTAGGCCCACAGTTTTTGGAGCTGTTTAGGAAGGAACAGAAGTTGCGGCCTTGTTAGAGGAAATGTGTTTGAAGTTTCAAAAGCCATCACCGTTCCAGCTCTCTCTATCTCTCTCTCTCTCTCTCTCTCTCTCTCTCTCTCTCTCTCTCTCTCTCCAGAGTGGTTATTGGCACAACCTTTAGGCTCTTAACTACTGTTCCAGCACCATGCTTGCCTTCCATTCTGTACCATGCTCTCCACCAAGATGGTCGTCACCCTCTGAAACTGTAAGCAAACCCACAATCAAATACTTTCTTCATAAGTTTCTGTGGTTATGGTGCCTCCTTCCAGCAACAGGAAAGTAACTGAGATGGCTCTTCAGCTGGAGTGGAGACTCATGTACTCACTTCCTCTCCATGCTACATTTTCACCCTGTTGTGCCCACGAGCATCTGCGTTTCCTATCATTATATGGGTAAAAGCATTTGGGCTTAAAGATGCAGATGTTGCCAGTGGAAGAGATGCTTCCCACACCTTAAAGCAACAACACTTAAGGACTTGTATTAGTTTTTCCATTTAACTAGAAATTGTGAATTAGATGGAAGGGGGAGGAGAGGAAGGAATGCTTCTCCACAGAAACAGCTTTTCAATGGAAGCGGGTTTGTCATAAAATGGGGACAAGTCCCAAGGAGAGAAAATAAATAGCGCACTAGGATGCCAGAGGAGGGAAAGAACCTGGTTCCCTAGGGAAGTAAGAGGTTTCTATCACAAAACTCACTTTCCATTAGCACTCCAACCCAGGGTGATGCCACAGATCATCACCAGACTTCCTGCTAGCATGCATCATTGACGCTGCCAGGCAATTCAGATTCAAAATATTATGATGATGTCCTTTCTATGGGTTCTTTTACGCCCCACCCTCCTAGTCTGAGTTTCCTTCAAAATAAATAAAAAATAAACTAAGACAAAACCTCAGCTCTCATATCTGATTGCAGTCTTGTGCTTCCAGGCCTGGCCGCACTTTTTTTTTTTTTTATGTGCGAAAATTCAGCAGTTGAGGAGGGCAGATGCAGACTACTATATGATATTATGTCTTTAGCCTATGCTATCCAGTAATAATATAACTAATCCTTACAGAAAGCTTAAAAAGGTCCACAGCAAGCATAAGGTTGTAGCCATGAAGTGACTTTCCCATGTACTGAGGAAAGTAGGCACTAGCTCAGGTATTCTGATCCTAGGAGTAAGTCTTTCATATCTATCCAGGATAGTTTTCCTAAAACAATCACTGAGCCATCTCAGCAAACGGTTGCCTTTATGGAAGGGAAATAAAATGCTTAATGGGTATGAGGACAGAGCCCCCATCTTGGAGGAGGGTACAATAATGTCACCATTAGTGAGATTCTAGAATTAAAAAGTTAGCAATACATTTTCCTTTTTAAATAAAATATTCAGCATCAGTGATACAGACTTTCTATCTCATGTAAGTGTTCCATCTATTTATTTTACAAGCCTGCTTTAATGCTATTTTGAATAACAATATTTGTGCAGTCAACTGTACAAAGTCTTACAAGAAAGTTATACGGTAGAAATTTTCCCATTTGTTCCTGAGTATCCCTGACTTTCTTGAAGTAGAAATTTGAGACAGTTAATTTCAGATTCATGTTTTGAAATAGAGCCTCTTTCTCCCAGTAGCTGGTGGTTTAAAGTAGAACACAAATGAGTTTTCAAGGTTCTTGAGACATTTTAATAAATCACTGGTGAAAACGTCAACATAAGATTTTTTTCAGGTGATGAGGTGTTAAGCAGTAGATCATCCTTAGCAGAGGTTTTCTTTGCAGATTGTTTTTTTTTTTTTTTTGTGCGGCAAGATCCCTTATGAATGCATCAAAATGACCCATAATGGCTGCTAATCACCCTAATGTCAGGGCTTATAGCTTCAATATATCTTCCTAAGACTACACCAGAAGACAGTTACAGTTTCAAGAAGCAGTGCTTTAGATTGCTGTCAAGTATATCCCCGGTCCCAGTTCACCCAAGTGCACATTCTGTTTATGGTTGAGGAGGGCAGTTGTCCTTAGGTATGAGAGGACTCTCACTGAGTTCTGATTTTTGATTCTTTTCTAGAAAAATACAAAGGGGTGAGGGAGAAGGAAACTTTGTTGGAAAGCATTAATTTAAGTAAGATGAACTGATCTAAGGGGTGAAATGCTGAAGGGCCCCCTGTCACCTCTAGTATACCTGTTGAGCCCCCTCCATTGGGCAACCCGTTGTCCTCTGTTAATGGGTTCTTTTTTCTGCTCCAGCCTGCCCATGTCTGCCACATAAAACCAACTGTGTGCTTCTTGTTTAACCTTATTCTATCTATGCTTTTACTTGTCTTATGTTTACTGCTTTCTGTTCTGAAGTAGATAAAGTGTGTTGGGCTGAAGTTACTGAGTATTTCTCATCAAGGTTTTAACCCTGCTGCCTCTGCTGACCAGCTCTGCTATACTTGAACCTGTGATTTCTTCATCTCTCTGCCCCATAATGTTGGAAACTTTTGAGTTTTATGTTACTGTCTGATTCTAATTATTCTGCTTCTCTTCCTGCATGCCTTTGGATTCTGATTCACTTCACTTGGCTTCTTCAAAACAGGGGGCTTGAGCTTGGCTCTTATTCTCTCAAGCTGTGTCAAAGAATTATTCCCCAGAACTTCCTTTTCTAACTGATGATTCTACTTTTTATGAGAACTCAGATGTCGTTAGTTATATGTTGTGATATTTTGTGTTCTGACAATAAAGCTTGCCTGGCGATTATAGGACAGGGCTAGCCACTAGTATACCATAGAGTTCTGGAGGTCTGTACAGACAGGCAGGAGGTGATAATACTTGGCAGAGAGAAGAAGTGATAAGGCTGGGCATAGACAGGATCTCAGCCCTATTGGTCTGAGGATTCGGGGAGGAAAGGCATGACTGTGGCTGTTCCATTGCTTCTCTGATCTTTCAGCTTTTACATCAGTATCTGACTCTGGGTTTTTATTGATAAGACCAATTAGGATCACATTTCAGGTATATACTCACACTTACATAAACTCTTGTTTATGATATTATTCTTTTAGTGTGGTCAGTATTTTTGTGCATTTGCAGAATTTATATAAAAATGAAAAGAAGACAGGTATTTCTGAAATTAGTAGCAAAACTTATAGACTTATTTTCCAGTCATATATTTAGCAGAAATTCCTTTTAAGCAAAGCAAGCAATTATATTGAATTTATGTTAGTATTTGTGTGCTTGTATGTGTTTGTGTGTGTGTGTTGATAAAGTCATAGGACATTTAGCTATGCAAACATAAAGTGAAATACATCTAATGACAAAAGATAATTTCCATAAAACTTTTTGGTCCTATTTGCCATGGATTTAAGCATCATCTTATTCAATTTCACTTTCTCGTTGTATAAAGAAATATGTTCTACTTTTCTTTAAATATGCATGTTTTGCCTAGGATCTTAAATATTTCTCCAAGGCTTGACGTTTGGCTTTGTCACTGACCTGTGACACTACTGGGAGGAGGTGAGATCACTGGAGAACAAGCAGTTGAGGATGTTAGATCCCCAATGATAAGCTGGGAAGGAGAAATTGAGACACCTGGCACCCCCCTTTCCACCATTTTTTTCTTCTGGATCAATATAAGTTAGCAATTTTACTAATCATGTATTCCTCCAAGCATGATCTACACTTGGCCACATGTGATGGAGCAAAGAGGTCCTGTCTGAGACCTCTGAAAATTTGAGCTGGAGTGAGTCCTCTTATCAGTTCATTCCCTGCAGTAATTGTATCACAACAACAAGATGTGGAACCGACTGGTCAAGCTTACAGCTTTCATGTTTCATATGTACATAATATCTATTTGCTTCAGTTGCAGTGAAAAAGCTAGGGACATAATACCTCTCCATTTAAATGATAAAATTTAACAATACAGTCTCTCTCATGCCCTAATGTTGCTTGTTAGGGATAAGATTTCAATAGTACAAAAAGTTATATACTTCATGTTATTCTGACTAAAAATAAACTGCAATTCACACTCCTCATCTGAGAAACTTCTTTGGACTATGGATGGTGAATAACAACAAGTCACGGTGCAGAGAATAAGCATCTATGACCTACTTAGTCATAAAAGGGATATCTATACCGACCCACCTTGTCTCATGCCCAGAGAACATCAGTAGATGAGGAAATAGAAAGATTATAAAAGCCAGTGATTTGGGAAGGGAAGATAGAATTGTGGTTTCTGAATGTGCTGTGCTCATAAACCCACAATATCTATTACCTGCACAAGACCCGTGTAAGAACAAGCCAGTCAACATTCCAGAATTGGGAGGGAGTGGTGCTCATGAGCCTCTGCCCCTAGCCAAGGTGCTATTGATAGTTGATTGCTGCCAGGGGAGGGAGAATAAGTTTTCTTTAAAGGTTTGTCCTTTATTAGATAAATTGGGCCCTGAGGGATTCTCCCACAGCCCCGCAGATATACAGAACACAAATAGGACTCAGTGTATTATAATATACATGAAAAGAGGACATAAAGTTGGGAGGGGATTAGGAGTGTATCTGGAACAGTTATAGGGAAGAGGGGAGTAGGTAAATATGACCAAAATCTGCTGTATGCATGAAATTCCCCAAACATTAAAATATTATACTTGCAAAATAAAACTGCAAAAGTCAGTTTCTATTTATTTATCACTCATTTTAATGAGTTTCCTTCATACTTGTTTGGTCAGATTATTCTGTAGTTTTCATCTTAGAGATCAGGGGTTAAAAGACCAGAGCTTTTGCATTATTTCAGGTTTCCAGTGACTTTATCATTTCTTTTCATGACATCAGTGGAATATTTAATTCAAATAGATGCTCTAGAGAAAGTGTGTCTTCACTTTATACCTAAACAATACTGGTATCTCTGCTCTGGACAAATGAGAGTGCTTGATACATTGAGAGAAAGAAAGGAATCATTTAATTCTTCCTGCAAATAAAAAGAGAGCAGAAAGAAGAAAGATGTCAAACCATTTCCTTCAGAAATTTTCATTGTAACAAAAATGGATGGTGAATCGAGGAATGATTAAGCCCAAAGCATACTGACTCCTGCTGTTCGTTTGTCTTGAATGGGAGTTTGACACATATTTCACTTTGGAAAATTATGATTTATATCACTAGTTCATTTCTTTCTTTCTACTACCATCACCCAAGGCTACCTTCTGTTTGAGGGCAGACCCAGTACCAAACACCTGCGTGGCAGATACGGTCTCTGCTTCCCTTGGCTTGATCCATCTGCGGGATGAGTCTGTGTGCCAATGATGGTCATTCAAGTGGGACTATAGTCCTGGAAATTTGTGGGAATCCAATAAACATTAAGTAAACATCTTTCCTCTTCTATCAGCCCTTCTCCAACCTAGTTTACACGACTCTTTCCCTCTTTCCTTTTGGACAGTAGTGACCTTGTACGTCAATGGAACATACTTGAGTCCACCTCTACCAGACTCTGTAGGGTAATAAATTGGCAAAGTGGTTGGCAGATGCCTTGCTTAGATTTTTGTAATTACTTAGGTAATTGTTTGTGGATATTTTCTAAGATTTTGGTTAGCAGACGGTAAGTGATATTTTGATTCTGAAGCAACCCACAAGCTACTATATAAAACCACAAATGCCAAAGAATTCCATTTGGAGTTCTAAATGCTTCTGCTGTAAGAAAATTATTTTCTTTTCACCCTTTGAGGTAAACTGTTGTATGCTATAACACCATTAGGCATTTTTTTGTTTTATATTTAAACTTCAATTACAGAAGTTTCAATATATTTCTCTCCTTGTAACCAATTATTAAGGAAAATATTGATGAGTTTATTAATTTATGAAAACATTGTATGTCTGTATGTATTGCACATGTATGCATATCTTCTCATGCATGGGTGTGCATGTGTAGTGCTATGGACAGAACATAGTCTCCTGCATGCTAGGTGAGAACTTTATGACCAAGGTACATTTGCAACATCCAGAATTAATTTAATCAAAAGACAACTACCAAATCATTGAAATATGACCACATTGTTTCCATTTAACTATACATCCATTTCAATTTACTTATGCAAATTACATATAAAAATCAGATTTTAGGTAAAAGAGACAATTACTGAGCATTTATGTGTAAAATGAACAAAATCATACTAACTTTTGAAGCTACAGTAGACAATGTCTAGGAGACAGACTATGGAGACTTCCCTGTGGGAAGTAAATATCTAATTACTAAACTGTTTTTAGGATTTTAATTACTCTGATTGTTTGCATCTTGCATTTTAATGTTGGTTAAATTTTCTAGAAGGTTTTTCCTTAAACTACTTGTCTAGGGTAATACAAGGTTTATTCAGAATTCTGGGTATTTTAAAAAGTTTTTGAATACTTTAAAAGGTTATTGTAATTTTCCTTAATATCACTCCTAATGTAAATCTCCGATTTACACATGGGTACTAAATACCAATAAAATAAACGGGAAAGGGTTGAGTTGTAAAGGTGTTTTTCAAGGAATTAAATAAAATGGAACTTACAAATGAATTTTATTTAGATGACTAAAATAGTTTTATAGAAATAGGGAGGAGAAAGGAAGAAACACACACACACACACACACACACAGAGAGAGAGAGAGAGAGAGAGAGAGAGAGAGAGAGAGAGAGAAATCATTGGGAGATACAAAGCTTGAGAGTAGATGAAGGTCTTTTATTCAAGAAAGTTTTCTCGGCTCTTGGTACTAAAACTCACTAAAGAATTTTTTGCAGGGCTATGGCATGATCAGATTTGTCATTTGGACAGGACACTATTACATAATGACATTTGTAGGATAATGACTCAAGCAAGGCTTTGGTAAAGAATTACTGAAATATTTAAAAGGAAAGGTAACATGATTCATAACAATGGCAGAGGCAATGGGGATGGTGGGCAAAGTTGGGACAGAAAAAACAGAATTGTCAACCCATTAGGGAGATTTAGTTTTGTGTATTTTGATTTGAGGTAGAAGCATATGGATAATAAGCATAAAGACCAAATAAAGCCCTTAGTTCAAAATCTAAAATCCTAAGTCTCCAAGGAGAGAAAACAGTTGGTGGGGGGGGGGGGATAAGAAGGGAAATAATTGGGCCTTATTCAGATTAAGTTGCTCACAGAAGATGATGTGGGAGTGTCATATATCAATCTGTTGATTTCATTGGTTAAGCAATAAAGAAACTGCTAGGCCCATTTGATAGGCCCACCCTTAGGTGGGTGGAGTAAACAGAACAGAAGGCTGGGAGAAAGAAGCTGAGTCAGTGAGTCGCCATGATTCTCACACTCCAGGCAGACGCAGGTTAAGATCATTCCTGTTAAGCCAGCTCGTGGGCTACAGCAGATTATTAGAAATGGGCTAGTCCAGGTGTGAGAGCTAGCCTAGAAGAGGCTAGATAGAAATGGGCCAAGCGGTGTTTAAAAGAATACAGTTTCCATGTAATTATTTCAGGGCATAACCTAGAGCTAGCCATGTGGGCGGCCGGGTGCCGGGGACGCAGCCCCGCCGCTCCTACTACTACAAGAAGAGAATTGACTGATGTGATCCGGAGACTAAGAAAGATTAAGTGGAGATATAGACATTAAGGATTGGGAGGGGAACTCAAGAAATGAGAAGGAATTATGAAAATCATTAGATGAAATCTGGGCAATTTTTTTTTAATCAATGTGATGGTATAGAATTACTAGTACATAGATTGTTTACTGCTGTGTACTAATAAATCACCCCAAAATGTAGCAACTGAAAACAGTATGATTGTTTCCTCATAGATTTTTAGTGTTAGAAATAGGAGCATGAGTTTTATATAAGTGTTCTTTAGATGGTTGCAATGTCAAGACAACTACTTCAGTTGAGAGTGATATGATAGCAATTCACTTACAATTTTACATGCCAGTAGGCAGAGTTAGTTGCTCAAATCTTCTTGGTGTAAGAGGCTCAGTTCTTTCATATGAGGAAGGAGCTAATTGCAGCCTATGACTGACTTAATCTTCACTGATAAAATTAGAGTATTAAGAAAAGTAAATGTTATTTAATGATTGAAGAACACATGTGGGTTAACCAAGCAAGAAGAGACTTGAAGTGGAAAGCAAAGATAGTTGCTAGAGGCCAGTTGTTAGTCCAAATTTGACGTAAATCACGCCCCAAAGAGAAGTTGGTAACACACAAAAGGAGGGGCATACTTTCTTCAACAATGGAGGAAATAAAAATAATTGTAATTCATGTCTGTAAATTCATAACAGCAGATCCTCACACTAATTCATATCAGTTACAACTTCAGCTTTTTTGTTGAGGTAGGTTGGGAAATACAGAGAAATCCATTTCAAGGGGCAGGTACAGGCATAGCAGAAGGAGGTTAGCAGTTTACTGTAGTAGCATATGGTGAGAGACAGAGTGACTGGAACTACCCTCAGTTTGTATTTGAACACATTCCTATGTGTAAGTGATTTACAGTGTATATTAATCAATACAAACCTCCTCTCAATTACAGAATGACATGAAAAAATATCATGTTAAGAATAAATTTGAAGTAGTAAATTCAGAGGTGGGAGAAGTTGGCCTTAGGACGAAAATTGATGAGTCTATGCTACAATTCAGACAGAAGGTAGTAAGCCCCCAAATCAAGATATATATATCTCACAATGAAGTTTCACAGATGACAGTGAAGGCAGGGTGAGCTGTGAAAGAAGGTGGTGTATGTTAACAGATGGACAAAAATTCAACAGTCTATGAGATTTTAGCCTTGGATTTCAAATAAGTCACTTATCTGATTTCAAATTTTCAGTTCATTACATTTATTTATATGTGTGTGTATGTGTGTGCACCACAGCATGAATGAGGAGGTCAGATCTTCTAGGAATGGGCTCTCTTCTATTGTGTGGGTTACCTGGGGTCTCACTCAGATCATCAGGCTGAAGGTGTGTCCTGACTCAGAGAGCCACCTCACAGTGTGCTTCATTGATTTCAGGGATGCTGCGTTCACTTCCACATTTTCTATTCTCCTCCCCCAATTAACATTAACAATACAAAATTTTTTTATATTTGTTCATCCAATAATAGAGGTAGATTATAATATGGAGCTCTCATAAAAATCAGGTTATTTGTGTATTCTTTCTGTTTACCTTTAAATATTTCCTTCTTTTTGTATTTGTTTTTGGGGGGGTACATACGTTCAACACAAGAAGGTGGAGTCTTAGGAGAACTTGAGAGTCATTTCTCTTTTTCTACTCTATGGGATTCTGGGATTGAATTTAGGTCATCATCCTTGGTAGCAAGCATCTTTACCAACTGAGCCATCTCACTGGCCCATTTGCTTTTTGAGTATGAATATGACCTATGTATGGGAAAAGTAGCTGTTTCCTGAAACATACTCAAAAAGAGAAAATAAGTTTGCATGGAACCTGTAAATTTGGAATTGGGCTCTTGGGGTTTTTATGGCCTACATTACCCATTACCACTTAAACACAGTTGAGCATTTTAGCTTAGCGAAGGATACAAGAATGTGTGGCTGACATAGTTTTGATATATCTAGATCTATATCTATCTAGATATCTTTGGGGAAAATATGGAGATATCTCTGATTGGAGACTAAATGCAAATGTCTAGAAACTCTTAAGTTTTAAATTTGTACTACATCTAAGTGTCAGTCATTTAAACTTACTTTTATTTTCTGCAAGAAGGCTGTGTTGTTTCAAAGCAGGTCAAAATTATAAATAGCCATCCTGTGCTCCCAAACTGCTCTACGGATGGCAGGAGCTAAATACTTAATTTATGGCTAATGTATGATTGGGTGTTAAATGTCAGTCAGAAGAGGCATTCTGAGACGATCTGATTAGCTTTTAGCACCTAGAGGTCTTTTCTCAGTGGAATCTGTGCTCTGTAATTAGGAACCTGTACTATAAATGTCTGATAGAGCAAGTTGTTGATTCATGTGACAGCAACAGACATAATGACAGAGGGCCGACTGAAGGAAAGCATGTGCGAAAGAGTTTGGGATTCTGGTGAGTGGTAAACCCTTCTTAATGAAAAGTACTTACATTAATGTGTAACTTACCATATAATTTGCTGTGAAGAATTTCTTCACTTTGTTTCTTTACAAAACAGTGTTATTGGGTGTGCTAGACTATTTTCAAATGTGTACTTGTAAGTAGATGTGTGTCTGAGCCTTGATCTGGGGTTACCCAAGGAACTCATCTGTGAGCACACTATGCCAAGCTGACAAGATTATGATTGGAATTAATTTTTATATAAATCATTTTGATCTTTGCATGCACAATTATTAAGACTGATCCTAAGTTATTTAAAAATTTTCATGCTATATTTCAACATTTAATAAGATATTATATGTGTGTATCTTCTAAATTGTAGAAGTTTGTACTAAAGGCCTGATAATTTCTTGTCCATCAATTTTTCAATCAGTATTTGCAGGGACATGCAGCCTATTCTTGAGGAGGACTGTAGGCCAAGCATGTGTGAGAACTGGGAGTAGGGATGGAGTCCTGCATCGCTCCAGAAGGGTTTTTCTGAATCATTCGCATGCTTCATACATTATAGATTTCCAAGGAAACCTTTCTTTGAAAACACTTTCAATAAAGTATTTCATGGCACTGACTCTGAGTGTTGTTGCCTTTTGATTCCTATGATTTACGACTGAAGCAACTGTAGCCCAGGACTGTTCAAGGCCATGTCTCTAGTTGATGAAAGACACAAAATGTTGCTTGGGGCTGCTTGTTCATTTCCTGGCTGCCCAGACCCAAAATAATTACACAGAGACTATACTATTTGCAATATTGTTTGGCCAATAGCTTAAGTGTATTTTTTGCTAGCTCTTATATCTTAAACTAACCCATCTCCATTAATCTGTGCATCACCATGAGGTTGTGGCCTACCTGCAAAGTTCTAGTGAGCTCTGCAGGTGTCGTCTGTCTCCTGGGGAAGCTCCATGGCTTCTCCTTGACTCTGCCTACTCTCTCCTTCTCTATCTGCTTGGAATTCCCACCTTGCCCTATTCTGCTAAGACACTAGCCGAAAGGGCTTTAGTCATTAACCAATAAAAGCAGCGCATAGATGAGGACCTCCCACACCAACAAAAGATCAAAACAAAGCTTGCTACAGAGACTTCCAGCCAAACATTAGCAGAGAGAAAACTGAACACACAGCTCTGAAAGGGATATATCCATCAAATCCCTCCCCTCAGAACTCAGAGAAATCCCACAGAAGAGGAGGCAGAAAGAGTGTAAGAACCAGAGGGGATGGAGGACACCAGTAGAACAAGACCCTCTAACTCAACCGAGCAAAGTTCATCAATACTCACAGATACTGCAGCAGCAAACTAGGGCCTGCGCGACACCGCACCAGGTCCTCTGTGTATATATTACTCCTGAGTTCAGTATTTTTATGTGACTCCTATGTGTGTGAAGGAGTGGGTCTCTGATTCTTGTGCCTTCTCTGGGGCTCCTTTCCTTTGGTTTATTTGCCTTTTCTTATTTCCATGGGATGGCTATTGTTTTATCTTATTGTATTTTATCATTTTTTAAAATTATCCCTTAGAAATCTTCTCTTTTCTAAAGAGACAGAAAAGAAGTGAATCTATATGGGAGGGAATTTGGAAAGGAATTTGGATGAGTAGAGTATGGGAAAAGAATCTATTTTCAACAAAATGGGAAAAAAAAACCTTAAAAAGCAAACAAACAAAACCAAAGCTTGAATGTCATCCCTATTTCCTCTGCTAAGAATGGATCTCCCCAAAAAAATATTCTTATAACTAGTGAGTGTCTTTTGATAAATATATGCTAAAGGTCTAAATACTTGTCTAATGCCTTTTGGTAAGTAAATATGAATTCTCTAAACTAGCTGTTCTAAATAAGTGTCCCTAGGAATCTGAAATCAGTATCATCACAGGTTCCCTTTGAGACATATCCGCCAGGCTCTTGTCGCAATGAGCTGAAATCAGCAGCTTTGCACACATACACACACACACACACACACACACACAAATCAGGTGCCTTTTTTGATGTAAAGATCTTTATTTTTGTCAGGTGACCCAAGAACAATGTAAGACAGAGTGTCAGCCCCCTTTACTAGAACCAATGTGTGACAGAATTAACTCTCGGCCTGGTTTTGGAGTTTGTACTTGGGTTTGAGCATGTTGCTTTTGGGTCTGTGGCAGAGGAAACAAGCAGCAGCAAGACTTGTGAAGGAGGAAAGTAACTTACCAAATAGCCAGGAAATGCAAGAAAGCCCTGGATCCTACAATGCCCCGGGGATTGTATATATACAACGTATATATGTATATATGCATGCACACACAACATACAATGTATGTATGCATGCATACATATATGAACATACTAGCTTATTTTATTTATGAAATATGTCCTATAAAATATTGTAAAGTAATCTGAAACTGTAGTATTTTACAGAGCGTACAAACTACCCTTTTAACATCCACTATAATAATAATTTCTTAGTTATTTCAGTTAAGTTTCCAAGTAACTTGATATTTTCCTGCATCTAACAATTTTTAATTAATTACACAATTGCTTCAGCCACATGCACTTGATTAGTGTAGGGTGATGTCTTAATATCTTGGAGGCGTTCTCTATAATGAACTTTTGCAAAACTTTAAATATTTTTGCCAATTAAATACTTCTTTTTAAGTTTATTATTATTATTATAATTTTCTTTCTCTTGATTACTAATTATTTTTCCCTTCACAGTTACAGCCCTGTACCCAGCTAATGCTGTTCTTAAGAGATACATTGTTCTTGGACTCGTCCTGAGCTTTTGAAAAACACAGGTGGATCAGCTATGGACCTCATGCTGTTGCCACTTCTGTCGTGTGCTTATTAAAACAGAAATACATGATGGACCAATTAGGAAGAACCTCAAATAATAGATGAACTATTAAAATGATCAGAGTTTTATAAAAACCAGTAAGCATCAGAAGTTATATAAAAGTAGATAAATTCCTGCTTGAATATGAAATTAATTATAGCAATGCCCAATTATAATAATGAACTGGACTTTTCCTAACACGCTTTACTCTTGGGTAGAATGTAATATGCAATGAGTTGTTCTTTGACCCCCATCCATAATGAGTTGAATATAAGTACATAGAAGGAATCTATTGGAAAGTGTGTTGTCTTCACCAAAGTTGTTCAAACTTTCATATCATTTCAGTGAACACTGTGTATTTGTTGGATACAGAGTAAGTGATGGTTATACGCGAAAGCTCCCAGCATTCATTCCGGCCTTATCCTGAAGAATAAATTCAAAGGTAGACACATGAAATCATTGTATACAATATTAACACTCTTGCTGGACAGAACCAACTGAGTCTTACACAGGCCACCTCTGCCTTTGTCCCTCCCATTTCCGACAATCTCTCCTACTCAGTCTTCTTATTTCTTCCTTTTTTAGCCTCTTACTCTTCTCTCCTGCTTTCTTCATCTTCCATTCCTTCAAGTCTCTTCCCATTGCCCTGTCCTTCCTTTTCCCAGTGAACATGATGCTTCTTGCTGAGGTCACTTCACCTTTAAAATCCCCATGTCCACATGGATGTGAGTAGACATGAAATTCCACAAACTTCATTGGAAAGGGAGTTCTTTAGATGATCACTAAAATGCTTCTGGTTAGAATTCTATTTATTTATATAGTGTGTGGGTGGGTGTGTTGAGGGAACATGCAAGTGTGGATTGACATCACAGGAAAATTTGCAGGAATTGGTTCTCTCCCGGGGATCCCAGGGATGGAATTCAGATCCTCGGGTACTGTGACAAGTACATATACCCACTGAGACACCTCATTGACATTAGATTCTATTTTTATTTTTTTAGATAAAGGCATTTTAAAAAAAGATTGTAGTAAGTTTTCTATCTTTTCTAAAGTCTACCCTTTTCTTGTAGAAAGCAAGACATACTTGTTGGGGTTACTCATAGATAACGGAGTATAAATGACTTAAAAGCATGTACAATGTTGTGCCATCTCTTTTTGTTTGTGGTCCTACTGTGCTTAATTTGGTCTGCAGGCACGAGCATGGGTGGAGAGTTACTTAGATGGGAGTGGGAAGGAAGTAAAAGATAATAGGAGAGGAAATAATCAAAACCCATTATAATATGTATATACATGATCACATTTTGAAGAATATGCTACAGGCTTATTCAGAATTTTTAAGAGTATTAAGATTAAAAGTTTTTTAAAATATTTTTTGTAGACTTTTGTTTGCATCTGTAGTAATGTATATAAACATGCATACATATAAACATAATGATACTCATTTGTTTACACATGTATGCATTCTCTATTGTCTTGTACAAATATGCTCAGGTTCATTAATCTATATTCTCTAGTAATTGAAAAGTATGAAATTAACGTGGGGCATTAGTAGAAGCTATCAGCTTATTTTTATTAAAATTAGTATAGGTACCTGTCAGTTTTCTGTAAAATTTTATTTAAATAACATGGGATTCAAAATAAGAGGAAATAAAATATAATCCATGAATTTTCAAAATATCTTTGAGCAATAGAAAGAATAAAGGAGATTTTCATTTTGTGTAGGCTCAAATATTTTCAGCAAAATCACTTTAGCTGAGATTTAAGTGTAGATAAAAATTTAAAAATATTTTGAGATTGTGGAATGAGAAAGATAATAATCATAAATTCTTTCAGCATTTATTTATTTATTTTTGCATGTATTGTATACTGTTTATATGTAGATTCAGGTATGTGCATGCATATGTGAGAATAATAGATTAATGTTAGTTGTATTACAAAATTGCTTTCCTCATAAGTTTTGGAGAGAACCTTTACTGAACCTGTACCTTATTGATTCTCCTATTAAGTTCCAGGGGTCCTCCTCCTTCTACCTCCCTATATTGGGATTATAGTATTTCCCCATGCTTGGCTTTTTATGTTGGTGTCCAGTAATTTCTTGGCAAGTAGTTTATTTCTTGAAGCATCTCCCAGTCCTAACTTCCTAAGTTTCCACACTGAAGATCATTGACCTGTAACCAGTACTATGCTGTCCACATCCTCTCTATAGTTTTGATGTGCATATGCTGCTGTTTATGCTTGTAAGATTCTAAAAGCCATTCAGCATGGGTTTCCTTTACCATGATGGGTTCCCAACATGACATCAAATGAATAACAGAAATAGGGTCAGTGAACACTAAGGAAGAACTTGGTGTGTAAACTTGGTCTTGAATATAAGGTCTTAGCTTTCTGAAAGGCAGTGCCAACTGCCCCTTGTGCTCAAAACATCTCATCTTAAGAAATCTGTTTCATCAGAGAGAATTCTGAAGTTAACTGATTTCTGGGTTCAAAATATTGATTCTTAAAAGAAAAAGACATTTCATAGAAGGAGTGATGTGGGAGGTCCTTCTGTATATGGGTTGCTTTTATTGGTTAATGAATAAAGCTGCTTGGACCTATGAAAGGGCATAATATGGCCAGGCTGGAAGATATATATATATATGAGAGAGAGAGAGAGAGAGAGAGAGAGAGAGAGAGAGAGAGAGAGAGAATAGGCAGAGTTAGGGAGACACCATGTAGCTGCCAAAGGAGAAAGATACCAGAACAGAACCTTACCTGGTAACCTCATAGCGATCCACAGATTAATAGAAATGGGTTAATTTAAGATGAAGAGTTAGTTAAGAAACCTAAGTTATTGGCCAAACAGTGTTGTAATTAATATAGTTTCTGTATGATTATTCGGGTCTGAGCAGTTGGGAGATGAAAAAGTCCCCACCTACAAAAGAGTCCTCATATTATCTTATTATTGTTCACTGTTTAGTGAAGCCAATCTTGTAGTGGCATTTCAAATGTATTTTAATAAATAAAGACTGCCTGAAGATCTGAGAGTAAAACAGTTCCACGGTTAGCCTTACAGACCAGATTATGGTAACACACACCTTTAATCCTAGTAGCCACCCTAGTTGTCATAGAAATTCAGTGCCTTTAATACCAGTGGTGCACACCTTTGATCCCAGCCCTAGAAAGGAATATAAGACTGGGCAAAACAGCTCTCAGACACAGTCTTATTCTGAGATTGCTGAAAGTAGGATCATTATTTCAGACTGAGGTTGAAGTAAGAGCCAGTGATTGGCTGTTTTGCTTTTTAGATCTTCAGGTTGAACCTCAATTTTTGACCCTGAGTTTTTATTAATCATGTTTCACAGTCTCATAGATTAGGTTAGTTTAGACAGTGGGGCAGGAGTGATTTTACCTGAAGAGTATAGGCAGGACTAAGTTGAGACTAGGAAAGCACCGGGTTGGTTCGAGCATCTGGGACATCAGCCAGCAGGGTTTTCTAGAAAATGGACTCATCATAGAGGGGATGCTGGACGAGGCTCTGTCCCTGTGTCAACCCCAGAAGGACAAGGTACTGTTCTAGAGATGCTAGTCTGAAGGTTCAAGTTAGAAACAAATGCAGATGACCAACTTAACTGTGTAAAGGATGAGTCTTATGTTTTGGGTTAGGAGGAAGTATCCCTTCGCTCTTGTTTCTTGTGTTCTGATCTTACTTGAGGTGTTCTCTGAGGTTTTCTGTAGGTTTCCGTACTGTTAACCATGAGACAGATTGTTTCTAATATGTCCCTTGTTACAGGTGAGAGTGACTAGAAACATTGTTGGAGTCAGAGAATTTTAAAATAGTAAACCTTTTTAACCATCAGACTTCCTCATATCGCAATAAAGCACACACAGAATGTGTGGTATGAAGTATCCTGTTAATCATTTAACTGTGTACTTCAGTGATATGAGGGCATTTACTTCACTAAGTGATGCCATCTGTCATCACCATTCATCCCCATAGCATTCCCATCTCCCTACAGTGAAGCTGTTTTCGTGAAACGACTTCTTCCCCAAGTACTGGCAGCCACTGCCGTACTCTCTAGACACCTCACAAAAGAGGGATTGTCTAGTATGTGTCCTCGGTGTGTGGTCTAATTAGATAACAGAATGGCTTCAAGGCTTATCCATATAGTAGCATAGGTTGGAATCCTGATCCTATTTAAGGCTGAATAATAACCATTGTAGGTATCTACCACATCTGGATTGTCAATAATCTCCCAAGAACATTTGTTTCTTCTTCTTGGGTATTGTGGCTAATGCTGCTGTAAACACTACCATACTTAACCCTCTATTTTTAAAAGAATAAAAGTCCTTATTGATAAAGCATACTGGGTTATATAGGTTTGCCAGGAATAGGCAATTCTGGTAGATCTTAGGTAATATCAATAAACCACAGATTTAGTTTGAGAAGTTTTTCATAGAAGGCAAAACAAGCATGCTGCTAGCCCAGATAATGGCCCTGCATAATTCTTACAGACTATGGCAACATCTAGGTTCAGTCATGGTCAGATTATTGAACTATCAAATTTCAGAAATAGACATTTCTTTTTTTTTTCTCTAGCAAGTAGTTTTATGGACAGCTTCCTTACCCTTGTCACAACTTCTTGCTTTTTTTTTTTCTTTCAAGACCTACCTACCAAACTAGGGCTGGGGGAACACCACACTTGTCTGTATAGTGTACTACTTAAGGCCATCCAAGAGTGTTTATCACTAAAATTATTCACTTTTATCACGTATAGACACATCTCTGAAGAGTGAGACAATTTCAGTCAAGTTCTGAAGTATTTCCAGTCGCAGGGAACAGATGGAAGCAGGGAGTGCTGAGGAAAGGGAGGGCACCATGAAAATGGGGTGTGGGGATCTGACAAGGGTTTCATGTCTTTTAATGAAGAAACAGACAAACAAACAGACAAAGAAGCATGTAAAATTGTCCCTTTCCTTTGTGGGATAATCTGGTGTCGTTCATGCAGCTTCTGCCATCATTGCTGAGACTCGGCAAGGCTGACGGAAGGGGAAGGACCAGAAGCTTTCCTCCACGGCAGTAGTGGAGTTTGTGGGCCAGAACAAAAATCCCGAAGGGCTGCTATTTGCTCAATTCTCCTTATACTCATAATTGGAGCTTCATTTGATCTAACACAGAAGACTGAATTAGTGGAGAGAGAATTACACTTCTCCTGTTTGAATTGGACTCTCCATGCCTGTTTTAATCAGAGCCAGATCTAGGAGAATTCTAGGCTAAATAAAAAGAAACACTGAAAATGTGTTCAAATTGTCAAATGTTTTCAGCACATCCATATGTGTCCCACTGAGCCGGACCACGCCTCAGTTCTGGAACTGAAGACCAAGATATAGCCCCATTTATATCTCACCATCTTATAATTGGTTTAACTATTTTAGCATTTAAGAAAATGGTTCTCAGCTAGCAGAAGTTACTATACATATATAAACCAATGTTTCAGAATGAGTAAGGTAATCAGTGGGATTTAATAATATTAAATTAGATTACTAATGACTTTCTTTAACCTCAGAGAATTTTGATTATTTTTTGTTTATTTAACATATGACTAAGGACTAGGTCATCAGTAGCTCCACTTTTATCTTTGGGAGTTTTTACTAAACCATCCTTAATTCCCCCTTACTCTGAACACTATAGATATGTGGGAATATATGCAGTGTAGTTATTTAGTGAAATTTTCTTACAGTCACTGTTAGTACATTTCGTCTATCACTGAAGACTGCATTGGTATAGCAAGAATGCATGACTTTTATTTTAATTGAACTCTAGATGCAGACATTTATAGAAGGTGGATTAAGCATCTGTGAAATGGGTATGTTCATAATAAGTTTCAGACTTCTTCTCATCTTATGATGGCTCATCAGTTGAAAGCGTTTATTGGGAGGAAGCACAGCCATATTTGAGCTCTTTGTACTTTATCTTCAGGAGTCTTAGTTTGGAAAACTTCCATTCTGGGTACTGAGCATTTCAAGTAAGGGTTTTGGCTTCATCCAAGCATTCTGGAATTTTTCAGAGAAGATCAAATTTTTGGATGTACTTTGGTGTGTTTTGAAGAACAATTTTCACCCAATATTCTTGCTGTTTTCTAATCAGTGAGGGCAAGTTCATCTGGGTGGTGAATATATTAGTGCGTAGTTAGAGTTGGGAATCTGAAACCATTATAGCAATAGAAAGAAAGTCTTATCCACAGTGATTTTGGATTGCAGTTGATGTAACAACTTCATGTCCCTGCTTTAACTACAGCAAAGCAGCTTCATTTCCTTATGAATCTGGTAAACACTATTTTTTTTCAGATTGAAATTGAATATAGGACTATCATGTATGACATCTATATTCAGTCAGGTTAATAAAAAGAGGTTGAAGAACGGAGAGGGCAAATGACACGGTACTATATACTACAATGGGTAGGAAAGAGGGTGGGCAGACGGCATAGTCACATTCCTTTCGCAGGCACAGTCTGCCTTTTTCAGAGCTTACTTTTCTAGGCAATGAAGACATATCAAGGCTTTAGCAGTGACGAGAGAGCTTCCCACTCTAGTTTTAGTGTCTTCTGCCCATGGATATTTATCGCAGCAGCAGACATTGAAGACCTCCATGCTGGAAGTAGTCATTTGCTATAGATGTGGCTAGATCTAAAAGTTTGTTTGTGCTTCTGTTATTTGTGAGTTACACTGTTTTGTGGTATAAAGGATTATGAGCCTTAATTGGTGCTATCTTTAATTTCTTTGGGAAAGGACGGACCTTGCTTTTTCTTAAAAAAATGCAATTTTAAACTTGTTGTTCTATTTCACTAGCTCAATTTAAATATAACATCAAGAAACAATTTCTTCCTTAAATGCTTCTCAAACACATTACTGGCTAGATGCAGTTGTTTCTTTCATTTCTGCTTTCCAGTGTGCATCTGTATCTGATTCCAGACATCAGAGTTGATTTAATCTAACAAAGCCCTAAGGATAGCTGATAATTGTTATAAACACAGGCAATATAAAGTTGATTGGTATTCAGATCTATTATAGTCAACTCACAGATTTAAGCCCTACCACAAAATGGATATATACTGACTCATGTTGGTTCGTGTATATTAAAGTGATTTATAAATATGCATTAATAAAATATTCAGTTTTTGTTATTACTTTAAAATCAGTGACCTGTACCTTTCTAATTTCCAGTTGTTCACGACCAAGTTGTCATTAAAGAACTGGCTTACTTTTAACATGGGCATAAGACAACCACCATTGCAGAAGATTGTTTATTTGGCATAGGACTTTCTCTTCATTCACAGAGACGATGACTGTAGTAATTACAAAAACACTAAAAGAGGGGCTAGGGAAAGAACTCAGTAGTAAAGTGCTAGGTGTAAAAGCATGGGGACCTGAGTGTGATCTCCAGACCTCATGTAAGAAGTCACAGTGGTATAAGAATGTGATCCTGGCACCTCAGAGTAAACACAGGTCCCAATTAGAAAGTATCTCTCAAAACAAAAAGTGGTGGCTGGAGAGAATGCTCATTGAGCACTGGCCGCTTTTGCAGAGAATGGAGTTTAGATCTCTGTACCTACATGGTTTGCATGATCATTCTTAACTCCAGTTTCCTGGAACCCAATACACTCTTCTGCATTCTTATGGTACCAGGCACAAACATGATGCATTTGCTTGTATTGTGTGTTTGAGTGTGTTGGGTGTGTGTGTCTGTGTGTGTGTGTGTGTGTGTGGTCAAAACATTTAAACAGATAAATCGCAAAAAAATGAAAAATCAAAAGAGCAAAAAATGAAGCAGATTGCTCCTATAGTTTGACCTTGGTTCTCCACACATCTCCTCTCAAACTTGCACATGAAACTGCACACAGACATACACACACACACACACACACACACACACAAATAATAATAATACTAAATGACTTACTGGTTTTATTTTTTTTAAATGTAGTTTTGAGAAAGTTCTGAACTTCCATTGAAAAAAATACTGAATCATGGTTCTCCCTAATTTTCTTTGTCATGAGTTTTCCTCAGTGGGAATGCTTGGTGATGGTCAGTTTTTGATGTCTTTGGTTGCTTTAGGTCTACTTGTATGTTCTCTGTCTTCCATCATCACTGGGTCTTCCAGGAAGACCACGTCATCAAATATGTGAAATCTCTTACTGCACATCCTTGCTGGTATTCCACTGAACTTTCATTTCAGAGTGTTTAATGCCCTCTTTTATTATTTATTTATTTATTTAAAATTTCCACCTCCTCCCATTTCCCTCCCACTCCTTCCCTCTCCCTCCCTCTCCAGTCCTAAGAGCAGTCAGGGGTTCCTGCCCTGTGGGAAGTCCAAGGTCCTCCCACCTCCATCCAGGTCTAGAAAGGTGAACATCCAAACAGACTAGGCTCCCACAAAGCCAGTCCATGCAGTAGAATCAAAACCCAGTGCCATTGTCCTTGGCTTCTCAGTCAGCCCTCATTGTCCGCCATGTTCAGAGAGTCCGGTCTGATCACATGCTACATCAGTTCCAGTCTAACTGGCCTTGGTGATCTCCCATTAGATCAGTCCCACCGTCTCAGTGGGTGGACGTACCCCTTGCGGTCCTGACTTCTTTGCCCATGTTCTCCCTCCTTCTGCTCTTTATATGGACCTTGGGAGCTTAGTCCAGTGCTCCAATGTGGGATCTCTGTCTCTTATCTTCATCCATCGCCAGACAAAGGTTCTATGGTGATATGCAAGATATTTATCAGTGTGGCTATAAAAAAAGGCCAGTTCAGGCACCCTCTCCTCTGCTGCCCAAGGGACAAGCTGGGGACATCTCCTTGGACACCTGGGAACCCCTCCAGAGTCAAGTCTCATGCCAATCCTAAAATGGCTCCCTTAATTAAGATATATACTTCTCTGCTCCCATATACACTCTTCCTCCATCCCAACCATCCCATTCCCTCAAGCTCTCCTCATCCTCCCCTTCTCCCTTCTCTCTCCCCATCTCCCCTCATCCCCACCCCATCCCTGTGTTCCCAACCCCTGTCCGGCAATCTTGTCTACTTCCAATATCTAGAAGGATAGCTATATGTTATTCTTTGGGTTCACCTTCTTATTCAGCTTCTCTAGGATCTCGAATTATAGGCTCAATGTCCTTTATTTATGGCTAGAATCCACTTATGAGTGAGAACATACCATATTCATCTTTTTGGGTCTGGGTTATCTCACTCAGTAAAGTGTTTTCTATTTCCATCCATTTGCATGCAAAATTCAAGATGTCACTGTTTTTTACCGCTGAGTAAAACTCTAATGTGTAGATGTGCCACACCTTCTTTATCCATTCTTCTATTGAGGGGCACCTAGATTGTTTCCAGGTTCTGGCTACTACAAATAGTGCTGCTATGATCATAGTTGAACAAATGCTTTTGTAGTATGATTGGGCGTCTCTTGGGTATATTCTTGCCCTCTTTAATAGACATGCTTTCATTTCAATTTTAGTGACTATTTCAAATTTTTGGCATTTGTGGATTTGGCATTTCACAACAACAATTTTTTTTGCTTAGTTTTTCATTTTCTTTGTTTTCTGCTCAGTTTATATTTTATTTTTTGTCTAATCTTTAGTTATTTGCACTTTATTTCTTTTGGTTATTTATAGTCAACTTGCTTTTCTCTAGTTTGTTAAGGTGTAAGTTTATGGGGATTGAGGTCTTTGCTGTTCAATTTTGTCTTTCCTTTTCTAAATTTGTATTTTTTTTTATTGAGAAAAGGAAAAAAAGTTTCCCCCTCCTCGCCGCCTCCCATTTCCCTCCCCATCCTCCTACCCTTCTCCGCCTCCCCCCACTCCTCTCCCCCTCCCTCTCCAGTCCAAAGAGCAGTCAGGGTTCCCTGCCCTGTGGAAAGTCCAAGGTCCTCCCCTCTCCAACCATATCTACGAAGGTGAACATCCAAACTGGCTAGGTTCCCACAAAGCCAGAACATGAAGTAGGATCAAAACCCCGTGCCATTGTTCTTGGTTTCTCAACAGCCTTCATTGTTCGCCATGTTCAGAGAGTCTGGTTTTATCCCATGCTTTTTCAGTCATAGTCCAGCTGGCCTTGGTGAGCTCCCAATAGATCAGCCCCACTGTCTCAGTGGGTGAGTGCACCCCTCGTGGTCCTGACTTCCTTGCTCATCTTCTCCCTCCTTCCGCTCCTCATTGGGACCTTGGGAGCTCAGTCCAGTGCTCCAGTGTGGGTCTCTGTCTCTATCTCCATCCATCACCAGATGAAGGTTCTATGGTGACATGCAAGATATTCGTCAGTATTGCTATAGGATAGGGTCGTTTCGGGTTCCCTATCCTTATATGCCCAAGGAACTAACTGGGGACATCGCCCTGGGATCCTGGGAGCCACTCAAGGTTCACGTCTCTTGCCAACCCTAAGGTGGATCCCTTAACTAAGAATTGTGCTTCCACGCTCCCCTATCCAGTCTTCCTTTATCCCAATCATCCTGTTTCCCCAAGTTTCCCCCATCCTCCCCTTCTCACTTTTCTCTCCCCATCTCCCCTTACTCCCATCCCACCCACCCCCAAGATCCCAATTTTCTCCCCGGCAATTTTGTCTACTTCCCATAGGCAAGAAGATAGCTATATGTATTTCCTTGGGTTCACCTTCTTATTTAGCTTCTTTAGCTTCACCAATTTTAGACTCCATGATTCGTATTAATGGCTAGAAACCAATTATGAGTGAGTACATCCCATGTTCATCTTTTGGGTCTGGGTTACCTCACTCAGGATAGTGTTTTCTATTTCCATCCATTTGCATGCAAAATTCGAGAAGTCATTGTTTTTTACCGCAGCGTAGTACTCTAATGTGTAGATATTCCACACTTTCTCCATCCATTCTTCCATTGAAGGGCATCTAGGTTGTTTCCAGGTTCTGGCTATTACAAATAATACTGCTATGAACATAGTTGAACAAATGCTTTTGTCATATGATTGGGCACCTCTTGGGTATATTCCCAAGAGTGGTATTGCTGGGTCCAGGGGTAGGTTGATCCCGAATTTCCTGAGAAACCGAAACACCGATTTCCAAAGTGGTTGCACAAGATTGCATTCCCACCAGCAATGGATGAGTGTACCCCTTCCTCAACAGCCTCTCCAGCAAAGGCTATCATTGGTGTTTTAGATTTTAGCCATTCTGACAGGTGTAAGATGATATCTCAAAGTTGTTTTGATTTGCATTTCCCTGATTGCTAAGGAGTGAGCATGACCTTAAGTGTCTTTTAGCCATTTGAACTTCTGTTGAGAATTCTCTGTTCAGTTCAGTGCCCCATTTTTTAATTGGGTTAATTAGCATTTTAAAGTCTAGTTTCTTGAGTTCTCTATATATTTTGGAGATCAGACCTTTGTCTGTTGCGGGGTTGGTGAAGATCTTCTCCCAGTCAGGAGGTTGCCTTTTTGTCTTAGTTACAGTATCCTTTGCTTTACAGAAGCTTCTCAGTTTTAGTAGGTCCCATTTATTCAATGCTGCCCTTAATGTCTGTGCTGCTGGGGTTATACCTAGGAAGCGATCTCCTGTGCCCATCTGTTGTAGGGTACTTCCCACTTTCTCTTCTATCAGGTTCAGTGTGTTAAGACTGATATTGAGGTCTTTAATCCATTTGGACTTGAGTTTTGTTCATCGTGATAGATATGGGTCTATTTTCATTCTTCTACATGTTGACATCCAGTTGTTCCAGCACCATTTGTTAAAGATGCTTTCTTTCTTCCATTGTATACTTTTAGCTCCTTTATCTAGAATGAGGTGTTCGTAGGTTTGTGTGTTAAAATCCGGGTCTTCTATATGATTCCATTTGTCGACTTCTCTGTTTTTATGCCAGTACCACACTGTTTTCATTACTGTAGCTCTGTACTAGAGTTTGAATTCAGGGATGGTAATGCCTCCAGACGGTCCTTTATTGTATAGGATTGTTTTGTCTATCCTGGGTTTTTTGTTTTTCCAAATAAAGTTGATTATTGTCCTCTCAAGATATGTGAAGAATTTTGATGGGACCTTGATGGGGATTGCATTGAATCTATAAATTGCCTTTTGTAGAATTGCCATTTTTACTATGTTGATCCTCCCAATCCAAGAGCAGGGGAGGTCCATCCATTTTCTGGTATCCTCTTCAATTTCTTTCTTCAATGCCTTAAAGTTCTTGTCAAAAAGATCTTTTACTTCCTTGATTAGAGTTACCTGAAGGAGTAAGTCACAAACAATGCCACACCAATTCGGGGTTATGATTATTAGGGTGGTATTTATTTAAAGGGGAAAAAACTTACAGATCACTGTCCCAGGCAACAGCCCTCTATGCAACCAGGAAAGGAGTCTAGTCGCCGGAGGAGCAGGAAGTGAAGAAGAGAGGAGAGGGAAGTGGCCGCTTTTTTAAAGGGAGAGAAACCACGCCCCAATGGGCTGGTACCTCAGCGGTGATAGGCTGGAGGAGTGGGAGGACCTCCCGCAACACCTCCCCCTTTTGTTTAAATAAGAGAGTTCTAAACCTACTATGAAATTATATACAATAAGTACAAATATCCTATTCTAACTAGCTTAGGTCTTGTATAATAAATAACTTGGCCAAGTCATGAGAGAAAGTAACTACATTTATATAGTCTTCAACCCCATCAAAGATCTGAGAAGGGAAATAATGTTACCTGGGTAATTAGGAAGTTTAGTAGAACAACTTCCAAAACATGCAACAAATCACAGAGACAACTGGCTACCTGGGCAATCACCCAAAATCACGTAAGCAGCGTTGAAGCAACCAACTTTGGCTAAGGCCTAACATAACTGACATACCATTTTCAAAGGCAAGCAACTTTTCAAAACTATCTTACCCTGTCTTGGCAGGATATGACAGCCCTGTTTTATCCATTGATGCAAGCTCTGTATCTTTGTCAGTCGTTGAGGTATGGGCATTTCTTTGCCCCAAGGCCAGTTCTGCCAAAAAGAAGGCTCCAGGTGGAGTGTCTTTGGTGCTCAACATTCTCTCGGGAATAGAGTGGTGTTGCCAGGAGCAATTGTGTCTCACTACCACAAAACTCTGAGTTAGATTAAAGGCCATTTTCTACAGATCTTTGAAGAAGTTGAAGATTATCTATCTATACTGAGTATAATCTCTATATATCTAAAGAACCTGATTAGTCTATTATAAATGACAAACTTAGATGACTATTAGTCTATATAATTCTCAATATCTATCTAACTTAAAGACTAAGACAATAAATGACTGTGAAACAAATGAGGACAATGACTTCCAAATATAAACAATGTACAAATATACATTGCAGTAGGTAAATATATATCAATACACAATCATTATATAAGTATCTTAATCAGAGGTAGAAATGTACACTGCAATATGGTAAATATATACT
Organism: Microtus oregoni; assembly: GCF_018167655.1. Lineage (NCBI taxonomy): Eukaryota > Metazoa > Chordata > Mammalia > Rodentia > Cricetidae > Microtus > Microtus oregoni. The sequence goes on along the minus strand of NW_024543080.1, from coordinate 3,153,437 downwards.
ATATATATATATATATATATATATATATATATATATATATATATATCAATACAATATATGTCAATACATAAAAAATGTTTTAAACAGAGGTAGAAACATGCATGCGTACAATAGTCAATATAATTTAACTTTGTATCAATATACAAGAATCTATACCAATGTATTTGTCTAAAAACAGTAACTCACAATTACAAATCTATTATCCCATCATCCCTCTTTTTTTTTTTCAAAATGATCCCTGAGCATATAAAATTCCTCCCCCAACCCTCAATCGTATACTAATTACAATCAACCCCTAAATGATGTCCCTAAACCCAAGGGCAAACTTTACTGGGAGAGGGGACGTCGTCCTCTATTATTACTTCCAGCTCTCATGGGGGCGACGTTCTTTCTGGGGGATGCTGTGAAAGTAAAATGCTGGTTAAATTTCAAGATCAATGTCTTTTAAAATTGCCAATAGTCTCTAAGTATTTTGTGCAGGTCTGGCCAAAATGTTGTATAAGATGTGCACCATTTCAGCTAACCAAGTTGGAACTGTCTTGTGCAGCTGGTACCCAAAGCAGGTCTTGTAGTAGCGCTATCAGTATCATGACGTCATATCAACCAGGTGGAGTTGTTGTTATGGGGCCCCATCTTCTTCCTGAAAACTTCAAATGTCACTTCAGGAAAAACTCATTGTTCATTATGAAAAACTTAAACATTAATCATATAGACATATATACACATATATATATATATTCAATGAAAGACATGATAGATATATTCAATGAAATGTATGACAGATATGAAGAAAAGCAAAGATGTTTTCTAAATTCATATTTCTTTCTGTCCCATATCATGGCTCTTGACATGAGACAGAAACTCCAGAAACTCTGGGTTTTTCTCTTACTAACAGGCTTGTTATTGGAGAGGGACTGAGCCAGAGTCCAACTTCAAAACCAGCTTTATAAATTTAGAAATATGGTTTAATATTACTTACACAACCCATTCAGTTGTCTTGATATTTCCTATTGGGCAGGTATTTTTCCATCTGTCAGTATCCAAACATCCAGGGTCCCTTGAATTTCTCAAAGATGAGTGTTTTCCTGTGGAGATAAGAACAGAACCCTGCCCCCATTCTATATGTTTTTCTTACCACCTGTATGAATATCATCGTTGTGGATGAGTTGTCATTTCTCCTTTCCAAGAGGTTTCTCCTCTTCAAATCGAAACTTTATTAATTTTGATGGTATCCACAATTTTTCTTCTCCTGTGGAAACAAGAGCAAAACCCCTTCCCCAACGTAGCACATCTCCTGGCTTCCACTGAGAGGTCAGCACATCTTTGAAATAAATCGGTTGATTTAGTTCAGCAGACTTTTCCATTATCCAATGTCTTTCTGCTGCTGTCGTTCCTTTCTCATTAGTGTTAAGAAAATTCAAGGTTAATAAAGCATTATGTAATCTATTTCTGGGGGTATTTTCAGTCCCTTTCTGTTTGTTCAGCATATCCTTTATAGTACGATTTGATCTTTCTATAACTGCCTGACCTGTAGGATTATTTGGTATACCTGTAATGTGTTTTATATTATAATAATCAAAAAAGCATTTCATTTTCTTAGATACATATGCTGGACCATTATCTGTCTTTATTTGCGCAGGTATACGCATGATGGCCATAACTTCCAATAAATGTGTGATTACTGAATCAGCCTTTTCTGAGCTCAGGGCAGTAGCCCATTGAAAACCTGAATACGTGTCTATGGTGTGGTGTACATATTTTAATTTACCAAATTCCATAAAGTGGAACACATCCATCTGCCAGATTTCATTTCTCTTAGTACCCTTTGGGTTACTCCCTGCAGGCAACGGTGTTTGATTATAGAAAGAACAAGTAGGACATCTCTTTATAATGTCCTTAGCTTGTTGCCAAGTAATGGAAAATTCTTTCTTTAGGCCTTTACTATTGACATGATGCTTCTTATGAAATTCCGAGGCCTGCAACACACTTCCAATCAATAATTGATCAATCTCAGCATTGCCTTGGGCTAGAGGACCAGGCAGACCTGTATGGGACCGGATGTGTGTTATGTACCTCAGACAAAGCCTGTTCCTGATTATGTCTTGTACCTGGATAAACAATGAAGTCAACTCTGTGTCATCTAGTATAAATTCAGCGGTTTCAATATGCAAGATAACTCTTTCTGCATATTGTGAATCTGTAACTATATTAAGAGGTTCTTTAAAATCCCTTAGCACCATAAGAATGGCATATAATTCTGCCTTCTGGACAGAATTATAAGGGCTTTGTTCCACCTTACTCAATTCATCTGACTTGTAACCTGCTTTCCCTGATTTATTTGCATCAGTATAGAACGTATGGGCTCCAGTTATTGGAGCATCACGTACAATTCTAGGAAGAATCCAAGAAGTTCTTTTTATGAGATTAAGTCTATCACTTTTTGGATAGTTGCTATTAATTTCTCCCAAAAAATTAGCACAAGCTCTTTGCCACGGTTCATTGTCTTCCCATAACTTTTTTATTTCTTCAGTAGTAAAAGGCACTATAATTTCTGCTGGGTCTATACCTGCTAGTTGACAAAGTCTCAGCTTACCTTTTATAATTAATTCAGAGACTTTTTCCACATAAGTTTTTAATTTTTTACTTGGTTTATTAGGTATAAATATCCACTCTAAAATAATATCTTCCCTCTGCATTAGAATCCCTGTAGGAGGAATTCTGGAAGGCAATATGACTAGGGTGCAGCTAAGATTTGGGTTCACCCTATCCACATGTGCCTCCTGTAATTTTTCCTCAATCATTGTCAGTTCCTTTTCTGCTTCTTCTGTCAGTTATCTTGGACTATTCAAATCTTTATCACCATCTAAGGTTTTGTTTAAATGAACTATTAGATCAGGTGTTATCCCAACAGCTGGTCGTAGACTGGAAATATCTCCTAACAATCTTTGGAAGTCATTAAGAGTTTTTAAGCGGTCTCTCCTAATTTGTGCCTTTTGCATTTTAATTTTCTCTAACCCTATTCTGTAACCTAGGTAATTAATAGAATTTCCTCTTTGAATCTTTTCAGGGGCAATTTGTAATCCCCACCTAGGCAAGACTTTCTTTACTTCTTCAAACATCCTTTCTAAAGTATCTTTATTTGAATCAGATAACAAGATGTCATCCATGTAATGATAAATGATGGACTTGGGGAATTGTTTACGAATTATTTCCAATGGCTTACTTACAAAATATTGGCACAGTGTAGGACTATTGAGCATACCCTGTGGGAGGACAGTCCATTGCTATCTCCTATTAGTCTGAGAATTATTATAAGTAGGCACTGTGAAGGCAAATTTTTCTCTATCCTTTTCTTGTAACGGTATAGTGAAAAAACAATCTTTCAAATCAATAACTATAAGAGGCCATCCTTTTGGTTACAGAGAAGGCAAAGGAATTCCAGATTGTAGTGGGCCCATAGGTTGAATTACTTTGTTGACAGCTCTTAGATCTGTCACCATTCTCCATTTACCTGATTTCTTTTTTACAACAAACACAGGAGAATTCCAAGGGCTGGTTGATTCTTCAATATGGTGAGCATCTAGTTGCTCTTGCACCAGCTGTTCCAATGCCTGTAGTTTATCTTCAGCTAGAGGCCATTGTTTGGCCCATATTGGCTTCTCAGTTAGCCATTTTAAAGGTAGGGCTGTTGGTACCTCTAAAGGTTTGGTATTTGCTGTATGTTCTTGTACAGCCTGAATGGCTGGTGACCTTTTTCCATAATACCTCATCATATCCTTCCCAGAATTATGAGTTCCTGGAAATACAGGAATGTTAATCTGGGTATCCCATTGCTGTAGCAGGTCACGGCCCCATAAATTTATGGCAATATTGGCTATATATGGCCTTAGTCTTCCTATTTGCCCTTCGGGCCCTATGCATTCAACCCATCTTGTGCTTTGTTTTACACGAGATAGGGTTCCAATTCCCAGGAACTGAACATCTACCTCTTGAAGAGGCCAATTCGGATGCCAAGATTCTGGGGTAATGATACTTACATCCGCACCTGTGTCTAATAAGCAAGCCTTCAATAAAAGTGCCATTTATACAGACTCTTAGCTTTGGTCTTTGATCATTAATAGAAGTCTGCCAAAATATATGTTTACTCTGTCCTATTGGGTTTTTTGACTCATCCTCCACATGTAATTCTTCATTTAGACCAGTATTACTTTTTACAGCAGAAATTGGAGCTTTTAATTTTCTTGGTGAGGCACGTTCTCCACTGTGACTGGGAATGACTGGGCCACTGTTGGCTTGGGGGCCTGCGAGAGGCCCCCCAAGGAGTTTCCCGATGATATCGGATTGCCCTGTCTGTCTGTTGTTGACCTACATTCGTTGGACCAATGCCTGCCTTTACCGCGTCTCCTACATATACCTGAAGGCCGAGGTCTCCTATTTTTGTCATTCCCAGAAGAGATATTATTCCTAGAAATTCTCTGCCTGCAATCCCTTTGCAAATGTCCTAATTTACCACAATTAAAACACCTGGCAGTTTGATGTCTCCTCATTGCTTTGGAAATCGCTTCTCCTACCCAAGATTCATCATTATAGCTAAACGTCTCAACATTCATCATATTCTGAATCCATTCATCCATAGGTGCTGATCTAGACTTTAAAGGCCCAATTATCTTTTTGCATTCCATGTTTGCATTCTCAAAAGCTAGAGATTCAAGAAGTATTCGTCTAGCTTCTGGGTCTGTTACCCCTATGTCCAGAGCCTTAATTAATCTTTGCAAAAAGTCAATAAAGGGTTCTCTCTGTCCCTGCCTAATTCTGGTATATGATTCAACCCTTTTTGCTGGATCTTGTATCCTATTCCAAGCATTTAAAGCTGCTTGGTGACATAGACACAGTACTTCATCGTCATAAAGAGCTTGGACCTGTGGATCAGCATATTCTCCTGCACCAAGAATTTGATCTTGGGAAACCTCAATACCTTTTGCTCTTCCTTGCTGTTCCATATGTTTGGATTCTTCTCTGAAATAAATTCCAAACATCAAGGAAGGTCCATTATCTAAAACTGCAGACACTAACTGATGGAAATCATGGGGAGTAGCTCTAGCATTAGAAGCACAAGTCCTTATCATTTCCTTTACATATGCATTGTGCAAGCCAAAATTAACAACAGCTTGCTTAATTTCTTTCAGATCATTCATTGCTATTGGCGTCCATCTAGCTTCTCTGACTCCCTTTGAGCCTTTAGAAGTTGATGCTTTTTCAGAATTAAGTATAGGGTATGTCGCTAGAACCCTGGGTAAGCCAGTTCTAATAGCTGGTGGAGGCATTGTATCCTGTCCTTGTGCCTCCTTACTCTGTTCACCAGCTGTAATAATTTCCCCAATCTTTTCAAATCTTTGTATCATTGTCTCTCTTAAATTCTGAATCTCCTGACCTGTATATATTTCCAGTGATTTCACTGAGGTACCAATTTTTTGGTCCCCATTCTGCACCTGTGATTCCAAAGCTTTAATTTTTTCCTTCAAAGATAACATGTCCTCCTTAAACTTTTCTTGTATATCATGTAGATTCCCATCTTGGAGGTACATTCTGTCTGTTACCTTATCAAAACTTTGTGATAAAGTCTGAAGGTCAAATTCAACAGCCTGAACCCTTTCAGGTAACTTTCTAATACCCTTGGAAATGGAATCAATTTTGTCTGTCATAGTATCCACTTGTTCAGATAACCTCTGATTTTCAATAATTTTAATCCTGTCAATTAGTTGTTCATTATTAGTTCGTAAAGATTCTATCATTCTTAGGAGTGCCATATTCCTCTGTTCATTATTAGTTTGTAAAGATTCTATCGTTTTTAGGAGTGCCATATTCTTCTGTTCATTTTTAGTACGTAAAGATTCAATCATTCTTAGGAGTGCCATATTTTTCTGTTCATTATTAGTACGTAAAGATTCAATTGTTCTTAGGAGTGCCATATTCTTCCTTAATGATAGAATATGGAAAAGAAAACTGAGGCCTAGTAACAAGCAAATTAAGGTATCCCCATAATCATATAAACCTTGTATGATGTAATTCATTGTATTAGTAAATATAAGTTTACTAATCCATTGTATTAGTGAAAACAAAGCAGTAAAATTTGCGTTAGAAACGAAAACTGCCATATTACCTATTATCCAGCAGGTGGCGCTGTTGCAGAGTCGCGGTGAAAACATGGTCCTGTTTCAGTGCCTTAGTAGATGTTAAAAACTGGAAAATGCAAGTTTCTCAACAAAGTAAATGTAATTAAATCAATTCCTGAGACGGAACCAGAAACCCAGAATTCAGGGGTAGAGAAGAGCAATCTGGAAGCCGCTTATGCCTCCACGTGACAGAGTCACCCTGAGGGGTTGCAGCTTTCAGCAACCGCGTGCTCTGGTTCGTGCCCCTTAAGAGCTGTACTTGCAAGGGAGATTTAAAAATGACTCAGAAAAGAGCAAACCACGCGGGCAGAGACTATGCGGGCCTGTGGAGTTTAAATCCACGTGGGGAGTCCAAGGCTGCTGCTGCAAGGCACAGGCGGCGGCTGAGGAAGGGAGGGCTCCCGCCTAGCCAAACTTGCGGCTGCTAAGCCGGACTCGCGGCTGCAAGCGGGGAAAGGAGAGGTTTGAAACCAAACGTTGGGTGCCAAAATGAAGGCGTAAGTACAATGCCACACCAATTCGGGATTATGATTATTAGGGTGGTATTTATTTAAAGGGGAAAAAACTTACAGATCACTGTCCCAGGCAACAGCCCTCTAGGCAACCAGGAAAGGAGTCTAGTCGCCGGAGGAGCAGGAAGTGAAGAAGAGAGGAGAGGGAAGTGGCCGCTTTTTTAAAGGGAGAGAAACCATGCCCCAATGGGCTGGAGCCTCAGCGGTGATAGGCTGGAGGAGTGGGAGGACCTCCCGCAACAGTTACCCCAAGATATTTAATGCTATTTGTGGCTATCATGAAAGGTGAAGCTTCTCTGATTTCCCTCTCTGCTTCCATATCCTTTGTGTATAAGAGGGCGACTGATTTTTTGGAGTTGATCTTGTATCCTGCCACATTACTAAAGGTGTTTATCAGCTGTAAAAGTTCTTTGGTGGAGTTTTGGGGTTCTCTTATGTAGACTATCATATCATCTGCAAATAACGAAAGTTTAACTTCTTCCTTTCCAATTCGAATCCTCTTGATCCCATTATGTTGTCTTACTGCTATTGCTAGAACTTCAAGCACTATATTGAAGAGGTATGGCGAGAGCGGACAGCCTTGTCGTGTTCCTGAGTTTAGTGGGATGACTTTGAGTTTCTCTCTGTTTAATTTAATGTTAGCTGTCGGCTTGCTGTATATAGCTTTTATTATATTTAGGTATGACCCTTGTATCCTTAATCTCTCCAAAACTTTTATCATAAAGGGATGTTGAATTTTGTCAAATTCTTTTTCAGCATCTAATGAAATGATCATATGGTTTTTTTCTTTCAGTTTATTTATATGATGGATTACATTGATAGATTTTCATATGTTGAACCAGCCCTGCATCTCTGGGATGAAGCCTACTTGATCATAATGGATAATTTTCCTAATGTGTTCTTGGATATGGTTTGCAAGTATTTTGTTGAGGATTTTTGCATCGATATTCATGAGTGAGATTGGCCTGAAATTCTCTTTCTTGGTTGAGTCTTTGTGCAGTTTTGGTATCAGAGTAACTGTAGCTTCATAAAAGGAATTTGGCAATGACTCTTCTGTTTCTATACTGTGAAATACATTAAGGAGTATAGATATTAGGTCTTCTTGGAAGTTCTGGTAGAATTCCGCTTTGAAACCATCTGGTCCTGGGCTTTTTTTGGTAGGGAGGTTTTTGATAACAGCTTCTAATACTTCGTGACTAACAGGTCTATTTAGGTAGTTCACCTGGTCCTGGTTTAACTTTGGTATATGGTATTTATCTAAAAAATTGTCCATTTCTTTTACATTTTCCAGTTTTGTGGCATACAGGCTTTTGTACTAAGATCTAATGATTCTCTGAATTTCCTCTGTGTCTGTGGTTATGTCTCCCTTTTCATTTCTGATCCTATTAATTTGCATATTCTTTCTCTGCCATTTGATTAGTTTGGATAGGGGTTTATCAATCTTGTTGATTTTCTCCAGGAACCAGCTTTTTGTTTCATTGATTCTTTGGATTGTTTTCTGTGTTTCTATTTTGTTGATTTCAGCCCTCAGTTTGATTATTTCTAGTCTTCTACTCCTCCTAGGTGAGTCTGCTTCTTTTTTTTTCTAGAGCTTTCAGGTGGGCTGTTAAGTCTCCAATGTGTGCTTTTTCTGTTTTCTTTAAGTGGGCATTTAGTGCTATGAACTTTCCTCTCTGGACTGCTTTCATATTGTCCCATAAGTTCAAGTATGTTGTTTCTTTATTTTCATTGAATTCAAGGAAGACTTTAATTTCTTTCTTTTTTTCTTCCTTGATCCAGGTATGGTTCTGTAGTTGACTGTTCTGTTTCCATGAGTTTGTAGGCTTTCTGTGGGTAGCATTGTTGTTGAATTCTAACTTTATTCCATGGTGATCTGATAAGACACAGGAGGTTACGAATATTTTTTTGTAACTGTGTAAGTTAGCTTTGTTACCAAGTATGTGGTCAATTTTCAAGAAGGTTCCATGAGCTGCAGAGAAGAAGGTATATTCTTTCCTATTTGGGTGGAATTTTCTATAGATGTCTATTAAGTCCATTTGCTTCATTACCTCCATTAATTCTCTTATTTCTCTGTTAGGTTTTTGTCTGATTGACCTGTCCATTGGTGAGAGAGGAGTGTTGAAGTCTCCTACCATTAGTGTGTGCGGTTTGATGGCAGCCTTGCATTTTAGTAATGTTTCTTTTACGTACGTAGGTGCTTTTATATTAGGGGCATAGATATTCAAAATTGAGACTTCATCCTGATGAATTGTTCCTGTTATGACTATAAAATGTCCCTCTTCATCTCTTCTGATTGATTTAAGTTTGAAGTCAACTTTGTTAGAAATTAGTATGACCATACCTGCTTGTTTCTTAGGTCCATTTGCTTGATAAACCTTTTCCCATTCTTTACTCTGAGTAGGTGCCTGTCTTTGTGGTTAAGGTGTGTTTCTTGTAAAGAGCAGAATGTTGGATCCTGTTTTCGTATCCAATCTCTTAGCCTGTGCCTTTTTATAGGTGAGTTGAGCCCATTGACATTAAGTTATATTAATGACCAGTGGTTGTTAACTCTGGTCACGTTTTTAGTTGTAGGGTTTGTGTGTTTCCTTTCTTTGAGTTGTGCTGGTGAAGGGTCTCTAGATGTTTGAGGTATTGTGGTTATTGTTGGACTCCTTGGTTTGTGATTTTCCTTCTATCACTTTCTGTAAGGCTGGATTTGTGGCTACGTATTGTTTAAATTTGTTTTTATCCTGGAAAATTTTGTTTTCTCCATTTATAGTGAACGAAAGCTTGGCTGGGTATAGTAGTCTGTGCTTGCATCCATGGTCTCTTAGTTTCTGCAGTACCTCTATCCAGGTTCTTCTGGCTTTCATTGTTTCCATAGAGAAGTCAGATGTAAGTCTGATAGGTTTACCTTTATAAGTAACTTGGCCTTTTTCCTTTGCAGCTCTTAATATTCTTTCTTTATTCTGTATGTTTTGTGTTTTGATTATTATATGGCAAGGAGGTGTTTTTTTTGGTCCAGTCTATTCGGTGTTCTGTATGCTTCTTGAACCTTCAAAGGAATATCCTTCTTTAGGTTGGGAAAGTTTTCTTCTATAATTTTATAAAATATATTTTCTGGACCGTTGAGCTGTACTTCTTCTCCTTCTTCTATCCCAATTATTCTTAGGTTTGGTCTTTTTATTGTGTCCCAGATTTCCTGAATGTTTTGTGATGAGAATTTTTTGGCTTTGCTGTTTTCTTTGATCAGTGTGTTTATTTTCTCTATGGTATCTTCAGTGTCTGTAATTCTTTCTTCTATCTCTTGTAATCTTGTAATATGTTGGTAGTACTTGTCTCTGTAGTTCCTGTTCGTTTACCCAGATTTTCCATCTCCATCCTTCCCTCCGTTTGTGTTTTCTTCATTACTTTTATTTCATTCTTCATGTCTTGAACCGCTTTCCTTACCTGTTTCTCTTGGTTTTCTTGGGTATCTTTGAGCGATTTATTCATTTCCTCTACCTTTTTGTTTGTGATCTCTAATTGTTTATGGCAGTTTTTCACCTCCTGTTTAAGGTCTTCTATTATTTTAATATAATTCACTTTTGAGTCGATTTCTTCTAATTCTTCTAGAGTAGAGTGTACAATTCTTCTTATTTCAGGATCCCTGGATTCTGGTGATGTCATGTTGCCTTTCAGGTTGTTGGAGGAATTCTTGCCTTGGCGCCTTCCCTTCTCTACCTTCAAATGGAGCCAGGAGAGGCCTGGTGTCTTGGTCCTGTCTTTGCTGTGACTGACTCTCTGGGTGTAACTCTTCAGTGTAGAAGCAGGAACCATCCGGTCCAGATGGAACTCCTCAGCACCAAAACATAGACGCCTGGTAGTCCAATGACCCGCGGACAAAAGGGAGAACTTGGGGGCCAGGACGGGGACGAGTAGAACACAGGACACCCTGCCACAAAAGCTGAAGGTGTGTGTGCTCCCTTTGGGGGGGGGGTCCTTGAGTCCTGCCTGGTAGGCAGGCACTCACCTCTCTGGGTGGGTAGCCTTAGTATAGGAGCAGAAAACTGTTCCTGAGTAAAGGACCTAGCAGAAAACACAGGATTGCGGGGGGGGGGGGGGGGGGGCGTGTAAGAAAGACAGCCCTGCAGAAGGAGCTGGGGGAGGGGGGTTTGTGCTCTCTTCCGGGACAATTCGCCCCTGGATAGCACACACTCACCTGTCCAGACAGAACTCCTCAGTACCTAAACAGGGCCGCCTGATAGCCCGATGATCCTGGGACAAAAGGAAAAACTGGGCAGGCTGGGTGAGATCCAGGAGAGCACAGACACCCCTGGAGCACAAGCTGAAGGTGCGTGTGCTCCCTTTTGGGGGGGGGGTCCTTGAGGCCTGCCTGGTAGGCAGGCACTCACCGCTCTGGGTGGGTAGCCTTAGTGTAGGAGCAGAAAACTGTTCCTGAGCAAAGGACCTAGCAGAAAACGCAGGCTTGTGGAGGGTGGGAGGGTCATGTGTAAGAAAGATAGCCCTGCAGAAGGAGCTGGGGGAGGGGGGTTTGTGCTCTCTTTTGGGACAATCCGCCCCTGGATAGCACACGTTCTAAATTTGTATTTAAAATGCTTTTTTATATGTTGCATTTTTAATTTATACATATTTTCAGATTTCTCTTTTTATTGTTTTCTTGACCACTGCTTACTTAGAAATGTTTTTATTTTTATATTTCTTGGTAAGAGAAAATGTCTGTCTTTATAATCCATTTAAATTAAAAATTATTTTTAGGTCTAATTTATATCTTTTTAAAAATGTATAATTGATGAATATGTGATTTATATTATCCAGCTCAAAATAGTTAATAAAATCAGTAAACATTCATCATTTTACTTTATCACCTAGCTCTATCAATTGCTAAGAGAAACAATATTAACTATCACAATTGTGAAACTGTATATTTCTCCATCTTGGATTGTTTCATCTTTTCAAAATTCAATTTAGTTTATTACATTTTCACCTATTTGCCTTTGCATTGTTTTTTTGTTATTTGCTTTAGGGATCCAACATAAATGCCCAGGTGTTTGTGGTCTTCTTAGATCTAATTTCGTCTAATAACTTACATAAAATGTATAAATATTAGAATCATTTAAATGACCTGGCTAATGCTACACTGTCCTTTATACTTTTATCCCTAGATGATTGATGCTTAGGGACTCAGCTCCTGCTTTGATGTCGTTTCTTCATTTCCTTCTGATATCACTTCTGAATACTATGTGATGCACTTAAAAACTTACTTGAATTTATTTTCTCTCCCATCTTCAGCAAGGAGACTAAGCAGTAACAATTGTCTTTGAGCCAGTTCAGATGGCGTATTTAGCATGATTTTGTGTTTTTGTCTGTCTCTCACAAACACACTGGGACACTTCCAGTTGTTTTTCTCTAACTCTCCTGCTTTTGGCCTTTCAAATTTATGAGCACAAAGCTGCTCTTCTTTTCCTCCATCAAATTTCCCATGGGAGCACAGCATCTTTTACATGTAACCAGTGTTCCTCATAACCGCCAGAGAGAATTCAAGCTTTTCCTAATTTTAGTAATTGATTAGTCATCATTTCAAGGAAAAACATAGGGACAGTGGAGAATCTGCTCTTAGACAGTTAGTCTATTCTGATCCCCCGTCCTTCAAAGGCAGTTTGCATAAGGCTGTTAAGTTTGGGACAGGAAGGAGAAAAGCTGCTTTTTGTGCTTTCTGAGACAAAAAAGCTGGAAGGAAATGAGCATCCAGGATGTGGAGGGGTGAGCTGGTACACCATTACTATGCAAAGCCTCACTCCAGATGAATGCCTGGCAAGCAGAAGGACCTCTGTTTAGACGCTGCTTTCATCCAGATAGTTTGGGTCTGATCTCACTTCCTTCTGCTGGTGAACTGTGCAATTCCTTGCACACTGCAGCCTTCCTTTTCTTCTGTTGCTCTTTGACACCCCCACCTTTCTGCCAGCCTGGTGTGGCTGATCAAGCTGTTCAAACAACTGGAAGACATCAGAAGTTAAACACTCATTATTTTAATTTGATGCTAATCATGTGTTAATGAGACTAATCCTTGCAATGATTCAGGTAATTTGCTTAATGGCTGCCCAGAGTACAGATTACAGCAATCAGTCACGTCTGATAAGATGTCTGTTGTGGAGAAGGCTGTCAGGTGAATGAGGTGGGAAAGACTCAGGAGTGAGGGTCTAATGTTAGGCATCCTCTGTGTGGAAGGGTGTTGGTTCAGGGGAATTGTGTGCTTGGAAATGAAAAAAAAAAATTTTTCTCCAGAATTCAACTTCTTCATGTTTCTGTTTAGAAGGCATGTGATGGGGTGGGCTTTTTCATCTCATACAATGGAATAAACACAGTGGGTTATGAAAAAAAAACTGAATAGACAGTTTATTTTGCCCAAGAAAATAATTAACTCAGGAGAGTATCAATGAGAGATATGTTTCTACTTCTTTTAGAAGAAAGTTAAAATTGCTCCCTAACTAAAGAAATAAACAAATGAAAATGAAACCAATTAGAGCAAAGAAATGTATTTTTACTTCTCATCCACAGGAATACAGGCTAAAACAAAGGCCTAACTGGACCATTATCATGCTTCTATGGAAGCCAAGCATTGGGATGTCTCAGACATGTACATTAATTTACCTCTTCTATACTGGGGCATCTCAAGTCCTGGCATCTCTAAATCTAATAGCATTATGTATACAGATATAGCAATAACAAGAATTCAAAGGTTACCATATTTTTAAATTTTTTTCTATTTTTTTCCTGTCCTATTTAGGGTGTCTGTTGCTATGAAAAGACACCATGACCACAGCAACTCTTATAAAGGAAAACATTTAATTGGCGGTGGCTTATAGTTCAGAGGTTTAGTTCACTATCATCATGGTATGGAGCATGGCAGCATATAGGCAGACATGGAGCTGGAGAATGAGCTGTTACATGTTGATATGCAGGCAACAGGAAGTAGACTATAACACTGGGAGTAGCTTGAGCATAGAACTCAAAGCCCACCTCCAGAGTGACACTTTTCCTCCAGCAAGGATACATTACTCTAACAGACTACACCTCCTAATAGTGCCACGCCCTATGAGCTTATGGGGACCAATTACATTCAAAATACCACATTTGCTTTTAGCGTAGCATAGTTATTTATGATCTCTGAATTGTTTCATTCTCTTTAAATGTTTGGGTTGGGGAAAAGAATAAAAAGAACAAGTAGACTTAAGCTTTAGAGAAGGTTTGCCATTCATTTTATCCCCTGTGTAGTTATTCTCACACCCCTGTGATAGCCACATCCCCCATAAAACAGTTGACTCTAGTCCTCAAACACCAGGCCCTCTGTTTGTCCCACCCTCCACCCCTTCACTGTAATTTCCAAACTGCCACAAGGTGAGCACAGTCCTTGTTTCTGAAGTCCTTGTTGCTCATGTCCTTGTAGATCCTGGAAGACGACTGGCAGTGGAGAAATGTTGACAGATGGAATTAAACTGGTTTTCTCCATTGTCGTGGACTCTAACCCTCTGAAACCATAAGCCCCAAATTCAATGCTTTCTTTTTGTAAGTTACCTTGATTTTATCACAGAAATACGAAAGTAACTAAAGGAGTAGGCAAGTGACATTTTAATGTTCTTTCAAATCCTCTGGTCTTGTACCAATGTCCATCAGGGCAAGAAGCCTCTATGCTGGAGCAATAGCTGAGAGCTCCCGTTGTGAGGCAAAATGAGAGAGAGAGAGAGAGAGAGAGAGAGAGAGAGAGAGAGATTTGGGAAAAGCACAAAAACTTGTTCACAATGACACACCTCCTCCAACAATGCCACACTTCCTAATCTTTCTCAAACTGCTCCACAAACTGGAGACCAAGTATTCAAACACATGAACCTACAGGGAGCATTCTCATTCAAACCATCAAATTCCACTCCCTGGATCCTCTGGGCTTGTTTCCATACCATAATGCAAAACGCATTTTTACCATCTTCAAAAATCTCCAGTCTTTCATAGTCTCTATACTGTTTAAAACTCCAAAGTCGGAATTCTCTTCTGAGACTGAAGGCTTTGTAACTGTCCTTTTAAAAATTACATACTTTCACCAGGTGGTGGTGGCACATGCCTTTAATCCCAGCACTCAGGAGGCAGAGGCAGGTGAATCCTGTGAGTTCAAGGCCAGCCTGGTCTACAAGAGCTAGTTCCAGGACAGCTAAGACTGTTACAAAGGGAAACTCTGTCTCAAAAAAATGAAAACAACAACAAAAAATTACATATTTTTGACATAAAATGGCCCAGAAAACACATTACCATTCCAAAAGGGAAGAATGGGGGCAAAGTGGGAAAAAACAAGACTGAAGCAGGTTGAAACCCAGCAGGGCAAACTACAAACCCTATAGCTCCATGTCTAATGAGAAAAGGTTTAGAGGGCTCCATTCTTTCAGCTTTGCTGACCACAAAACTCTTCTCTCTCTTGAGCTGGTTCTATTTCCTGTATGCAGCACTTTTTGGCAGATGTCCCATGGCTCTGACATCTCCAGGTTCTTGGGGTCCCCAACACAATCCAGGCTCCACTTTTACAGTTTCATGTAATGGCTTCTCAAGGCCTCCTGTAAGAAACTTCCCTGCCAATGCCTTTCCTCAGAGGCTCTCCTTAACCATGAAGGAAGATTCCAGAATGCCTTTAGTTATGTATCCCCAGGCCTCTCGAGACAGAACTGCGTGGACAACACTGCCACGATGTTTCGCATCTTGGCGCAGAGTCTGGAACTCTTAAATCATCTTGCAAGAAGTTTTGATAATTATTGTTGGAGCAGAAAGTTCCACAAGCCTTTTCTCTCCTCAGGTAGGAAGCATAGCTGGGAGAGGTCTTTTCCTTAGCGCACCCTTGACCCTGACCCTGACCCTGACCCCTGTATTCCATGTTGGATTAGTTCTTCCCTTATCTGTTTCAGCACAAGCCTTGACTCCAACACTAAATTCTCTGGTTCTTTTTTTCACTTTACGCCATACATTCTGTTTTCCCCTTTACCCTGTTTGCTCATTTTCATAGTAGGTTCTTCTTAAGAGTGATTTCTTTTAAGTCAAGTCAATTCAATAGTTTTCCATTTAGTCTCAGGCAGATTCAAAGGACAAGTGGAAAAGCACCTGCAGTCTTTGCCAAAGGATCATAAAATGGTCTCTAGCCCACTTGCTAGTATTATTCTTCATTTTTGTTTATGTCTCACGTATCTGCGGCTTAGGCCAGTAGTGACCATTAAGCAAAAGAGGGAGAAGATAAAGCATCACTTCAATAAAACCCACCTTTCTTTTGTCAAAAGGCCACAGCAGATGTAGACCGGGGAGGCAGAAAGCTTTCAGGCAGTAAATACTCTGACCTCAGCTAAATAGCACAGCTAAACGGCGACGCCATCTCAGCCATTCTAGCAAAGGTTACAAGGGAGCTTTACATGTTTGAATGTTGTGAGGGAAAACTGATCAGGAAAACGTATAGTCCTTTCCTAAGTAGCAAGGAAGGAGAGGTCCATTCCCTCCTGGGATGGAGCAGAGCAACAAAAAACTATGACTCTCACTATATAGTCTAGCAGCAGTAAGGCAAGCACTCTGCCCCTCCCCCGAACCTGTAGAAGATGTGTTTGGAGCTGTATTAGGAGTCATGAAGCATTCTTGTGTGTTTTATGTAAGGCTTAGGAGAGAGCCAGGCTCCCCAACACATCTAACAGTGGGCTTCACCCCCTGTTTTATGGAGTTATGTCAAAGAAATACAGCTAAAACTGAAACTCTATGATGTGGGAGTGTCATATATCAATCTGTTGATTTCATTGGTTAAGCAATAAAGAAACTGCTTGGCCCTCATAGGTTAAAACATAGGTGGGAGGAGTAAACAGAACAGAATGCTGGGAGAGAGAAGCTGAGTCAGCGAGTCGCCATGATTCTCCCACTCCAGGCAGACGCAGGTTAAGATCATTCCTGGTAAGCCAGCTCGTGGGCTACAGCAGATTATTAGAAATGGGCTAGTCCAGGTGTGAGAGCTAACCTAGAAGAGGCTAGATAGAAATGGGCCAAGCGGTGTTTAAAAGAATACAGTTTCCGTGTAATTATTTTGGGTAAAGCTAGCCGTGAGGGTGACCGGGTGCCGGGGACGTAGCCCGCCGCACCTACCACAACAACTCTACATATCTTTATTTATTTATTTTTTTTATTGAAAAAAAAATTCCGCCTCCTCCCAGCCTCCCATTTCCCTCCCCCTCCTCCCACTCCTCTCCCCCTCCCTCCACTCCTCTCCCCCTCCCTCTCCAGTCTGAAGAGCAGTCAGGGTTCCCTGCCCTGTGGAAAGTCCAAAGTCCTCCCCCCTCCATCCTGGTCTAGGAAGGTGAACATCCAATCTGGCTAGGCTCCCACAAAGCCAGAACATGAAGTAGGATCAAAACCCAGTGCCATTGTCCTTGGCTTCTCATCAGCCCTCATTGTCCGCCATATTCAGAGAGTCCGGTTTTATCCCATGCTTTTTCAGTCACAGTCCACCTGGCCTTGGTGAGCTCCCAATAGATCAGCCCCACTGTCTCCGTGGGTGGGTACACCCCTTGTGGTCCTGACTTCTTTGCTCATGTTCTTCCTCCTTCTGCTCCTCATTGGGACATTGGGAGCTCAGTCCGGTGCTCCAGTGTGGGTCTCTGTCTATATCTCCATCCATTGCCAGATGAAGTTTCTATGGTGATACGCAAGATCTTCATCAGTATTGCTATAGGATAGGGTCATTTCAGGTTCCCTATCCTCAGCTGCCCCGGGTGATAACTCTACATATCTTAATAGCTAAAATCTCCATGTTCTAATTGGAAACGGCTCATGACACCAGAAACCAGGAACATCTCAATGTTAACCTAAGGAGCAAATATTAAAGTTTAAAACAAAAATTTCAGAGTTTCTAAAATTATGTAACAAAGGTTTAAAATCAGTCAGAAGAAAAAGAAGTTCTTCAAGAAACCATATGGAATGTGCATGGGACAAAAACATGGACTGAGAGAAAAGCTCCTGGCTGTCTAAGCACAGGCCCTAAGGGAAAACCCAATACCATTGTTCTGCTGTGAGGACATGAGTATAAATTCCCCCTGAAGTTCTCATCTTTACATCCATAGACTGGCCAGCTCTTACTGGAGAAGCCTTTTTTTTTTTTTTTTTTTTGCAGCAAGTGGTGACTGATACAGATACCACAAACTGGGCAATGTTCAGAGAACAGGAGACCGTGGAGTGTTCCGCTGTAAACAGACACACGTCTATCACACCTTGTCCTTGACAGGCTCAGGGGTCATTGTGGGGCAGTAGAGAGAGAGACTATAAGATCAGCCAAGTCAGAAGTGTTTGTGTTTCTCAAGTTACTGTAGCATAGGTTTTCACAGGGTATGTCTGAAAAAAAGAAACTCACTTTTTGTCCTTCAGATTTTGTCAGCAAGATGAAGATTCAGGATAGATGGAGGGAAAAGGCATGCATGTAATCCGCAAAACACTTTAGCCTTTGCTTTCAAACTACTACTTAGAAAAACCCCACATTGTAAGTGTACTTCATAGGTCCCTTTGCTTTCTCATGTGGGTTTAAACCTGAGAGATTCTGCAGTGTCCATGAAGGTTTGACTCAGTACACTTCATTTAAAAGAAATAATGTGTTGTCTCCAAAGAAAACAAAGGGGGGGGGCTGATATGGTTCACTTAATATCTATGACCAGACCAAAATTTCTATCAGTATCAGACGGCTCCAGCTCTCGGGGGTTTGCTGCCGCCACCTTCCTTTGAGGAGAGACGGTGTCACTTTAAAATTAATTACTAAAATGTGAAACAAATCAAAAGACAAAACAAATCAGCCAATGGAGACAAACATTAAAAATCAAATTATGCTCTCAAAATAGGCAATTTACAGCTTGGAGGGGTAATTGGGAAGCCTGAAATGCATAGAAATAGTTGAAATTACCAACTCAAGTGGTATATTACCTATTGGTTGGTATAATTTGACAACGGTTCTTGCAAAAGGGTAGAGATCTTATCATTTTTCATATTTAACAGCAATATATGGAATAACACTCTGTCTGAAAGGCTGTAGGCAGATTAAATTGAAGAAAGAGGCTTAGCTGACAGGGAAAGGGGGTATCTGAGCTGTTATCAGGGTGAGGCAGAGTGGTTTTAACATTTTACCCTTTCTTTACAGCAGCTACTTACCACAGCAGTGTGCTGAGTCATTTGAGCAAGTTGAGCATCCTGATTCCGGATGGAGGACAGGATGCATCCGGTGTGACAGCTGAGCCATCATGGATGCATCTCAGAGATGGGTTCTTTGACTACACTGTTATTCACTACACCCTATTTCAGGATTGAAAGCAAAGACGTCATTCTATGCACATCTAGAAACTCCTATATTGACAATACATTCCTTTGAATATGGGCAAGAAACCATCACTCACCTGAAGTGGTCATATTTGCCATTCTCAAGACAAAGATGTGATACAGGAGGCAAAGGTGGCACAAAGAACCACTAAATGCCAGAAGGGGGGGCCCATCCCCTCTGTGAGATGTTTGGTTTCACCAGATTGCAGGCTAGACATATATGTCTGACTTTTTATGGGCTCTGGGAGTCTTAACTCAGATCTTTATACTTGCATTAGCAAACATGATCCCAAGTGAGCAACCCTACTAGCCATCATGATTTCATTCTTTGTGGATTTCTCTCTTTGCATATTCTCTCTCTCTCTCTCTCTCTCTCTCTCTCTCTCTCTCGCCTAACCCAGACTCGTGAAGAATTTTTCCTTAGTTTTCCTTTCAAAGTTTCATCACCCTCAGTTTTTAAATATAATATAAGACAATCTTGGCCTTCTCTCTTTGCTTGGGGATAAGCACTTGTCACCATTTCTTGAAGACAGTATTCTTCCGTGGCTGGATTGCTTTTCCAGCAGAGAGATATGTGCTAAATGAGCTCTGCTTAGCAGGATAAAATCAGAAATCACATTAGTGAGCAGCTCTCTCCAGTGCTGACAATCTGAACAGTCTTTGGCCATCACAATGCTTATGTGCCTTATGTTTGTTCAGAATATTAAATACAAACCCCATTCTTAAAGCAGAAAGAAAATATATAAAATTTATAGCAAAACTTGTTTGAGTGGAAATGCTCTATTATTATCTGCTTTATTTACCTTATTATTTCTAGATTGTTAATAATATCGTGAGCGACTTTTATACATATGAATTTCACAACAATACTGTGGAGTAGAACTTGCAAGCTATTTGACTGAGTGCACACCTTCAAGTACTTAGAATTTTGTAGCTGATTCAATATGGGGTACGCATTGTCTTTTATATTATTGTGTCTTGACTCTTTTGAATGCCGATGCTATAGTATCTATTTTTGTTTTGCTAAGAGAAGAAAATGTGATCTCTTTTATCATCTTTCCATCATTTGCAATGTGCAGATACTGCGACATTTGTGTTTCAACCCATCTCCATTTGGGGTGTTGAGGGACGATTAGGACTGCTGATGTTTTGTCTGTGGATTGTGTTCACTGTGCACTATTTTCTATTTAGGTAGATAACTAAATACTCTAGTTTTCCCAGTAATTTGTAAGCAATTTACGTTTTAATCAATTAATTTTCTAAGTTGTAAATTATCCATTTTGAGATTTTAATTTGTTTTTAATGTATGCATTAACAGTATGATTTGTTTCATGTTTATAATTAATTTTGAGCTTTAAAAATAAAATTGTGTGACAAATTATTGTGGGAAATGCCACTGTCACAGACATCAAAGCTAAGAATTTGTCTCAAAAGTCAACTTCTGTGTTCAAAGGGAAGTTATAGCATCTGAAACCGAGTAAGCTAAGGTCACAGTGATGTAGGAACACTGCAAACACCGTTCTGCGTTAGAATAGCTCCACTAATCTCTAAACAGCTGTAATATGTGCTGTGCCATGGTCGACTGGTGTGCTACAGACTGCTCTAAAGCTTACATCTTTCAACAGAGTTATTAGGGGGTGCTAAGACGGCTTAGTACGTAAATGTACTTTCCATTAGAGCTGATAGCAATTCCCTGGACACACTAAATAAATGCAGACACAGCCATTTGTTATTTTTCACCTCTCTCTCTCTGTCTCTCTCTCTGTCTCTCTCTCTCTCTCTCTCTCTCTCTCTCTCTCTTTCTCTTTCTCTGCTGTGTATTTCTGTGTTGGCTGATTGGTCTTGCCTGAATTAGTTCATTCCCCTACAGCTGAAAGACCAGTGTCCAGAAGCAGGCTGGTTATCGGATAGGATGATGGGAACACTGGATAATATGTCTGCTCACATTTGGCATGCTAGCCAAGGACTTGCTCATATAGATGGATATTGGAGAGCTTGATGAGGAAGAAGCATGGAAAACTTCTTCATTCATGACATGGTGAGCAAACCAACCTGTATGGCTTGATTCACAAAGTAGAGACATAGGATATAAATTTTATTCCAGGAAAATCTAAGATTCAGAGAGAGGGAGAATTGTGGTCGTTTCATTGATTCTACTTTACAAAACAGATCTGCTGTTGGGGGAAGGGCTTGCTGGTGAAGAGTAGCACAGCTTTGTAGAGGACTCGCGTTTGGTTTCCAGCACCCATGCATAGTGGCTCACTCACAACTGCCTGTAACTTCAGTTCCAGGGAATCTAACACCTCCAGCTTCGGAGGACACCTTCACTCATCTGTACATATCCATAAGCAGACGTATACACATGTAACATAATGTAAAATAACAAAAATAAGTATTTGAAAGAATAAATAAATCTGCCTTCCAAACTTCTGGTTTTTCCAGCTTTAACTATAGGTAATAATCTATGTTCTTTTCTAGTTCACTGATAAAGTATTTCTCTAAAAATGTTTTGCATATTGATATATTATTACTTATTTTTCAATATTCTAAAAATTGATGCTATTAAACTACTCTTTTCTATATAAAATGTGTCATTTTTAACAGGAAGCAAAAATTGATTAACAAACTTTGTGACATTTGGGAGACTTACTGTCTAATATAACTATCAGATTTGTAATTTAAACCTTCAGTACCAGTTTTAAACTTTCCAATTTTCATATAGGTTTCATTTATTCAGATTCTGATGCTTGCTTATTTGCTGCCTTGTTTGGGGCACTAGATTAATTTTTGTGTTTCAAACTTCTTATAATGCAGATGGTACTAGTATCTGACTTACACCTTATTTTGAGAATAAAATGAGGCCAAATAAAATGAAGTTAAATATACAATACAGTTAGAGTTTCCCTTGATATGTAAAAATAATCAATATATAGTAGAGGGTACTTTGATTGTTAACTTATAATCTCCTGGTAACTATTGTCTAGTGGTCTCTTTTACTCTTATTACTGTGGAATTTTTGTGGAATGTTAGGAGATATATTTCACAATTTAGTAAATGAAAGTGGTAAGTTAATATTAAAATGAAAGCAAAAATTAAGATAATGTCATAGATATCTGCCCACCTCAAATGTTAGTCCCTATGATGGATGTTATGAATACAAGTATAATAGAACTTGATACTTGCAATAATAAGAGTTCAAAGGTAACCCACATTCAACATTTCCCATGCTAGATGACTTCTATATTCATTCACTTCTCTTTTGGTTACTGTGGCAAAATACTCTACAGAAGTAGCTAAAGGAGAAGGAGTTTATTTTGGCTCACTGTTTGAGGGCACAGCTCATCTGGAGAACGAAGCAGGATGATGGGAGCAAAGCCGGGACTGAGTCACGTCTGTCACATGGCATCGCAACCATGAGAGAAATGAATGCCATTGTCCCTCTCAGTCATGGAATGGTGCCACCCCCAGTTGTGGTGCGCCTCTTCTTCCCATTTATATCTCTCTGAAAATGCTTTCACACGGTTGTGACCAGACGTCTTTATCCTCAGTTTATTTTAAATCTCATGAAATTGGCAAGACCAAACAATACAAGTCCACAACTCAATAGCCAACACTCAGTCACATCAGTTTTAAGTCAATGCATCCCACTCCCAGTTCCTAATGTCTCCAGCTCATCTCATCATGAAAAATGAACTACTCATTTCTGAAAGCCTCTGTAGTCTTTATCAGTCCTAATACTGTTAAAAAGTCCAAAGTCTCCCCTGAGACTCAACTTATACTCAATTTTAAACCCTTATAAAATGGAAACACAGCTTTTTAAACTATCAGTATGTAAAGATACAAAGTAAATATTTCCATTCCGAGGGCAGGCATGAGGGCAAAGGAAGGAAACCAGTCAAAGCACACTTAAAAGCCAGCAGGGCAAGCACTGAACCCAAGACCACCATGTTTGGCAATTTGGACTAATGGCAAAATCAGTTGGATTCTATTGGCTTTGAAAGTCACACATCACCAGGTTTGTTGCGTATAACGTAATGTTTTAATTTGGGCTGACTCTGCTCCATGCCTGCAGCTTTCCCTGGAAGATGCTCCACTGTCCTACTTGCTCTCCAATTCTGAGGTTTCCATGACAACTTAGACTTTACCTTCACTACTTCACACAGTGGCCTCTTAGGGTTTCCTGAAAGCAGCCCTCAATGCTATACATAGCTTGCCCTCAGGGGCTTTCTGGACCTTTAGTAAGTGCCTCTATGGTCACGTCACTTTCAAATATTTCTGTAAAATGTGTACTATATGGATAATGTTGGCAAGTCCTGGCAGCTCAAGATGTAGCCTTGCCAGCTTTGACCACAGATAAAGGCTCTTCATTGTGCATCTTGAAGGCAGAGTCTTCGGAGGAACTTCTCCAGACAGTTGTTTTCAAGAAGGGAAACCCTCCCATGGCATTTTCACTTTAGGCTCTCTCAAATCATTTCACAAGCTGAAGCTCGTACAGTCTTCCCCTGGGTACCTTTCCTAGTCTTGGAGGAGAACAAGAGATTTCTGTCTCCTGATTCTTGTCTCCTTACCAGTTGCTCATAGTTTGTCTCCACCCTCTCTGGCTGCTGCTTCATTCACTCCTGCACTTTTCCTCACCAAACTGCATATTTTTATATCACTCCGTCCTCTCCATTCACCTTCCTTCTGTCCATCTAGATAATAGCAATGAGAAGTTAACCATGCCACTGTTTGGCATTATCCTATCAAAATTTCCTCTACCAAAAAACTGAGTTTATGTACTTTTAAATTCAGTGGTTTTCAAGTTCTCAGGAATGAAGCCAGGCTCTTTGCTAGTATCTAACATAAATGGCCTCTAAACAGTTGCCAGTACGGACATCTTGTACTCTGAAGCTTTATGAGCCAGACTGCCACTGTCCCCATTTCTGTTGGCATTCTAGTCTTCCAAATGCTCCCCAGGATGGTCCATCAGGCCTCCTTACAGACTCTCTGGCCTATAGCTCCAGTGCCTTCTAAAACTTCCTCCAAACTAGTTCCAAGATCCTAGGCAGCCTGTGGTGAGTTCATCAGGGCATATTCTGTTTCAGTTGCCTTTGTCACCACAGTGACAAAATACACAACAACTGTACTTTTAAAGGGGAGTTTGTTGTGGTTCACAGCTTAAAGATCCTGTCTATCATAGCAGGCAAGGAAGGCAGTAATAGCAGCTTGAGCTATAGCCACAGGAACGTGAGGGAACTGACAACATTATCTGTAGTCCCAGAGAAGTAAATTCTGGGGTTCCACCTGCTTTGTCCCTTCTATGTAGTCAGGAATCCCACCCTAAATGGTTCTGCCTACATTTAGAATGGGTTAGCCCACAGTGGTTAAATGTCTCTGAAACTTTCCTTGGAAAACAAGCTCATAGTTAAAACTAACCATCACAACCATTTTAACGTGGTCCCTGAGCATATTTAGGAAAATATAAACGCTATCTAGTTTTTCCTTGGTCTCCAAAGGGATTAAAAGATAGTATTATGGTGTTGGATGCCCCTCAGTATGGAAATACAAGCAGAGCTAGAGAAGGAAAGAAGATACCATATAGATGCTGAAGGAGAAGGACGCCAGAAACTTACCAGCAGGCCACAACCTCGTGGTGATATGTAGATTAATAGAAATGGGTTAATTTAAGATGTAAGAGCTAGCTAGAAATACACCTGAGCCACTGGCCAAACAGTGTTGTAATTACCATAGCTTCTGTGTAATTATTTGGGTCTGGGCAGCTGGGAAACCAAGGTGCAGTCTCATTTTACAGTATTAAAGTATACAATAGGTTAAGCAGATGACTGATGCTGGCCATTCTTAAACTGATTATGAACATATTGTGCTTTCTTTGGCATACCATTCCAGATCTCTAATGTGTATATACCACAGAGCAGGGATAAAGGTAAGGGGATAAAGAGAAGCCGGTAGCTGATGGGAAGGAGAGAATAAGAGAGAGAGAAATCAAGAATATCTTTATGGCTTCAAGCTTGAACTATGAAGGAAAAGGGAACACTGGTGGTTGTTGAGATTAGATTCCTCTTCCAAGATAGGTGTACTGATTAGTTTTTGTTGACTTGACACAAACTAGAATGGCCTGGGAATGAGGGAACCTCGTCAGGATTTGCCTCCATCAGCTGGATGGAGCCATATACATCTGTGAGCCATTTTTTTGATTAATGGATGTGGGAGGCTTCATCACCCTATGGAGGAAGCCACTCCCGGGTAGGTGATCCTATACTGTATGAGAAAGCAAGCTGAGCATGAGCAAGGAATAACGATCAGACCAGTAAGCAGCATTTCCCCATGATCTCTGCTTCAGTTCCTGTCTACAGGGTTCTGGCTTCCACTGGAGACGGACTATAACCTGTAAGGTAAAATAAATTTTCTCGTCAAGCTGGTTATGGTCAATGTTTTACCATAGTAACTAAAAGAAAACCAAAACAATAAGAATTAGAAAAATATCACCTATCGGATCCACTCGGGGTTGATAGCCTGATCTATAAAGTCACAGAATATTTCCAGAACAATTTAGGGAAAAAAATAAGAAAACTTTAAGGATCACGTAAAAGGTGTTATTCTAAATCAATGAATAATTATTGTGATTTAGCATGGGGCTGGAAAGATGGCTCAGCAGTTGAGAGTACTGGGCACTCTTAAGACCTCCTGGGTTCTTTTCTCAACAGCCACATGGTGGCCACAACCCTCTGTAACTGCAGTTTCAGGAATTCTGATACCATTTTCTGGCCTCTGTTGGAAGCACACCCACAGATGCATGCAGGTAAAACACTCATATACATTTAAAAAAAACACATCTTAGAAGCAAAACTAAAAGAGCACTGCCTCTCAAAAATATCCATTTAGAAGCTTATATCATAATAACATGCTATTAACATTATTAACCTTTAAAACAATAAGCTAATTTTCCATAACAGTACCGAGATTACAAACCATATTCATTTATCTTATTTAGATATTAGTGCTATGTTGGTTATAGGCATGGGAGAGACTGATAGCAAAAGCATGCTTGCCTTCATTTGAAGAAGGGACTGTGCCTCTAATTTCAAAGTGGAAGGAAACCTATGAACCAGAAACATAGCATAAATGTATACCATGCTTTATAGTTGAAAATCCTTTCTCAAACATGTGATGATGCCATTATTTTTCAGTCAATCATAGGAAAGAACAGTCTTGACTATGGTACCTATTTCAACATGTGAAAAGACTACAGTACATGATGCTTCCACTCATTCAATACTTTAATAATAGACCCAAGAAGCAAAAGTTATTCAATAAAAAATAAATAATGATCAATTCATTTAGCCATTTGCAAAAGAGTTTACCTATCAAGTTAGTGGGTGCTTTATTTAAGCATATTACACTAATTTTAGGATGAAAATTTAGGTAGATTACTTACTTCACAATGGTTGCATATTCAGGGACATCTGGAATTAATTTTTAAACAAGACCTATATTATCATGTAAATGTTCCCTAAGCTTACATTAGGAAAGACTTAAAACTAGTTAAGAAACAGAAAGATTCAGGAACTGGGAAGGCTAGATTTCTAATTCTAGCTCTTGGATATATAATTTAGAGTTGTATTTTGATAAAATGCCATCTTTAGTATTCGTTTTTTCCTTTCAACAACAAGCAAAGACAGTGCTCACTTTGCTGTACTCTTTCTCATGTCTTGTCCGTGTTTTCTTTATCTACCACGCATTCATGCAAGGCAGCTAAGACTAACTACAAATAGAAATACATTTCTTAGCAGCTGTTACCATAATTCTAAAAATAGACTACTTTTTTTTCTTACAGAATTTCAAACCTTCTGGGCTTCTTCCCAGTGCTAAATTCTGTAGTATTGATTTACTAGGGGAAAGAGGGAAAAAGGTATTGCAGTTTAGAAGAATTCTTTTCTAAACCCTCAGAAAGTTAATAATCTTAACTATTTTATGAAGTGCGTTTGTTACCTTAACCCAATGATTTCTTCCAAATATTTGCTCTCCAGTTTGTCTTAGCTCCTTGCCTTCTGGCACAATCACTATTTAATCATTTGTCTTGTTGGAGAGTACATTTTGTGTAGGCCAAGTATGAGCAGCAGTTGTGCATCTTGCTGGTATACACTGAACTGAATTTCCAGTCATATTACTGAGGGGGCGAACGTCTGCCCTGAAAAGGCTGTGCCTCTTCTGGAGTTTAATGTTTTACCACCAAGTCTAGCACATTCTTTTGTTTTCCCAAGCAGAGCATGTGTTACTAATTACCTAATGATGGAGTAATAAAAAGTTCTGGAGACATGACTGTGAGAGAGTCAGAGAAGTCTCACACCAATCCTGCCCAACAGTGTCCCTTCCCCAGTGTGCATTCTGACTAATACCCATGGTGTATACCATTATACACTGTGATTGTTGGATAAATAGAACTTGACTTCAGATAGCTCTCAGTTCAATTCCCATTTTCCCCAGAATTTGTTTATTTGTTTTCTTTTCTCTCCACTCTGCATCATTAATCTGAGGTTTTTGTTCCAAGAAGAAGAAAGAGGAGGAAGAGGAGAAGGAGAGAGGAGGAGGAGGAGGAGGAGGAGGAGGAGGAGGAGAAGGAGAAGGAGAAGGAGAAGAAGAAGAAGAAGAAGAAGAAGAAGAAGAAGAAGAAGAAGAAGAAGAAGAAGAAGAAGAAGAAGAAACAAAATCTGGGTTCTTTTTAACAGTTGGCAAACAAACATAAGGGCTACTGATCCCTAAAGACCCCAAAACTTGACCTAGGTATTGCTCCTTTTTGTGGCAACTTACCGTGTGTTCTGTGTTACTTTGGAACACAAATACACAGTTACTAGAAGTTGAATTTATTGCTGTTGTAAAGCCCTGGAGTTCTGATCCAGAATCTCACAAACTGGTGTGTGGCCATAAACATTTAGCCTGTCCAGACAGACATGACAAGAGAAATGCCAAGAAAGAAGAAACTAGGTTCTTATCAATTAAAACAAGTAAGTCATTTTCATGATGACGTTGAAGGAGATGGAGTTGGAGTTGGATTCTCACAAGAATCTTGTATTCCACCAGGGTGACACTGTGAACTCTTTGTACATGAGTTATTGTCACTGAGTGGTGGAATACTAAAAATAAAAGAGTCATTTGGAATATGCTCTTATTTTTATCTTTATATCCTTTATATCTTAACACATTTTAAGACGCAACACAGCTTTGTGGTCTCCTTTTCTTTTTTTTCCTATGCCCCCAATTTCAAAGTGATCCTAGATTAGCAGATGGATACACATAAAAACAACAATTTGATAGACAGAAATCAGTTACTGAAAGGTAGTAAAGCACACTTAACTCTCAAATACATTTCATAGTTTTAAATTAGAGAAATACAAACTATTAACAAGAAGGAAAAGAAGAAATCTTACTGTCCCCAAGATATTTAAATCAGTAAGTTTTAATCGGTAGTTGGACCTTTCTATTATTACTATTTACTTGGTTTTTGATCCTGAAATGGTGCTCATCTACTACTTTCCACTGAAGACCAAATCCAGATGACCCACATGGGTTGCCTGGCTTTAATGAAATGTTCCATTATTGTATTTTATCTGATCCAGACACACCTTTGAGGACTATTTCTAGACCACCATTTTGACATCTCCTCCACCTTTGAGAGGAAGTCCCCACATAATCACCTTTGCAGTTTTTCAATCTGTTATATCTAATAGTGACTCAAGAATCTATCTCATGAAATTTAAAAAAAAAAAATCAATGTCTTATTTCTAGTTTCCCAGCGTCTTCCTGAACATTTTGGCATATACTAAAATTGGATTTCATATTTTCCTTGCTAACAGTCTACAATTTGCATTTGCAATGAGTCCAAGGCTGGTGGAGTTATGACAGGACTTGAAATTGTTTGCTGGGTTTATAATGAACCTATTAATAGCTTTTTAGATAATTCATTATAAAGCGACTGGAGGAACTTCATTAAGAACTGAGGTCAGGAGCTCTAAGATAAGACAGTAACAGGTCTATGACTGCCAGTTATCTGAGAATTACAACTTTCAAGAAGTTTTATCCCAAAGATTTTTACTTCAGGTGGCAAAAGTCCACCCCCCTTGTTATCCATGTGCTATGTTGTGAAAGTGATTATTTTTTATTTTTTGTCAAGGAAGGGAACTGGAATAATACATACAAAGCCAGAGAACTTTATGGGCAATGTTGGAAATGTCAACCATTTAATTTAATGATATCAATTTTCTGCTCATTAAACAAAAATATTTAGCTGTTTGGAAAAAAATTAGAAAGAACTCAGTTTTGAAAAGTGAATGAGAATTACCTGAAAGCATACAATAAAATTACTATATAGAAAAACTTAAAATAGGGA
This sequence comes from Microtus oregoni, assembly GCF_018167655.1. Classification (NCBI taxonomy): domain Eukaryota; kingdom Metazoa; phylum Chordata; class Mammalia; order Rodentia; family Cricetidae; genus Microtus; species Microtus oregoni. The sequence continues at coordinate 3,124,026 of NW_024543080.1, read as the reverse complement.
AGCTGCTTTCAAAACAAATGAATGTCTTTTGGATTTAGTGAGTAGAATTCTTTTTTTTTTTTGAGCTCTTGAAAATATCATATTGTCATTCAAAGTAATATGTTCTTTTAGTTTCCTGTAAGAATAATTTTTGCTCTATAATATTATGAATTATGGAAATTTTATTGCCAGATTTACAAATGCACACATGTTAGTTACTAATATAAATGCATTTTTAATCATTTAAAAATAAAATTGATATTTTGTAATCACCCACACTATATTTTTAACCTTATATGTATGTGTGTGCCTCTGCACTTGGTTTAAGTCAGTCTCTCTATCAACACTGATACTTCTACATCTTTTTAGCATCTATAAATTGTAATGCATATGCCTTTTTCACTGAATACTTGGCATGAAAAAAAAGTGTTTAGTAAATTCTAAATTAATCAAGTTAACTTTGAAGAGCATTGAGACAGACAAAAGTGAACCTTCACACAAGAAGATGGGCCAAATGAATGGCACGTGACAGTTAAAGTGACCATTTCAGTTCTCCTAATTTCATCTTAATCATTTTGAGATATGTTAACGAACAATGCTTTCCTGACCAATGCTTTCTACATGAGTGAAATGCATCTCAAGAGGAAATTATGATACATGTATGAAATAGTTTTCCTTCTCTGTGTCTTGATTGCTAGACTAACCATTGACTTATTCAAAATTACACATGTAAATTATTCTGCATGCTGACACTGCATCTACTGGAGCTTGTTTCTTGTGTGCATAGTGTTAGCTGCCGTGGAGGCGCATGCCTGGGCTCTAGCACGGTAATATATTTTGTGATCTGACACCGTGTACAATGGACCTGATATCTTTGGAAGGTATATATAGAGATCTTCATTTTCCTTCTTGAGCATGTCATGGATCTTGGAGTTCTTCTCTTCTATTTCCAAACAGATTTATTGTAAGGTAAAGGTTACATTTTATTGACACAAAGCTTTTCAGAATATACATCCTCTGACATTCTACTTTTGTACACTGTGTGTAATTCAGCATCCCAACAGGATCTGTATGCACAAGAATGATGTGGGATTCCCCTCTGTATAGTGTGAATACCAGTGGTTAATAAAGAAACTGGCTTGCCCTGATAGGGTTGAACAGAGCTAGGTGGGGAAAACTAAACTGAATGCTGGGAGAAAGGAGACACAGTGGGAGAAGACATAGAGCTGCTTCCAGACAGACATGCCAAAACTTTGCTGGTAGGCCGGGACCTTGTGGTGATGCACAGATTAATGGAGATGGGTTAAATTAAGATGTAAAACTTAACAAATAAGAAACTAGAGCTAATGGGCCAATCAGTGATTTAAATAATATGGTTTCTATATGATTGTTTTTGGGTCTGAGCTGCCAGGCAGCCAGGAAACAAACAGGTCTCATACTACAAATTGGCACTCCAACACGGTCAACTAAATCCATACAAAATTTAAGAGGGCTTAAAATGAATTATAGATACTAAAAAGCAAAATTTAACTGTATTTTTTTTAGATGGGCTCTGCTTGCTGTTGGCATGCTGCAGCTTTTTAAAAAGAGGTTTTTCTGATTTAGCAGTAGCAGAAAAAAGCTGCACTGTTTTAAAACAGCAGCTTCCTGGACCTTGCTGCCAACACGACCTCTGACTCTTTTGGGAGATCTGGGGAACAAACTGACAGCCGTCATACTACATATGAAGTTTGTACAATTTTGTACTGTCTTATATAAATAGTTCTCTGAAGTTTTTGGAGTAATAAGAACTTCTGAGTATAAGTAAATAATGAAGATTTTAAACGTATAAATATTTCATGTGCTCAAATTGGCCCTTAAAAGATATGGTGGGATCCAGGGAATTTTGTCATATGATTTAAGAAACAATTTTCATGGACTATGAATTTCAGAAAATCTAAAGTGATATTAGAGTCATCTATATAAAAACTATTAAGGACATGTTGACAAAAGCATTTTTCAGGTTTTTTTTTTCAACCGAGAAGGTAATTAGTCTCTAGCAATAGCTGCTTTACTTCAAAGTAAACTAATATAAAGGACTTTTTTGGTGCTGGCCTTCTTGAATCTGACTTTCTTATTTTTGTGAAGTAGCTAATGATGATTTACTGAGACATCCATTTCCTTTTTTTTCTCTCTCTTCTTCCCTCCTTCCCTCCCCCCAATTTGTGCTGTTTTGATTGTATGTTTGTGTTCCTGTGTATACAGTCATAGTGCTTGGTGACCTAGAGAATATATATAAACACTGTCAGATATGTACATACACACAGACATATATAAACATTTAACTTCTGATGTGGGAGGTCCTTCTGTCTATGTGTTGCTTTTATTTGTTAATGAATAAATCTGTTTTGGCCAGTGGATTAGCAGAAATAGAACTAGGCAGGAAAACTAAACTGAATGCTGGAAAAAAGAAGGAGTCAAGGAGAAGTCATGTAGCTCTGCCAGAGACAGATGTCTGGACTTTAACCAGGTAAGCCACAGCCTCATGGCCATACACAGATTAATGGAGATGGGTTAATTTAAAATATAAGTTAGCCAGAAATACACTTAAACTATTGGCCAAGTGACATCCTACAACAAGCTTTGGTACTTAATTTTCAGAGCATTAAACCAAAGCCTAGAAAAGCATTAATTCATGGTTGGAAGAATATAGCTGCAATACAGATATGGCAGTAAAGGAAGGAAAAGAAGGAGGCACACCATAAAACTACTACAGGTAAGAGAACTTATTTGCCTAGGGTGGGATCAAAGCAATTATTGGCAGTAATTGTTCTTCCTAATGCAATAATGATTATTCTGCTTTGGTCTACTTTTCTGTCATACCAGAGAAAGATGATCAAGACAAAGATTCAATGATGACTTGTATTTTGAAGTTATTACTTTGTTGGGAAATCTTATTCTTCATAGGCTACAGTTCATAGGTCCCAGTCATGTTTATCTTATCATCATATACATGGTATAAACTGCCATGAGAATAATTTCAATGCTGTTGCTGGCTTAAGCTTTTACTTTGTGCCATTGGAGCTGTGGATTGTAGCATGGTTATATTCTACCTTACAGCTAATATCCACTTATGGGTGAGTACCTACCATGTAATTTATGTTTGTCTTTCTGGTCTGAGTTACCTCATTCAGGATAATTCCTTTTCTAGTTCTGTCCATTTGCATGCAATTTTCATGATGTCATTTTTTTTACAGCTGAATAATACTCCATTGTATAAATGTACCACATTTTATTTATCTATTCTTCAGTTGGGGAGCATATAGGTTGTTTTCAGGTTCTGGCTATAACAAATAATGCTGTTATGAACATAGATGAGCAAACATTCTTGTGCTATGATTGAGCATCCTTTGGATATATGTCCAAGTTTGATATAGCTGGATCTTGTGGTAGATTGGTTCTCATGTTTCTGAGAAACCACCATATCAATCAGCAAAGAGTTTGTATGATGTGGGATGGTCCTCTGTATGCTGTGAATATGTTTTATTATCGTTGGTTAATAAAGAAGCTGCTTTGGCCTGTGACAGCGCAGAATAGTCTAGGCAGGAAAACTAAACTGAATGCCGTGAGAAAGAAAGCCAAATTAGAGAAACAACATATAGCTGCTGAAGGAGGCAGACACCAGAACTTTACCCGTAGGCCACAATCTCATGGTAAAATACAAAATAATAGAAATTGGTTAATTTAAGATATAATAGTTAGTCAGGATTATGTCTAAGTTACTGGCCAAACAGTGTTGTAATTTATATGGTTTCTGTGTGATTACTTTGGGTGTAGGTGATTGGCCAGGAACAAACAAGCAGTCTCCACCAACAGTTGTACAAGTTTGCTCTCCCACTATCAGTAGAGGAGTGTTCCCCTTATTCTATATTCTCTCCAACATAAGTTTTCAATAGTGTTTTTGATCTTAGGCCACTCTGACAGGTGTAAGGTGATATCTCAGAGTCATTTTGATTTATATTTCCCTGATGGCTAAGGATGTTGAACAATTCTTTAAGTGTTTCTTGGCCATTTGAGATTTTTTGTTGTGAACTCTGTTTATATTAGTACCCCATTTTCTAAATTGTATTATTTGTTATTTTGATGTCTAGTTTAATGAGGTATTTAATATTTTGGTGATCTGTGTCTTTACATAGAGACTCTGCTGTCAGTCCATAGGGAACACATATTCTCTCCTTTGCAGACATCTGTGAAGTTGCTAACTCATTTCCCTGCAGTGTGAGTCCTCAACTGACTTCCATTTCTCAGGCTACTCTAAGGTTTTTCCTTAGTAGTGACCTCGTATTAAATATGATAGAACTGTAAGCTAATCTTTTCTTTTCTTTTCTGGACATTTCTCCATGCTAGGCTCAATATTGCTATTTCACTTTAAATCACAGTACTGTCAGGAAAATATACTGGATTAAAAATGAAACAACAAAACAACACTGCTATTTAAAATCACTAGTAGCACAGTTAGTTAAGCATGTCCAATTTGAATAAACATCATATTTTAAAAGGTATTCTACGTGGATTTTTACACATAATATTAAATAAAGGTACCTATTGCTGAAAGGATAGACATAATTTGGCACTAGTCTCCATCACCTTCACCAACACATCTCTCTTATGCCACATCATCAAAGCTACAGGCTGTCTGTTAGGGTGAAGAGACATCTTGTGTTGAGTTGGAAGCTATAATATCTTACTAAGAAGTTTCTAAGTGATGTTCAATCAGCTTAGGAATTAAAATAATTATAGTTCAGCACAGAGTAAATATGAGAGTCATAGGCACAGATAATTTAGATTCATTTGATAGAAATTCTATTAGTTTTTATTAATAATGTCCCTATAACAAAAGACACCTTGCTAAAAGTGTGGCTTCAAAAAAGCAAAAATAAAAACAAAACACAGATTTACTACTTAGATCTTCCATTGAATGCTGTTCTTATACCTGTATTAGTTCTATCTCAATATACTTTCTCATAAAAGTTAGAATTCTCTGTGATGCCATCCAAAGACACATGCCTTGTCCTCAGAGTTTTACAATAGATTATCACAAGAACTGTCTTTATTCTTCAGCCAGTGTAGGGATAAGTCCCGCCCCTTAAGGGGCGTGTTCGCCTCGGGCTAATGTCTGCCTATAAATTAGGCGAGCATGCTCCTAGCTCTTCTTCTGCTTTCCTGGTCTCTGCGGGAACGGTGGTTCTGTAAGTCTATTTCTACATTAAAATTATATATATTTTTACAATCTGTCTGCATTCGTTTACGCCGCTACAAGCCAGAGAAGCCAAGAGATCACCCATGGAGCACAAGATATTGTGAGGAGAGAGAGAGCACATGCTTCCTCATTTCTGTCAGTGCTCATTTGCTCAAGTAATTTCACATATTTATTTGTTGTAATTCATTATTCCTAGATATAATATGTATAAAAATATCTTAGGAAAAAAAACAGAATCCCAAAGCATATCAGAGAACAAGGTTCAAAACTAATTAGCTGAAAACAGAACATTAAAACTGAAAGAAGGTCTTTTGGCCAGACCAGAAGGGTTTCCACTGTTTATCTTGTTTCTTGCTAGTGATAAAATTTCTCCGGAAAAATTTCTCAGAACAAAGTGTGAAAAAATTGATTATATGCATTTAGGAAAATGCATAAAATTCTGAGCATATTGGAAGCGAAGGAGCAGACAACTACAAGCAGCTCTGGACATACATTCAGTAATCATTTTATTTATATGATGAGATCAAGATTATTTCCATGGAGAACAAATCAGTGTGTTTTATTTCTATAACAGAGTCATATAGACATTTGAAAGTATTAATTGCTAAAATAATGTAATGAAATTTACTGATTAACTGACCTAAAATATTTCTCACATTTATGCAAATTTGTCTTGGGTCATAATTTTGTAACAAATATACCATAAATGGGGTAGCTTAAACAAACAAAATTTGACTTGTTTCTCACAGTCCTGGAGTCTGGAATACACATGATTAAGATATCAATAAATTTGGCTCCTCTGATTTGCAGATGTCTTCGCTTTTGAAGGACCTCACACGATGAGACAGCATAGCTGTCTTGAGCATAGCTATCCTCATCCTTTGTGTGGGAACACTGATCCCATTCAAGAGAGCTCCACATTCATTATTTTACTATGTTCCAAAGGCCTTACCTCTTAATACTGTTACCTCAGGCAGCTCAAATTATACAGTGGATCTAGGGATAGATTTTTATTGAATAATCAATTGGCATAATGAGTACATGCTTAAGATATCAATGAAACAAGGCAACAAAAATATTTTCATATATTTTAACACTACTTCAAAACAAAAATGAGAAAGATAAACAGAACTTTATTAAAGAGAAATTCATGTGGGACTTCTTTATTACCATATTTAATCACTTATTAGTCAAATTAACTACTTTGTGGTGCATAGTATTTCATTTTTCCTTCCATCTTTACAGCTATTCTGAAGATCCTAGCAGAGCCTTGGCAAGCAGTGAAGACCGAGAAGGCTTCAGAGGCCACAAGCACAGGAAGTGGGGCAAGAGTACTCAAGACCCACCAAAGCTATCTTGAGTCAGGGACAGAGCATGCAGAATAGAAGGTGAAAGTAGGCAAGGTCATCACCTTTTGGCTCTCTGACCTTAGCAGTGTCCACAATACCAGGTTCCTCATCAGTAGAAGAGACCAATGGTACAAATGGCTGTATTTTTAAAGTTCAGAATTCAATAAAAGGATGTATGTAGAAAACAGAGGTATTATGACCCAAAACTTCCTGATCCTTTCTATTCTTCTCTGTGCCCACAGAAAACAGTATCTATATGATAAGAAAAGTAAATAACATTTAAAATAAAAACTCTCCTGCATTAGAGTAGAACATCACAACTAACTCATCTTCCAGCAGTAGAGGTGCTTTATCTATTCTGTTTTGTGTTTTGGGAAATAGTCTTTTATATTCCAGGTTCTCCCTATCAGCAGATTAGCTGTGGATAACCTTGAACTTCCTTCATATCCACTAACCTCAGCTTTTGGAGTCCTGGAATTCACAAACAAGCCCTATTTTTATTTGGTGTTGGGGACTGAATCCAGGACTTCGTGGATGCTAGGCAACTCCTCTACTACCCGAGCCACATCTTCAGCTCAGCACTGGTTTTAAAACTGGATTGTTATCACTTTGCCACTTACCCCTTTCTATGCAAATGCTTGCTGGTGTTCATATCATACCACCATCCTCACAATTGCAGCTATTGTTTATCCATAAACCTGGGAATGTAAGATGCTATGAAAGAATATGGAAATGTGCCAGGATGTAATCTCTACTCCTTATTTTAGCTGGTAGTCTTTACACCCTTCCCTTAGTCACATCTTTTGGTTGATACAACTATTATTAGGACAAATAAGGTCAATGCCCTCCTTAATTTTATGTTGGAGATAAATAGTCATCCATATATCATAATATTCCCTCAGCCACAAACAGACGTGGTATGTAGGTTTCTAGGAGACTATGCGAAAAAGATTACTTTGGGTTTCAGCTTTCTAATTATTTTGCAATTCATATTTCCAGAATGTAGAAAAGTTAGCACAGTTTGAACGAGTCTCCTCTTTTTCTTTTTCCTCCAGGAATCTTTCTGGCAGTTACAAGTTCAGAATGCTTTTGTGCCTTCCAAGCAGTCTTGCCCAGATTCTGCCACCTGTTCCGTCATTCTGGGTGTATTTAGGGTAGAGTTCTTCTCCATATGGGCAGTGTAATTCCATTAAGTAGCAATCCAGCACAGTTACTTTTTTTCCCTTAACGTTAAACCTCGAGAGTTAATCGTCCATCTGTGTGTAATCATCAATTCCATTAAGCCTTATGGCCTTGTCAGATTATCAAACATTTTACACAGTACTCCTTTCTTCACAGGAAACACATTTGATAATTAAGGGCATGATGGAATCTAAGTTTTTGAGTTTGACTCCAAAGATCTACAGCGTCTTATATTTAATCTGGAACCAGTCTCACCTCCCCCCAGTCACTAGCTATGGATAAGCAGCCTGAGTGAATATGGTTCAACCAGATTCCAAGTGAGCAGCATATGATGTCAGGTGGACACAGGTGATTTAACTGTTTCATTGGCTTTTTTCTAATGTACAAAACTTATCTTCAATGTACATCTCACATGCCCAAATGTGGGATATTTGTACACTGTGTGAAGATGTACTTGTTGTGATGGGTGTACTGAAAAGCTGAACAGTCAATAGCTGGGCAGGATTTCAAGGGAGAGAAAGGAAGGGCAGATGAATCTGGGAGTCATGTAAGAAGCAGGATGGGTGATATGTGGCAGAATGTAGATTAATAGAAACGGGTTAATTTAAGTTATATGAGTTAGCTAAAAACAAGCCTAAGATAAGGCCAAGCTTTCACAATTAATAGTAAGTCTCTGTATCATTATTTGGGAGCTGTATGGAAGAACAGAGGAAGACTCACTACATCTAAATCACAGTGGGTGTTGATGAGAGTAGCCTTTAGCCACAGCATGTTATGAGCCAAACCATGCATAGTCTCTTGCTGACTTTGTAGTTTGAGGCCATTTTTACCACAGAAGATTAAAATTTTACAGGATGACAGAGGTGATCATGAGGGTGCCTGTCAAACTGAACTTTTTAATATTTATTAAGTTTTAATACTTATTAAGGAAAATTATAAATTATTGTCTTTAACCTATTGTTTACTTTCAATTTTTAAAGATGTTTTGTTAACACAGACGAGAAAGAATCAAATAAATAAGAACTAGAGAAATTTAAAATTCAAGTTCGGTGGTAGTGGTGCACTCCCCAGTACCGGGGAGGCAGAAGCATGTGGATCTCTGAGTTCTAGGCCAGACTGATTCACAGAGGATGTTCTGGGACAGTTAGGGTTACACAGAGAATTCCTGTCTCAAAAACCGAAACAAACAAAAATACCCAAACCAAGCCAAAACAAAACAAGAATATGTTTAGAGCTGGCTCAATCAATAAAGTACTTGTGCAAATTCAAGGGCCTAACTCTGACCCCAAAATCTATCCAAAATTGCCAGGCATGGTGGCAGGTGCCATGATTGACCCTCAACATTGAGTAGGTAAAGATAGGGAAATTTCTGGGACACACTAGGCAGTCAGTCTGGTTGAACAATGAACTTTAGACCTATAGGAAACGTGAGAGGAGCTGAAGTATGTCCTGAGTATGATACCTGAGGCTGTCTTCCAGCTGTCACACTGCTGTACATGTGTATCAACATGCAAATGTGTATATGCATAGAGAGCGAGTGAGAGAGGGAGAGGGAGAGCAAGAGAAAGGGAGAAAGAGAGAGAGAGAGAGAGAGAGAGAGAGAGGAAAATGATTCAAATGCACTATTCTATTCTCTGTTACAAGATTTGATATTGATGCATGAGTGGGTTATGAGAGGGCCACTCTCCTATTCCCTTGATATTGAGCCTTCTTAACATATTTATTATTAAATAAATTCAGTAAAATATATTACAAATATTTCAATAAAATTTTACAAGTATAGCACCATCCTAGGCAATTGGAGGTACAGTTAACTGAAAATACATTTTTAAAATTACAAAATAGGAAAATGTATTTCTGCTGTCTAAATCTCAGAAATTATTAGCTCTGTATCATTTATTTTACTTCAATGTGATAATTGAAATGCCTGTCTCTAGTCTATCAAAATCGAAACAATCTAACTTATATCAGGTCACATTTTGAAGGCCTTGTGACAACTCAACCCCCTTTTGTATCTCTGCCCAATGTCTGGGCCAGGTGAAGTCCAGACTTCGCATGGTCTGCTGGCTGGAGAGCCAGACTCTCAGAAAGCCAGGCTTGGCCTTTGAGGAACAGCAGGTCTGGACAGCTCAGTTCACTGCACAGCCAACTCCGAAGCCCTTCCGGAGCAAATCTGGCCCAGAAGGCTGCACATATTTCTGCCTGGATAGACCCTCCGTGTTCAACAGGAGCCTCTGCAGAGACGATGAGGTCCTCCATATTGCTCACACAAAGCTGCAGTATGGGACAGGAAATCTGGCTCTTTAACCCTCTGGCTGCTGCACATGACTATTTGGCTAGCGAAGCAGAAAAATGTCGACAGCCTAAGGTTTCAGTGATTAGTAACAGGTTTTTGAGTGATTTCCCCCAGAATGTGCTAGTATAAATAGAGGACGGCAAACGTGTGCTTTGGGGATTTTTTCCTTTCTTTTGGTATTGTGGTTTGTTTGTTTCCATTTCTTTTCTTGTGTGACACATTCGCTTGTGTGACTGTGGATACCCGAGCCAAGTACCCAAATGCGGGCTGCAAGTGAAGGCATTCACTCCTGGCAGTCACTAGCCCGGTGTCTGCATCCGGACTATGAGTGGCTTCACGGCCTTCTAAATGTATATGTTCTTGAGAACTCCTTCAATTCATTCTACTGTAGACTCTACATATAGACTAGAAGTCTTGAAATACAATACCAGAATATTACTATTTAATGTAAGATATGAGACCTTTTTTTGGTTTAACGAGTAATAAGCTTTTTAACTGAAAAACTGAGGCTTAAGAAATAAGGTTGTATTTTATTTTGTGTTGCATGTTTCATGAAAACATGAAAATAATGAGTAGGTCCATCTCCTGAGTGGCATGGTATATATTACTTATTACAGGGTGACAAAGGGTTAAAAATATTGCTGTCTAGTGAGGATATAAGTGTAGTTTTGAGTCCAGTTATTGAAATCCATTTTCTCATCCTCAGCTCACACAGATATGTAAGATGGACCATGGCAGTCTTCTGTCCAGTGCCAAAGTGTAGTTTTTTGTCCCAGATAATCTTTATTTCCTTATAACTTAGCATTTGCAGGTGCTACATTATACACAAGAAGACATTTGTGATTTCCAATGGCATGGTATGGGTATTTTGGCAGAAAACAGTATTCTCTACTTTTCAGTAGAAAAGGAAATGGAATTACAACAATATGAGAATCTGTAAGTCCTACATAAATGAATGAAAGATGGCGCCAGGCTTCAGACTCCCATCTGTTAATGACGCCTATCTACTCGGTAGCTTATCTTGACTTAGTTTCCCTGTGTCTTCAACTGCAACAAATCTACCTATTTAAGCGTCAGGGGCAGGAGGACACAAGTTTCTTCTGCATATGTTTAGATCCTACAAAAATTCTCTTCCAGCTTCTCACCAATACTTATTTTTGTTTTCTGTTTGACTTAAATCAAGTTCTTTTTATCCTTAGCAGGGTGGTCAAGGTCTTTTAGATGGCCAAGTCACAATCAACAGTGTAGACATGCAATGCTTCTCAAGAATTTACTGGTGCAAAATGAAACAGATTAAGAAAACACACAGAAACCTCGCTTCCTTCCTCCTGCAGGGAGAGAGAGAGAGAGAAAGAGAGAGAGAGAGAGAGAGAGAGAGAGAGAAGACTAAATACCTCTCCTCAGGGAACCAAACCAAAAAAAGAGGCAGAAAGAGTGTAAGACTCAGAGGGGACAGAGGATACCAGGAGAAGAAGATCCTATAAATCAGCTCAGTAAGGTATGAGTCACATATGAGTCACAGAAGCTGATGCACCAAGCACATTGCCTATGTGGATCTGCACCAGAACACATATGAAAACCATATATATTATATATGTATATGTAATATATATGTATATATAATAATATATAATATATAATAATAATATATAATATATATGTATATGTATATTATATATTATATATAATATATGTATATATATGTATATATATATTTTGGCTATATATATTTAGCATTTTTAATGGGACTCCCGAGTATGTGAAAGAGTGAGTCTCTGTTTCTTGTGCCTTCTCTTGAGTGCTTTTCCTTCTGTTGTTTTGCACTGCCCAGCTTTATTGTGATGACTTCTGATCTATCTTATTGTAATTTATTTTGTTATGTTTTGTTGTTATCGCTTAGAATCCTGTTCTTTTCTAAATAGAGACAGAAAAGGAATGGACCCAGAAGGGAAGGTAGGTAGGGAGGACCAGGGCGGAGTTGAGGAAGGGGACACTGTAATCAGGCTATATAGTATGAGAAAAGAATTTATTTTCAATAAAGGGGGTGAGGGAGAAACCTCTGCTGCCTGCTCTCCTCCTGCTCTATGACTTGCACAGTTCCATGTGCTTTCATTTCAAAGCGACAACCCTGAAACAAAATATGTGATTTTTTTTCTACTCATTCTAAAATTTATTTTTCATCTCATGGGTTTTGATGCCACCACTACATAAAGATAACCATGTGAGCTGGGAACACAGATTTATCAAGTGGCCTCCTGTCAATTCTGTCTTCTAAATGCCCATGAAATATGTTTCTATTTGTTTTCGTCTCCCTAAATTTACTGCCATGTTGTATTTCAAGCAAACATTATCCAGGAACTAAAGAATTCCCTAACCACTGTCTAATCTGCTGCCCATATTGCCACCTCATTATCTTTGTAACCCATAAAACATTCAAGGAGTTACCTGATGTAAGCCAAGGCATTCACGGGTGATTTTTCTGCAAACTTGTTCCATCTCAGTATCAGCTCGAAGACTAAACAAATGACCATCTTCCAAATGTCGTGCTCTTGTTGACTGCCTTGGAACACAAAATTCCTTTGTCCTAGAATGACCTTCTCCTGCCGCCACTTCACTTTTTTCTCATTCATATATCGCACCTACAGTTCGACTTCGAGTAGTGTCAGCAGTTGAAAGCTTCCCCCTTTCAGCTGCCAAACTTGTATGCATTTTTCTTCAATTATGAAAATAGATTTGTTTACATACCAGTCTCTCTCTCTCAAGATTGAGCTCCTCAGGGAAGAACATGCTTTGTTGGACTGATTAAGCGATTATTGAATTCTGTCCAGGGACAGACAGTCACAATGTCTGGAACACTGTGTGAAAACAAATTTACGTTGAAGAAATGCACGTAGGCATGGGTGAAGGATGAATGCCACAGCACGTTTTGATAATATGACAATAGGAAAGCAATGACTTCTATTCAAAAGATGAAGAGGAGCCTCATTTTCAGGAAAAGCCTAAATTTCTGATATTAATAATATCAATAACAATCATAGTTTAGAACTTATGTAGATACTTGTAGCACTTTAATATTGAAAGCACCACTTACTATAAGGATGGACAGTGCGTTATCATTACCTCTAGTGTTCTTGAGTTTATCAGGAAAAGCTGAGGGATATGATATGTGTCATACAAACTATATTCATGCAACATGTTAGCGTAGGACTAACTAAAAAAGTCTGTCACTCTCCTTGTCACTAAATAAGAGAATGAGAATGATTCTTTAATATTAGTATAAAAGGCAAGAGCATCCTATTTTAATCAATTATAAAAGTTCCCTTTCTTCAATCAAAGAAAGGTATTAGTGAAATAAATGAGAGTAATTAAATCTAATTTAGTCATGCAAATGAGTTTAATTAAAAGAAATCTACCCTTTAATAACTTCAGGGGAAAATGGAGTTCCTTATGGAGTTTGAAATTTAGTTAAGCTCACAAGACACAGTCTCTGAACTGATGAGACCACACTGTTGTAATCTGCTTGTGTAAATATTGACACATGTAGCATTTAGTTTGTCTCACAGTGATAATACTTGCTCTAGGCTTCTGATGAAATCTGGCATTTATAATTATTAAAAGATGTTTGTTAAAAATGCTCTTATCCATCATGTTCATTCTACGATTTAGATTGCTGCTGCATTGACCTTCAGAAAAATTCTTTTGACTAAATAGAGCTTAAGAAAATGAATTTAAATTCAACTTTTATTGAGCAGGAAATGGAGCAGGGTGGTCTGGTGCCAGGAAAGGGAGGATCTCTGTCGGGAAGATGCTTACAGACTATCAACTGTAATGCCTTCTGTAGGCAATGTTTGCAGAGATACTAATCTAAAAGAGAAATGCAAAAACAAGAATGCCACAAAGAATAAACAGGACTTTATGAGAGAGCACAAACCGTGAAATCTACTAGGAATGACTGGAAAGAAGTAGTAAATCTTCACCATTAAGGGACAAATTTAGCAGTTTTTGGACAAGAGACTTGAAGATTTCAACCTGTAGGTGAGTGGATGTGTAGAGGGCAGGAGGGAGAGAGCGAGAAGGAAGGTGGGAAGGAGAGGCATTCCAGAAGACATCAGTAGGAATGATTCAGGCTTTATTCAAAACTTTATTAGTCTGGCATGTTACTTGAGAAGCCACAGCTAACCATGGGTCAGATGTGGGGGACAGGGCATTTAAGATGCTTATGTGTAGACACGATAGAAATGGCAACACAAAAGTGGTATATGTGTCATTTCTAATAAGTATTCTGATTAGAACTTTAAAAGAATTTGTTGTGGAGGAAACATAAAGGCAAACAGAGCATACTGGAGATGTGAGTGTTGGATTACCTGAAGGACATGTAGCTCTAACTAAGGGCAGTGACAGAGAATATAAACAGTGGTTCTCAACCTGTGGGCTGCTACCCCTCTGAGGAGTCAGATGGCTCTTTCACAGGGGTGGCATACCAGATATTCTACATGTCAGATACTTACAGTACAACTCACAACAGTTATAAAGTAGCAATGAAAATATGTATGCTTGGGAGCCACCATAACATGAAGAACTTTACTAAAGGATCCCAGCGATTGAAAGGCTGAGAACCACAGATGTAAAGAAAGGAAAGAGCCTGAAGAAGTTATCTTAAGTCTGCGCATTTCTAAAGTGGGTGACTGACTGGACAGTGTGGTGCTCAACTGATTAGGAAACACACACAGTCAGCGGAGAGAAACACTATTAAATCCTACTCGTATGACAAGATATGATAACTCCCTACGTTATCCGATCCCCTGACCCAATCCTGCTTATTCACCTTCTCACTCACTTGTCACACAGCCCTATCTCTTAGGACAGGGGCTTCTTCTTTATTACATATAAGCTCTACAAAGACGGGTTTTTGTGCTCTTGCTTATGGTTGTATCTTGAAATTGAATGACAGACAAATCTTGTGTGGATGCATAGTAGATTCTGGTATAAAGTAGATAGTGGAAACATATGTTAGTGAAAACATAAATTTGCAACACAGTTTTGAGTAAGATCACTAAAATTAAACACAACTTGTAAAAGTTTATTTCTATACTTCACACACTTTCTATGTTTCCATTGTATTCCACAAACTAATTATATCAATGAACTATATTTGTCCGTCCAAGCAAATGCTCTATTGTGCTACTATTAACTGCATTGTAACTTGACTGTTTCTGCATTAAATTGTGTATTCACTTAAGGAGCATGACCGTATCTTTCACCAAAGTTTCCTCACGTCCAGGGTCTTTTCTGAAAGATGTATATATATGGGGATTTAATATATTTAGGTTTAAAGAATTAAACATATGGACCTGTCATTCAAAAGTAAACTTAAAAATCCCAATGCAGAAGCAAATAAATACATAAAACACCAATGCTGTGATGGACTTTACCTTTAACGATGAGCCCAGACAAATCTGTCCTCCTTAATTGCTTCTTGGATGCTTTTTGTAACAGCAACCAGGTAGTAAGTAACACATTGTACTTGGAAGTCCCCTGCAATATAAATCAGTTAGGAAGATGGGGCACATTCTTCTGTTTACTCACTATGACTTTGATGGTTTATACAGCTGTGAAACCACAGGGCTGTCTCCTCTAATAGGTGAGGTCGCTGCCTCCTGGCAAGGTATCTAGTGACTTTCATTCACCTTAGATGGTGCACTAAGGCAGGCCAAAAAAATGACTCTACCCAAGCATAGACTTTGAACCACTGAAATTAGTTGGGATTTCTTATAGGAACATGGGTAACCAATGAGCTGCTACAGCACTGGAGAAGAATTCCCTCCCTCTCCCCCAGAAATTGTTAATGGTTGCTACAGCCTCAGGGAGGAGAGAAGTCTTGATATAATGCCTTCTCTTGAGTGATGTGCTGGGTTACCCACCTATCATGTTATGAGCTAGGCGAGCTCTGCCCCACTTACACAGGCAGTGTTAATGGGTTCTGTTTTGTAAAAGCCTCTTCTTTATTCACAGCCACTCTAATTTGTGAGATTCAGACTAACTACCTGGGCCTGAGGATAATTGGGGGTGAGAGGTATTCAATTGCAACTTGATTTTGCTTAAGGCAAGTAGAACTATTCACATCCCCAGGGCCATCGTGATGGGGTTTAGCAGTTCTCAAAATTTTGAGGTATTGATCTACATCATGAAAATTATCAACTCTATGGTTTACAGATTTCTTTGTGGTGTTCATGTATTATCCATTAGGGGTTTCATGTGTCTATACTGACATCCATCATTTATTCCAGGCACCACTAATTTATATCTTCTCTTTAATTTTCTTTGTAACTTCATTTTCTTTAGAAGCTCTTTAAAATCTTACTAATGCCAGATCATCCAACATATTTTTAATTTAAATAGAGAATACTATTTCTTTCTTTTTATTTATTTGGAATGGATTCATTTGTAGTTAAACCAAATCTCAAACTCGCTATATATTCAAGGCAGGCCAAGAACGCCTGATTACCCTCTTGCACTTCTCAAATAATAGCGTTATAGATCTGTGTCCCTATGTCTGCTGAGAAAAATACTCATATTTATGCATACACTCTCCCGTTTTTATTTTTTTTTACTCCTACATTTTCGATCTCTTAAGTCACTTTTGGCAAGATTTCTTTCTCAACAAATTCTTCAGTAGCTCATTTTAACTGGTCATAATGGCATCATTCCTTCTTTGTTTTCTTTCCTCTGAATGTGCCTTAACTTCAGCTATTGAACAATTTGGCTAGGTATGGAGTTCTACATTTCTAGTTCTTTTCCTCAGTTTGTTCCACGTCCTCTGGGTCCCCTGAGCCTCTCCTGTGTCCCTTATGCTAAGAAATTGCAGATTATATCTTGGCTGTGATACACATGGTACAAAATTCTGAGTCATGTTTGAATGCAAAGAATGTTGAAACTTTTGGTAATAGCAGGCTGGCCTTCTTCTGTCAGCCTTCCCGTGTATACATGCTTTATGAGGGCTGCTATTCCTTTGTCGGTTTATTTTTTAAAGCCGTTGTAGTATTGCTCAGACTGCACATCCACTCTGCTCAGACCCCAATCTAGGATTTGCTAGTCTGTGTTTTGTCGTTGCTATCCTGTTTAACCTCACATCCATTCAGAAACAACTGCGAGGAAGCCAAGGCATCCCCATGCCCTGTTTGAAGTATTGTGCCAATCTCTGCCTCATTGTGTGCATAGCAGTTTCTGCTCTGCATGCTTGGACTCCCCTACCTATGGTCTTGAGCAAAGCTAGGACATTAGATACCCTGATTGTTTACATTCTGTCTGTATCTCAGAACATCAAAGCATTCAAAAGAATGATTATAAGTATGTTCAATCAACTCAAAGATGACAAAAACAAAGATATAAGTAAAATAAGGAAGTGAATACAAGATATGATAGCAAAACTCAATAACTAGAATTATTGCGGAAAAGCCAAATTGAAATTCTGCTGGAAAGAAAATCTCAACAAGCCAAATAAAAACTTCGTAGACAAATGGATAACACGGAATACAGACTATCAGGGCTCAGAGACAAGACAGCGAAATGTATCATTTGTTGAGCAAAAGTCAATGGTAACCTTATATTAAAAAAATTATGAACCAAACATGTTTTTTGAGGATCATGAAAATACCTAACACTTGAGTTATGGACATTGCAGGAAAGTTCCATGTCAAAGTTATTTAATATATTTTGAATAAAATTACAAGAAGAAGATGCCCTTCAAGACCCTATCAGAACCCCAAGTAGACAGAACCAAAAAATAAATTCACTATGGCATTGTTTTCATTAAAGCATTAAAAACACAGAATTAAAAAGGGTACTGAAAGCTGGAAGGTGTTCAAGTCACTTTCAAAGGCAGCTCTCTCTCTCTCTCTCTCTCTCTCTCTATCTATCTCTCTCTCTCTCTGTCTCTCTCTATCTCAGGTGTGTGTGTGTGTGTGTGTGTTTGTGTGTGTGTGTGTATGTATGTGTGCGTGTTTTCAGCACTGGGAATTAAACCTAAGACCTTGGGTGTACTAGGCCAGTACTTTACCATAGAGCTCATATACATAATATTCAACCCAGAACCTCCTCTTATGAGATAGTGACACCTAAATTTCTGGTGAATCTTCCTTCTTCAGTGAAAGCTCTCAGCACGCAATCATAGACATACTAAGAGATTTGTATCCTGGTGATCCTAAATCCCATCACACTGACTATCATGGTTATTCATCACAGAGATTATCTGAAACCTGTAACAGAGGTTTCCCTATTTCCCTATAACTTGCAACAGTTAGTCAGGATTCTCCAAAGGAGCATAACTAACAGAACAGTGTGTGTGTGTGTGTGTGTGTGTGTGTGTGTGTGTGTGTGTGTGTATTCCAACCAATAAAACAATAGATATCTCTCCCCCCTCCAAAAAAAAAAAAAACTACCAAGAATCTAGTAGTTAGTTGTTGACTCCATGAGACTAGATGTTTCAATAGTTGCAGTCTTGTGCTGGAGTCCTTGGAACTTCCAAGAGAGATGCTGGACTTCATTCTACTTTAGAATCCTGAAGAAATGAGTCTAATATCAGTGAAGGCATGCCTCAGCAACAGGATGAATGAACTTGCCAATAACATTGGGTATAAGCAGGCAAAGAGTAAAAGCTTCCTTCCTACATGTCCTTTTAGAGGTTACAAGTAGAAGATGTGATCCATATTTAGGGTGGGTTTCTCATCGGAAATGATCCAATCAAGAAAATCTCTTGAAGGCAGGTCCACTTGCTTGGGTTTTGTTGGTTCCAGATGTAGTCAAGTTGACCACCAAGATTAGCAATCAAACTTGCCTATATTTGTATTTGGCAAATACATTGCTTTGTGCCTTATTTTTATTTTGTGGCTGTAAAAGTTCACATAATCTTGTCTATGATGGAAATGTCATCTGGAGCATTATGACTGTGTTCCTGGGCTGCACTCACTCATATCTGGCTCAAAACAAACTATTTCTTAACCTCTTCAGGTCAAGAACTCTTTTTACAACATCAATTAGATACCACAGGCAAAAAAAAAAACAAAAAAAAAAACAGATTTCAAGAAAATGGATCACATGGAAATGCCACCTTTGAAATTGTAAATATGGTTCATAGGTTTTACTGTCACATGACCAAATGAAAAATGAGTATTGCTAAAAAAAGAGGTGTCATCTGGTGATTCAGCCCTGGGGAAATTCAATGTTGTAAGATAAGGGAGCCAGAAGAGTTGTAAAGAGGCAGATATTGCATGAATTAGACGGAGAGAAAACAAACATGTTATGTAAACCAAACAAAACATTACTTTATAATGGAGGGAGTGACCTCTCATGGAATGCACGGGTAGCCAGAGTAAGATGAGAAGAATAAATACGAGCCTTAACTTGGGTTAACTATATGGAGGTTGGTCAGATTTTTTTTTTTAATTAGATCCATGGAAACAAAAGTCTAGCTTTAATGGCTTTCAGACTGGGAAAACAAGAGACAAAATGGCAGCAACAAAATGGATTTTTCTGTAGAGGGAAACAGGAAAGGGAATAGAAGTTCTTACTTTCCTGCCTTCTTTTCTCCTTTCAGATGGGGCCTCCTTTTGTAGTCCAGATTGGCCATGAACTCACAAACCTCTTCTTTTAGCTTTGGGAGTGCTGGATTGGAAGTGTGTGCCACCTTGCCCGGCTCTGTCTGTTGTATGAAGGAAGGTATCACAGCATGGTTTTGTGATGATATGGAAATTTAATAAAAGAGAAAATTAGAAGATGCTTACTCTAGTGATCTATATTAATGGAGGAATTCTTCCTATAGGAAATTGTGTCATTCTGGTTGCAGAAGATGAGGCACACTGTATCATGTACATCCAGGTTGGTTGATAATTATTATGTTGAGTCTATCCAGAACTTGGGGTTCTCAGTAATCTAGAAGAAAGTTTCCTGAAATAAGACTGGGGAGACCAGAGGTTTAAAGTGACTGAAAAACTGCAAGGAGCCATTACCATGTTTAGCTGGTGAGATGCAAGATTGAGTAGTTTAATTAAGATTGGGTTTCTGCCAAGTGAGCACAATGAAGGGAGTAGGCAAGGTACTTAAATGGTAACTGTATACAAGGGAGTGATTTTCATGATGATCCATAAATAACAACTAATTAAGGAGGGAAGTGAATGAATACCTAAAGGGAATGAGCGCATGTGCACACACACACTCTCACACACAAAGACAACCCGCTAGCCTTAGACCCCAGTGGGAATGAAGGTGTGTGTGCACTTGAGTACAGCTGTTGGGAGTTCAGACATAAGGGTGGCCCTCAGAATAGCTGGGATGAGGCAGAGCAGCAGAGTATGTTTCCTGGGACTGAGAGGATAGAAGGAATGCTGTAGGGTACATGGCTGATGGAGAAAAAAGAACCATGGTAGAGAGATGTGGGAGCTAATACCTGCGTTCCCTTGCATCCCTGTTCATCAGTCATCTTTTCACTGAGTCCTCATCAGTGGTCCTCTCCTGACCACTACTCTCACATTTCAGGCTTCTACCTTTCTTCCCCAAACACACCCAGAATCCTCACAGTGAGTGTTGACATTCACAGGTTAGGTTTATTTTTTTCTTGTGCATGGCACCTCTTATCTGAAACAGTGTGTTTGAATTCTGTGGATTTACTGTCTTTTCTAATTAAATTCCATCTCTCTTTCAAGGCAGAAATGCTATTTTTTTTTTGCTTTGATTCTATAGCATCTGCTGTTTGATTCAACTTAGGTACTGGATTGTGGTGTTACAATCTCATTAAAATATCTCTTACACTCTAAGAGACTGGAACTTCTGCTGGACCTGACAGTCAAGTTAATAATACACCTTGTGGCCACTTAAGACCAATAGCCTGCTGTGTACTTGACTTGATTGTTTAACATGCCTTTAAGAGACAAGGTAACAAACAACCTTATTTGTCGTGGATTATCCATGGAATGCATTACTATACTAGCATGATTAATAAAAATCCAGAGACAGAAATTGGGGTTCAACCTGATGGTCAGAAAAACAAAAAGCCAACCACTGGCTGTTACCTCCGCCTCAGTCTGAAATGGTGATCCTGCCTCCAGGAGCCTAAGAATGAGACTGTGAGAGCTGTCTTAAATTCCTCCCTAGTGCTGGGATTAAAGGCAAGCACCACTACCACCCAGTTTCTATGGCAAACTAGTGTGACTACTGGGATTAAAGGTGTGTGTCACCACTGCCTGGTCTGTAAGGCTGATCAGTGTGGCTGTTTTACTCTCTGAACTTCAGACAAGCTTTATTTATTAAAATACAAATGAAATACCACTACACTCTTATGCATTCTTCCATGCCTCTGAACCAGAGAGCTATGCATCTGAGTATGTGTGTTATTATAATCATTTGCTGATAAGCAGCAGATAGGCCAAAAGTGACTGATAAATATCTGTCATAAATGTTGCAAGTATTGCCTGATAAATGGTATGTTTGCAGCACTGAATGCTTTGGAATCAACTGTGGTCAGTTGTAGTAAATACCTTAATCCTTTTTAAAACCCTGCTAAAGATTGGTGTAAAGAGTCCCTCATTCCTTCCCCATGTAATTCTTCCTGTGTTGTTCAGTAAACAGGCAAGGCCCTTTGCTAGGAACTGATTCACAATCTAGACATGGGTGTTGGGACAGACTGGACACATGCAGCAGACAGACAATGGAGAGGCCATTCTCACAAACTACAGATGTATGGCAGACAGAGAGAAGTGGGAGATTCACGCTTGTGCTTTCTTTTGGTCAAATTATTCTAAGAAGTGCCAAATTTTCTTTCCATACCGTGATACTGATACATTTTGATGCCTCTGAGATTATCTTTAATGTATTTAATGGACATAGTAGACATTATTTTGCTACTGACGGTCCATGTTATTTCGTAACTGAATGTAAGAGTGGGCGGTTGGAAATATCATCTTTATTCACTTAAAAATAACCAAGAATCTTTCAGCAGAAATGTGAAATAGAGTGGTGGAAAATCATGGACTAAATTCTTGTTAAAATGGGAGAAAACAGGCCAAGAATATACAAATGTAACAGGAGCAATAAAGAAAGTTTTTTTTTTTGTTTGTTTGTTTGGTTGGTTGGTTTTTTTAATGTATAAGCCTTGAAGCCAAGGGAATCAACGAGGTGTGGAAGAATAATCTCAGGCTGGCTATCAGAGGCAAGGAGACATACTCTGTGGTCACAGTGATGAGACATGGGAGACCGTGCTGTGATGGAAGGGTTGGGGGAGATAGCGATGGGTCAACTAAAATTAGACAACAAAAATAAAAATGATAAGGCAGATACCTAACACACAGAGCTCTTTACTAAACCAATCATGGTGACACATCTTTACACAATGTAAAGAAATATTCTGCACTTCCTTCTTTTTATCTAAATAAAAAGGAAAGGTTTTACCTCTAATACAGTAAAACTATAGCAAACTCCCTTGGACTGCCAACCAGCCCCCAAATCAAGACACAGAGACTAATTATTAGTTATGCATGCTCAACTTTATCTCATGCTTGTCCCACTAGTTCTTAAAACTAATTTAACCTGTTTATCTTTATCTATGTTTTGCCTAGAGGGTTTTATCTTTCTTTCATTCTGTATGACCTACTTTCACTGCTTCCTCCTTGTCTGACTGATGGTTGTCTGATTGGGTAGGGCCAGGTTTTGCCCCATGTTTCTTCCTCATTCTCTCAAGTCTAGAGTCTTCTCCTATTTGTTTTCCCTGTCCAGCAGCCCCACCTATCCCTCTACTGCCTAGTTATTGGTCATTTAGCTTTTTTATTAGACCAATCAGGTGCCTTTGGTAAGCAAAGCAACACATCTTCATATTCTTAGACAAATGTAACACATCTTTGAAAAAAAATGTAGCATAAACAAATAGAACATATCTCTTAGTTAAATTAATATTCCCCAGCAACTTTCTGTAATAAGGACAATTATCAGGTAAGAATTACACTCACAATGGTCAGTCAATTTATATTTGGCAAATTTGGAGAAATTGCTCTTTTATCTATCCTATTTTGGTGAGTCCAAGGTTCAAAGTATACCTAAACCACTTTCTGTCATAACTTATATTACAATCCTAAAAGTATCATTTTAGACTTTAAAACATTTCTTAGATATACAATTTAAGCTTTTCTGTTTCTCAATCTTATAAACTTTACATCTCTTATGTAACTTTCCTTTCTTAATTTGGTAACAAGAAAAATTGTAAAAGTATAACTATCAATTTTTCAATTTCATTATAGGCCCAAGAAAGAAATAATATTACCAAAGTAAACAAGGAATGCAGAACAAATAGCTTCCAACACTATAGAAATGACAGAAACAGCTGATTGCCAGGAGAGTTACCCAGGTTTCCTCTGTAATGTTGGGGCCTGGATCTTTGAGCTATAGGCCTAAAATATCTGACAGACTTTTTTTTGTGAAGCAGGAGATGTTGATAGACTGTCCTATCTTGTCTTGAAAAAGTATAGCAGTCACCTTCTCTGGTGTCCTTGTCCAGTTTGAACAGTATACTGTCAGCAATTGAGACAAGGGCAGTTTCTTGTCCAAGGGACCAACTTTGATGCAAATGAAAGCAAATTCCATAAGGAGGTTCTTCAATGCTGCAAACTCCATATGGATGTTCTTCAATGCACACCATCCTTTTTTGAAGAAACTTGATGCTTCCTTGAGCAGACATGTCTCACTGTCATGAGAAATATTATGTTTTTAAAACATTTTAAATGTCATATTCTATAGGTCTCTGAAGTATTTGAAGACCATATATTTGACCTTGAAAACAAACCTAACATGACTGCTAGCTTGATTGTTATAGATGACAAACTACTAGCCTACATTTCTTAATTACAATAAACAGTTTATTAGCTTTACGGACTAAAAATTTATGACACATTTTCAAATGAGCTGCATAATCACAATGCCTTAAATATGAAACACACACACACACACACACACACACACACACACATATATATATTATTTTGAAACAAAAGAACCTTAAAGTTGCATAAATACATAAAAATTCATATCAATGGAAAATATTTGAGACTAGTTGTTGCTTTTTTAGTTTAAAAGTAAATTTGATAATATACCCCTTTAATCTGTTGCTTCTATATTCTTCCTTTTTTCAGAATGATATCTCTGAATCTGATCTTCTTTACTTAGATTACTCCATGATCATGATCAAGAACAACTTATAATTTAAGTTATAAGCATCTTTATAAGCAACCAAGCATCCATTATCCACTGAATGACTGAACTCCCTGCCACCTTTTGAGAATGTAGCCCATGTGTTCTTAAAATTACTTCCTGTTTCCTGTTGTCTGGGAGTGACAGCATCTTTAGGGAACCCTGAGAAAATTGAGATAATGGTCAAGTCCTGGGAGAGCTATTTGTTGTCCTGTCTTGGTGTGAATGGAAAGTGTAGGGATTATCTGAAATACTGGAGTCATCTACAAGGCTGAAATTGGTGTCTGGTTTGAACAAAATTTCTCTATATTTATTTCAGTTTTTTTTTTGTAAGAGCATGAGTGCCTTCCATTCTGCTAATGTAGAATAATTTAACAGCATGAAATGTTTTGACTTCTGCAAAACACCTCGGCAAGAAAAAAAACCTCTGTAATTAATTCTGGTCATTAAAACTATGGTCATAGTATTTGACTTCATGTCATCTGAGTTGTCTGGTATTTTTATTTATAACCAGAACAAAAAGCTAAAATTAATATTGAGTGTACATGTTCCTGCTAGGAAGTCTTTGGATTAGGTGCTAGAAAGTTAAATAAAACATGAAGTCACATATTTTACTAACATCAGTGTGGATCAAAGGGCAAGGTTTGGTCTACAAGAAAAAATTGACCTGTGTCTAGAAGTATAATTCACAAATCCTAGATTTTTTTTAAAAATTGAGATTGCACATTTCTATGCTTTAGAAAACATTCTGAAAAAGAAATATATTTTTCATCTTCTTTACATTTTATTCAATACTTACTCTTTGTGCAATGGGAGGCTTTTGTTATTTAAAACTTTTTCATTTTGTTCTTTCTTAGGGAGTTGTACATCTTGCAGTACATAGTGGATCTCTACAAAGTGCCCAGGACCTCAGAATGCACAAGTAGAAGCACAGGAAAATTAAGTTTCGTGAACCTTCATCTTACAAGATATCCCATTTCCCCTTTACACACAGAAAACATACCCTGATAACCTTTGTTCATTCTTGCAATCTTCATCAGAACTGCTTATTTTTCTCAGGCCTACAAATACCAAGGCGTTAACCTTAAGGGTCCCCAAATGGATACTGTTTCCATTTCTTTGTATTTATTGATAACATATCTAGATATTTATTGCAGCATCTCATTAAGAAGTAAATTACATCTCATAAGAAGTAATGTACTCACGACAGTCTCAAAATTGTTTCTGAGATTTAGATTTTGTTTAGAAGAATAGTCCTAACTTTCCTGCCATAGCCACATATCAATTATAGCTTTAATAGAATAGGATTATCTGTGCTAAAATATTAAAGTTTCTTTTTCCTCTGCAGCCACTTGCAAAGTTGAATGATATTCTCTTCCATGCTTTAAATTGGTAAACAACACTGCTCATCTCACAGAATTAAAGTCTTTCCAGATGTGGATTTGATTAATAGAAGCTTACTAACTGTGGCTAATTACTGATAATGATAGTATCACAAGGCAACTTTCTCATCAATGTCACCTTGCTCTTTTCTGGTTGCTAGGATAAAAAGAAACTTTACTTGTCACCCTCCTCCACTCAAAATCAATACAGGAAAGGGTTGAAGCTTTGTTTTGAATGGTAGCTAATCTCAGTTCTATTAACAGTAGCCGGCCAGAAGAAGACAGTTGTCACCTAGAGCCACATAAGAACTTCAGCCCTGCAGACCCTGTTTTCACAGTGAGGACAGATGAGTCTCACAGAGAGAATGGCCAAACACTCAGAGTGGGGGGTAGTGACCCATCAGTAGTTTTCTCTTGGTGTTTATTGCTTCGTTTGGTTTTTGTCTCCTAGAAACAGAAGAAGAGCATCTGTGTGTCAATAATACAAGTGGAAATAAATGTCTTTCCCTGTCTGAACAGTTTTCTACAGAATTAAAGCCCTCATCTTTTTTGCCTTTCTCTATGAGTTCCTTCTAACAAGCTATATACTATTTCTAAATAAAAGAATATTTTGAGGGGAATTCTCTAAAGATGTGAAAATTCACAATCTATTAACTAGTACAGATGGTAAGACAATGTAAAGATATTCAAGAAGTTAAAAGAACTTAATGTCCTACATTGCATTCCACACAGACTGTTAATAAAGAAATTCATATGTACATGGGAAAGTCTTTTGGAAAACTGGTATCTTCACAAATTACGTTCATGAGAAAGCATTGAAAATGATGGTCACCCCATCACTCAAGTTGTTGACTCTGTCACTGTAACTATTTAGTATGATACATTTCATGTCCCTAAATGGTGATGTGCTTTTTAAAGCTTATTAAAGTTGTCTCTTGGAGTAAGGAATCCTTTCCTCATCATAGACTCTCGCATGCTTGTAGAAAACATCCTCCAGCATTGTCTATCCCTGGACATACTGCTACCCTGCTCTTAAAAGCTGGACAAAGAAGAAGTAGAGGGAATGAGAAGATGGAACTCATTCATGGAGATGTTCAGCCCAAGAATCTCAGTCAGAAACTGATTTGGTGTGAACTCTTCAGTCATTTCTGATGAACAGTTGTGGTTGTTAGAGACTTGAGTATAGTATGGTGGTGTCAAGTGGATTCTGAGAAATGATAGAGAAAAAAAGGATTCTTTTGGTTTATCAGAGTGTTCAGCTGTTAGGGAAATTCCAGTTAACAGGAGAAAGCAGGAGCAAGGGTTATTGTCATGTACTTCACCCTCCTTCTATCAGCAGGAGCAACCAAGCAGTGGTTGTGCACAACTTTAATCCCAGCACTTGGGAGGCAGAGGCAGGTGAGTCTCCGAGTTCAAGGTTAGCCTGGTCTACTGAGTGAGTTCCCTGATTTTCAAGGTCACACACAGAAACTCTGTCTTGAGCAACAAAAACCGTGGCAACAGTATCAGTCCTGAGGATGTTAATAAATGATGATGCTAGTCTGCAGCCCTGTATAATCATTAACTGAATTTTCACTAAAGTCAAAGAATTATATCATTCATGTGTTTATGTAGTAAAAAAGCTATACAATGTAACCCTCTTCAGCCTGTAAATATGAAACCTAATTCCTTCACACATAGTCATCACTCTGTGACCACAGGGTCTCCCAGAAAATATTTACCCAACCATGGACTGAAAGCTCTGAGTTATTACTATTTCCTGTGTGGCTGATCCTATGTGGGCTGATGCTTGCATCTTTGCTAAGCACGCACAGAGTGTTTATTGTCACTATTCCATAAATAATATTGCATTCACATTATATTTTACATGATACATGTGATATACGGGCAACAGAAGTGCATAGGAGGATTATGTACATTATAAATGAATATTGTATAATTCGATATGTAAGGGGTTGAGTACTGTAGATTTGGGTATCTATGGGAGTCTTGGAAACATTCCCTCATGGCTCTCTAGGGAGGCTGTACATGATTATGTTCTTATTCTCTTTCAAGCCTAATCGCCAGGACGAGATTGTCAGTGCTCTCCCAGTTATTTGGGGGCTCTGGAGAATTTGCAGACAGCTCATTCTCCTATTGTGTTTTCTTGCCTTATTTCCACGTTGCTAGGCTGCTGCTTATGATACAGCCGGTATTCACAGACTTCTGCAGCATGCTACAACAGTGCTACACTAATGACTATTGCTGAATTCCCAGTGTGATATTAGGGACAAGGCTGACAGTCTCCTTTGTTATTTGTTCTGAAACGTGACGCTGGCTCCTTTGCTTGTGGTTTGTTTGTTTGGTTTTGGTTTTGTTTGGTTGTTTTTCAAGACAGGGTTTCTCTGTAGCTTTGGAGCCTGTCCTTCAACTAATTGTAAAAGAGGTTGGCCTTGACTCACAGAGACTCTGCTGGGCTAAAGGTGTGTAGAGACACCGCCTGGCTCTTTTTTGTTTGTTTGTTTTCTGTTTGTTTGTTTGTTTTTGTTTTAGGCACCTTTAACTCACATCACAAGAGGTGCCAGGATAAAACATCAAGCTAGATCAAGAGGTAGTGATGAGGAATACAACAGAAAACGTGATCATCTAGTAAAAGTGGTCATCTTTTAAGCAGTTGTACTTATTTGTGTATCTATTTCTGTGTTAGGGATTGAGCGTAGGACTTTCTGCATGCTAGGCAAGCTGTCTTCCACTGAGTTGCATTCTAGACCACAGACATTTTTCCTATATAAAATGTTAATGTGTCTTGAACAGTCACTGGAGCTCAGCAATGCATTTTAAAAGCAAGAGACTGGCTAATCACTGTGACCCGCATGTCCCCATCCCATTCCTGAGTGCACTTCACAGGCAAACTTGTCTCAGTTTTTCCTATGTGAGTCTTCCACAGTTCCATCTACAACATACTCACAGGCCACGGAGCACCCGGCACAAACACAGCAATTTATGGAGATACATTTTTAACAGAAAAAACATTTCTTTAAAAATAGTTTCTTCCCCTTTATGTTCCATATTGACTCTGTAGGCATATTCTACTTATCCCATATTTTTTAAAATAAATATTTGGATTACTTGCAGACAATTAAACAACAGTATATGCCAAATAAATATGCAGGAGATTTGTTTCTGTAAAAAAATGTATGAAGCAATGTCAAAATCATAATTCTGACTTGACCTAACCTACTGAAGAGATAGTCTCTCGTGCAGGTATCTTATGTAACATAAACATTGAAATATGCCAGTACACACTGGGTCCACTTTACTTATTTCCTTCATCAGCCTCCCCATTGCTCCAAAATTCAGGTGTAGTTAATTTTTATGGATGAAAGAGCAAGCCAGATAGGGTTCCAGAATAGAGAGGAGGAAGTGGGAGGGGCTTTCACTTCCACCCCTAACCAAGAAACTATCTGTACTTGATATGTGCTTGCACAGGAAAAGTTAATTTTCTCCAATGGAGTCTCATCAGTTACTTTAATCAAACTTCAGGGTAGGCCCCATGCCCAACAATAGATGGTCAACACAAAATGGAATTTTGTTTTTCTGTCTTTCAGTAGCTTTACTCAAATTGTTGTGGCAGAGTCTTGTGTCATTGATACATAGTATAAATAAGAATTATTAGAAATACCTTAGTATGTCTGCTATGAGGCACTAAAATGGATTGATCCTTTAAATGAAAGGAAACTTGAAGTAACAGTGCAGAACACTGATTCACTTGAGTTTTAGCCTCAAAAACAAGATGTTCATGTGACCCAAATGATGAACTGGATTCTAGGCACTAATGTTGCTATTTGTTTCCTCTTCTAGTTCTTAAGGGACTGGCAGAATTCACTAATAAAGCATATACAAACTTCAAAAATGTCCAGTCTCTGTGAAGTTATATTATTTTAGAATTCATCCATCCATTTATTGATTCATGCATTCTGAAATTATCTTCAAAAACTGTACATAGTCCAAATTAGAATTCCCTACAAAGGTCATTTTCTTTTAGGACCCTTGACGACATCGTGCATAAAGCCTGGCAGAATTAAATGTGGTAATCCTTCCAAGCTATGGACAGACAGAAGACCAGCCTGGGAGATTGGTTGCATGACATGTAATATTTAAAGTGGCATTTGAAGGATGAATAGGGCTTTTCCACCAGACAACAATAGCTATTGGATTGAGTGGATGGAAAAGGATTTACAGCAGAAGGAAAACACAAATCAGATGCCTGAAAAAGATCACTTGTTCCTAAAATGAGACTCAGTTTTGCAGTTTAACATGCAAGGGAATTCTGGGGAATTAGTTTCATTGCCAGGGCAAGAGTTTACTAAATGATCAATGAAACATCTCAATATATGGGCAACTGGAAAAAGGCCAGATAAACTTTATTAATGCCATGTATCTTTTCTGCTTTTATTAATTTGAATTGCCTATGTATTTTCTAGATAAAGGTCCTGTTAGAAAATCCTACTTCATTTCCAGATATCAGCCACAACTTTATGAAGAATTAATATAGTATAGAATAAGAGGTAGGATTTTCCTAGGTTTAGCTATGCCTTCTTGTTTACAAATGTTTCTTCAAATTAGGGCAAAGGTTGCAGGGCAAACTGCTTCCAGTACAGATCATTACACATCCCAAATTAATTGCAACTGAGCTGACAAGTCTCTAGTAGCTTCATAATGGGCTAGAGAGAGCTCCAATAGAAAACAGATGGAAAAGAAATACAAGAGTCAATTAGTAAAATGCTTTCTGAAGATTTTATCTCAGGTTTCCAATATTCTACCTGCATATTATAACCCAGGTATTTAACACAAATTGGATGTTGTCAATGGGCCAGAGTTCAGGTTTGTGACTGAGAGCTTCTGAAAGGATCCTGAGTAATCCTGATGACATTCTTGGGATGCAGACTTCACTCCCAGCAGGATATACAGAATATTCACTGATCCTAATATTTTCTTTGTTCTTAAGAACTAAGATCAATAAGATTTCTTAGAATAACTCCAATGTAATATTGCCATATTTCTCTTCAGGAGTCAGTTCTCTCATGGACAGAGAGGCTTACAAGATCTTCAGAGGCACCTGAAGTACCTGAGTGGTACCCATGACTTCAATTACATCCAATCATTTGTACCTACAGAGCAACCAGCCACCTTAGTGTGCCAAGAAGATCGTCCTGGTTTTAAGACAGATAGCTCTGGAACCAGAATGCTCTCCTCTACTCAGTCCGAAGCATTCTAGGATGATTGACTGGCATTCACAAGGTATGTGTTACATAGAGAAAATTATTCTGATCTGCTTGCAATGCCATCTCTCTATGAAAACAGCATTTTACAATATTAAAATGATTTAGTTGGAAATAATTTATTTTGCAATTTGGAAGACAAAGAGAATATCCATCTCCTTTATGATCATGTGCCCTGAAAACTTATTTACAGCTGAGAAGCTTTACCACATGGCTTCTTCTTACTCTTTCAGTTCTTAAAAACTTGCAACAATGTTAAATTTAGCTCAGAAAGTGAACTTTGTTTTCGACTCTTGGTCTATTTATCATTGCGTTGCTTTGTCTACCTCTTGAGTTTTCCACACTGTTTTCTGATATATTATTACAATTATTTAAAATATTAATGGAACAGAATATCTTCTTTGAAATTATGAATGCAATCAATTTTAAGTCTTTAATTGTAATTTTGTTTCCATAAAATTCTTTTAATTTAGCCTAATATAATGGCACATCAACCAGTAATAGGTACATTAAATTGAATCATGATGCTCATATACACATTTTATGACACAATCAAATATCTTAATGCATTAATTCATATCAATCAGTTAATAAAATAAAATAAGAAACATTTTTCTATTGCTGCTAACTGTGCTTTCAGCATTTACTCGATAAAAAAGTCTAAAATCTCAACAACCTGACTTTGGACTTTTCTGTTTGGATTGCTGAAATATGGCTCTTAGTCTAAATTTTACTGTTGATTTGATGGGGGAGAAAAACAACAAAATGGCTTAAACTCTACTTTAAGCTTCCTATTTTTCCTCAAGTGAAACTATTTTTACCTAATCAGTAGCACACCCACTATATCAAAAGTGTGCCTAATCTGAATGGAAAAAGTGGTCATGGTTCCACAGAGGAGCCTAAGGTCTTTTCTTTCATTGGCACACATGGAGTGCTCATCACTTTGAGTGTATCAAATCACTGAAGCCAATAAACACAGGAATTATTTGTTAAAGTAAGTTATTTGAACTGTGTCAACTTGTCACAAGTTAGACTCACTGGGAAGAGAAAGTTCAACTGATAAAATCCCTCTATCAGATTGCTTATAGGCATGTCTACGGGGCATTCCCTTGATTAATGTTTGATGTGAGAGTATCCAGCTCATCAGGAATTGTACCACTGCTAGGTAGGCGTCATAAGAAAGCAGAGCAAGCAAGCCAGTAGGCAGCATTCCTTCATGGTCTCCACATCAGCTTTTACTCCAGGTTGCTGCCTTAAGTTATTGTCCTGGCTTCCTTAATGGTGAAATATAAGCTGTAAGAGGAAATAAATATTTTCCCTTCTAAGATAGCTTTTGGTCATGGTGTCTTTTACGGCAATAGAAAGCAAACTAGGGCAAACAGTCAGTAAATATCTTTTCAGTTACTCTTTTTAGCCTGGAGGTTGCTGGAGATACCTGCATTTATAGTAAACGTTATTCCAAAGCCCCGATGCTATTTAATAAGGCAATCTGGAAACAATTATAAGACAAGTACTCATCTACAAAGAACTTTCAGGAACTCGAAAGAATTTGGTGTTTAATTTGTTTTCTTTTCTTTACTCTTTTCTTTCTTTTCGGAATAAAACAGTAAAGAATGCATCTGGAGTGAAACAAAATATGTGACTTTGTGATTTTGTTCTCACAGACCTCGTCCCAGGCACCTTAAGGCCGGAAGGGGATTCTTTAGAAGAAAATGTGGGTGTGTCGTGACAAGCTGACTGGGGCAGGAAGACCAAAGATTTGTCTTGACCTTTGAAACTGTTAATGAGAGAACTGGATTCCTCTCCCCTGCCTCCCTGCATTCCTCCTTCCCTCCCTCCCTGGCTCTGTCCCTCAGTCCCTCTGTTCCTCCGTCCCTCTGTTCCTCCATCCCTCCATCCGTCCCTCCCTCCTTCCCTCATTCCCTTCCTTCCTCTATTTCTGCTCCCTAGTTCTCTGCCTCATAACCATCTACCCCTTGGGCAGGAGTCACACTTCTGACAGCTCCTGGCTTCAGCCTTCCCAGCTACCCTAGCAGGTTCCACTGACTGTCTTCAATTGATGAAAATGCTTACAGACAGGAAGGCACCCAGCTGTTTCTGGAGAACAGTGCTGGGCATGAACAATGTCAATAGCCATCACCTGCACAGCCTATACACCTTCGCCACCTATAAATGTAGAGATCTTGGCTTTGCTGAACATCATAAATTCAGTGTCGTATGCTTGGACTTGATGGCCCCTTCCTTTTCCAGCTGTGACATCATGCAGACTTTGCATGTTAGGTAGGGGCAGCATGGCTGGTAGTTCAGTTTCACCCTTAGAAGAACTCAGGTGTTCTTCCCTCCATGAACAACTATTGAGGCCAACTGGACAGCACTGTGGGCCTCAGATTCACTCGAGTTTCCAAATCTGCTTGTGCCAGTCATTTTCCCTGCTTTTCTAGGTGTTAAGCTCAGTCTGCCTCGCTCACATACATCACAGTAAAACATGCTCTCTCTCATACATCACTGTTAATGTGTATTTATGCAAAACATGCTCTTCCCCACATCATTTCTGGACCCCTACCTGTAGCTGTGGGG
This sequence comes from Microtus oregoni, assembly GCF_018167655.1. NCBI lineage: Eukaryota > Metazoa > Chordata > Mammalia > Rodentia > Cricetidae > Microtus > Microtus oregoni. The sequence continues at coordinate 3,090,535 of NW_024543080.1, read as the reverse complement.
AGCCATATGTTCAATATTCTAGCCAGATGAATAGGGGCCTAAACTGTGGTACAGCATGGAGGCCTGTCTTATATTCTAAATGCTTCTTATAACCCTTTCTATCCCACTCTGTTCTGGAGTAATCTCTTCCACAGTGCTTACTAGTGGTGTTCAAAGTCAGGTGACTTTTTTTAACCTCACAAAGAACCAAATAAGATGGTTATGAAGACACAGGATTTCTTGTTCAGTGTTCAGTGGCTTCAGAAAGCCAAGCGAGTGGGCTCTACTAACTTCACAGTTATCTCCGTGGACCCTGTAATGGTGGCCACCTGGTTAACCTGGCGCCTCTCTTTGCCTTTGGACGATCAGGGCTCAGCTGTGCAGACCATGTGCTATCACTCTGGGCTTCCCATAAATTTTGTCCCCTATCTCCAGCTAAAGAATCAGTGAATTACTTGTGTGTGGGCAGGGCTGGCACACACACATTAATGACTGTGAAGACATTTAGAAATGGGTCATTTTCCCTTTCCTCAATAAAGATAGTCTTTGTGGGATTTAAATCTATGCTGGCTCTACCCCCACCCCAGCATTATGTCACCATAAAAATATTGAAGTGTAACAAATGATTTGCTTATCTGTCATTATTAATGAAAGAGTTGGAAGCAGCTTAGACACCATTTTCTGCCTTTATTTAGCTGAGGAAAAAAATCTGTTTCTATGGCTTCCTTTTTATGCAAATGAGCTTGTCTGCTCCTTTTGTAGACATTATTATGGAGGGATATCATTGATCATGTCCTCAGGGTAATAAATAATTACTCTACCAACGTATTGCTCTGAAAGAAACTGACATGAAGTAGTTTCAAATTAGCCACTGCTAATGGCATGCTTTGTTTCATACTTATTACCGCAATCTGATTAACATGCTACTGAGTAGGACTGGCAGCTAAGGAGGGCCTTTCTGTGCTATCTCAGTTTGGTTCAGGTTTAAAACTTAGCTATAAATGTAGATTTTACACTGACATAGAAGGCTAAGTCCACTGTGATAAAAGTAAGCTTGACCACTGGTATTTATTTTATTTTAATGAGATCACACTTAAAATAGGAAGCTGTTAGAGACTTCAGATAGGAAAAATACTGTTATATTCATGTTAGAGTCTACATTAAAAACTCATAAGATTCTTTTACCACAAGCTTCCTTTAGTAGCTTGTGTGCATGAGAAGAGGGAGCCCTAGTTCAGTCTAAAATACAGTTTTCTTATTAGACTAGGATAAGTTAATTTTTGCTCCCCCCAACTTTGTCATAAATATCAAAATTACTAAAAGTTGGGACTTTAAAAATATTTCATATTTGCTATTATAATTATTATTCTTGGTTATAACCTCAAATATTAGTGTGGTAACAAAGGGAAAATAATAATGTTATTCATACAACTCTGACCTCAAGGATGCTCTTATCACAACTATTCAATTGATCTCTCCTGAGGCTGCTTTGATAAATGTCTCAAATGTACATAAGTACTTAGGGGCTAACAAATGTACAAGCAACACCATCCACACATCACATGCAGTCTGTACACCTTGCAGTGACTACTGTATATCATCTTAAATATTCATGTTCTACAGGTACAATTAATATTGTTAGTTTAGCAGCTGAAGAAACTGAGATATAATGAGGTTAAGGAACTTCTTTTGGGTGATGGAGTTGATAAGGTAGAGCTAGGAGTTTGTACTCTACACTTAGAGTTTGTACTCTTCAGGAGCCATGAATTTTATCCAAGAGCTATCCAGAATCAGTATATCGCCCTGGATCACATGCACAGATTGTCAGTAGTATATAAAAGGTATTCATATAAAGGATGATGTGAACTGATGATACTTAAGTTGTTATTGCTTCAATACATTGCCCTAAGATCTAATTTACAGTTGATGCTATTCCACACTATCTGTTTATGAATGACCTGCTTTTCCCATGCAACCTAGCCCTTGCCCTCCATTCTGTAGGCTAAAATTTCAACACCCACAGCCCTCCAAATCTCGCTTTAATCAATCATGTGCAACCATCTCCTTCCCCTGGTTTTGACTGTGCACATGTCTTCTCAGAGCTGAGGTTAATGACCTCACATTAGGAACTTGAAATAAGCCAAGGCAGGAGCATTCATTCCATGGAAGACACAAATGCCTTTCATCCATCCTCACCTACTCTTTTGTTTCTTCAGCGCTCCCTGTGATCCACTATCCCCTCTCCTAGAATAAGTAGTCCTCCAAACACCGAGATTTTAATATATGGTTTTCTGTATTGTGGAGTCCCTGTGGCATTATGATGCCAACATTCGTAGGTGTGGAACTTTCCAGGACTCCATAGAGTAACCCATAAATGGTAGAATTTCAGCATCTGGGCAGCCATGTAGCATATGGCACACGAGCTTTCTTGTTCAAATCCACATTCATGGCAGATATCACTAATATATCCTGACAGGACAGAACCTGGCTTGAGCCCCAGAGTCCTCATCCGCAAAGTACAGCAAAGAGCTCTTTGCTCTGGAAAGCCCTGTTAGCCATTCAGGTTTGCTATAGGAGTTGAAATTCTTCACTATTCTTTAGAATCAGACATCATCATTCCCCTCTATGATATTCTCACCCTCTATAATTTATGAATCTTTATAGAGTCATGGGATTAAAATAAGAACCAAATAGGGAAAATTACTGAGATTTCCTAAAATTGTAAATGTCTGATCTTAAGGTCTAGTTGCCATTCTGGTGTGTGCATGCGTTTGTGGATGTTTGTTTGTCTAGTTAGTTGATGAAAGCAATATTTTCTTTGAAATCAATGATGTATCATTATTCTTTAACTGCATTCAAGAGGAAGGAGCTTAGTCTTGACAAAAAAAATGTTAAAATTTATTTTACAATTATAATGTCCTCTAGAGATAGACATGTCTAAAAGATAAAATGTTACATACTTTTTGCCCTTTTTATGCTATCCCAGCTCTGATGTTCCAGGGCAATTCCTTTAACTTATGTTTTGTTTAGTTTTTGGTGCTAAATGTTAAACACAGGATGCTTGGGATCCTAACCTAAAGGTTGAACACAAGACCCTTGGGATCCTATGCAATTTATCTCTGTACTGTATCTATAGTCTCCAGAGGAACAGGCTTGTGTGGTAGTTATGGAGAAAGTGTCGGAGCTGTATTGCTTGGAAAACTTGAGTATTTTGGGGTCTATGTAGAGGGAATCATTAGCCTATTAACCCAGTAAAAACTGTAAGTGGGCAAGATTGTGTGGTTCATTCTGATACGGACAAACCCACTTAATTGCTACACGTGTAAGACTGTCCCACCAAGTAAAAATGGTGGATGTGCTTTAAATATTCTTTTTTTTTAAATTTATTTATTTATTATGTATACAATATTCTGTGTGTGTGTATGGCCAGAAGAGGGCATTACAGATGGTTGTGAGCCACCATGTGGTTGCTGGGAATTGAACTCAGGACCTTTGGAAGAGCAGGCAATGCTCTTAACCTCTGAGCCATCTCTCCAGCCCAGCTTTAAATATTCTTAAAGAGTGCAAAAGTCCCCATGAAGCAGAAAGGTTTATGTAGTAATAAGGGCGGCGGCGGGGCTGAGTCCCCAACACCCCAGCCGCCTGCCCGGCTAGCTTATGCCCCGAAATAATTACACGGACACTGTATTCTTTTAATCACTGCTTGGTCCATTCTCTTCTAGGCTAATTCTCACATATTAATTTAGCCCATTTCTAATCATCTGTGTATGGCACCCCAAGGTGCGCTTACCAGGAAGATTCTAGCCTATGTCCATCCTGGGTCGGACCTTCATCGTGTGTGTCTGCCAGGGAGCAGGGCATGGTGTCTCTGCTGAGGCGTCTGCTCCGGAGAGCAGAGCTGTGGAGTCTGAGCTCACTTCCTCTTCCTCCCAGCATCCTGTTCTGCCTACTCCTCCCACCTATCTTCCAACCAATAAAATGGGCCAAGGCAGTTCCTTTATTAGCCAATGACCTTCCTCCATCAGGTTTATATCACCATTGAGGGACATGGAGAAGGTCTGAGGTAATTAGGGAAAGTGTGCAGGCAAGGTTCTCCAGTGCGAGAGAGAAAAAGGTGGGGCCAGGTGAAAATTAAAAGAGCCGTGAGAAGTATGGTGTCAGAAAGGTTCTGAAGAGAGGAAACTCTTATTTAGTAGACAAAGATGTGAGGACGTGGGCATCTGCAGTAGGAAGCTGTGGTCATAATGATTGGGCAGGTCAGTATTGGCATGAGCTTTGTCTAGAAGTGTCTGCCCATCAGCCTGTAGAACATTTATATTTGCCCTCACGTTTTCCTGTTAGAAGTTCACTGGTCGTTACTTGAAGCTTTGCTGTGCAGGGGTCGGCATATGTGAAAACAAGCTCAGTGCTAGGATTTAGAGAGCACTGGTTAGAATTCAAGACTGCTGTTCACGTGGATGACATTGTGTGTTGCTTAACCTCTCTGAGCCTTCAGTTCTCCGTGAGGGTAAGAGTACATAGCTGGTGAAGATGGAAAGGAGGGCTAGTCAGATCTAATGATGCTTCTTTCTACCTCCACTTTGAGATCATGTGAGAGGGCAGGGCAGGTCTTAGATAGGAAGGGGGATACAGGTCTGTGGCACAATTGAGCTCCCTAGGACTGAGCCAGTGTGCTGATATTATTTTGTAGATTCCATCTGAGAGCTGACTAACAGGTTTGGAGCATAGATAACATGCCTTCTGGGAATGACCAAAAACACTTAGGTCATGAGATTTTCAGGGGTTCGGTTTCAGAAAGAATAGGTGAGAGAGAGGGTAAGTGTCAACACATCACTTGTAAAATCTCCCCATGCGAAATCCCATCTGGAAAAGCAAGTGTGGTAGATACTGAAGAAACGACATCATCCCAAAGGCACTTGCCAGAGCAGTAAGCAGAGGCAAGCAATGGATTCCACGTGAAAGGCAAAGTGGGCAGCAGGGCGTTCACAGTTGTAGTAATTCTGGAGTTAGAAGAGAAACATAGGCTTTCCTCCTTTCTTCTAAGAACATCCAAATGGACTCAGAAGCTTGGCAGCTTAGCAAACTCGTGAGTGATAACTTGAGATCAGCTGGAGATAAGAGGGCCCCTTGAGAGAGTCATTAAGGCCAGTGCTTTTAAGCGGCTAGTGGGAAACTAGAACAATCAACAAGATGTTTAAACAGTCAGTTCTGCTGATAACCCAGCCAGCTTTTAACTGTATCATGAAAACTGTCCTAGGGGTGCAACTGGACATGTTTCCAGCTCAGCCTTGGCACAGCCAGAAATTCTCTTTCTGCTACAAATTTCCACCCTGGTGAGATTTGTATCGTTTTGGCATTTTCATTGCAGATTAGTGAGTGAATCAGCCTACAGGCCAAGAAAAGGAAAACAAAACAAAACAAAAATCCCCCAAAGTCAGCCTAGTAAGGATGTCTTCATCTAATTTTCAGTGGAGGGAAATATAGCTGGTCTCGGGGACTTCAATCAAGAACAAGCATCATCAGTTGTATTGTAAGTATATGGGGGTTTTCCTATTTTCCTGCTTGGTAGGTCATGATGGGGATGAAGCCACAGCGATATCACTTCTATGATTTAGTTATTTTGGAAAGCTTGAGTAGTGAAGTTTCTGCAAAATGCACAAACATAGGAGTAATTAGAGACATGAGAATTCAGGATGGCGGCCAAGTGCGCATCAGAGCTGAGGAACGTCACAGGGAAAGGCAGGGAACTTGTAAACACCTATCGGTATTTTTAGGTAGAGAATGATCTAACATCTTGCCGGTGGGTGCTGCCTGTGCATTCATTTCCCCATGCTTTAAAATCAACTGATATTAAGGGTGATTTAAAGACAATAAAAAATGACAGCTTTACTAATGTAGATGGTGTGCATACAAGTGTGTGTGCGCACACGTGCATGCACAATGTGTGACTGTTGCGTGTTAGAATGTGCTTTTTCACCTCAGGTCTTGCACAGGCTAGGGAGCCCTCTACTGATTGGAAACTGTACTAGATGCAAACTCTGCAACCTTTAGTCCATTGCTTCTGTTTCTTCCCAAAGCAGGACATTTTGCTCATTTCTTTTCAAACCCTAAGTGGGGATGCTTTATTCAAGGAGCGGGATGGTGTCAGTCACATGACTGCAAAGGTGTATGTAATTTCATTACAGGTAAATTCCTCTCACCTTTGACTACGAAGGTGATTTTGCTTCATTTCAATGAAAACACAAATGTTTACCAGACTGAAATAAGGATATGAGACCGAAATAACAGCATTTGACTATTACCCTGGTTTGTCAAATGTTGTTTTCCTGGTTGATGTGGTATTTCTAATATACATTCTTTTTTTGAAATAGAAGAAAGATGACGAGGTGAGTAACTGTTTGAGCTGATTTGAACAGATCTAGATGGACTTTCTTTTTATATTTGTATTTTTTATTATTCTGTTTAGATTAATGTACACTAAGACCTACATATGGGTAAATTAGATGCTTAGTTCCTTTCATGTTTATCAAATTGTGTTTATCAAAAGCTTCATGCTTTTACAAGATAATTACAGGACAATGCTTAACAGAATGGAATCACTAGGGGACATGGAACAATCAGACATACTTTCAATGTGCCTGGGCTAACAGTGTTAGGGTGTCACTGTCTTTTCTTACCCTAAGCACCCTGACTTCATGTAACTGCATAATGCGAATAGCAATCATTCTTGCTTTTAACGAGAATTTATCCTATTTCTTAGAAATTTGCATGGAATTTTACTTGATTTTTATAAGAGTATGAACAGGACATTATGAAATCATCACTTTTCCTAGACATCTACCCTTAGTGTGGACCTGATTCTGTCGTGCTGCCTTGGGCCCTAACTCCGTGTTTGGGGAAAGCTTCACCTGAGATAACCTCTTGGATGTGAGAGTGCTGTAGCTTTAACATGGGTCACTGACGCTGCTTCCCTGCTGGTGCACACTTCCTCACTGGTTTTCCAGGATATTTTGTCTTCTGTGTTTTGATTTTTGTTTGTTTTGTTTGTTTGTTTGTTTTTGTAGCTTCTGTATGAAAGTGGATCCTTAGGTTTTTTTTTAAAGTACAAAATATGAAAAGATACATAAACCTAGGATGACCAATTCACTGTCCATAACGATCACCATATGAAATGCCTACTATGGGCCACTCTCTTATTCAAGGGGTCGCTTTATTGTAAACATGCGTGGATGTTCTCCTGTTCACCAACTGGTAATCTGTGTCTGTATGATAGCTCCTCTCCAGCAGTGAGCCTTTGAAGGAGACCACTGGAACTACAGTCTGTCCAAAGACCAGTTGGTGCCTTCTCAAGTGCTGGGTCCTCAGAGTCTCCCTGGTTTCATGTCTCTTTTCCTGTGGTCCTTTTCTAGGTACACTCATCACAGCTAAACAGTCAATGTGCCTGTGAGCAGAAAGCTACCATAAATTTGAATAGTATTCGCTTCTGCTGTTATTTAGTTCCTTTCGTATTAAAGATCTACTTATTGGTTTGGCCTCACATTTTTCTCATGTATCTAAGTAAAAATACATTTCAAATCAGTTCACAAACCAGAGCTGATTTGCATAAACCTGCTATGCGGCTTCAGAGGCTTTCAGACTAAAGTTCGTAGTCATCAGCATTAGGCTTTTTATTTTTGTCACTTGCCTGTGATTCCTCAGCAAAACCCTGATGCTCAGTCCTTCTGATGTGGCTGAAGGCAGTCTGTCATGTGACTGGGGAAAGGGCTACCTCAGCAGGATGTCAGTGGCATCCATGCCGTTTACAGTGTAAGCCCATCTCTTCCTTGCTGACTCTCAGAATGCAAATATTAACTAGGTGGTTTCATTTGCTACCCTCCTTGATTCCTGTTTTCATTCCAATGTGTCTGCTGGATTCTGTTTGTATTTCCATCCCAGGTCTGCCTTCTTGTGGAAATCTGTGCATCACATCTGACTGTGATCACCGAGTGCCGACTGCGCAGGTCAGCACACAGTAAAGGGATTACACACAGTACAGGGATTTCTTAGGGAGCAAGAACAAAGTAGGAGATAAGAGCATTTAAGGTGTCTGACTTCTCTTCAGTCCCCAGGAGGCCATGGAAGGGAGATCATTATGATTATGATGAGATTGAGTTAAGGTGACTACGAACTTTGCTAACAGGAAAGCCTGACTTCTGTTAGGATTGTTTGCCTACTATAATATCCAAACAGATCCTGTTGGATGAAATGTCAGGAGTGCATGTTCACATGACTATGTAAAAGGCAGTCCATGTAAAACAGCTCTCAAATCAGCCCTGTGCATGGAATGTGCCTGGAGCCACTATTGCTCGAGTTTGGTAAGCGCTGGAGATGGACCATCCAGGGTCATGCTTTGTTCAGCAATCAGGAATGGATATATAAAATTGGGGAACAGAAATAAAATTTGCACAGGCAGAGGGAATTTAATCAAGCCTAAAAAGGAAAAGATTCTGTTACTTTTTGGAAGGAATCATTTAGTATGCTACATTTCCAGCAAGGTAATTTAACTGTCTGGGGGAAAAGTTCCTTGGAATATTATGTTCGTATCCACTAACCAAAGAACAGTATATTTTAATTTAGAAGCTGTTGCTCCTCTTCATATATACCCAGTATATTAGCGACCCAGTTCCTTCGCAGCATACAGTCGCCTGCTGAATAAACTCAGGCTAGAACCTTGTGCTTTTCTGACCTATTTTGTCCTGCCGCAAGACTGAATACTCATGCCTATTTTCGTTCTTCATAATGTTGTTGTTTTTGCATCATTATCATTATTATTATTATTATTATTATTTTGATTTTTGAAACAGGGTTTCTCTGTAGCTTTGGAACCTGTCCTGGAACTAGTTCTTGTAGACCAGGCTGGCCTCAAACACACAGAGATCTGCCTGCCTCTCCCTTCCAAGTGCTGGGATTAAGGGCGTGTGCCACCAAGCCTAGCTATATTATTTTTTTAAATGCAAGATTCTCCCAACCTAAAAGTTGAAGGCCTAGAAAGTATAGTGTGTCAGGAGATTATCAGGCTAAAAACACAGTTCTGGCCCAAGAGCACAGACAGCACAGGGAAAAGACACCCTGCCCAAGAAGGATCATGGCTGAGCTATTCAGCCAGCATGTTTAGTCCCTGACTTCACTAGGAATGACAGGAATATTGTGGTGGTTTTAATAGGAACAACCCCCATAGTATCATGCATTTGAATGAATGGCCATAGGAGTGACTCTATTAGGAGGTATGTATGACCTTGTTGGAGAAAGTGTGTCACTGTGGGGACAGGCTTTGAGGTCTCCTATGTTCAAGCTAGGCCTAGTGTGGCAGCCTCTCCTAGAACTCTCAACTCCTTCTCAAGTTCCGTGTCTGCATGAATGATACCATGTTTCCCACCATGGCAATCGTGGACTAAACTTCTAAAACTATAAGTCCATCCGAATTAAATGTTTTGCTTCTATAAGTGTTGCTGTGATCCTGGTGTCTCTTTATAGAATAGAAACGCAAACTAAGACAAATACACTTTTCTTTTTTTTTTTTGGTTTTTCGAGACAGGGTTTCTCTGTGGCTTTGGAGCCTGTCCTGGAACTAGCTCTGTAGACCAGGCTGGTCTCGAACTCACAGAGATCCGCCTACCTCTGCCTCCCGAGTGCTGGGATTAAAGGCGTGCGCCACCAACAAATACACTTTTCAACAGGACAATTTGGTCTCAATAAGTTATATGGCAAATTTTCAAGCATTGCTTCTAAAAACTTCTTAGGCATCTCTCTCTCTCTCTCTCTCTCTCTCTCTCTCTCTCTCTCTCTCTCTCTCTCTTGAGATCTGAAGCCCAATTTCATTTCCTGGACATTATTTCTCTTTAAAATCCAATCCTTCTTGCAATTTAAGTCGATAAAATTAATTCAATAGTAATGAAAAGTAATCTCGTAACAAGGATATTTTAAGAGCAAACAGATACTATTTAAAAGCCATGCAGGTAGAGGCACAGAGAACAAGAAGTGTCCTGTAGTCTCATGGTTATCAGGAGTCCTGGCTTGGTGTTTAAGTGAGGTTTTGTCAACCGTCTGTTCGTCATTCGTGGAATCCATGTTACTACTAAATAAACTGACTACTCTAGATGTCAGCATAGATAATCATAGAATAGTCTAAAAATGTAAAACCTAAAGCTCATAAAACTTAGTTATCTGTGTGGCTCCAGGGCATCAGTATTTAGGGAACCCTACAAAGATTGGGGTGTGGCATCCCACAACTTGGCTGAAGTAATTCAGATTCTCTGGGTTTCTAAACCATTTTTCCTTGACAAAACTATACAGAAATGCTCTCATGAACAGAAAGCAGACCAAACAGACAGAGCCGGTTGGGCCCCATTTTTAACATTCACTTGTTGTGTCACCTTGGGCACAGCTCCAACCGTCTACAACTCAATTGCTTCATTTGGAGGAATAGCACAAATAATGTACTAATCTAACAGTTGGCTGAGAATGTAAGAGATTTAGGGACAGCGTGTTCATGCATTGCTAAGCTCTGAGTGGTAATTATTTGTAATTTTATTTAACACTATGTTGGCTGACTTTCCTACCTTCATATTTAAAATAATTATTTCATCTTTGTGCTACAGGTTGTTTGAAGTATCAAACTTGGCAAACATGATATATAAAACTGTACCAATGAAAAGCAAGTTTGTATGTAGTTTCATAAACACGCACATACACAGATATGCTCAGACCTGGAAAATGTCTTGCCTGATTGCTCTTAGCCTTGGGGTCTTCCCGTATCTACTGTTGAAACAGTGACAAAATCAAACTGGGGAGAAAACTCAGTTGGTCAGCTATCAATCCATGCCAGTGGCAAGGTGACTTTGTCTGGCATCAACAGAGCAGTTGGGTTGAAAGGGTTTAGGCCATATATATGAAGTAGGTGGTGCAGTCAGCATTTCCATTTTCAATGAATGAGACACTGTGGAGCTTCAGAAGGAAAAGCTTCCATTTCTACATGTCTCCTGTCTTAACAGTCACTAAAAAAAAAAATGTGAATGGTTATTAACCCAGTACTAAATATTCCTTGAATCCAAGATGTAAGGTTTTCCGTAGCCATATTTATATGCTTTTCATGTTCCCCAGAAACATTTCTAGTCATTGTTGAATCTGTGATTCAATATGAGTCATTCTAAAGAACTATCAGACATCATTTAGAGTTTTTATTTTTCAATAGGCTTGGATTGTTCTTTGAATAAACCATCATAAATTTACTATGCAATTTAGAACTCTTGATTCAAATGTAAAATAATATATAATAGTTTAATATGTGTGTGCAGTGATTTTGTATGACTTAAAATATTTAGAACAATTATTAAAAAGTCATCCTATTTCACCGACCTCCCCATGTTACTAGTTAGTATAATCCTATGTAGACTGGAATGTTCAAAGAAATAGTGGGTGTATTTAAAAGGAGAGAAGAGCCCTTTTCCCTGTGGAAGACTGTGTCTCCTCCTCAGCATTGCTTTGTTGCTCATAGTCCTTTGACTGGGGGTGGGGACTCGTATGATTTCTTCATTCTAGGTTATTATTTCCCTTGGTGCCATAACAGTTTTGCTTAGGCAGCCATTGTGAGTTGGTTACCCAATACCAAGTGGTCAGACTTGAAATCATATGCATGCAAGTAATATTATGAAGACTAAGCTGGTTGCATTTTATATTTAGAATTGCTTATGTGTGTTGGGGGGTGGGTGGTATAAAACAACAACCTGAGAAAGAAGCATGCATGTAACGGCGTAAACGAATGCAGACAGATTGTAAAAATATATATAGCTTTAATGGCGAAATAGACTTACAGAACCACCGTTCCTGCGGAGACCAGGAAAGCAGAAAAGGGACGGCTGGGAGCACGCTTGCCAAAATATAGGCCAACATTAGCCCGAGGCGAACACTTCCCCTAAGGGGCGGGACTTATCCCTACACGTGCATTTGAAAGGAAGGATATACGTGGAAAGAATTGGAGGGAGGAAAGGGAAAGAGAGAATTATGTAATTATCTTTTAATTTAAAAAGAAAAATATTTAAAAAGCAAAAAATAAAGCAAAGCAAAAGTAAGAAAATTAAAAATAAACAAGAAAGTGGATATAAATTTCAGAATTAAAATTAGCATTTTCTCTTGTTTATACTCCTTGCTTAAACTATTATGAAAAGATAGCTAGGCATTGGTGGCCCATGCCTTTAATCCTAGCACTCTGGAGGCAGAGGCAGGCAGATCTCTGGGAGTTCAAGGCCAGCCTGATCTACAAGAGCTAATTTCAGAACAGACTCCAAAGCTACAGAGAAACCCTGTCTCGAAAAACCAAAATAAACAAAGAAATAAATAAAATCGAAATAAAAAATAATAGTTTTCTCCCTAAGAATTTATCCTTAGGAATTTTTTCTTTTCATTAATTCTCCACCTGCTGCATTTAATCTGTTTCTTTAAATTCTAATTTTACTTCTAGAGACCTTTTAGTTTTTACTCTTTTTCAAATTCTTGCCAGTAGTTGTTCTTCTAGGCATGCTAGGTGCCTGCACATAACAGAATTCTGTATATGCTTCACCTTTATCTTCCCCTTTTTCATAAGTTATCTATTGTGCAGGACTCTTTATCATCTATGGTCAGTTTTAAGATAGTCTAAAAACATTTTGGCATCAATTTCCAAATGTAAGCATTTTCCAGTATTGTTTTTCCTACCCTTGGAGACACCATGTTAGTCTGGTTTAGTTTATACTGTTTTGTTATCTTTGACTCTGTTTGTACTCTTTCCTCTACAATGACTATTGTGATCAAAGTTTTGTGTAGTAGTTTCAATAGGAATGGCCCCCATAGACTCATGTGTTTGAATGCCTGGCCCATTGGAAGTGGCACTATTATTAGGAGGTATGGTCTTATAGGAGGACATGTGTCACTGCGGGGGTTGACTTTGAGGCCTTTAACACTCAAGTTAGGCCTAGTGAAACACAGTCTCCTTCTGTTACTTGCAGATCAAGATGGAGAACTCTCGGCTTTTTCTCTAGTACCATGTCTGTCGGCACACGGCCATGCTTCCCGCCATGAAGACAATGTACTAAATGTCTGAAACTAGAGGCCAGCCTGAAGTAAATGCTTCACATTATAACAGCTGTTATGGTTTTAGTGTCTCATCACAGCAACAGAGACCCCAACTAAGATGGTTACATTCTTAAAATATGTGAATGTTCATGTCTTATCTTTAAAATTACCCATGTGTTGGAGGGTATTAATTAAATCACTGCTTGGCCCATTAGCTCTATCTTCTTATTTGCTAACTCTTACATATTAATTTAATCCATTTCTATTAATTTGTGTTTCGCCACATGGCAGTGGTTTACCAGGTAAAGTTCTCAGCATCTGTCTCTGGCTGATGCTACATGGCATCTCTCCAACGCCACTTCCTTTCTCCCAGCATTCACCTTAGTTTTTCCTGCCTAGCTCTGTTCCCCTATAGCTCTGCTGTAGGCCCAAAGCAGTTCCTTTATTTATCAATGGTAATCACAGCACACAGAAGGAAATTCCACTATACCCCATGATATTGTATTTCCTGTTAAATGTGAATCCCAATGAATTTCTCAAACAAGGCTACATGGAGAAATTACTACCCATGATCCTGTTTGTGGAATTGGGCTTGCAGCTGTCTCCTTGTCCACTTACATATTCTACAAAAATCATTTTGTTGGTTTTAATTCTTACCTTAAGTTAATAAATTCTCACTGATTCTCTAAAATTCTTTCCATTTTTTTTTTTTATGAACCTGTTCTTGACATTCCTTTTCTCCATTTCCCCCTCTAGAGCTGTATAATGTTACTGGCATTTTGCATGTATTTTTGCATGTGTGTAATCATAGTTGTCTTTTTTCATCTGAAGATTTAGATCTGCTGCTAAGTTTTGTGTAGTCTCTTTAAGGAACTTTGCCATTTGTATCCTTCAAGTCCATACTTACGTGGTCACACATACTTGCTCTCTATCTTTTTAAAATAAATGAATCGGTGATGAATTGAGCAACTCACTCGGGCTACTAGGTGACAATCATTTTCCATGCTTCACTGTGTGTATACCTTGCATAAAAGTTCTTAGAGAAATGGGCGTGTGTAAATTAAAGTTTAAAATCTCTCATCCAAAATGAAAGTTTCTCAACTAACTGCTTCTCCATGTGGTCATTGATTTTGCTAAGCATGAGTCAAAGATGTCTTAAATTGTACACCAATGCAGTCAGACTGATGGCCTTGGAAGTGTGTAAGAAACACGTTTAAATTCCTTCTTTAGGATGCATTTCACATCCAGAGATTACGGACTCTGGGAAAAGTATACTTACTTTATTCATGCTTGACTCTTTCCCATATAAACATTGGCTTAATTTCGTTTTCATGTGTGAGACACACAAAGAATTGTTATTGAAAGTGACAGAGAATGCCAGGTATGTGCTGCAAAGTCAATGAAAGCCCAAGGAGGGTGGTGGTGATCCTGTGTGCAGTGTGGCATATGGTCTGGCTCTCCGCTTTGTAGAGGCATTTCTTTGGACCAAACAGCATTTCATCAGTCATGCATAAAGATTACGGAAGGTTGGAATTCTGCACATTAATATAAAATGTGATAAATTATTTCTGGTCATTGTTACTTTATTTCTCATACTTTTTCCTATTCTCAAATCATTTGATTCAAGCTCAGAGCTCTTGAGCCTGACACTTGACTACAAAATTATGTATATATTTCTAAGACAAAGAAAGTTACTCACAAGGCTCAAAAAACTAGGTCCCCAATTTAACACTTGTCAGAAGTATTAGCACTTATCACATTTTTTATTCCTATTTAAGTATGGCACTTATGTCCGTGTCTGTGTAATATAAATGTTACTTGACCCAGAAAGTTATTCTTCCTAGGAAGCATTGGCAAAACCTGCCAAAACAGCTCTTGAACACTTTGTTGTGACAAGACTTATTTCTTCTTTTGTGCAAGATTTGAAACCAGAGCCACAAGCATTTATATTGGCAATAATTCGCAGACAGATTTTTGGCTAAGGCTTGCACACACACACACACACACACACACACACACACACACACACACACCACCTTCAGATTCAGCCCATTTCCAGTTGGCTAATTTTTTTAACGTGTTAAAATCGCCCTGTGTTCTGAGTGTGCTCTCTGATGCAGATATTCTGTTTTAGGGCACACAATCACAAGTCTGTGCATGATTAAAATCATAGCATGTCTGGCCAGAGTTCTTAGGTTTAATTCTTCAGCTTGACAGATAAGCTATAAATTACACTAAATACTTTGAGGTAGAAACTATTATGTAGTCAGTGGGAGTTTTTCTAATAAAGTAAACCCCTAGGGCTCTGATATGGCTCTTTTATTTTCTAATGGTATTGTAGCAAGACTGAGTTCAAGTACAAAACAAACAAAACCAAGATAAAGCACGAAATGTGACCCTGAGTAATTTAAAAAGAGAAGGGTTTTTTTTTTTTTTTTTTAGTTTAGTTTTGTTTTTGTTTGTTTGGTTTTTGCTTGAAAAAAGCTGGTAGCAGGAAACCCAGCAGAAAGCAAGACCTCTTCACTGTGCGGTCCTCACATGGCGTCTCTTATCTTTGCCTCTTTGATCCTGCTCACCAGAGTTTTCTTCTTCCAGGCTTTTAACTCCTATGTTCTAGGGTTGAAGAAGAGGAGAAAGAAAAATGAAATATCCTTTTTCTAATGGAACTTTGCCTTTTTACTTGGAACAACACCATCTCCCTTAGGAATTCTTTCCATATCTCATTGACCTAGCTGGCATGCAGCCATATCTAGCTCCAAGAAATTCTGAGAAATTTTGCAATGTCAGAGTCATTAATAAAGGAGCATTGGGAGAAATATGCTTTGACATGATACTTTTGTTTTTGTTTTTTTTTTTGTTTTGTTTTGTTTTTTTGATACAGGGTTTCTCTGTTCAAGAGTCCTGACTGTCCTGGAACTCACTTTGTAGACCAGGCTGACCTTGAACTCACAAAGATGTGTCTACCTTTGCCTCCCAAGTGCTGTGATTAAAGTCATGCACCACCACTGCCCAGATGCCATGAGACTTTTAAAGTAGCCTACAACTGTACAATATTTCACTATTTCAGAATCTTCCATTTGCCCTTTCAGATCTCCCCAACTGTCTTGACTTTATTACCTAATTCAAAGGCTGGTCTCTTTTACTACATCAATCAGGCTACATACTTTCCTAAGATCGTTTTCTCAGAGTTGGGACTTTAAGTAGACAGGTTATATTGAGAAAGTAGGCGATGTTAAAAATAAAATAAATCACACACATAACACGGGCTAAAGGAGGCAGTTAGGAGATAGGAGGCACTACAGAAGAATGTGGTTGCTAGTGAAGTCTACCTTAGCATCCCATGGGATGTCTGGAATACTGCTGTGTAATAATCCTTCTGTAAAGTGTAAAAATGTATTGCTCTCACTGTTAATAAAAAGCTGATTGGAAAATAGCTGGGCAGCGAGAGATTGAGGAGCAATCCAGTCTAGGAGGCTGCTGGGAAAAAGAAGGGTGGAGTCTTGGGAGTTGCAGGAGGCACAGAGAGAAGCAAGAAGAACATGCAGTGTTGAAAGAAGGCACTGCCATGGTGGGTAGATGAATACAGGCTAATTTAAAATTTAAGAGTTAACTAGTTAAGCCCGAGCTATCAACCGGGCTTAGATAATTAATATTAATTCTCCATGTGCCAGGGTGGTGACTTCACACGCCATAATGGCACTGGCGGCAGATCCATCTATGGAGAAAAATTTGAGGATGAGAACTTCATCCTGAAGCATACAGGTCCTGGCATCTTGTCCATGGCAAATGCTGGACCAAACACAAACGGTTCCCAGTTTTTTATCTGCACCACCAAGACTGAGTGGCTGGATGGCAAACATGTGGTCTTTGGGAAGGTGAAAGAAGGCATGAACATTGTGGAAGCCATGGAGCGTTTTGGGTCCAGGAATGGCAAGACCAGCAAGAAGATCACCATTTCCGACTGTGGACAACTCTAATTCTTTTGACTTGCGGGCTTCTTACCCACCAGACCATTCCTTCTGTAGCTCAGGAGAGCACCCCAGCCCCATCTGCTCGCAGTACCCTGTAATCTCTGCTCTCACTGAAGTTCTTTGGGTTCCATATTTTCCTCATTCCCCTTCAAGTCTAGCTGGATTGCAGAGTTAAGTTTATGATTATGAATAAAAGCTAAGTAAGAATTGTAAAAAAAAAAAAAAAAAAAAAAAAAAAAAAAAAAAAAAAAAAAAAGTCTCCATGTCAGTTATTTGGGAACTGGGAGTCAGGAAAGAAAAGTACATCTACGGAGTATAAGTGGAGCTAAAATTTTTTAGGGTATTTTCAGACCTGAGACAAGGGAGCAGGGCTTTTAAATGCTTTACTGTTTACCCCTGGTCATTGACTGCTGGGTATGCCAAGGAGGTAGTACTCCTGGACAATTTTAAGAACGGTAGCTTCAGTCACTCAAAGTGTCTTAATTAGGGTGTCTATTGATGTGATGAAACTCTGACCAAAAGCAAATCAAAGAGGAAGGAGTTTATTTAATTTTCAACTCTCAGGTTATACTTCATCATTGAGACAAGGCAGTGTAGGAACTCAAACCTGGAAGCTGAAAGCAGGAGGTGATATAGAGGCCATGACAAAATGATGTTTACTGGCTTGTTCCTCATGACTTTGTCAGTCTGTTTTCTCTTACACCCAGAAGTGCATCATCCACAGTGAGCTGGATAGACAATTCCATCATTAACAGCAAAATTAATTTAAAAATGGTTATGCTCGTAGTGACTGATTACAAACTAAGCAAAGGGGATCTAGATTTTAATATTTTACTTAAATATTATTTTAAAAATATGTAGAGGTTGGAGAGATGGCTCAGCAGTTAAGAACACTTTCTGCTCTTCCAGAACAGCTGAACTAAGTTCCCAGCAACCACATGACAGTTCATCACCACCAATAACTCCAATTCCAGGAGATCTGATGCCCTCTTCTGGCTTATTAAGACACTCCCCACATGGTGGACAAACAGACATATCTATAAAATAAAAATAAACAATTTTTTTAAAAAAATCTAATCAATTTTTTTTTGGTAAATTTCTTGGGAAATTACATATAAAATGTGTATCATAAGTGAAATATGTGAAAAAACTTATGACTGAAGTTAAAGTTCTCATACAAATAATCTTTAAGTGTTTCCTTGAATATTTTTCTCTGGACCACAGACAAAATAAAATATTTATTGAAGAGAAATTTAGAAAAATAGTATGTAATACATTTATTTTTATAATATTCTGGCACTGAAATCTTATAAAACAGGTCTTAAATACTCTGGGGACATAATTATTACCTTAAGAGGAGGCAAAATTGCTGCATGGATGACAGTGACTTAGATGATACATTTAAAATATTTTGTAATAAATTCTGTAATGATGATCAAATATGACCCCATTACAATGATTAAACATGATTTGTAAAATTCATGATTAATTTACAAATACAAGGAGTGCTTTAAAATGCCATTTAAAATTCCAGGTACTACTTTGTCAGCAAAATGAAATTTCTCCTAAGTGGAAATTAATTAAAATAACCCATCAAAGAGCTACAATGTCCTGAGAAAGAATGGTTAATCCGTCAATGCTGTAAATAATACACCGTTATATGAAAATATTGACTATAAATATATAATTGGTGATTTGCTAAAGTGAGTGGAAAAACTTTATTAAAATGTAATGTTTGTCAATTATGAGTCTCCTGGTCTTATTATTTGATTAAACATAATAGACTTAACAGAAAGTTCAGATAAACACAATCATAATTAAATTGTCCTACCTTTGGCTGACTCACAGCCATTTAAAAACTGTTTCATGATTATAAATGCACATAGACCAATACTAATTTTGTTATTCTTATGGTATATGTGCCAAACCAAAAGAACAAAATATTTTGTTTGTGAATTATTTGTCTTATTTATCATTTTTAAACAAACATTTGTTATATACTTTTCTTTTTTCTTTTTTCTCCAGAATCAGAAATGACGGTACCTGTCTCCCTCTGTACTCAAGGCAAAATGCAAATATTTGACATCTAATTTCCTTTGTGCTTTCAGCTACCATAACAAACACTATTTGCAGTTAAATGAGGCTTAAGAAGCTGTGCTTAAGGTCTTAACAACAGAGTGGTTGAGTTTCTTTTATTTTGAAATTTTGAGGAACCAGGATGCAATAATGGAGACCTTTGGTGGGGAAGCAGCCTCCTTGCTGCTATGGTCACACAGTCATAGGATGCGTGGAGCTGAACAACAGAGAGGTTTACTGTAGTCTACTTTATAAATATTATGTATTTTTAATGGCAACAGAAACAGGGTCTCAAATAATAACAGTGAAATTATCAATACGAAGAAAGAAAAGTGGGAACATGCTCACTTATAGAGTTATGCTAAAATGAATCACACTTGTGTTGGGGAGATGGTTTAGTGGGTAAGAGCACTCGCTTTGAAAGATGAAACTGTGTGTTCAGATGACCAGTATTCATATGAAAAGCCCAGGCAAGACTGTTTGTGATAGGAATCTCTGAATGGGGAGCAGGAGGCAGTGGATGAGGAAGACACAAGTGAATCCCAAATCCATTCTAATCCAAGAAGTGAGCTTATTTCAGTGAGAGACATTCTCTAAATAAATAAGGCACAGAACACAAATTGTTCTCTAAATAAATAAGATACTTAGCATTCTCCTGTAGCTTTTGCATGTGTACACAGGAGCAAACCACACACACACACACACACACACACACACACACACACACAGCCTACACATATAAGCATGCAAACGCAGAAACCATAGACACCTGTAAGCACATAAATATGCACACATACACAGATACACTTAAAATCAAAAAAACTCTTCAAAAGAATTATCTTAAAACATTGAGATAGATCAGTGATTTCATGGTTTCCTTTTATTATTCTATCTTTACACGAGAACTCTGTACAACAAATTCATCATACACAAAAAAACATAAAATCCTTTAAGGAGCTGATATTTTATGTGCCAAAATTACAACCCAAATTGGAAGATGGAAGTCCTTGCCAGCAAGTGTTTATTTTTAAGACCCAGACAGCCTGCTCGCTACGGCAATTCCAGCAGGCACTGTGAAAGCACCAACGACATAGAAGAGATACAAGAAAGAAGCAAGTCGGGCTGACTTGACACTGCCCTGCAAACGGGATGAATTTGTGCTGTTCCCTTAGATACTAATAAGATTAGTCGCAAATATAAATGATCTTGTTCTCTGGGAGTCAGAAAGGGAAGCTTGCTGCTCATTTGGTTTCCCTTCAGCATGTGAAGTTGTCATTCAGTGTGCTCGTGCAGAGAGGCGGCTGGGATGTGAACACTGCTCCTGCCTGCAGTCCCACCTCTGAGATAACCACAGAAATTTCGGTGATTAGACCAATATTAAATTCCCACTGTGGCTTATTCTCTGTAGAAACTGAACGTAGAGTCTCAGGGTTCCTTTCAAGTTTGATGAACCCTGTTATCCCAGCCACATTGTGCTGCTGGACAAGGCAGTCTGCCCTTTACCCAGACACCATTGATGGTGTTGTCATGTGCTTTATGCTTCCACAGAGCTTGCTCTGGGAATTCTTGCAGTCAGGCGATGCACCAGGAGCTAGAACATCACAGGAGCTCTTAAAAGTTGTTGGAACCTGTGGAGGGAATGGGAGGAGGGGAGAGAGTGGGAACTTAGATTGGTATGTATAATGAAAAAAGATAGTGTGTGTTCTTTCTAAAAATAAAAAAAAAAATTAAAAATTGTTGTAACCCAACCTCTTCCCTCCTAGCTTATGACCTTTCTATGACCCAGCTTGTGATCCTGCTTGCTTCACTCTATACTCTCTCTGTGGCTTTCTGTCAATTTAACTGAGCATCTGGCCCTGACTACTTCCCCCCTCCTTCCAGCTCTTGAACTATGTTTTGTCCTTTGATGCCCTGGTGTAAGGCTGAGCCTGACTTGACTCCAGTTCTTCAACCCTTGCTGCTTTTGCTTGCTGTTAGTGTGGAATACCTCAGATATGGTCTCCTATTATTTAGGGTGTTTGCATTTCTCTTTCAGAGCAAAATCTTTGTGCATTATACTATGACTACAAGAGTTAGGTAAATATACAAGTGGGTATGAAATTTCTCATTTCCATTGTATACTGTCCCTAGATTATTAGAAATGGAATAGGTTTAGGAAACATAAGAAATTCTTAATAACATTTAAGAATTCTTAATAACATAAAATTCTAAATAACATTTGAAAGAAACTGCTTATTAAGAATTGACCAGTACTGTTAGGGGTAGTTGCATACTTATCTTAAAGGATGGAGAGTGGTGATGGTCCCTTTTTCTTCTTCACAGCAAAGAACTGTCATAGTGCACTCAATGTGGAACAAGAGGTCATTCTCAAAAGTGTGAGAGAGAAGGGGCAAGATGACCTCATATAGGAAACAGGTGGCTATCCTTTTATAGATGTGGGTTAATATGGTCGACAGACCCAGAGTTTTTATTTTTTATTTTTTGACAGAACAAACATTGCAATTGCTTCATTGAAATTGGCATTATTCTGGCAGAAGGCACCCATATTGAATCCTCAAATATTGCCAAACACAGAACTACAAAAAAAGAAAGAAAAGAAAAAAATTAATTCACAGAATTTTCAATCTCAATAATAAATGGAGAAGAAAAGAATGCTTGAAAGACCACATGTGTTCTAGGATTCTGCACTGGAAACAAATCTATCCCCTTACAGTTGGGTGAAGCTCCTAACAGAGCTCACTTTGAAGAAAAGAATGATTCTTGCAAGAAATGTAGCTCAGTGGTGGAGTACTACTTAGCACTGAGGGGCCCTAGGATCAGCCCACAGTGCCACACAAAAAGAAAAATTCTTGATGAATTGCTATATCCACTGTTCCTTATAGGACACAGAGTATGTGGCTAGTCTAGTGTGTTTTATAAAAAGTCTTTACTTTAAATGTCTATTAATTATCATCATGACTATGAAGAGCAGCCAATTCTGTTTTCGTGTTCTTTTTAGTTGAGTAAACTGGATTAAATTAACTCTCAGACAGGTTTGCAGTAGAAATCACTACTTGAATCCGCAACTTCTGATTTCATGGCTTAGAATGTATAACCTTTCACTTCCTACTTCATCACAGTGAACTTTTACAACATTGCCACAAAGTAGCAAAAAAAAAAAGTATTAGAAAATACTTCTCAGGTATAAGCCATGCAAACTTCTGAAGCAGAGGAGTTTGACAACTCTCCTCAGAGGTCCTCTCCCTGTGTGTGAGTTATTTCTATCCTGTTGTTGGAAAGTTCTAAATCATTGCAATGTTCTCTTATACATGAAACTAAATTTAACTCAGAATGTATATCAGTTGGGTAAAACTTAATATCATACCGATTTGATGCTTTTAGTATTTTAAGTTTTCAATTCCTTTTTGCTTCTGTAAAGCCCCAGAAAATGCTGAAGAGAATGTGTAACAAGACTATGAACGGGTTCATAGAAAACTGCTAAGTATATTAAACAAGATGATGAATGGGTAGACAGAAAGTTACGAAGTATGATGCAAAGCTTTCACTCAGTTATATGCATGAAGTAAGGTTTTCCATACCAAATAATTTCATACTGGCATCCCATTTGTTATTTTCCCTCATTCATTCTGGGCCCTGCATATATTCCTATAAACAAGTAAAATAACCTACACATTAGTAACTTTCATGTTCTTGAAAGACTGAACTGAGAATTTTGTTGATGAGATTGTTTGCATATTTCAGTACTACAAATCATGGCTGTGCCACAATACTAAATATGAGCTGTTTATTTTCGATACCACTGTTCCTTTAGTTCCCATTCTTTCCTAAAATGATTTGTAGTTGACTCTATTCATGTTTTATAATTATAGTTCACTGTAAGCATGGTAAATGTTTGATAAACTCCCAATGAGAAAGTATTCATTTTAAGCAAAGAGATGGACACTAATTGCTGCAATGTGCCTCTGGATTATTGGTGTCGATGACAACAGGACAGATGCAATTGCGCAATTATATCTTTGTATGTCCTCATTAAAATCATGAAAAAAATAATAAATATCAATGGTAGAGATTCTAAATGCAAAACTATGCTAAGTATCCAAATGTGGTGAAAACTACAGATTGGAGCTGAGACATATACTTTTGTGACTCTAGAGATAATTTATGAACATTGTTAGAAGGTTTTTATGGAGTGAAAATGAAGTCAGATTAAACTTCTTCCTGGTGATATTAAAGCTCCAATCACAACACACAGGCTCATAAATGATGCTTTTAAATTCATGAATGTCCCACCAAAGCCCTTTTAATTTGAATAAAATTATAATTGGGAATGTTGTGGACACTGAAGAAAACCACAGGATCTCAGCCCTATGCAGAACAACAATTGTGAACTCGATTTTCTGCAAGGCACTGCATTTATTACCAGAGAAGGGAGATGGGGATGAGACAAAATTTTTAAACTCAAGAAATCCACAAACCACCAACATACCATCAATGGCATGATGCACCATCATTTAATGTTACAGAAAGAAGAAAAAGAGAGCAAAGCCCTGTCAAGCATCATAGGATGCCTCTGCAATGACTACAAAATGCATGCTGATCTCAAAGATGTTTTAGTGTGAACACTAATTATCCTAGAATCCATGAAATATGGTAGGCATCAACTCTAACCCAAGCTATGCTAATTAAGAGTTGACATGAAGCTGCTGCATCATGCCTTGAAGGAAGAATTGATTTTGGACTTTTTTTTTTGGTTTTTCGAGACTGGGTTTCTCTGTAGCTTTGGAGCCTGTCCTGGAACTAGCTCTTGTAGACCAGGCTGGCCATGAACTCACAGAGATCCGTCTGCCTCTGCCTCCTGAGTGCCGGGATTAAAGGCGTTTGCCACCATCACCCAGCTAATTTGGGACATTTCATTGAGTGTTTTGCAAAGAGAAAAGTGGGACATGGATTTAAAAAATTACTGCAGTTTTGCTTTGTGCTAAAAGTAGGGAAGGATAGAAGCATTCTCAAAAGAGAAACAGATGCCTAAACCTTGAGTGGGCCACAGGAGTCACATAATCAGTGTAAACAGGTGTTGGTGTTTTGAATGGGAATAGCCCCTACAGGCTCATAGACTTGAATGCTTAATCACCAAGGAGTAAAACTGTTTGAGAGGATTAGACTGATTAGTAGGTGTGGTTTTGTTGGAGGAAGATTGGGCTATTTTTCTTAGAATATTCTATACATACATTCCTACTCTTATTCAAAGTATTGTACCTTTACAACTCACTTCACAATGTAAGGTAAGTTTCTAGTCCTTGCAGATTATTGTTACAAACTAGAATAATAAAGAAATGCAGGTTAGTAGTTATTCACCTATTACAATCAAACTTGTAGTCACGTTAGGTATGTTTTCAAGGTCTAACAAATATATTTTAGGTAGAAAGGTCATCTTCAAACACCTCAGAGATTTATAGGATATGGCACTTTAAGATTTTTGAATAAGGTAAGATTTTTTAAATGTTTTAAATTCTTTAAATGAGTTATGTCTGTTCCTTGCAGCACCAATCTACTTCAGAGAAGATTATGGGCATCAAAAAAACCCTTTATGGAGTCTACTTTTGTTGTTGAAAAAGTTAGCCACTGACTGGGCAAGAAATTGCTCTTGTCTTAACTGCTCACAGTATACTGTTCAAATTGGACAAACAGAACACAAAAGAAATAGACTTTTCCAGGATAAGGTAGCATAATACTTCAGAATATCCTGCTTCACATAAAAGTCTGTCAAATATTCCAGGCTTGTAGACCAAATATGGATGCCCCAATATTACAGAGGAACCCTTTGATCCAGGTAGCCAACTGTTTCTGTCATTTCTCACAATTTTTGGAAGTCACTTGGCTTCATTTCCTGGTTACTAATGTAACATTACTGCTTTCTCCAGTCTCTGATTGAGTTGAAGACTACATAGCTACAGTGATAATTTTCCTTGTTAACAAGTTCAGAAAAAAAAAACTCACAAAAGAAGATTAAAGTGTATAAGGTTGAGAGATATAAAAGGATAGTTTGTGGTTGTTAATACAAGTTAGGATAGAAAGTGAATTAGTTACAACACTTCAGACTCACCAAGACAGGAAAGATAATGGTATATTTTTTCTAAATTTGTCAAATGTTAATTCACCAGACATTGTTAATGCAATTATTGCCTTATATAATTATACATAGTTATTGTATATAGTTTTTCTATGTTACTTAAAACCTTTGCTTTTTATTTAGACAAAAAGGGAAAAATGTATAATATTTTGTTTGTATTCTGACAAATAAAGCTCGCGTAAAAATCACAGGGCAGAGCTACCCACTAGTTAACCATAGAACCTGGGTAGTGGTGGCACATGACTTTAATCCCAGGACTCAGGAGGCGGAGATAGAAAGTGATAAGATGGGGTGGAGACAGGATCTCAGACATTTTTGGACTGTGGAATGAGATAAGAAGGAAACAACTGACTGCTGCCTGATCTTTGATCTTCCTGATTTTTACCTGATATCTGACTCCTGGTCTTTATTGATGAAGATTATTTAGACTAACAGTTGAGAAGTGGCTGTAAACTCGCATGACGTGATGGCTGGGTCATAGTACACCCATGCATCTGTCAAACATTTTTCTGAGTTTCTGTTAAAGAATGATTAATATGTGAAATGGAACCTAAATAGAATTCCTGATTAAGGGATTTAATATAGGGCAGAATGATGGTCACCTTGGAGAAAGAGAAAAAGAGAGAGAGAGAGAGAGAGAGAGAGAGAGAGAGAGAGAGAGAGAGAGAATACTAAGGTACAGAGCTGGTTGAGATGCAAAGGGGTCTTCCTAACTCTTCATCCTCCCTTGTCAAATCATCAGATTTACATACTGCTGATCCTGGGTAGGGGGAGGGACGAGGGCAGCAATCAGGAGAAATTCAGTTCTCTCATCAGGCACAAGAAGACAGCTTGTTCTTCTCTCCTGCCAGGGCTGTCTGTGTTCCCTGCCTAAGCAAACATAGTCTCTAGCTTAGCCCATCTGGCTCTCACTGTGTGTACCATGGATTATTCTTGGGGTTCCTCTAAAAGGGCATATGGCATTGTTTTTTTTTTCAACCAGAAGTCTTTGAAAACATAGGAATTGATAATGAAACTTACCTGGGTTCTAACTGTGGGAATTCATTTGAGTCGCTGAAGAGTAGGAACCAATCTCAAGATGCCTGAGACATCTACAACATACCATGTCTCACTTATTATCGAAAAGAAAAATAAAAAACAAACAAAATGGATGTGGTAAGCAGAAACCAACACTCCAGGGGAAATCATAGCTCTCTGTAACTTGCTAGTTAGAGTTTCTTGAACAAAATAAATTTCTCTTTTCTTCAGTTATCCTCACCTGTAGAATGGTAATTTTACCTACCAATCATTTAGTTAACAGCTGCTGAGCATTGCTTCCCAGGCAATCATTTCTAGTGAAGAGTGGAACTTACATTGGCTTCAAAGTGATGTGGGATGCCCCTTTGTATGCTGTATACGCTGTATGTATAATAAAGAAACTCTCTTGGTCCTGCACAGGTCATAGAGTTAGGCAGGGGGAAACTAAACTGAATGCTGGGAGAAAGAAGGAGGAGTTAGAGAGAAGCCATGTAGCCCCTCCTGAACCGGATAGGACTTTACCCCGTAAGCTACTGCCGTGTGGCGATACACAGATTACTAGAAATGGGTTAAATTTTAATATGTAAGAGTAAGCCAATAAGAAGCTAGAGCTAATGGGACAAGCAGTGTTTTAAATAATATAGTTTTTGTGTGATTATTTCGGTTCTGGGTGGCTGGAATGAGCAAGGAGTCTCCCTCCAACATCAAAGTCCAGAAAGCAGGCTAGGCATGGATGAATCATTCAAGTACTATCTTGACCTGTCCTGTCTCAGATTCTGTCCCTCTACCATCAAGAGAATGTGAGTGCTTCAGGATGACTGAGCAAAAACAGCCATTCTGCTAAAGGCTTGGTGTCTATGCAGGTTATCACAGAGCAAATGTATGTCTATAATGAGTACAAATGATAGACCTTGGGTTTACAAACTGTACAACATATTGAGAAGCCCTAACTAACCATCTATGAACTGCTCACGTAGACACCTTTTATTGTATTAAAAAATGAAAACTATTATTGAAAATGACACTTTTCTTACAAATTGATATGTTTTGAATATTTCAGAAGGCCATCTAATATTACTTTTTTTTATTATAGAGAAAATAGGTGGCCTTATTGATCCAAACTTGCATTTATGGAAGGACTTTATAGTGGCAACTTAGGAAATATCCTCTGTATAAGTAATTATCAAATTTTAATTTTTACTTAAATTTTCAGCCAATGAACAGAACGTTATTTGAAACAGACTTATGTTTGAATTCCACAGGCTCCAAATTACTCCATATCTTAGTGGAAATCAAATGAGTCATTTGTCGCCCACATCTCTAGTTTACGAAGTTTCCTTTCAGCAATATCATCTGATTATGTCCTGCACAATCCTTGCTATGGTTTAGTCTGAAGAGAACTTGTTCCTCTTTCTTCGTGGCAAATAAAGATGCAATACACTACTGAATCAGTGTTGGTGTATAGAAAATAGTCGCTTCAAGAAGATGAGGTATTTTATTGTGTGATACAAAGGGCCAGAGAGTATTTGGGACATTGGGGAGATTATTGCCAGTGAAATGATTCCCAAGGGTTTTTGGTACACTCTGTAAACATAACTCACAATTATATTTTCTCTCAGAAAGTATGCGCTGGCAGAATGCCTCAACAGGACCCAGTAAAGACCCGGGAGATCTCCATGCAGATGTGAAGGAGGAGTTCATGAGAGCTCTTCTAAGGGGTCAAATGAACTCAAAGGTCAAGTTTAAGCAAGCAGAACAGACTGGCTCAGAAGGGGTGACTTCAGAGCCAAGCCTTCTATGCGTTGCTCATTTGTTGCAGCAGTTATGTTATAGACCAAAATGATGTTTGCAATATATAAGCATATTTGGCAGCCTTCACAACATAGTCCTTAATGAATTTTACTGATAAACATTATGGAGTGTTGAAATTTTCCTCAAGCAGTTTTCTAGCTAAGCTCCTAATAGCCTGAGAATGAGAGGGTTAAGTGTTGTGATCATAAACCATACAGTAATTGTTCTCAGACCTATTAGCAAAATGTCGGGCGTGAAGTTTCATCCTGCCATTCCCCATGGGTCCTGTTCACTAAGCCCTTGCAGTTTGACAGTTATTATCACCCAAGCACAAAACATCACTGCTATAACCCAGAAATACCAACATAGCAATGTATCAACATCATTGGGTCTCTAGCAATAATTATTAAAATTCTTGTATTATTTGGAGTGTGTTACAGGAAAAGCTAAACTTTTATATTTACTTTTCAAAGAAGCTAACAAGTTAATTTCAATGGAAATCAGCATATATATACACATATATATGCATACATATACATATATGTGTGTATAGTCCTTTCTAAGGCAATATTGCCCTGTTTATTTAATAACTCTTAGGTAGACTCACTTAACATTCACTGGAAATATTGCAGAAGTTCTGGGCAGGCTATTGTTTATGAAAAATGTTTGTGTTTCTTAACTTTGCTTTTGCTATGATAGTTACAGGGAAAATGGAGGTGGCTCAGCAATTGAGTATATATTATTCACGCTACTTCTGCAGCAGACTCTGGTTTGGGTTTCCAGCACCCATGTCAGGGGGCACACAACTGCCTGTAATTCCATCTCTAGGGGGTTCTAGGACCTCTTTTGGCCTACCTGGTGCAGGCCCTCATGTGCATATATCTTGACCCACACAAGTATGCATAATTAAAAATTAAATTAAACCTTTGAAAAGTGACCAGCTTAGTGTTGCCTCTTCTCTTTTATTGTTATGCTTCTACATATATATATATATATATATATATATATTTGTTTTTATGGAATGATTTTTATGCCTTAATTTTATTAAAGAGGACAACGGTACCAGATATTTCTGTTAAGCAAAGTTGTGTCTCCATTTCTTTACTCATACATAGGCATTGCTTTTGTTTTCTAGCCTAGTGAATTATATATTCCTAATTGAAGGAATGGTGGTGTTCTGTCAGTTATCTGAAGACCAGTGGCCAATGACGAGTTCAGAGCAGCCTGAGAAATCCTTCCCATGTTCTCATGAGCAAATAGATATAAGAGTGAGCAAGCTCAGCTGCTGAGAACGCAGCTGGAAGTGGTAGAGATACCTGCAGCTGTAGAGAAAATGTTGAGCAATGTACATGCATTTGCTGTACTATGTACCCTCTATTTGCTGAAACATCATGGACAACAGCAAGTCACAAGGCTAATCCTATGGTCATAATGGGCAAATTATGACAGTAGAGGTCCAAGTATATGCATATAGGAAACCATTAATTACAACTGTGCATAACATTAATCCACCACAATAATTAACACTTGGATGTGAAGTTTATTATAGAGAGGATATACACACTGACGATTACTTAATAAGGCACAGTTAGAAAACTCTATTGAATAGGATTTTTTGTCACACCAGAGAAAGAATGTATCATATTGGAAGAACATTAATGCAGAGATTAGTTGGGTATCTTATAGACCAGCAGATCTAAGGAGGGAGAGCAAATGGGAGGTGTCTGCCATGTCTTATCTCTTACCCATAGAACTGAGTTGGTCAATGTTGCCTTCCATTTCTGTCTTCGTTCCTTTCCCGTTGTCTATGATATAATACCCTGTCAACGGCTGCTTCAGTAAGAAAGGGCTTGTTTAGGATCACAGTTTGAACTATAGCTCACGCTGGTGGGGATGTCAGGGCAATGGGAGCTGAAAGAACTGGTTGGTCACATTGTGCCAGCATCCAGGAAGAAGAGAGAAGTAATCAATCCTATCTCTGTTAGCTTTCTTCTCTTTATGCAGTCCAGAACCCAAGTGCAGGGAATGGTGCCACTCCGTTTAGAGTGGATCACTCTACCTCATTTAACCTAGTTGATATAATTTTTCTCTGTCTTGTCCAGAAAATACCCTAAAATAATCCCTCATCATATACGCCCCGAGGCCCGTTTCCCAGATGCTTCCAGATCCTGCCATATTGACAATAAGCTTCTACCACAGTCTCTAGATAGATAGATTTGAATGTGTTGTCACACTATCTATAGAAATGCTGGCAGGATGTGATGGCTGTTGGCGTGTGCTTTATGAAGACGTACTAGTATAAGCAAGGTGAGAGTGTGCTAACTGGATCCACTGATATTTGCAGATGTGGTACATAAGTATTCACATTCATATACTAGCTGTGATTGCCCACTCATCAGTTCCTGGAAACACGAGAGCAGCACTCAGTATTGTCTTCTTAATAGCATTTTCTACAGAAAAAAAAAAAGCCCTATCTTTAAAAAAAAAATCTATTCCTTTATTTATTGAATCTTGTTGTGTACCTCAGGCTGGCTCCTGACTTATGAGGCTCAGGCTGTCTCTGAACTGGCAGCACCCTTCCTGCCTCAAAATTTCAAGCAGTGGCATTGCAAGGATGTTCCACCCTACCTGGCTACAAAGAAACCCAGTATATTTCATGTGTGTGGTGCACAGTGCATGAATGTGGGTTTATATTTCACATGTGTGGGGCATAAACATACATGTGAAATATATGCATGTGGTGGGCCAAGGGGGACCTATGGTGTCTTTTCCATGTCTCTTCACCTTATATATTTAAGCATGGTCTCTGTCTGATCCAAAGCTCATACTTTTGGCTGGACTGGTCAGCTAGCTTGCTCTGAGCATTCTTTGTCTCCACCTCCTGCGCTGGAGATCTGAACCTCAATCTTCACACTCATATCTCAAGCACTTAGTTGTTGACCAATCTGGAAAAAGCATCATTCTTGAAGAAAAGAATTCATTTTTATTGCTGAGTATGGAATGGAAAAGATGAGATTGCTGTGTCTTGTGATTCTGAGCAGTGATGGCTAAAGGACCTAGAACCAACTGGCCAAATATGGGGGAATTATAGAAATACAATAAATAATGGTAGTAGTAGAGAATGCAACATCCAATCAGATTAGAATCTGTCTGTATGAAAGTAGATAAACCAAACTGATCATTATTTTTATGAGGTATGGGAAAAGAGTTTCACTGTTCTGCAGAGTCAAAGAGACAAATATCTTCTTAGTGGTGGCCCATAGAAGAGGCAACATTGATCATTGGAATGAAGTGAGTGTACCTAGAAGAGGATACCTTGAGATTGTCTTAGTTAGAGTTTCTACTGCTGTGAGGGGATTTCTAAGTCTGTGGATGGCATGATGGTTGTGATAGAAATATCTTTGTGGGGAGGAAATGGTTGTTCAAGAGCATGGAGCTGTGAGCATTCCACGTCAGCAACTTACAAATTCTCAGCAAACTAACATTTTCTTTGTACCAAATCGCTAACTTTACAAATTTATTTCAAAATCTATAACCAATTATTTTCCCTCAAAATGCAATATCTTTAATACTTCATAGTTCCATGAGTCCAATGACAAACCTACATCTGACATTCACTGAACAAATCCGAGCAGCTACTGTGATCAGGGACTATGAAGTCATGGCTAAAGTCCTAGTGGCAACTTTCTTAGGACATGTTTTCCTAGGTTTTGATAAAAAAAAAAAAGCTAAATAATTATATCCCTTTGTTTAATACTAAGAAAATACAATTATAATAATTTGTTAGCTCTGATGTCCAGATGCTATAGTTTGATAGAGAGACTCTGCTATGTGTTGACTGCCTACCATCAACAGTTCCACGCTAGCCTAACACGTATTCAGTGCATAGCAATGTCTCTGAGAATAAGTTCTCTGCCTACCCTTTCCCACTGCAGAAGCTTCTGGAACAGAAATCATTAAGGAATGGGATATACTTTCACAGTGAGGGAAGGAAGAATAGCTGTAATTTTTCATTTGTAGAAAAACTGTGGGCAAGAGACAGACTAAGGTTTGGAAATTAGAGGCATCGGAAGAAATTTGAAGAGATCTGCTTGAAGGAGGAACACTTGAAATCATATCTGTGGTATAATAGATATTAGATAAATAATTTTTGAATGAATGGGAACAAATGAGAAACAAGGAAACTCCAAGATAAAACTTGGCCTACTTTACCATGTTGCCTAAAGCTGATTTGAATCCTAGCCAGGACATGCTAGAAATATCTGGGAGGATTTGCTGTGTATAATTAATCCAGTTCTACCGAAAACTGCTCCTTAAAGTACTGCTGGTTTGAGCAGCAAGTCCTTAAATTATCTATTGTTTTTCCACAAAGTCTGTGAATCTGAGTATAGACCTTTTTGGTGTTGGGTAATGAAGACTAACCATGGATATCAGATGAATAGTAACTGTTCAAGTGCACTTTAATTTGATTTGGCATATCCAAAATAGTTTTGAACCTCGATAAAAGTCTTTCAATAAATGTCTAAATGCTCCTGCCAAAAGATATCAGGATGGCAAATACGGCAAAATGTCAAGAAAGTCTCCCACGTAGGAAGCAATTCCCAATCGTCTCCAGGTATGCAACAGCAAAACAAGGTGTTTTCCTGACTAAAGTATTCTGTTTGATTGTTGATGGCATCAGAAAGTATCACCATACAGACAAACCCCAGAATTCCTTTTAGCCCTTATGGATGGAGCCCAGCTTGTATGTCTGCCCAGAATCGAGTGGGAATTAATTCTTCCTAGACACCATGTGTCAACCTAATTTGTGGTTCCCTCCCCTCCTGAGCTATTGGCAAATAGGGACATAACACTCAGCACACTGTTCGCTAACCTGAGCTGCTGCTCTGTCTTTCTAGCGTGTATGAACAACGACCTCACAGAAATGGAAAGGAGTTGTAAAGTAAACTGAACATTTTAGAAGTTTTGAAATTCTTACTTTAAGCCCTCTCCTAATGAGATAATGCATTTTTACTCGGGTGAAAAAATAGAAATGTCCTGTTCCTAAAATTCCATTGGTATATCATCAAATGCTTTCTCTTTTTCTGGCACAATGTAGATCAACAGCTGTTGTGTCCATTCTTATTTTAATCTGATATGCAATGAAAGTAATATATGTAACACACGTGGAATGCTAGATTTCCCCCCCATTCTTTTATATTTGGCCATGAAAAAAAGTCTAGCTGCCTCTCATGCATCGTTTATCTTGGTCAGTAGCCCTCCACTATCCAAATTAGGAATTTCGGATCCATTCTGACCCGTTTCCTTCTCCACGTTCCCTAACTTCATTCTTCTCACCTCCCATAATCATGGTGTATTTCTTTTACTGTCCAAATGTCTCTAGAATTCACCCTTCTTTGTACACTAGGGTTGTTATAACCCAACTAGAACCTGCTAGATTCGTTGTTTTTATAATCACTAATTCATCTCCTTGTGTTTAATCTTGTTCTCATCAAACCCATCCTGCTTGTAACAGCTAAAAATGATTTTTAAGTCATTGAATTGTTCACTCTCAGTTACTCTATGAGGAGGCCGACCATATCTAACTTACTCAATATTTCATCCCCGATATTTAATCATTGTTTGACAGAAAGTAGGAACATGATAATTATTTATTAAATGAGTTGATATGTGGTTCTGAATTTGTCTGAAAGATAAATTCCCCTGGCTTTATTCACCATTCAGATTGCAACCCTAGACTAGAGTCTCCATAGCTACTAGCTTCTCATAATAGGCAACATAGACTACTTTTCTTACCATTGTGTACTGGGGGCTTCCTAATTTGACTGGTGTCTATAACCTGATCATTAGTCCCTGCAATGCCCTTTAAGTCTGTACACCAAATATAGCACAATTTATTTAATGCAATAACATACTGTACCAGTTTCTTGCCTTATTGACATGGAACATATTTTACTTTTTCTTTTTCCTTTTCCATGTATTATTGCCTGATCTCCCTCCCTCCTTGGTAACTACAACAAAGCATGTTTTCTTAGCCTACGAAAAAGTTTTGGAATACCTGGCACATTTGATTATTCTTGCATTCATTGGCTTGCTTTAAATGTATTTGTGTGCCCATCTCTATTTTTAGCCAGGGTAAATGCTTGGTTGTATTTAGGATTGGAGACCTGATTTAATCCAATTCTCATCACAAATACCACTCACTATCAGTTTGTCAAATGAATAAACAAAGCCTACATTAGACACAAAATAATAAAAGCCAAGATTAAGTGTATTTATGCCTTTTATGTGTTTATGCTTTCAAAGTTAAGATTCTTCAGCAGCATTTTATAGAATAATAAATAATAGAACGTGTATTTTATTTTCAGAAAATTTAAACATTATCTTTTTTACTGTCTTAGAGGATGCCCAGGATTTCCTAACACTTAGTTTGTTGGCATCTGTAATCTAAACATTAGCTTTTACCCATATCAATCAAATCCTGCGAATCATAGTAGAATTGTGGGGAAATCATTGCTTCAATCTTTGGCTCTTCTTTTCTTGCTAAGACTACTGGTGTCTGTGTGCAGTGAACGGAGTTCACATAAGCTCTGCCTGACCAAATTGCCCATACCACATTTCAGCTGAAATAGACTTGTTCAGAACTGCTTTCTCTGTGGCTGTGAAGACTGTCCCCTCATTAGCATTCCTGTCTATTGTTCACAAAGCATGCTGCTCAATCCAATTTCTATATCGGAAAAATGGAAAAGAAGTGGAATATTTCTTACACAAAAAGGCAGCGACAGAAAAGTCTGCTTGAATTTTTAATCCAGGGAGCAAGCAGGAATGGCAGAGGGTTAAGCATTTACTATCTCTGCAGGAGTTTTTACCCAAGGGCATTTGGGTTTAGAAGATATGCATTGGACTGAGGCTAGAGACCTGACTGAATGCAGTCCCTCAGTCCTCTCTCTCTCTCTCTCTCTCTCTCTCTCTCTCTCTCTCTCTCAAGCATCATTGCTATTTTTGTTGGAGGTAATTGGTAGTCAGCAGGGACTGGCTTTGTCACTTTGACTCCTTTGACTGAATCTGATGGGTCTCTTGTTAACCACGAGATGCCACAGCAACCCTCACGGCGCTTCTCAATTCATTACCTACTTTGGACAAGTGATTGAGTCTCCATGTAATACCTTTAATGGAAGCTGTGTTGTGAAAGCAAAGGAGTTTTGGATGAAAGAGACAGGTATTTATTTTTAATGGGGTCACCCTGTATCAGGTGAAGTCTCTGCTTATGGGTCAAATGCAAGCGTCACACCAAGTGGATGTCCCTGTGAGATGAGCAGGGGCAAAGCTGGCTCATACTGCAATTTCTTAGCCACCTGTCTGTAAAAGGATGCCCTGTGAACCAGCTTTTAAGTCATCCCTGCTGACAACTGGTGTTGCAGATCACTAAGACTCGGACAAGTCAGTCTTCCTTGTATTCCAGCCTGCAGCTGCTCTGCGCACGAGACCCTGATAGCATGGTAGTGGGTTCTGATGAGTCTGCAGCTGAAAGGTCCTGAGAGCTGGGGCATGGCCACAGCACTAAATAAGCTGCCTCCGAGCACAATAAAGTGGGCATTCTTGTATCAAGGACATCCCAGAGGCCTCATCTGTCTGTCTGTCTCTGTCTGTGTTTGTGTGTTTTAAAATCTCTACCTAGGTCCCGTAGAGCGTAGCGAGTAGAGAGTGGGAAAGACTAGACATCTTTTTTGCCTTTCTGAATATTATTGGAGAGTTTATGTGACTGAAATCTGTTCTATTGTGGCATTTGCATGCTGTGAACAGATAATCTTCCTTAAACATTTGCCTTGAAACATTGGAAATATTGCTAAAGTAAAAAAAAAAAATCCTGTTGCTGTTCTATTTCTTATGTATAACTCAAACAATAGAAGTAAAACACATGACTAAACAACATGAAGACTATAGTCTCTACTTCATAAAAGTACAGATAGTTTGTATTATGATTTAATGCATGTCTATTTTCTTTAATGTTCTATTTTAAACACTCAAAGTTATTACCAAATTACGAATGATTCAGTGACTCTGGTATTTCACTATAGTTCTCATACTAATTATATAAGATATGTCTAAGCTTTATATCATGGAAGTTGGCTTTTACGACATATACCTGAAATCCTAGAACTCAGGAGGTTAAAGCAAGAAGATTGTGAGCCAGACATGTGGCCATTGTGAATTCTAATCAATCCTGAGCTATATTAGAAGACCTTCTCTACAAAACCAAAAGTATTTACATCATACAAATGAATTCATCTAGTTAAATCGTAGCTTTCCCACATCTATATTAGATTGATGTCTTTTTGTGAGGCCAGGAGGTTTTCTATGTTACTAGCAATGGTTTAAATATAAAGAGTTTCCCTGAAAGATCCATGGTAAAAAGGCATAGTTCACAGTGTAATGGTCAGAGGTGAAACTTTGGGAAGATATTAGATCATAAGAGCACTGACTTTACCAACAAACTAATGTATTGATGGATTCATAACTGTATGGATGATTAGGAGCTGGGGAAACTTGACTGAAGGAAGTGGTTGAGGACTTTCCTTTCAAGATAGGTCTTTTCTAAGTCTCCATATTTGGAGGTTAGAGGTGAATATTGTGTCTTCCTCAGCTGCCCTCCACCTTATTTTTTGAGGCAAACTCTGTCCTAGAACCCAGTGCTCACCTATTTCACTAATTTAGCTGACTAGCAAGTTTTTGGAAAATCTGTCTGTCAGCCGTCTGTCTGTCATCTTCATCTTCTACAGCAATAAAGACACAGATACATGATGTTGTCTTGTTGTTTTGTTGTTGTTGCTTTTTACATTGATACTGAGGATCCCCAAACTCAAGTCCTCATGCTTGTTAAAAGTTACTTTACTCAGGGTGTTATCTTCACGACCCCTATATTTCATTGTATAAATCGTTCTATTTCCTTAATTATTTTATCTTATAAACCTTAAAATTCACTATTGTAATATAGCTCTAAATTTGGAGGAATATAGAATCATAAAACAATAAAACATAAAGCACTTATAATTCTCTTTTGAAGTCAAATTCTCTCAGCCTAACCCCAATAACCATCAATTACATTTTCTATAAAAAAAAAAGGTGACTGAATGACCAGAGAATGCTAAATAAGTGAAAGCACACAGATAAATTTGTGCATATCTTCTTTGCTTAGCATAGTAGTTTTAAGAATCATCCATGTAATAGCGTGTGTGTGTGTGTATTGCATTGTATGAGTAGATTACAACTTTTCATTTGCCATCAAATGTATTGCTTCTAGCTTTTCAAGTTTATAAAAAATGTTGCTGGAAACACATGTAGGTTTTTTGTGATTATGTTTTTATTTTGAAAAGTGGACTATTGGATTACAATGTTAGTGTATACTTAACTTTATACAATAAAAACAGCAAACCATTTCTTAAAGACTTTACAATGTAGATTCCCTGCAAAAAAAATGCAGAGTTCTATGTACTTCTCATCAACACTGGAACTGCTAACGGTCTCAACTCTTCTATTTGTGTGTTGCTGTGGGTGGGTACCAGTGAACATAGGCTATGGCATTCTTAAGGAGGTCAGAAGATAAGCTTTGTTCACCTTGTTTAAAATCAGGTTTCTTTGCTGCTGTTGAGCCAGGCTAACTGGTCTACCAGCTTCTAGAAGTGCTACTATCTTCACCTTCCATTTCCTTTAGATACTAATACCACTGTGTCTAGCTTTTACATTAGTTCTGGGGATCCAAAATCAGGTTTCTGATCAGAACTATATGAAAAGTGCTTTCTATTTCCCTAGGTATTGTTAATATTTTAGACTAGCATGTGCCTAATAGAGTATCTTAGTTTCAATTTCTGTTTTCTGCACTGATGATATTCAGCATTTATTCATCATCAACATATCTTCTTTGATGAAAAAGGCTAAAATTTTATTCATTTTATTTTAGTTAAGAACACCTGATGCTTTCCAAAGCACCTGAATTTAATTCCCAGCACCCACATGGCAGTTCACAACTGTCTGTAACTCCAGTTCTAGGGAATCCGACACACTTTTCTGACCTCTGCAGGCACCTGATATAAATATGGTACAAAGATAATCATGCAGAAAAAATACTCATATACATAAAATAAAAATATAACCTGTTTTCATTATTTTTAGGGAAGTTCAGTAACACAGGATTACAATAAAGATCAATGATTTATTAATATAAAGGGCCATATACACAGACATCCCATGAAAACAAATCCCTTTCTGCCCAAATAAATCTGCCAACAGTGGCTACCAGTCATGCCTAGATTGGTTGAGTCTTGGATATTATAATTCTCTCTTTGCATGTGCATAATGTGAATCTGCTTATTAAAAGCACTAAAACAGCTATTTGTCATGACCGATTTTGATGGATCATATGGATGAAATTTATATTATTTCCCAGAGAAATGCAATGTCAGGAAACTGAAGCTGCAGGAGGAAAGGGGTAAGAAGACCTGAAGGATCCACAGAACAAGAAAACACAGAGCTTCTCAGCCAAACAAATGATGTTCTTTTCAACAGAGTTGCAGTATGAACCTGCCGTTTTCAGTTTTCTGGGCTTCCAACTCAATATATCACACTCACGGCAATGAGAGTGGAACACAGGGAGAAATAGACAGACTGCTCATGATCCAAACAGGATGGGATGCAGTAGCACGGACCCTCTTCCATCCTCATCATTGGCTGGCTCCCAGACTCTGCCAAGTCAGCACATGTACAACCTGTTTTGCACTAGAAGCCTGCTGCTGGGCTCCTCGACTTCCAACTCCTTAACTGGCTTTAAGTTTAACATAAAAAGGAGGAAAACTTTGAGTAAGAGGTTTTCTTCTCATGACATACAAGCATGCATTGTGAATCTTTCTAGAAGAAAAATGGGTCATTTCTAGAGCTTCAACATGGACAGAAGGCAATATGCAAATGAGTGATTCTTAACCATACCGCATGGGAAGGCAGAAAAGGCAGAAAAGCATTCCTAGCAACATATTTGTGAATTGTGCACACTTCTTAGGGCAAAAGGGCTTGCTCATTTATCTCA
Source organism: Microtus oregoni (assembly GCF_018167655.1). NCBI lineage: Eukaryota > Metazoa > Chordata > Mammalia > Rodentia > Cricetidae > Microtus > Microtus oregoni. The sequence goes on along the minus strand of NW_024543080.1, from coordinate 3,051,408 downwards.
TTTGGGTAGCAAACTCCTACTAATTTTTTAAAAACATTTCTCTCTCTCTCTCTCTCTCTCTCTCTCTCTCTCTCTCTCTCGCTCCACGTTAGTGCAAATGTGGAGGTCAGAGACAGTAGGCAGCTCCCTCTGTCCATCGTGTGCCCTTCAGGGGTCAAATTCTCATTGTCAGTCACTAAACCATATTCTTGTCCCTAGCTCTTAAAAGCACAGAAGCTGTTTAAACAGAAATGAAAAAAGAAACTTACCTATACCTATAATGATTTATGATCAATTTTACATGGTTCTTACTTAACTTTCTTAGTAGTTTTAAATGTTGATACAGACATTTTTAGAGTGGTTAAAAGCAAAGTACCATGACCTCAAGATTTCAAGATTGGAATGGTTTGTTTAATCTGCAAAGTCTTCTTCAAACTGTTACTGTGATTCCTAGGTCTTCAGTTGGTATCACTGTATGGGGAAGCACTAGAAACTCTGGGTGGTGGTGTCTCACTGGTAGAAATGGGTCACGATAGGCAGGACCCTTCTCCCTGCTCTCTACTGTGATGGGAACCATGTCTGTGACATGCTCCTATGGCCATCAACAGGACTTCTTTGCCATGACGCACTGAAACCCTCTGGAACCTCAAGCCAGATTCATCAAAGTGAATCTGTTCTCCTTTACAATTCTGTCACGCATTTTGTCATCTCAAAGCAGGCATAACTAACACGAAAGTTAAACTTTTAAAACTTGGCATCTTGTCCCTCCTGATGGAATGCGTTGAGATGAAAACATAGAAATGATACCAACTGATGTCAAGAACCAAACTATAGGACCATATCACAGGTTGTTACTCTGCTTGCAAAGTTTTGAAAGACACTTGAATATGGAAAGAATATTTTCTAAGACTTTGGGATGCAAAGATAATACTTTTTTAGAAACAAATCCTGGTTTCCTTGTTGAAGCATCTATCCACAAGTTAATCAACAAATTTTGTTCCTGGAAATATCATGAAATGATACTTTGATTCACGTTATTATTTAAAAAAAATGCTTTGGTTGAAAATAATTTTCAGTCATCCCCGAATGACAAATGAAGAAAATAAGAACTGTAGATGGCAAAATCATTCAAGCAAGTCAGGGACAGAGCCAGGACTCCATCTAGGTCAGCTGAAGTCAAAATCCGTGACGCTACCTCTGCTGTGTAATTTCTTATCTTGTGTTGAACACATTGCTCAGTCTGCAGTGTAGCTCCGCTTTCCACCTTCAGTGTTTAGATTTCACCTCCAGCGAACAACCTGAAGCATACTTTTCCTTTCTCACACTTGGCACATTGTCTCTCCTCTCCAGGTTGGACTCCAGCGAATCGCCCAGCTTCACTTTAATTGGCATTGGCAGCATGTGGTCTCTGATAAAAAGCATATTTTTTCCCGAGATTGCAGTCATCAGTTGGGCTCCTTTTTTTCTTTTTCTTTCTTTCTTTCTTTCTTTTTTTTTTTTTTTGGCCCCTCCATCTAGCTGAACTTTTCTGGAAAAAGAAACAGCAGCTTGTGGGTTACTAAGTGCCAGAGAGCTGAACTTGAGGGGAGGGGGATTTAAAAATACATTTTAAAAGCCTACAAATGCATGTGAATGCATGCATAGACTGGCATCCGCCGCCCAATCCACCTATGATGCATATGCCGAGCTAGTCAGTGTATGCAAAACTCTCAAAGGGCACGGTTTTGATCTGTTGCCTATTTATTCCAAACATAGCTAAATGGGGAGAGCAAATCTACAAAGTGATGCTCCAGGGGCCCTATGGCCTATATAGAATTTAAACTCAAATGATTTGCAAAATCACTACTAAGACAGCTTGCTCATACTGTCAGCGTGCCAGCACCAGAAGCTTCTGGTGTATTTTTGTCTTGGCAGATGCACATTCTGTTATAAAGGTCTGTTCATCTGATGCCTTCCTTGTTTTCAGGTAATGCTCAGTGTCTTCTTGCAGAGGGAGGTTTGTTGGCGAGACCCTGCGAGGACTCTAAGTAGTGAAGAGGGACACTGTACACTCTGACCCCGTCATAGACCACCGTCCTGGCTTATGTCCCTGAGGATTTCATCTGTACTCCAGAAAACTAAAGTCATGGGTCTTCTCATTCCTTCCACATTTGTAATTTCCAGGACTTTCGAGTCAGAGAGAAAGTGAAGACAGGGCTGGATAATGTCAAGGTGGTTATATTGATTATATCCCTTCAAAATCCCTTCAAAAATCACCTCAGACTTGAGGAAGCTTTTTTTTTTTTTTTAAATTAAAAAATACCATGGTTTTCCAAACTGATTAGCATAGTTTTTCAGCCACTCTGAAGTGTTTGTTAGGCTTCACATGCTGGTCTCCATATGCCTCTTTTCAATTACATGTGCTGCTACCAGGATGGCTAAAGGAACGCTTCTTTAGCAACAGAAAGCAAACTGTGAGGCTTTGTGCAGCGTAACTAGTTAGCGTGCGATGTCTCGAACTGCCCTGATTTCATCACCAAACTGCTAGATGTTCTGTTGGCAGAAATAGCCGCTAAAATGGGCCTGAAAATGAGATCCTCAGTGGGCATGGAGGGGGCCAGAAAAGACTTAAAATAACATGAGGTCAAGTGGAGACGTGATTGTTGTGTCGCTGCCTGGTGAGGACTTCCACTTTTGAAGGAAGCAAAAGTAAGAAACAATGAATCTGTCTAGTCTTTAATGAACGTTATTTACGTTTGGCTGATTCAAAAATTTTCAAGTTACTTGAAGATTTATTTAATCATTCACCACGGCAACTTTGTAAAGCAAATACTGTCATTTTACATATTGGAAATCTATCACAGAAAGACAATCGTTTTTGTGAGGGCAAAGAGAGGGGTGCTGTTTAGAACAAGCAGTGTGCTTTCAGGACTCATTCCAGTGACAGGTGCCTAGAGAAGGGAGTTGAGGAGACATTAGAAAGCCCTTGCTTCATCTGTGCTTATGTGGCTGAACTTGGGGTTGTATTACTAGCCTGAAAATTCTCTCCAGTCACACCCACAAGAGCGCCTGTCATATAGCCAGTTCTCAGGAAGAGTATGTGGAATGAAGGAATGAAATCTTACTTTCTTGGAAGTACCAGAATCAAGCTGACTAGAGAGCAAAGCAAGACATTGGTTGGACAAAACAAGCAATCAGTGTGTGACATTTCTAGTTGGCTTCTTGATTGTTCTACACAGGAGGTACATCCTTCAAGGCTCGGTTGCTAATTGCAGTCATGTTGAGCTTGAGTAAGATCCACAGACACACCAGTCACTTGGTTTTGTTTGGTTTCTTCAGTCTGGTATTGGGCTTTCTGCGTACTAAATATGGGTTATTATATAGAAAGCAGTCTCTCTTGGTTCAGATATGACAATACTTTCAAAAGATTGAAATTGTATTCTAACTTCTAAAAATTTATTCTCATATATTACATCCTAACCAGTTTTCCCTCCCTCCTTTTTCCCAGATCATTTCCACCACTTCTCTCTGCCCACAGTCCACTCCTTGTTTCTCTTCAGAAAAGGGCAGGTCCCACACAGATATCAACCAAATGTGACATATCAAGTTGCAATAAGATTAGGCACCTCCCCTCATATTAAAGTCAGATGGAGCAACCCAGTAAGAGGAAAAGGATAACAAAAGCAGACAAGGGAGTCAGAGACAGCCTCTGCTCACACTGCTAGGAGTTCTGCAAGAACTCCATGCTACACAACTGTCACATATATACAAAGGGCCGAGGTCAGTCTCATGCAGGCTTCCTGATTGTCGCTTTAATCTCTGTGAATCCCTCTGGGCCCAAGTTAGGTGATTCTGTGGGTTTTCTTGTGATGTCCTTGACCCCACTGGCTCCTACAATTCTTCCTCCCTCTCTCCTACCTGATTACTTGAGGTCCGCCTAACATTTGACTGTGTGTCTCTGCATCTGTTCCCATCAGCTGCTGGAAGAAGCCTGTCTGATCACAACTGGGCTAGGCACTAATCTGAGTATAGCAGAATATTGTAATGAATCATTTTTTTTTTTACTTTTTTCCTGGTAGTGTTTGGTTCCATCATAGTTCTCTGGGCCATCCAGACTCTGCTTCCTCACCCCTTAGGCAGTGTCAGGGGTAAACTCCCTCTTGTGGTTCGGGTGTCAAGTTGGACCACGATTTACACATCCCACCTCTTTACCCCAGCACATCTTGTAGACAGGACAAATTGCAGATCAAAGGCTTTGTCACTGGGTTGGTGTCCCAGTCTCTCCACTGGAAGTCTTGCCTGATTACAGGAGATGGCCAGCTCAGGCTCTGTACTCCCACCCTTACCAGGAGTCTTAGCTAGGGTCACCCTTGTAGCTTCTTTCAAGTGTCCATTGCTCTAGGATTCCACCTCACTCCAAAAATGCCTCCGAGTACCAGTTGTCTCTCCTTTCATATTCTCCCCACCTGACTCCTGTACGCTCCTGCCACTGTCCCCACCCCACCTCCAGTTCACCCATGATATCTATTCTATTTCCCCTATCCACGGAGATTCTGTATCCCCCTTGAGCCCTCCTTGTTACTCTTAACAAGTTATTGTTGGAATATATCTTACTTATTTCTTTAATTTTTTTCTTTATGAGCACGGAGAATGCTTATGTCAGTGTTGTCTAAAGTAAATGATGTCACTGTGGACAAGAATTCCTGCAAAGAAGCTGTGTGTGCAAAGACTGAATGGCTGATAGAACCACAGTGATGTGGGGAGGTTGGGATGTGGCAGGTCCAGAGGCTAATTAGCTTGTCTTGGGCTAGCTTTAGTTACCTGAGTAGCCATTGCTTGCCCATCTCTGTGTCAGAAATAACATCCTGTAACTAACATGTTAAGATCTTTTAAAACCTATTAATTTAGTGGACCCCTAGCTTCCACTAACCTCAAAGGCAAAATTCCATCAAATAGCACCTGAGGCCTATGTAAAATCTTGCCCCATCTTGGTATACCTTACTTCTGTGATGTATAGATCCACATGTTTTAAACACGTAATTTATGACTTTCTTTGTTCTGTAAGATTATAAGCTTTATGAAACTGTTTTCACCTTGGAACATGGAATTTGGGGTAACAGAAACCTGGGTTCCTGGGCAATGAGCACTCAAATTTGGCTGTAGAATAAACTATCTCTTATTACCTTAAAAGAAAAAATGTTCATAACATCTAAGAAGAAAGGATTATTTTTAAGTAATAGAAGCTGTAGAAAATATTAATAGGTGTTGGCTTCAAGCACATTTAGGACACACATTCTGGAGGATCCGTAAGAACAAATACACAGAGATTATTAACTTTCCACAAAAATATGGAATTCTCATCATCTAGTTAATTTGTCTTCCTTTTATAAATCAGTTGTGTTTCAGGGGGTGTGAATGTTTAAATACTGATAAAATGATACCTATTTTGAATAAAGTAAGGAAGGATGTTAATTATTTGGTGAAAGTAAGCAATACAGAGAATAAGGAAGTTACTGATAAATGCATTATTGGTAAGAATGTACTTGTACAAATTTCTACTTAGTAAATGAAGTTTAAATCCAGCATAATACAAAATACCCAAGTCCCCCATCTTCAGAAAATACGGGAAGCAACTAAAGATCATTTTATTCGTTTTTCGAAAAAGGGTTGTGAGTTAGAGGTATACCTGGCCGCATGAAACACAGACACATGCAAAACCAGATTTACACATATGATAAATTATTTTAAAGGTTCTCTGAACACCAATGGCATCATCCATCAACATGAAGCTGCTTCCACAAATGTGCGCACATTTCCTGAAAGGATTTATAATCCAGCCAATACGGTACATTGTGAATGTGTTACAGAAAGGACAGATTTACAGGAGACAATCTGCCTTCATGATGATTGCATATTGTGGCATTTCTAGTCCATATGGATCAGTAAGACTTGGATAGCAGGCATTTGACCTTCAAAATCATGCAAATGTGAAACCAGACGTCTTCCCTTACAGCTGAGAGCGTCAGGAGGACTTTCTTAGCGAATTCTGGAGAAAGTGATTGAAACACACTTTGACCATGGAATGGTCCTGAGATTTGATTACTTCTAGACCCCTCCTTGTGGAGAAGGATCTAGTCTTTGGTCCTTTCACTACAGCCCTTCTGGCTAACCTTTACTCATTAGCACCCAAAACTCAACTCCTGATCATTTCTGAGAGAACTTGCTAACTCAAGGCCACAGGCTAGCTCTGAACAAGACACAAAACCTTTTTGTTCATGTCATAGTCAAGCTCCAGAAATAATTTCTCATGGCCTTTGCAAAGGTCTGTGGGTGGCTTTCTGTCCCAGGCCTCAGGAAACTGTTTTCTCACTTCAAAGCCTTGATGGTGCCAGATATCATCAGACTGTTTATCTAGCAATGTGAATTTTCTGGGTTTGCAGTGTAACAATTCGCCAAGATTATTGGAACAGAATCCCAAGGAGTTATATTTGTTAATCGGCCAATTTTTTTCTTCATTTAAAAATTCAGTGCAAAATGGTATCGCTTTTCTAGAATGCTGACGAGACGGGGCTTGAATAAATGATTTTTTTTTCCAAAGCAAGGGAGATTTGTAAAACATACTAAGATTGAGAGAAATGATTTCAACAGTCTCCCTCTTTATAATTTAGGGTTTTGAGAATCCTGCAGTGAGAGGCGGACTGAAGGAAGTCACAGGCCGGTGACCACATCCTGTCAAGCTGAAGACAGCAAGCAAACCCAATCATAAAAAGATGTCTGGGTGGACTCTGTTTCCATAGAGACAGTGTGGCGGGGGTTTTTCTTCCATTGTGGTACCTGCAGCATCCTCCTGAAGAAGTAAGATAATAATTAATTAACAAAATTTACATTCCAGTCACAGTTTCTCCTCTCTTCTTTCCTCCTAATCAGTCCCTCCCACTCCCCAATCCACTCCTCATATGTTTTTGGTCAGGAAGGTGTAGGCCTACCATGAATATCAAAAAAACATGGCATATAAAGTTGTTGGAAGATTAAGTACCTTCCCGTATATCACTGGACAAGGTGACCCACTATGAGAAGTAGTGTACCAAAAGCTAGTGAAAGAGTCAAAGACAGCCCTTGCTCCCTCTGTTTGGAGCACCACAATAAGAGCAAGCTACACAACTGTCACATATATGCATAGTGCCTAGGTCAGTTTCATGCAGACTCCCTGGTTGTCGGTTCAGACTCTGAAAACCCCTATGAGTCCAGGTTAGTAGCACGAATAATAAAAACTCAAAGACAGACATTGGGGCTCAAGCTTAAGATCAGAAAATCAAAGCAGCCAACCATTAGAGAGAATATTTACTTCTACCAAATCTTCAGACTGAAAGGGCTGGATCCTGTCTCCACAAATCCTCAGATTGAGCACCAAGAATGCCCTGAACTGCACTACCTTATATTCTTCTCTAGAGATAGGATTAAAGGCGTGTCATTCCAAGTGCTAGGATCAAAGGTGTGAGCTCCTTTTCTCTTTTAGACTGATTTACTCCTATAGCCCAGAGTGGCCTTGAGTCCTAGGATTAAAGGTGTGTGTTAACACTGCCTGGCCTGTATGGCCGACTAGTATGGCTCTGATCTTCAGGCAAGTTTTATTTATTAAAACACACATAAAATATCACAATAATACTGTGGGTTTCCTTGTGGTGTTCATGACCCCTCTTGCTCCCACAATCTTTTCTCCCCTCTTCGGAAGTGTTCCCTGAGCTCTGCCTAAAGGTTGACTCTGTGTCTGCATCTGTTTGTAAGGTAATATTCTTAAAAAGCCACAAAAGAGAGGGTAACAGACTTGTTCTTATAGAAATTTCCCTATTTAATAAAAATTAAGTCAATTTTATTGTGTATTCTAAAGTGCTTCTGACTAGTTCACTTGCACATTTCATAGCCCACAAGAAGTACAGAGGACAGAATTCTAAATTCTAAATTCTAAATTCTAAAGAATTTCTGAGTTTTAATTCTTTTTCTTATTAAAAGAACCAATTTTTTATCCAATACTAAATGATCATCCTTGAAAACATGTATACTAGTAGTATTATACAGACTGAGAAGGCTGTATTATAGAAATACACACACACACACACACACACACACACACACATATATATATATATATATATATAATCAACAATTAATGATACCTGAGGCTCTGAATTTGAAAGAAAGTAGGGAGAACTATAGGAGTATTTGGAAGGAGGAAAGGGGAGGTTGAAATGATGCAACTGTATCATAATCTCAAAAAATAAAAGGAATAATTTTTAAAAAACATAAAAAAAATTTACACAACTTTCCATGAGTAATTTCTCTATGTTTCTAGAATCTCCTGGAAGTCTTGTAATATTATATCTTGCTTTCTGGCATTTTCTGATCATTTTAAAAGTTTAGAAGGAGATAGCTAGCAGGGCAATGTTTTTATGCTTCCCTGTCTCCAGCCAGCACTGGTAATTCAGGGAAAGTTCTATGAATAATATTCAGGCTTTCATTGTTATTATAATGCATATATAAAAGAGCCTCTTAACAAAACACGCTTGTTAATAAAGTAGTCTCATGACCACTGAGAGGCCAAGATCCAGGAAAGAGAAGATTTTGATGATGATAAAAATGTTCAGTCTGGTAACGTTTATGTTATTCATTATCTTTACAATGGGTATTTCTGAATCTCTCTTCTGTCCAAATCTTATTATAGTTTAGCACCCTTCAAAAAGAGAGGCCTACTAACACACTTTGGATGGGAAGAAGAAAAAGCATAAAAATTAAATTGAAAATTTTATGGGATAAAATTAGGTCATTTTTCCTGTTTAATACAAAATTTGGTTTTAGGTCTATCTAAATGAAGAAATAATCAGCTGAGTGATGTTCAATTGCTCTTAGGCCTGACACACTTATTCTCCACTCCACATTTCTATACACTTATTCTCTTGTAAAACTGAGGTGGATTAGGTGGTAAGAATAGGAACAGAAACATTCTCTGAAGTCTTCTGTCCTATGGTGTTTCTAGCAACATCTCTCTGCATCCATGGTGGTTGCCCCTATGAGACTCGGCCTTTTATGCTGCCAGCTCCTCCTAGGTCACTCTTCACATGGTTTCAGTTACACTCATGGTTCTGGCTTCTGGATCTTAGAAATACCTCCTCCTGCTCCAGTTCCCCTAGTGATGGAGGAGGGTCATTTGTCTATGTGTTACTCTCATTGGTTAATAAAGAAACTGCCTTGGCTTTTTGATAGGGCAGGATTTAGATAGGCGGAGTAGAAAGAACAGAATGCTTGGAGAAAGAAGCAGATTCAGGCAGATGCCATGATTCTCTGACCCGAGATAGAGGTAGGCTAGAATCTTTCCTGGTAAGCCACCACCTCGTGGTGCTACAAGATTATTAGAAGTGGGTTAATCAAGATGTGAGGATTAACCAATAAGAGGCTGAAACTAATGGGCCAGGCAGTGTTTAAATGAAAACAATTTGTGTGTTGTTATTTCAGGTGTAAAGCTAGCTGTGCGGGAGCCGGGCGGGATGAAAAGTAGCCCATTCCCATCACTACACCTTGCGGTGGTGTCTTTAGCCTGTGCTGACTTCTTGTTCTCCTCTCCTAGTCAGCATTCACTCTTCTATAGTCTTTGCAGCTTCAACTTCAATACTTTCATTTCAGAAGTCCACAGCAGTGTTTGCTTTCCTGATTGGACTCTGATACACATTAACTTGCTGACATGCCGTTTTTGTCTCAGACAAAACATGGAAACAGAATCAGAACTCTGGGAAGCAAATAGATCTGAAATGTTAGATAAGGTGAGTGGTGGTAGATGAATTATTGTCATTTAAAATGGAAAACTAACCTTTTAGAACAATCTGGAGGCTCCCTGGCACACATCTAACAAAACAAGCAAAATGATATCCTCCGTTACTCTCATTTCCAAAGTATTTTCTTTCTACTATTTGCATTGTGAAACCCTAAGGTTGTTCTATGTTGAAATACAGAAAGCCAGTCTAATTAAGAAGCATGAATTCTCAGAATGAGTAAAACTAGTTTCAACTTTTGTGAAATAAAAGGATCACGGAATGAGCACACATATTTTATCAATGTACCATTTCAGTTAAAAAAAATCTGCTGATAAATAGATCTGTAGGTTTTTCTTACATTTCCTCTATAAGCTCCAATGGATAAGCAATAGCCTGGAACCAAAAAGCCTTTGAAACATCCTCCATCTGCCCCTCATGCACAGCGACCTTGAGAGAGTCACCTGAGGTGACAGTCTTGAAGATATAATCTAGGAGTGCCTGAGAGAGCAATCCAAACTGTACTGAAGCAGAGAGAAGAAATGTCAGTGCTAACAAAAGTTAAACAAAGAGAACGACACTTCATGTGTCTAGTGTACCAAGACCCGTGAGCATTTTCTCTACTATGGTTAATCAGCTATAGCTACTTATCTTTGCTTGTGTTGATGCATGGCCAATTATATTTCCGTGATCTATTGTCATTAACCAGTTAAGGACCCCTAGAACAAATCTTCAACATCTTGGTAATGATTTCCTGAATAGAACCCAAGTAACCTAGGAAATAAGACTAACAATCTAAAACACATCTAATTAAAGGGAACATCTTCTTCTCAGCAAAGAAACTGCCAGTTGAGTGAAGAGGCAGCCAAAATATTGGGGGAAATATTGGCCAGCTTTGGGAATGCTATAGCCTGATCTCAGGATATTCATATCTTATTTCCATCAGGACAAGATAGTATAAGACGTAATACATATAGTGCCTTTCTCTACCCCTTGTCCATAACATATCAACTCTGTCTCACTAGACCCAGACAGGTTTTCAAATGCTTCTCAGCAAATCTTCACCAATCATTTAGAAATACCTGAGTTATTCCTCAGATCTGGGAATGCAATGCTATCATGGGATTCTAAAGAATGATGTCTTTCAGAAATTATCCTTGCTGTATCTAGGCAAGAGTACAGGAAGAATCATGGGAATGGCTACTAGTGGGAAAATAGAAAGGGGAAGCCAACAGAAGAACAGCTGGCAAGTTTGTCTTCATTTGAACGTGATGAGTTCCCGCTGCCAAAAGGCTTGTTCTTTGGATATATTCTTTAAGTAGAGCTGGAGCAAGTACAGTATGGGCATAGTGATGGGCAAGAGCAATGGAGACTTGCTTTGATATGGAACAATAAAGCAGATACCATGTCACCTTCATATTCTAAGTTCTAGCACGTCAAAGTCTTGGGGGAAATGATACTGTACTTCAAAATCACTTAAGGGCTCCTAGAGAAAGCTTCAGCAGCAAGTGATTGATTTGTAAAGTCAGCCAATAGTTTCTTATTGAATACTTCCCATGTATAGCATTTTGCATTGATGGAGGAAGGTCATTGGTTAAATAAAAAGAAACTGCTTGGCCCTCATTGGTTAGAAGATAGGTGGGAAGAGTAAACAGAACAGAACACTGGGAGGAAGAGGAAGTGAGCTCAGACTCCACAGCTCTCCTCTCGGGAGCAGATGCCTCAGAGAGATGCCATGCTCCCAGCTCCCAGGCAGACACATGCGATGAAGCTCCGACCCAGGATGGACATAGGCTAGAATCTTCGCGGTAAGCGCACCTAGGGGCGCTACACAGATGATTAGAAATGGGCTAAATTAATATGTGAGAATTAGCCTAGAAGAGGCTACATAGAAATGGGCCAAGCAGTGATTAAATGAATACAGTTTGTGTGTTGTTATTTCGGGCATAAGCTAGCAAGGCAGCCGGGGTGCTGGGGACGCAGCCCCGCCGCCCTTATTACTACATTGCATGGTACTCCTATTATTTGTGTAAAAAGTGGGAACAGCAATGCTTAGCTAAATTTTCTTGCAAGATTCATTGGGGGATTAAATGAGAAAAATGTTTAAAAAAGTATTATTTAGGTTTCGAGTACTATTTTTATTATAGTCACATACCAATGATAACTATTTTTTTCCAAAAAAGAGGAAACTTTTCAATGATTTTTCTTCTTTAGTATGGAAATATGAGGAAAATAGAAAATCAACAAAGGATTGCACAAAATTGCCAAGAATAATCTCTGATTTTAGGACAGTCATGTGTAATTTTTTTATTTTATTTTATTTTCTGTTTCACAGGGAAACGCATAAAGGGTGATGAATGAGCACATGAGCCCATGTCGGAGAAAGTAGTGAGATGCTTTTCCCTTTTCTTTGTCTGTCTCTATGGTCATATTTGTGTATTTGTGGGGGGCAGTTACATGAGTGCAGATTACTGCAGAGGCCAGAATTGTCAGATCTCCCTGCAGCTGGAGTTTATATGGTTATCTTTCCATCCCACTGCATTATTCTTAATAGCAAGAAAATATTTATATAAGTAATTTTTTAGATGCATTTATAATGGATTAAGGCATTTTTTAAAGGTTTTGTGTTTGATTGATGTTTCCCCCTTCACAGTAATGTCTGTACAATGCTCTGGCCTAGAATGTGGAAAGAAGAATTTAAAGTTTTCAATACAGTTTCTAAGGATATTCAACATAAAGAATATGTCATCTATGCTTTCTGTGTTCAGCTGACCTGAGAATTCCAAGCGTTTTCCACAACAGTGAGCACCAATCATTTAGAGCATGTCTTAGTATGTTCAAGATGTTAGTCAGCACAAGTTTAAACACAGAAAATGCACAATTAACTAACACATATGCTTATGCATGCATTTACATGCCCAAAGTTATTAAATATGAAAATAGGACCTAGTGTTGTTTGAAAATGAAGTAACAAGTAGCCCAATGGATTATGTTACACATTTGACCTCTGAACTCACTGGAGCTGACTTTATCCAAACTGAGAATTTTCGCGTTGAAAAACATTAGAAGTCACTTACAAAATTCAACACTGACAATGATTGCTGAATGTCTTTAACTCAGAATCTAATACTATGTCTTATTGACTTAAAAATATGTATTTCTTGGTGAGGCATGTGTAGCAGAATTTTTTTTTCTTTTTTGCAAATAATTCAAATAAAATGAAGTATAAAAGGACTAGAAAGCCAAATGTGCTTATGTGCACTTTACATGGTGGTAAGACTGTGCAGAATTCTAATGCTTTTATCAAACTCTGTTCCGTAAGGGCAGCAGAGAGGGGGACACGTTCCCTGTCCCCTCTGGCTGTAGCTTCCTAAGTGTTCTAATAACTCAAGTACACTGCCGGGACAAACAAGGCAGCCATAGCTGTGTCTGGAGATTCTGCATCTGCCTTCCTTAATCAACTTGCTTTCCTGAATATGAATTGCAATAATGAGTCAATTAACGTCCTCAAATGCCAATGAGATGCAAAAGAGATTGGTGGTGGTAGCGGCGGCAGTGTATTTCGGGAGCTGTTCCAATGTCTGGATTTTTAACGAGAGTCACTCACTGAGCTCACAACTGATTATTTATCTCCTATAAACGTGACTGCCTGGCTCTTTACCCTGCAGCCTTCACCATGGCTCCCCCAGGAAAGCAGAAATATAAATAAAACCTTTTTTATAAAAATAAATAAAGAAAGAAAACTCATTGGTTTGGAGCCCTCACCCCAACGGTGTAACTTCTGCATGCAGACAGTAAGATGTTGGTGGCTTTCCTTACTGAAGTTCTAGAATTGTGGCCCTTTCTTCATACATGTTGACAAGTAAAATCTATCTAATTTCAAATGGTTAGCTTTGGCTGACAAGCCTAGAAGGTATATTTAAATAGTGAATTGTCATTTGCTATTTTCTGTCAGGGCTTTGAATATGTTCCTGTAAGTACAACACAACGTTTATACTCTTATTTGATTCCCATTTTAGATCCACTAGAACTAAGGCTCAGAGAGATGTTCGCATTTCTTTTGAAATCAGGCCCATCAGTTTCCATTTTCTTCCTCAACCTCAGCATGTCTTCTAGCTCTCCACAGCTGTGGGGCTTGGATTTCTTACCTGACTCTTGGGATATGTGCTACAACTTTGACTTTTATTACTGAGAGTTTTCTTAAGAATTCTTCGGGTTCAGTGAGTGGTAAATGTTCCAAAGCAATTTACTGTTCAGACTTTTCAGCTCGGTGTTTAAAAAAGGATGGACAGCTGGCTGACCACTTGGCAAATGTAGGACCCCCAAAGTAAAATGATAACTCTGACCGCATGGCCACTTTTCCCTGACAGATTGGAACTCCTCACTGGCCATATTTTAGTGTAAAAACTGAACTGCTGAAATTCAGTCATATGCTTTCTTCCCAGGGAGTCGAGCAGAGTCCTTCTGAGGAGCACGTAGCCATCCATAATAAAATCTGCTGTGCCAGAGTGACCGATTTAAAGCTTGTTCTCCTGAAAATTTCTTTCTTAATTGTCACACTAGGCAGAGCGGACTGAAAGACATAATTTAGTAAATTGTCAAGTTATTTCCAAATTAAATGGGGATTTTCAAAACTATGAAAGAAAATCACTGGTGACTGTTCACAAATTATTATTCCCAGTTTAGCTATGCCTTGTGTGGACCCGTTACTTCAGACTTCAGTGGCTGTTTAGTGAGTATATCCAAGTGATTAAAAAAGTCTTAAATATGGAATAAGAATGCTTTTAACCTTGCTTTATTCTGCAAATATTGATGCTTTTCTATGTAGTGTTCCTTTAAAATGATTCTAAATCATTTAGATAAACCTTGTTTAAAAAAAAGCAAGCAGGTATTCAAATTGCATCTAAAAGAAGTATATGTTATTATTTATCTTGCCTTCTCACGCTTGATAATGAAAGTTTGATGACCTTTGCTCCTCAAATGTTTTTACATCCAATAAGCAATGTAACAATATAGAGCGATGGTTAATAAGGGTGTGGAAGTTGTAAAGTCCTCTGTAATGTTACATCTCAGAGACTAAAGAAATGTTATAATGTAGGAACCATGATGTCGACTTCCTCAGAAATGAAATACCTAGTGAGACTTGAGTTTAAATGGCATATGGCTTCATTTTGCAAACAGAAGATGTTTCGCCATATTCACTTTGTGGAAATTCCTTCAGGAGAAATCCAATACAAGCTAACTTGTGTGGTTCGTAGGAAAACAATGCTCTCACGCCTTCAGAGCAAAGCCACAGAGCTGGGAGTGGGTGCACTAGGGAGGCATACACACCCAGGAGAGTAAACTCACAAATGGAGTTCTCAGCAAACCAACCCTGCAGAAAAATCAACTTCTACTTGCTTCTTTTGCTTTTAAGGTCCTGTTTTGAATTACAGAGGCCAAGCAAAGCGCTCTGAAGAGAGCAGCCTTGCATTCAGCTATATGGCCTGGAGGTGGTGCATAAATAAGTCTTTACACACAGTAAGGTCGTCTACACACTCAAATAATTAAAAGTAAAGATCCCAGTTTCCTCATAGAAAGTTCTTCCACAGTTCCCGTCAGAGTAGTTACAGATGTTCCTCTGCTTCCAATCTAAATGAGCTCCAATAAAATGTATTTTACAGCCCTCCTTGGTCCATTTAGATTCTTAATGAATGTCAAAAAAATTTCCTCTTTCCTTCGGCTTCATTTAAACAAACTGGAATTGAAGTTCCTTTCCTCCACCAGAAACAAGCTAATACTTTGGTCTTAGAAACACTTTGCATAAAACCCTGACTCAGGTCCCCACAGCACTGAAAATTGACCCTACAGGATAGGGCTATATGTGATCTTATTTTTAGGTCCAACTGAAGAAAAAAAATCATCACTTGGATAAGCTGAGGGACAGAATTAGGTCAAGCAGCAAAATGAGCTTAAAACGCTTTTTGTGATTTTGACCTGAAACCTGTGATGGACTCCCATCAAATTCTGAATTTCTGATGACCAAATTTCTTAATGGTTTTTGAGCACATCCCAATGAGAAAGCTCACTGAACTTGGGTGTTTACACCATCTCATTAAAACAATAACCAGTAATTAAACACAGAGTGAGTCACAGCAATTTATCATAGCCATTACCTGCATGTGCTCAAAAAGTTTAACATGGGACCTGTTGATGATACATTCAGTAGGATCTCACCTTCTGCAGGCTGGCTTTTTCCCAGGTGCTGTCATCTTACCTGCTCTCTGCTGGTGCCTTTCATTTTCTCATTAGGTAGGTGGTCCACGTGCAGCAGCCAAATTGTCCTCTCTGTCCAGAAAGATGCTTGTTATGTGTAAGTTGACCCCCTGACTAGTCAACGTTCTTACTGTTTGTGGGGAATTATGAGAAAGAAGTACATTTATTTGACAGTTGGGCAATAATTCGTCAATAAAATGTATACATATGGGGTCTGCTAATTAGAAAATCCTTATAGAAAATCAAATAGTCATCAGAATATTACAAAGTCCCATCCTTCTGGAACCTTCATTTCCTCAGAAAAAAAAGGGGGGGGGCTTGCTATTGAAATGTTTCAAAGGACTTCAGTGTTGGCTTTTCAAGCATTGGGGCAGCTGAAGGATGACGTATAATCATACCCATTGACTTATCACTCATGGATGAGGGTGACATCAGTCATTAATGGCCATTTGGAATAACATTTTACATAGCTTTACAAGTCGCACTGAGATGCGATTAAAGAAGAAAAACTTACAGAGACCAGAGAAAGAAGAGGAGCCCATAACCAGAGTCTGTGGGAAGCATTTTGGCAGCTAGGAACCAAGAATTCCGGCATAATTAACATTTTCTCTAAAGATTGTCCACATGAAGACATTGTTGTCTTTATGCAGAAACATTTCCACATCCAAATGCTAAAGTAAGAGTCGAACACAGATCCGAATGTTTATGACCATGGGTTAGCCTCCCTCTTCTCCTTGACACCAGAATAACATACCCTACAAGTTGTGCGGGTTTATGGTGAACTCTCCTAACTTCCAGCACAGAGAAACAGGTCTTCACTACCATTCCTACTTTATAATTATTTCTTGCTTTTTTTATTTATATAGTATTCTTTTATTTTACCAGTTCATTTTAGTTAGCTTCTATCTCTGGATCTTCATTCTGTCTAACCTGTTAGCAATTCCACCCTACATACTTATAATTTCTTATATATTACTTTTCTGTGGGGATGTGCAGTTTGATTTACTTTATTATCTCTACTTAGGTTTTCGTTCTTTCTTTGCATGGATTTTCAAGGCACCCAGACTCGCTGCAAGCTCACAATCCCTCTCTCTCTCAGTTGACCAAAAGTGGGGTTAGTGTGCACATCACTACGTCTGGTTTTGACTGGGTGTTTTTAAAGATTAAAACTTTACTGTAAAAAACTTGTAAATAAAAAAGATCACATTGTGAGATTAGCCAGACCCAAAGTCTGTCTGTTTCAATGGACTTCTATGTAGTTAGAACAGCCATTCTTTTTAAAAATTTTTATTAATTTTATTGAACTATATATTTTTCTCTGCTCCTCTCTCTTACTCTCCCTTCCCCTTTTACTCTCACCCACAGCCCCCATGCTCCCAATTTACTCAGGAGATCTTGTCCTTTTCTACTTCCCATGTAGATTAGATCCATGTATGTCTCTCTTAGGGTCCTCATTGTTGTCTAGCCTCTCTGGGATTGTGAATATTAGACTGATTTTCTTTGCTTTATGTCTAAAAGCCACTTATGAGTGTGTACATATGATATTTGTCTTTCTGGGTCTGGGTTACCTCAATCAGTATGATGTTTTCTAGATCCATCCATTTGCCTGCAAATTTCAAGATGTCATTATTTTTTTTTTCTGTTGTGTAGTACTGCATTGTGTGAATGTATCCCATTTTCCTTATCCATACTTTGTCTGAGATGACATTTAGGTTGATTTCAGGTTCTGGCTATGACAAACAATGCTGCTTATGAACATAGTTGAGCACATGTCCTTGTGGTACGATTGAGTATCCTTTGGGTATGTACCCATAGTTGTATTACTAGGTCTTGAGGAAGGTTGTTTCCTAATTTTCTGAGAAATCATCATACTGATATCCAAAGGGACTGTACCAGCTTACATTCCCACCAGCAACAAAGAAGTGATCCCTTTATTTCACATCTTCTCCAGCATATGTTGTCATCAGTGTTTTTGATCTTGGCCATTCTTATAGGTGTAAGATGGAATCTCAGAGTTGTAGAACAGCCATTCTTAAGTTGTAGAGCTTCACATTGTGTTTTACACTTTCATTTTTAAATATACCTTTATGCACCAATCCACTAGAAAATTAAAATGAAAAATTCATGACAAGGTTGAAAAACCCCACAAATTGAGCTTTATATACTCTTTCATGACTTGTTTTGATTAACTAATTTTAATTTATTTGTTATTTAAATTTAATTCATTATTTTAATTAATTATATTAGTTAATTCTTTGAGAATATCATATAGGCATGCAATATATTTTGATCATATTATGCTTCCAGAATCCTCCCAGATCTGTCCTTCTTTCCTTCCTTCCTTCCTTCCATCCATCCTTCCTTCCTTCCTTTCTTCCCTCCCTCCCTCCCTCCCTCCCTTCCTCCCTCCCTCCCTCTTTCTCTCTCTCTTTTTAGAAGTAACTCAAACATTTGTTTACCTATGGGTCTGGGATCATCCACTGGACCTTGTTGGCCTACCAGGGCCCAAATCTTAAAGAAAATTGTGTTTCCCTACCCAGGAAGTATAGTAATAAGAGGCAGCGGGGCTGCGTCCCCAGCACCCCGGCTGCCTGGCTAGTTTATGCCCGAAATAACAACACACAAACTGTATTCATTTAATCACTGCTTGGCCCATTTCTATCTAGCCTCTTCTAGGCTAATTCTCACATATTAATTTAGCCCATTTCTAATCATCTGTGTAGCACCCCTAGGTGCGCTTACCGGGAAGATTCTAGCCTATGTCCATCCTGGGTCAGAGCTTTATCGCGTGTGTCTGCCTGGGAGCTGGGAGCATGGCGTCTCTCTGAGGCGTCTGCTCCCGAGAGGAGAGCTGTGGAGTCTGAGCTCACTTCCTCTTCCTCCCAGTGTTCTGTTCTGTTTACTCCTCCCACTTATCTTCTAACCAATGAGGGCCAAGCAGTTTCTTTTTATTTAACCAATGACCTTCCTCCATCATTTCCCCTTTTTCGGTTTAAACAAAAAAAAAAGGCTTTAACTTCAACATAGCAAAATTACATATAACGAAACAGTTATCAAGTAAAAGTTACAATAATCTTTATCATAACTAAGGAAAACTATAACTATAACTAACTATTCTTAACTCCATCAAAGACTCCAGAAAGATACAATACTACCTAAGCAAACAAGAAAAAAACAACTTTTAAAACTCTAGAAATGACAGAGACATCTCACTGCCTGAACAATCACCCAAAGTTCCTCTGTACCGTTGGGGCATCCATCTTCAGCCTTCAGGCCCATGGTATCCAGCAGACATTTCCATAAAGCAGGAAAATTCAAAGTCAGTTCAGTCACTATCTGTTGTGTCCTGCAGAATGTCTCGCAGACTCTTTCATGAATCTGGAACTCCGAAAGATCATCTCACCTTAGGCAAGTTCAGTAGTCCTCTCTCTGTGGGTTCTCTGTGTCCAGTTTATGCAATAGTCCAGGCAAGAGCAGTTTCTTGCCCAAATGGCTATCAAACTCCGTAACGAGCCTCTTTGATGCCCATCTTCCTCTTGAAGTAGATTGGTGCTGCCAGGAGCCGAGTGTCTCATTGTCATGAAAAGTCCTAAGTTATTAAAACATTTAAAATGCCATATTCTATAATCTTTGAAACATATGAAGAATGCCTATCTAAAATATATCTACGCACATCTAGAAAATATTAACTAACATGACTACAAACTTGACTATTATTTATGATTATCCATCAACAACCTATATTTCCTAATTATACATTACATTTTAATAATGAACTACACAATCACAATACCTTAATCAATATCAGAAATACATATACATATAACAAAATTGACCGTAAATCTCTATCAATAAAGCAAAATCTATACTAATGCAAATTATTCATACCTATATCATATCCCCCTTTAAATGTAAAAGAACGTTTATAAACCATATTTGGGAACATGGGCGCAGTTATTTCTCTCCAAACTGCTTCCTGCTGAATGGGGGCATCGTTAATTAGGTCTTTCACGGTATAGCCTGTGAGCTAGTTTCATCTCAGTTGGCAGTTGAGTGAACCAATTTTCTGAAAGTGTTCACACCAACCCTTCAGAAGGACGTGGTCCATCATACCAAATCGGAATAGAAGAAATGAACAGCGTCTCATCCTCTGTGAAAACAAAATAAGAAACTCCTTTCCAAAGTATCATATCCTTAGATCCAAATTTCAAAGTCAAGGCATCAAAATATCTATGTTGGATTAGTTCAACAGCATTTATAAATAAATATCTTTTAGCATCAGTTGCTCCTAACTCAGCATTTAAATAATTTAAAGAGAACATAATAGCATACAGCATCAAAATTCTCTGTGTATTTTCCATCTTTGTGCAGCTTTGTTTTAACCTCTATTTTGTTTATTTTTACTTTTAACTCTTTGCTTTTTGAGACAGGTTCTCTGTATCTTTGACCTGAAGTAACTCTGTCTTTGAACTCTCAGAGATCCGCCTGTCTCTGCCTCCCAGGCATTCGGGATTAAAGGTGTACACAACTACACCTTGAACTCACCAAGATCTGTTTGTCTCTGCCTTCTAGGCACTAGGATTAAAGGCGTGTGCCACCACAACTTGAAGTCACAGAGGTCAATCTCCCTCTGCCTTCCAAGTGTTGGGATTAAAGGTGTGTACTACCAAACACAACAACTCTCTTCCTTTTTTTTGTTTTTTACTTTAAGAATTTTTACTTTTAGTCTGCATATATTTTTAACACACTGTAAATCATTTAAAAATTTTCTTTGTCTTTGACGCTCTCTTTACTGTATCTCTCTCTGTTTTTCTGACCACATGAGTCTTTAATTTACCAAGCAATATCAGTAGGATTAAAGGCATGGTTTTGCCAGCTAGATGTAGCCCATTCCTTAGCTTTCCAGCCTCATGGCTGAGGTACTAGCTGTAGCCATGTTTACTGCCCCAACTATATGGCATTTCAAGGTCCCTGCCAGCAAGCGAGCTTCAACAGCCTGTGCTTGCAAACCGCACGAACCGTCTGGGTAAAAGAGTCAGAGTTTGCCCTGGCAGGACAGCCCACAAAGCTGGCATTTTTAAACGGTGCAGCTTTTTTCCTGCTACGGCTGAAAACCGAAAAGCATGCATTCAGCTTTTCGTCAACACCATTTAAGTGTTTCGTGGCAGGACCTCTTAATGAGCTGCAGGGTTTTGCAGCTAAAGCTGTGTCAGGAAGCTTCTCTTAGATGAGAGTGCTTGCTTGCCTCTAGCAAGCAGAGTGCCACAAATGCTTTAAAGCCAGAGTTCACGCTGGAGCACAGCCCCAAGAAGCTGTGCTTTAAAATGACACAGCGTTTTTTCTGCTGCTGTTGCCAAATCAGGAAATCTCTCTACAGCACGCCACCAACAAACATCAAAAATCTGTGCTAAACTCTCTCTCCCTTATTTTTAAGCCTTCTCAGGTTTTTTAAGTGGGTTTAGTCCATCACGTCAGGCACCATTTGTAGTAATAAGGGTGGCGGGGCTGCGTCCCCAGCACCCCAGCTGCCTTGCTAGCTTATGCCCAAAATAACAACACACAAACTGTATTCATTTAATCACTGCTTGGCCCATTTCTATCTAGCCTCTTCTAGGCTAATTCTCACATATTAATTTAGCCCATTTCTAATCATCTGTGTAGCACCCCTAGGTGTGCTTACGGGGAAGATTCTAGCCTATGTCCATCCTGGGTCAGAGCTTCATCGCGTGTGTCTGCCTGGGAGCTGGGAGCATGGCGTCTCTCTGAGGCGTCTGCTCCCGAGAGGAGAGCTGTGGAGTCTGAGCTCACTTCCTCTTCCTCCCAGCGTTCTGTTCTGTTTACTCCTCCCACCTATCTTCTAACCAATGAGGGCCAAGCAGTTTCTTTTTATTTAACCAATGACCTTCTTCCATCAAGGAAGCCATCAAGTATCAGTTGCTCTTTTGCTAGAGGAAGGAACTTATGAGTCCAGTCACTTGCAAGCTGAGTGTTGACTGGAATGCTCTTGATCAAGCCTATGAGGCAACCTCAGCTGCTCTGAGCTCACAAGTTTAGAGTTTTCTCATGTTCAGAAGATGCTGTTTTGTTCCTATCCTTGCTAACATCTGTCTCTTCTTGTCTCTCTTCTGTGATGGCCTCTTGATCTTTGAGCCTTGGGGGGATTGTGTGTAATTAGACCAGACTTCTTTTTAAAAATTTAATTTAATTTACTATTATTGTGTATATATAAATAATTCGTGTGTGTGAGTGTGTTTGTATGTGTATATATATATGCTGATATTGAAAAGTTGGTCCACCCCTTCTATGGTTATTTCCAGTGGTGGGAATCAGGTCATGAGGGTTTTGTGTCAAGAACTTTAATCCACAGAGCCATCTTGATTTCTCACTAGCTCATACTTCTCCCTGCTATCACAGTGGTTGGCAATGACTTTTTGTAATGCTGTTCCATTTCATCTTTGGGGCTCAGTGGAGGTCCAATAGATAATCGTGTGTTTTAAAGCCAGGTGCCTTGCAAAGCACCTTTCCTAATTCTCTTGTCCTTTGATCTATGCCAGTCACGTCTGCCTTCTTGCTGTGACTCGCGCACACCAACAGAGCATCTCTGGGCCTCTGCAGAAGCTGCTGGCTCTGTCTTTCTCCTCTCCATCTTATTATTTTACACCTTTCGCTCTATGTTTCTATTAAATGTCATTTGATCGGGAAGCTTTCACTGCCGAGATGCTGTAAGTTACAAACTAGTAATAGCGTGTATTGATTTCCAGCCCATTTGGTTTCTGTGAGTTGTTTTCTTGCTCCTAATGCTGTATTATAGTTAGAATTTTATCACAGTAAACTTTCATTTCCATTAAGCAATAACTTGATCTTTATGTGTATACTAATGTAGCTCATCAGGACACCTGGCTTTGCGATGGGGCTCAAAAACATCGTTGTTGGAATGGATTAATTTATTTAAAAAGAAGAAACCATTACAGTTCTTCCCCATGAGTCTTGAAGTAGCAGGACTATGTATGGCACATACTTAAGATTGAAATATATATGTATGTATATGTATGTGTGTGTTCTTATTTTTGAAGTGAGAAGCTCATCATACAGGTGGATAGAGACTTTTTCCTGAAGCATAACTACATAAATCTCATAAGAGCTATAGCACCTTCATCATTGAAAGGAAATCCCTATCAACAATGTTCCATTGTCTCTGGGTCACTGCATTTTCCTTACTAAACACTTAAAAAACTGTTTTTTAAAAAATCTCTTTCAAGACCTACCTTGAGCTGCAATGAATTATCATAAAGAGGAATTGACCAACATTCTCAAGGTTACCTCGTTTTCATTTCTTCCTATTTCCATTGGGGGAACCAGGCAGGAGCTGTTGGCTTTTTATCTGCATGGGTTTTAAAAGAGAGGCCATGCTTATCCTAAACACACTGGGCAAATCTATATTAGTGTTCTGCCAGTGCTGTGAGCTTCTCTTTACCTACGCTTCACATTATAACAAGTTTGTGGGCATAGAACTCTTCTAATTTTCCAATAGGTCCGGCCGTCCAGTCCTCACAAACAGAATGCTTAGTCATTTACCAGGCTTTATTCCTGTCATTTATTTAGTGCAGAGCTTGCCACCACAGAGTTTATGTGTGTGTTTGAGTCTTCCAACTGTCATTTGCCAGGTAGACTATTTGTCTCCGAAGCAGAAAGAGCTGCCATGTCACACACTGGTTGTGAGAATTTAATGGCATATTTTAAAATTCAGCAAGCCTTTCAAATTACACTAAATAGTCTTTGGACATAAGTTAACTTCCTTCATGTTTTATGGTTATTCTGTCCTGTTCTTTTATACCTTTCTCTATCACTGACAATAAAATTAAAATTTATTTTTATTTTTGTATTTATTCTTCGACAGTTTCGCATGTCACATGATGTATTTCAAATATTTTCAATACTCTGTCCGTTTTGTCCCATTCTGGGTCCATTTTATGCAGGTAGTTCTTCTACTTTCAAGTCTTCTTCTTTATGACCCTGAATTGCATGAGAATTTCTTGTATCACTGTCGGTTCAGGGTTATGTACTGGAACATGAGCAGCTTACCAGTGGCTTCACCACTGTGCTTGTCAAGTCTCTCCCTCCCTGACTCTTCACTGCATAAAATGCTCTTATAACTGATGATGAAAAAAGTACTAAATTATGGGCATAAACATCAATATTTAGAAGACAATTTTCTTCAATGTTTTAGAGAATTATTGACTAAGTTTTCAAAATTTACTCATTTTATAATAATAATAATAATAATAATAATAATATGGATGTTAACATTTGCTTATTGCTGATAATTTTAACCAATACCTGTAGAATATTTTGCATTAGGTATAGTGCTAAATAAAACATCAACTTTATCTTCTCTACACCTCACACTGGCAACACAGTATTGGTGTTTTTATTGCATTCCTCATTTTACAGCTGATAAAAACTGAAGCTTATAGGATTAAATGATTTATGAAATGTCACCTAGGTCTTCAATACCAAGTTAATCTGAATTTGGGAATATTAAATCATTTGTAATAAGCATGCTATCCTATGTACTAAATTGATTTTTTGACAATATACTTTTCAAAAAGGCACAGAGATGAACAAGGATTACATATAAAACATGCTTATTAAGTATAACATAGAAAACTAGTTTTATTTAATTTTATAAAATAATTATTAAATATTATATATTAGTCTTTGTTAGCTACGGGAATATGTGCAACTAAGAATCTATTTATTTTAAAGAGTAGTTTTTAATGTAAATATGTATTAACATATTCTTACTGCTTCTAACAGTAAATTACATTTTAAATAAATTTAGAAATTATTTTAGGAAATATATTAATTATATAAACTTAATTAATGATAACTTCAAAAAGTTAAAAAAATCATTAAAACAACATTCTGTTTTTAAACTTTTTATTATATATTCTCTGGTAATTTCATTAACTACTACCATATATTCAAATCATATGCATTTACCTCTCCCTGTATTCAATGCCTCCTATATGCCCCCTCCAACTGAAAATTGCATGATTCCTTCTTCATGTCTTCTTCTTCTTCTCTTATAACCTACTGACTACAATTACTGTTTCCCATATATTCTTTCTTGCACAGTTACCTACTGGAGCATGCGCAATTTACCATAGGCCACACAACCGCTGACAACCTATTCTCCCTCCTTCTGGAGACATTAACAGCAAACACTCTTCCCTCAGTTAGGACTGACCTCTTGAGTCCCTCCCCTTATTTGTGTTGGAGTGTTGTCTGGCTTTCATTAGTCTTGTGCAGGCAACCACAACTGCTATGAAGCCATGGGTACAACAGCCTGTCTTATCCCAAAGACATTATTTTGGAGCAATCCTCTTTGTGGCACAGTCCTGAGTTTTGGGAGGGAAGAGCTGTCCTTGTTATAGCTGAATGTAGAGTCACTTAATCTACACACTTTAATCAACTATGAGTCTCAGTATGAAGCACCATCCACTGCACACAACAGTTTTTCTAATGAAAAGTCAGAGATGTACTAGTATTGCCATAAGGACAAATATTAGAAGGCAATTTGATACTGTGTCCCTTCCCCAAAATAATAGAACTGGGTTGTCTTCTATGGCCTATGACTTCCAAGGCCATGAATGCTTGGCCTGGTTTACAGAACCAGACATGGATCTTGTGGATATGTACCTCTCCTTGGCATATAACCAAAGGATTTTATTTCCCATTACAGAGACACTTGCTCACCCATATTCATTGCTAATCTATCCACAAAAGCTAGGGAATGGAAAAATGTTTAGATACCCTTTCACTAATGGATAGATATTGAAAATCTGGTACATTTGCACAATTGAATTTTATTTAGATGTAAAGAAAAACTGAAATTTGCAGGTAAATGAATGGGAAGTGATTACACTCAGTGTTTGGTATCCTAGACCAAGAAAGAGTGATACCACATGTTCTCTTTCACATGTGGATCCTAGCTACCCAGCGTGACGGTAGAAACCAGGAACCTAAGCAGAGTCTGTTAGGGATAGGAAGAAAGAGCTTAGATGAGGGGACATTAGGACACATGAGATATGAAAGGAGAAAGCAGAATCATGAAATGGGAATGACTAAGTGGGAGACAGTTGGGTTAGACTAATATAGTTTGATGATTTCCCCACCCCCCAAAGTTCTCCATGAACCCTAAACCTACCTTGCTCTACAAACAGCAGGAAGCAGTTTGAAGAAAACAATGCCCAAATTACCAAAAACGATTGTTTAAAATGTTTGTTTTCATTTAAAGGGGGATATGAAATATAGAGATGAATATTTTACATTGGCATGGACTTTGGTCTATTGATACAAATTTAAGGATGATTTTGTTACAATGTGTATATACATTTCTATTCTTATTTAAGGTATTATGTTTGTGCAGTTTATTTAAAAATGTAATGTATAATTAAAAATACAGATTAATAGTTATTTAAAATAGTCAAACTTGTAGTCATATTCATTAGGTTTTCTAGATGTACATAGACATATTTCAGATAAATAGGTGTTCTTCAAACCTTTCAAAGACTTACAAAATGTGGCATTTAAATGTTTTAAGAACTTAGACTTTTCTCAACAGTGAGACACATCTGCTTCTGGCAGCATCAGTTACTTTATGGGCATTGAAGAGACTCCCTATGGAGTTTACTAACCATTTGGGCAATAAACCGCTCTTGCCTGGACTGCTTGATCGTATGTTGTATGAACTGAACACACAGGACCCACCTCTGAGACACTTCTTTTGCTAGCTGTAAAATACCAGCAGGTATGTCCACACAGCTATTATGAAAATGCAATGAAAGAACAAAGGCAAAAATCCCTCATGTTGGGTTTGGCAGAATTTGGACTCAATGAAGCATCATCATCATCCTTTCTAACCAGGCCTCTAGTCAGTGCTCTCAAAGTAAGGCTTGTTTTTTGCTCTGATGTCTTAGCAAGAGTGAGTGTGTTTTAGACACATTAACATAAAAGTCTAGAAGTAAACCCTCATGACGATTTAGGGCTCCTCTGATGGAGGTATATGAGATTGGTTCCATTAATTCTGATGAGCCACTCCAGAAAAGGTGGACGGAGCCAGAGAGGGTATGCAGAGAAAGACATGGAAAAATGAATTCATGAGGAAGTCAAAGGGCTAAAAGTCAGGGACAACGGGGACATCACCAGAATAAACAGGACACACACACACACACACACACACACACACGCGCGCGCACGAGGTTTTATATCAGAAATAACAAGCATTACAGCATATCTCCCTGTCAGGCCCTACATTAAATATTAAATGCTTAGAATAATAATCTTGTTTAATTTCACTAGCAATCTTTAGAAACTAGTATATTTTTAATAATAAAAGAAGTAAGACCTGGAACAATTAATGA
Organism: Microtus oregoni; assembly: GCF_018167655.1. Classification (NCBI taxonomy): domain Eukaryota; kingdom Metazoa; phylum Chordata; class Mammalia; order Rodentia; family Cricetidae; genus Microtus; species Microtus oregoni. The sequence goes on along the minus strand of NW_024543080.1, from coordinate 3,023,969 downwards.
ATAACATTAATGAGGCTAGGGAGTAATAGCAATGGGCTGACATTAGACATACCTGTACCTTGTTCATAAAAGAAATATTAAAATCCAGTCATAAATTCATCAGTGTAGCAGGGTCTGAGAAAAAAGAACATGGAGGAGTTAATAAAGACTTTAGGAGCCAAGATGTCAGATAAAATATAGAATGCCAAGTGAAATTCAAATTTCAGTAGAATAAAGAGTGATATTTTAGAACAAATAAGTACCCAGTATTATGTATATAAAATTCAAATTTGGCTGTCATTCTTATTGTCTAGATTATAGAGATCTTTTATTTTTTTAAAGAAGAAAGCAGGTAAAGAAATAATGAGGGGGGTTTGACTGGATAAAATATACCTACAAGGAACGTTCTTTGGCCATGTGAAGAAAGACAAAACCCAGGAGTGTATCTAATACATGCTGACTAATATCTTCATTTCACGGAAAAGGAACACAGACTCATCCTTTTAAAATGTCCTGCCAGTTGTGTAATCATGCAGTATTTGAGGGCCTCACAGAAGCGAGGCCATCTCTTTGGAAACAGCTTTACACATTTCCTATCCCCTGTTCCTGAAGCCAGTAGAGACCATACTGAAAATTCATACTGCCTTCCATGCTGAAGCAGATAGCATGCCTGCTGGACAACTGGCATCAAAGCCCAAAGGACATAGTGCATACAGTCATGAGCTGGAGTTACCTAGAATAGTCAGGACTTACAGCACTTGCCAGTTTCCAAGGCACAAATACTGCCATGGAGGGCTGACTTCAAGCTAGAAACACAGTATCACTGAAGGCAGAGCTAAGAAAAGCACATAATAGCCCAGCAAGCCATGACACATATATAACCCATATAAAAATACCCCATGAATATAGATAATGGAAAAATGTAATAAAATGATTACAGTAATGAGTTTTATGTATTTACTACCTTTGTCTTAATATCATTTATTTAATTACAAAGGCATATAATTTAATTTTTAATAATAAAAATACTTTGTGAAACTCCCTAAAAATTAATAACCAGTTCGTACTGTATAAGCATGCTATTGGCAAGACTTCTCATAAAATTCCTTTCTTGTAATTGTAAAAATTGAAGAGGGATATTGTGGAAGTAAATAAGAAAACAACCTATAGATACATTTTATTTTCAATGAGAAGCTCTACTAACGTGGGTTATGTGTCTTATAAATGACCCAGGGAATCAATGCTTTGGCTTAACCTTTCTGTTACCCTTCAGTCCCTGCACGGAGAGGGGCTCTGCATCTCCTAGTGTCTGAGGTATGCACTGAAGTAATTCCCACTTTGGAAGCTAAACTTACTCGCTTGCTCTTTTACAAATGGGTCACCGATTTCACAATATAAAAGCAAGTTGGTTATTTTGACACCATGTATTTCATAAGCACTATTTATTACATCATGATAAATGCCCCATGAACTTGTATGCCATTTTCTTCTGAGAATACCAACGATTTCACTTGAACAGTGACATTTATTTTTCAATTTTCTTGTATCTTCACCATCTGCCAATGTTAGGTGCTTGGAGAGTACCTAGTTATCAATTTATGCTTATTAGAAATATGATGGATTTTTAATTTACTTAAATTATTACTTCATTTTCCTTTCTTTTTATATCTTCAAGGTCTCTTAGTTATAATAAGACTATATATATATGTATATATATATATATACACGTATACACGTATACACACACACACACATATATAGCTTTAAATAGCATTACTACTGCTACTTCAGGATCTCTGTTTATCCAGAAACAAGAACAGAATAGTAAAATTAGCAAATGTATGTTTTGGAAGTTTCATTAAGTGACCTTTGCTTCTATATTATGCTATAATGTGCTGGTAGAATGCAGACAATGTATGTTTCTCCATATCACATTCCCACAGAAGGATGCAAGTGCCAGGACCCTATCTATAAGGTCATCGTTTGTAGACTAAGCACAAATGTGATCAATCAAGTCTTTCCAACGGAGCAATAGCCAGGGTGACCTCAACAGACTTTGGCTTTTGGAGCCAGATCGCTTTAGTGACAGACATAACCCTGGTGGGTCGGCAGCATCCTTCACTGCTCAGTCTGCCATCTGCCACTGTGGAAACTTCATCATTAAAGCAGAGTTGTTTTTGAGAGCATTATTATTGCACAGAATGTTACCATCTGTAAATAGGCAAATATGAACCACAATGTATGTCTACCTAACTTTCCTTCTCTGTGTATATCTTAATGGAAAATGTGCATGCATCAGTCTAAAAACTAGGAACATTTCCTCTTGTATTATGGAATTATCTCCTTCCAAAAGGCCTCCAGTGTATAATCTCCTACCTTTAAATATGGCTACATTTAGACCATCACATTAAAAAGTTTCATTTTATTTCACATTTACTGTTCTTATTCACAAAGCATTTTTAGCTATGTGATATTATTCATTTATATATTTTATTATTTATCTTTATATATATTATATATATATTTTCATATGTATATCATGATATATATCATGAGGAAGATAAATAACACACACACACATATATATATATATATATATATATATATATATAACCTTAAAAAATCAGTGACAGGGTACCACCTGCCCTCTGGCAACTTTTAATACCGTGGAATATTTATGCAGGTTATAAAAATATGGTAATGGCAATATTAAATCAGTATTTCTTTTTTTTAGAATTGGATATTTATTAATTGAGTAATGGAGGGGAAGGAAAAAGAGGAGAAGGGGATGAGAAAAAGAGAGAAAGAAAGAAGGGAGAGAGAGAAAGAGGGAGAGAGAGGGCCTCTCCGAGAGAGGGGACAGGAACATTAAATCAGTATTACTATAAACCAGACCTTATATGTATATAAATTCTACTTTCATTAGCCACATACTATTACATTTGCCTTTATATAGGACGGGTATCCAAAGCACAGAGGTATTAACTGATTGCTCCAAATCACACAGCTTGGAAAGCAGTCAACCCTCCCAACTTGCCATTAGAAAGTCTAGGATTACAGCCACACACTGAAGATTTGAATTTGGGACTACAGTTTATGTGGTGAGTGAGTGCTCTGAGTGCACTGAGTCTTCTCCCTACACCTATATTTCTCTTTGATATTGGGGGGGGGGGGTCTTTGGATCTGAATGTTGGTGGAATATGGTTAGCTCCAAATGATCTGGGTCATTAAAGCCTCCTGCTCATTAACAACATGCCAAATAGGGAATGACAGTATTTGACAAAGGGATACTTAAAAATGAATAACTATCACACCTTTTTCATTATCTTATAATGAAACTGTGTAGCATGGCCTTTATGTTTATGCCCACTATATAATAAAGTGCTTCCAGTAGAAATTCCTGTAACTCAGATTTGTTAAACGCACAAACTTAAAGGTGTGATAGTTGCTAAGGGATCATTTTATGCAAATTAGAAATCAGCCTATTTAGGCGCTGGTCGTGACCTTCCCTATCAAACCCTCAGCTGTGCTAGTATCAAAGGAAAGTTCAGCACATTTTAGCAGGTGGAACATTGCTCAAATAATTGCTTTTTCACAAAGCAAGCAGTGGTTCTGGGAGATCAAGTTAATATCTTGGGGGCAGGAGCTTGGTGGATTAGACTAATATGCAGCATTTGAGGAACAATGCTGGTGCCATTATGAAGGGGCATTGCAGGGTATTATCAGGCAGGTGATGGCTTAACTACCTGTACAGCTAATGCAGGAAGAATAATGATGCAAATTTGAGCAGTGATTCAGAAGTAGATTCACCAAGTTTCATCATGAAGTTAATTGGGGGGGGGGGGAGCTGCGAAAGATGGCACTAAAGTAATTCAGAATGGAGTCCCAGCCAGATAGTTTGGGTGAATGCTCATGAAATAGGTTTTAAATGACAGAAAAGTTAAAAAGGGGAAACCTTGGCTATTAAGAAAATAAAAGGGGAGAGAATCGAGATGTTCGATAGGGGCAGGAACCGAAAGGGTGAATGCACCAACGGGTCTCAAAGGGAACTCCCAAACAAGCCAGGCTGTTGCCAAGGACTGATGTAAGTCCCTATTGCTGAAGACAAGATCTATACAACTCATTGAACATGGAGAAAGCACACTGGTGCCTACCAAAGACTTTATCCTTACTGAGTAGTTTTCGGTATACCGAATGATACTCTGGATGCTACCAAAGAAGAAAGGTAAACAACAGCCCAGCTGCAAACTCTTTGACAATGGTGACCTGCCCCATGATGCACTGTTGCAAGAGTGGCATGCTTGTGAGAGTAACCAACCAGTATCTGATTGCATTTACAGTCCACTCCTTGAGACGGAACTCATCCCCAACACAGCTCTGGTGACTAAGAGCCTGAGACTAGATAAGCCAGATACCTAGGAGAAAATCAAATATTACTGTTCTGCTAAAGGAATGTAGCAACAAAATGATTCCCAAAGACATTCTGCTATACTCATAGGTCAGTATCTTGCTCAGCCATCATCAGAGAAGTTTCCTCCTGCAGCAAATAGAAACAAATACAGAGGTCTAAAGCAGACAACAGGCAGAGAATGAGAGACCGTGGAACACTCAGGCCTGAATGAGATATTGCAATCAACTCTTCTCCTCACAGCACAGTGAATCCTGAAGAAGAGGTGGTGAAAAGATTGTAAGAGCCAGAGGGGATGGAGGACACCAAGGAAACACATCCTTTTAAACACAATAGGAACACTGCACATATGAACTCACAGAGACTGCTGCACAGGGCCTGCGTGGGTCTGAGCCTGATGGGGTCCCAGTGCTGAGAGTGGGAATGGACACAAGCCCACAGCCCTGACCCACGAGCTACATCCAATTGAAGCCACTCGCCCAATTTGTTCTCTCCAATGGAGTCTCACGAGGAAAGCAAACCACTCTTAAGGGCAGATCTCATGCCCAGCAGCAGATGGCCAATGCAAAACAAATTCAGTGGTAGTTTGTAGGAATTTGTTTGTCTCACAGTGCTTTTTCTGGACATTTATCTCTCTTTCTCTCTCTTTAAATTACCTTTAAGAGGTCTTTTCCTGATATATTATGGTTCCAATTTTGTGTTTTCATGGAATTTGAGTGTTTGTCAATGTGTGTGTCTCTCTGTATCTATATGTGATTTTTGTGTGTGCTTTTTCTTTTGCTCTTTTTTTCTGTTCATTTGTTGTTTTGTCTAATTTGGGTGTTTTCTTTTTTCATTTTCTCCTTTTTTTAGATGCCTGCTTGTTTTTGAATGAGGAAGAACAAGAGAGGATGTGGATTTGTGTGGATGGGTGCTGGGGAGTTTTTTGGAGGGGAAATTAGAGTATGGGAAGCCATAATCAGAATATACTGTATGAAAAAAATCTATTTTCAATTAAAAAGGGGACATGTAAGTTAAAAATTGAGAATATAGACTGTGTCTTGTATTTACTAAATTAAGAATTTTTAAAAATTTAATTAAAATATAAACACAATACTATTTTTCTTCCCTAACCTCCTTTCTACCTCTAACATGTCCCCAATCCCCAAACTTACAACCTTTTCTTCCTGTAATCATTGTTGTTACATATATGTATTAATAGAAAGCAAACAAATACAAACTACTGAGACCATCCAGTGTCACTTGTATATGCATGTTTCTAGCGCTCAGCACCTGGTTTCTTTAAACCCACCAGGAGGGTCACTCATTCATAAAACTAATCCTCCCCCTCAGCAGTTAAGCCTAAAGCACTTCGCCAAGGGGTGGTAGCCCATGAAATCTCCTCTATCCACGTTGGCATATCAGCTTTTGTTAGAACTGTTTATGTCTTCTCTATGCATCCACACTGGTGAGCTTTCATGGGAGTCCCTGCCCTGGCTAGAAGGTGTAGTCACACCTCAGATTTCCTTGTTTTCTTAGAGTTCTTCTTTCCCATTTTCTGTGATGTTGCCTGAGTCTTATATGCAGTTGCATTCATAGATGTGTCGGTTAGGGCTGGGCTCCTCGTGGCCAGTTATGTGGTCTGTGACTCTTGACTAGTGTGGCTTTAGTCAATAGTCTTCTGCTGTAGAAAGAAGCTTCTTGGAGGAGGGGTGAACTCTACCCACATCCGTAGGTGTAAGAACAAGCACTTAGGGTGTGGTGAGGAGCTATGATGGTTTAGGAAAGTGATAGTATAGGCTCTCTTCGAAGATTTATGAAGACACTAGCCATTTGTAATTGGCTGGGTTTACAGTACTGGACTTTGAGTCCACTGAAACAGAACTTGGTTACTACCAAGATATAAGTGCTACTATTGCACAGTTAGAAATCGCCTGCTGTGCAGGTAATGGTTTGATTTCAAAGGCATCACAAATGGGTGGAGCATGATAGTCTTCCTCCCTTGGCAGCTTGCATCCAACCTCCTGCCCTGTAAAATGTAGATATCAGGGAAGAGGCTTTGGGCCTGTGGTCTTTTAAAAAACTCATATTTATTTATAATTTACGTGAATATATGTGAGCCAGCATGAGTTTGTGTTCACCATATGTATGCTAGTACCCACAAGGGCCAGAAGACACTGGATCCCCTGGAACTGAAGCCACCACAGTGTGATGTTGGTGCTGAAAACCAAGCCTAGGTTCTCTGCAAAACAAAAGGGCTTTTAATCTCTGAGCCATCTCTTCAGCCCAGAGATGTGCTTTTTGTAAGACTTTTAAAAACAGCACAATGTTCTCCTTGAGTAGACAGTAGAGCAGTTGGTGGATATGAGCGATGGTAGGTACTAAGGTCTGGCAACTCAAACAGAGAAAGGCTTCACCACACTATAAATGCTGCTGATAGCATTTAAGACACATAAATTCTACACTTACCTTATCTTTCCCTTCTCATCTCTCTTTTCTCCCTAAAATCTTTCTTACCCATAAAATACCCTTGCAGAATTAAAGGGTAAAAAAATTGCAGTAACACACCAGGCATGTATAGTTCCACACGTGAAATAGCCCTCTTCATCCACAAAAGTCTCAATCCTCTATTCCCACAGAGCATAGCTTTATCAGAGAAGACTGCTTCTTCATTGAAGCCTATAGAACTACTCCATTGTTTTATTACATCCCCAATACCACCCCGTTGTATTATGTTGCACACATCAGTCCGTTTCACTTGGCTCTACGTGCTACTTAAAGGCTTGGCTTATTCTGTTGTGTAACTAAAACACTTATGTAAATTTCACTATGTTTCTAACATTAACTAATGAAAAATATCCTTATTCTGTTGACCATACCTTGTGGTTCTTGTCATCTCAGAGGTAACATCTAGTAGGTAATTCAACTAGTCAAAGAGACTTGGACACCATATTTTTGATGAAGTTAACTGTCATGATGATTGTGGTGGTGATATTAGCTAATCTTTACTGAGTACTTTAATATGATTCTAAGTATTGTATGTATCTTATCGATTTTCTTAATTGAAGGTGAATGAATGCTTCCCCAAAAAGTAACTAAGTGTGTGTATGTGTATGTGAGTGTGTGTGTGTGTGAGTGTTGTGTGTATATGTGTGGGTGCAGATGTGTGTGTGTATGTGTGTGTGTGTTTGTGTGTTGTTACAAGGAAAGCATTTCTTACAGAAAATGAAGGTGAATTGATACATGCATGTGGTGGATGCAGAGTTTTGTCCTGCACAGTGAGAGAATGCACACCATGGAGCATAATTCTGGAAACAGTAACAAGAGCTAAAACCAGATGAAACCTATCATGCTGTTATGGTAGACAGGGACCCTTAATCCAAGTTCAAGGACACCAGTCCATAGTGCCAAGAAGTGTCATTGGAAATTGCCTGATTCCAGGAAGACCAGGTCCTTTGCGTGACACCATGATATGGTCTCTGGAGACCATTAAGCCATTTCTACCCATCCAATGGCAAATGTAGACAGAGATGCAACATATTCTCCCTCTGAGTTCTATTTTAAAAGTAAACAAAAAATATGGAATAGAAGTGTACATGCCCATACTTAATTTCCACAGAGTTGTAGCCTATAAATTAAATCTCCCTTTTCTTCTGACTGCATTAGATCTGGCCTGAGAGTGTGCCTTCCCTGGTAACATCCCTGCTGCAGTCAAGATGGGCGCTCTTGCTTTGGGTGGCTTACATAGTAAGCTTTTGGGAAGCACACAGTATGCTGTCCCAGATCTAGTCAAGTTGTCACCTGGGTCCATTACACAGGATCTCTCCCTTAACAGGTCACAGCATTCTGTTCTCGGGGGGCTGGCAAACTGAGGTGCACAGAACTTGGGTTGTAGGACTGTGACTTGTGAGATGGACCTTTAAGCCATCAATCTGTCAGCTGATGTAAGCCTTCCATCCAGTGTAGTGACGTATATACAAACTGGTTCTTAGGTGCCAAATGTTGGGAGCAGTGAGACCCCCAGATCCTGAATTTCTTGTAAGCAACTTGTTTTCCCCTGATCTGAGTGTTTACAGCTGCTCTGAGCATGAGACCTTTTAGAGTTCCTGACGACAGGAGAGTGGTTTCTGGTGCGTTTGGCTGGGGCGTGTCTATCTATATATAATCTGCTCCTGAACACAATAAAGGGGGCATTCTTGGAGAATTCAAGGATGACACATGTCGCTGTCTCTCTGTCTGTGTGTGTTTGTGTATTTTAACCTACAGCCCCCTTTCCCGAAACTCGCAAACTGGGTAATAGCGCACCGAATGCACACACGGGGGCTCAGTGCGTGGCAGCCAAAATCAGATATCTGGTTAGTTCCCACTTTGTGAAAGGTAGCACTAATTTTCTTTCTAATATATGTCATCTAGTACTGTGACAAACAAGTATTCGTTCATTTCTCCAGTCAGTAAGCGGCAGAGCCAAGACAGAAACATGGGCTTCCTCACATCTAGTTTCAAATTGTTTTAGTTTTAATATAAAATTCTCCATTCTCTAAAGCTTGTTCTGGGAAAAATTTGGTCTTAGATTTTTAAAAATTCTGTGATGTTTTAGCATTGATTTCCATTCTGCCAGAACACAGTTGATGTAAATTTGCATGAATATTAATAGCTGGGAAGGGAGTGAGGGCTTTCATAGAGCAGTTAGGAAGGGACAGTGCATTAGCGTGACTGCCCGACTGGGTGACAGATCCATGGCATGGCTCAGACACTGTGTTTATGCATTTGAAATTGCTTTCTTTACAACTCCAGTCTGGAGGAAATATCTCTCAACCAAACTGGGACAGGGCTTTCAAACCAATGAAGCCAAGCCGAGAAAGTTCAAACAGGAACCACAACCCTTGACTTGGCTTCAGCTAACTAGAAGAAATACATTCCACTATAAGGTTCGTTAACATTCTCCATTATAAGACCATCTCATCAGGAAAGCGTGAGTCAATGTTAACTCCAAATCTGATTGAGTCACTTAAGCTATGGGTTAGTTCCTCGTCCTAATTTTAGTGGCAACATCAACAACTGGTGGAGAGGAGTCTTACAGATGTGAAATGCCATCCCGTAAACACTGGGACAGTTTCTCTTATCAGATATCATTAGACTTTCCCAATAAATAAAAGTGCAAGTTTCTTTTTAATTCACGTGGGTTTTAGGTCACTATTTTATGCCAAATAAATCTGTTCAGTGCAGTAGTTCTCACTTTTCCTTATGCCATCTTCTCTTGGGTAAGTGATAAAATATACATGGAACCCACTGTTTCTGCCTGCCCATCATGATCACAAGTATAACATTATCCTTTAACTTAACATTTATGAAGCAATTTGTTATAACAAGGAGGATAAACATGATAGATTTTAGATGGTAAATTGTAAACTTCTGGAAAATGCAAACAGTTTAGGAACTGACAAGTTGGTTCAGTTCTCAAAACAAGGAGGTATACTGTGATGTTGGACACATGCTAAATATTCAACCATTCCACTGTCCTGTCTGTGGAAAGTGTGCAAATATCTTATTCTTACAGCCTTTGATTCCCAGGGCAAGTCAACCCACAGCTTCATACCCACGATTCCAGTGGATATGATTCCTTTTGGTGAATTCCTTTTGGTTTTAATATTTTGATTTCTCTAGAAGGTATTTTTCTCACACCAAGAGAACACCACAGAACCAAATTACATTCAAGGAATCAATTCAGTTTATTGTTATTTTACTACTAAATTGTCTCAGTTACCAAGCAAATCAAAGAAGACTCTTGGAAATAATGGTTTTATGCAACCATTTCAACAGTAGGACAAAAGTGAAGTGAAAATAAAACACCTCATGGAAAAATTCAAGTTATTTTTTTAATTTTATTTTTATTGAAATACATCCAGACCACAGTTTCTTCTCTCTCCACCCCTCAAAGCTCCCACAGGTCCACTGCCCCTTGGTTTCTTCTTCAGAAAAGAGCAGGCCTCCATGAGACACAGTTAAACAGGACAAAACAAGATATGGTAAGACAAGACAAAAGACAAGACAGCACAATGGTAGGAAAATAGTCCCAAGAGCAGGCAAAACAGTCAGACATACACCTGCTCCCACTGTTAGGAGTCCCACAAAACCACCAAGGTAACAGCTGTAACATAGGCACAGAGGACCTGATGCAGATCCATAACGGTCCTGTGCTTGCCGCCTCATTCTCTGCTTGTCCATATGGGCCCTGTCTGGTTGACTGAGTGGGTCATGTTCTCCTGGAGTCCTTTATCCCAATGACTTCTAAAATCTTTCCTCTCTTTCTTCCTCAGGGTTCCTCCATATCCCAAAGAAGGAATCAGATAGAGACCTCCAATTTAGACTTTCTCTTCATATAATGCCTGGCTGTGGATCTCTGCACTGGCTACCATCTTCTGCCAGAGAAGCCTCACTGATTGATAGCTAGAGAAGGCACCAATCTGTGAGTATAGCAGATTATCACAAGAAATCACTTCATCTATTTATTTGTTATTATTATTAGATCAGGCATGTTTAGTTTTCCTAAGCTATTCAGTATCTGGTTCCTGACCATCCCAAATAGTGTAGGGAATGGTTTCCTTTATATAGCATAGGCCTCAATTTAGACCAAACTTTGGTTAGCCACTGCCTCTGGTTCTGTGCCACTATTACACCAGAACATCTTGTAGGAAGGACAGATGTATGTTAAGGGTCTGTGGCCAGATTGGAGTCCAGGTTTCTCTTTCCTTGGCCTGAAGAGTACCTTCTCGTGACAAACAGACTAGAATGTGGGGTGAAGGCTCCACACAGGTACCAGTTTAACCTAAGTTCAATAAGCTGTGTGGATGTTGGGGCCTTAGTGTCAATTTTCAGAGAGATTCCTCCATCCTAGCTTTAGCCTGGGTTGTTTAGGGATCTCCCTAGAAGTCCCACCTCCCTATTCTCCCCCAACGTCAGTTCACCTCCCCCTCAGAAGCTAACAACTCAACTGAATATGACCCAGTCCCAACACTGGAAGCCTTGCTTGGCTACCAAAGGTTGTGTATCCTCCATGACTGGGAGTCCTCACTAGGGTCATCCTCATAGATTCCAGGAAATTTCCACCAAACTAGGTTCCACCCCACCCCATGTTCCCCATTCCAGCTGTCTTTCACAGGTCTCTCTCCCTCTACTCTCCCACCTGATTCTTCCTGTTTCTGTCCCCACTCAGTCCCAGTCCATCCCCAAGATCAGGTGTAGACAGCAAGAAATAATTAAACAAGGCTGAAATCAATAAGATAAAAATAAACAGAACAATACAAGGAATCAATGAAACAAAGAGTTGGTTCTTTGAAAAATCCAATGACAGACAAACTTTAACCAAAGTAATTAAAGATAAAGAGAAAATATCAATTAACAAAATTAGGAACAAAAAGGAGGTCATAACACCAGACACTAAGGAAATCTAGGGAATCATAAGAACATAATTTAAAAATGTGTACTCCACCAAATTGAAAAATCTAAAGGAAATAAAGAATTTTCTTGATAGTTACCACTTACCAAAGTTAAATCAAGAACATATAAATTTTTAAAATTAACCTATAAGCCTATATCCCTTAGTGAAATAGAAGCAGTCACTAAAAGTCTCCCCAAAACAATGGGGAAAAAGCCCATGTCCAGGCTGTTTTAGTACAGATTTATACCCGACTTTCAAAGAACAAATACCAATACTCCTCTAATTATACCACAAAATAGCAGCAGAAGGAATATTACAAAATTTATTTTATTATGCCACAGTTACTCTGATATCAAAGCCACAAAGACTCAACAAAGAAAGAAAATTATAAACCAATTTACCTTATGAACATAGATGTAAAATTTCTCAATAAAATACTCACAAACAAAATCCAAAAACACATTAAAAAGATTTTCTACCATGATCAAGTAGGTATCATCCCAAAAAACACAGGGATGATTCAACATATGAAATTTAGTAAATTTAATCCACCAAATAAATAAACTAAAAAAAAATGATTATCTCATTATATGCTGAAAATCATTTGACAAAATCCAATATTTCTTCACAATAAAAGTCCTAGAGAGATTAGGGATACAAAGGACATACCTAAACATAACAAAGGTAATTTACAGCAAATCTATAGCTAACACCAAGTTAAATGGAGAGAAACTAAGAATTAGTACCACTAAAATCAGGAACAGGATAAGGCTGTCTACTCTCTCTATATCTATTCAATATAGCACTAGAAGTTCTAGCTAGAGTAATAAGACAACTGAAGGAGAGCAAGGGAATACAAATTAAAAAGGAAGAAGTAATAACATCATTATTCGCAGATAATATGTTAGTGTATATAAATGACTTAAAAATTCCACTAGGGAACTTATGTAGTTAATAAACACTTTCAGTGAAGTGATTGAGTAAAAGATTAACTCAAAAGATCAGTAGCTTTTCTATAAACAACAACTGTACTGAGAAAGAAGTCAGGGCAACAACACTCTTCACAATAGCCTCAAATAATATAAAATATTTTGGGACAACTCTAACCACGCAAGTGAAAGACCTATATGATAAAATCTTTAAGTCTCTGAAGAAAGAAATTGAAGAAGATATTAGAAGATGGAAAAATGTCCCATGAACATGGATCTGTAGGATTAACATAGTAAAAATGGCCCTCCAATCAAAGGTAATCTATAGATTGGACAATAGCCATCAAAATTCCAAAACAAATCTTTACAGACCTCGAAAGGACAATACTCAACTTCATAAGGAAAAACAAAACCAAAAAACCCAAGAGAATTAACACAATCCTAACAATAAAATAACTTCCTGGGGTATCACCATCCCTGATTTCAAGCTCTACTACAGAGCTATAGAAAAAAAAAAACTACACTGCATTGGAATAAAAACAGACACATCAATGCCCAACTAGGAATGTGATACAATATTTTTCTATCAAGCCTGTGAGACACAAGATCATTTTTACTAGACAATCTTCTAGGATATGTTTGAATATCCAAGTAACTATTTCAAAAAATTCATGTTAAACTTAATTTGACACAATTGGAATTTGAGTTTCTAATTACTGTAAAGTTTAAATCTTTTTTCTTTTGCATCCATTTTATACTTTATTTTTTTCTTTGTGAAATAATGGCATACCCAAGGACATGACAGATAAAATAGATTTATAAAAATAGATACTATGCAGTTGGTTGTTTGAATGAGGGGAGGTTATAGAACACTTCAGAAGCGTGACCTCGCTAAAAGAAGTTAGCACTGAGTGTGGTTTTGGGAGTTTATAGACTTGCCCACTTCCAGTTCGCCATTGCATGCCTGCTGTTGAAGACATGCTCCTCCAGCTTCCTGTTCTGGTACCTGGTGCTCTGCCTCTTCTTCTGTTATGGACAGTACTTCTGAACTGTAAGTCAAAAGAAATTCCTTTATCACCAAACAGAAAAGGAACTAATAAATGCATTGAATTTCCTGTCATTGTGGAAAACACAGCGCAGCCTTTGTTATTGCCTCTGTCAAATGATGGATTTCCTGGCATATAAAAGATGTTTATGTCCACATCTTATCTGTGGTACCATTGTGTGAGGCCTGGACCCTTTCAGATATAGATAGTCTTTCTCAAACAGATAACTGAGGTGGATAACTACATGCACATTGCTATGATGCTACATAGTCAGTCTGGCATCTGTCCCTGTTTATACTGCTGTTGGCCAGTCTTTAGTCGGGGATAAGGTCTGAGCCAGGACCCAAATACACATATCAACACTGGCACTGCAATCTTGTTGGATTGTGCCATGATAGAATTTAGGAGATCTCTTCCTAGCATTAGGACTATGGTAGTGATTTAAACAAAATTAATCACATTGACCATATTGGTCAAGTTGAACTCTGGGGTATCTTAATTTGCTCAGGAATGCATTTGACAGAAATTAAAGTATATACATGAACATTTATTATTCTTTCACTGACAGGCAAAATTGGTAAAGTGTAGCATAATTTAATTGTTGAATTATTCAGAAGTTTCATCAGCCCATCAATATTTAAAATATGCCTTGTAGTTAGGATGCCAGTCTATTTAAAAATATATTTGTGGTATGAAGCTGCTCATATTTGCTGATATTTAAAACTTATCAACCAGCTTTTTTTCATCAGATGTATTTTAAAATCACTTCATCTGAAAATAAAGTTTGTTTAACTACAAATGCCAATAATTCTATAAACTCCATCCTTCGCCTTGGCATTCTTCATAACATGTAGCATAGAGTTTTGCCAATATTTACATAAGGAAAAGGACAATGGGGATGTTGGATTAAGATAAGTATATCCTGTGTCAGCTGACTGTTATGCCATAATGCAGTGTGAGTACCTACCCCAAACATACATCAGCAGTTTGTTCCTTATTATTAGCAATGTCCTTTCCTGAGCCCATTCAGAGTTTCTGGATCTCATTGAATGCAGTGAAAAGCTTTACTTTCTCCTATTGTTCCAATCTCCTTAAGTGCTTGTGGTTCAATAGTTACCATGTGTAGTTACCATGGTCACTGAACATATTGCTGCTACATAATCCTCCCCATACTTTTCTGCCTCTTGGGTCTCTGTCCTCCAATCCTAGCCAACACCTTATATTTTAGTATTGTTGTGTTAATATCCTGTTACTTAATATAGCCACAATAATACCACTCAGCAAGTCACTCTATAAGCCAATAGGCTAGAACAATAGTCACTTGTTTGGTCTCATGTGTTTATGGGTCAGCTGGTCTTGGCTGGGGTGGAGGATCAGCTGGTCCTGGCTCCATGCTGTGTGCTGGAGCTGTCTTGTCTAGTCTCTGCTGTAGATTAGGACTGGTCTATTCAATGTGCTATATAATTCTGAAGTGCAAGCTGAAGTGGTGATTGCTACCCAGGGGAAGCTCTTATGGCCATGGCAGTGCTGTGTGTAATATACCCAGCCACACGAGTCTATCTCAGGCCTCCATCTGTGGCTCATCTGTAACAGCCTTTTAACCAAAGCAAATCACATAGTTGAGGATCAGGAAAGTACAATGTCTGTGGGAACCCAGAAAAAGTACAACGTATGTAATTACTAAATTCAACAAAACAATATTACTTAATAATGGTCCCTCTGATAAATTTTCACTGCAAGAAACACTGGCAGTCTATTATTAGTATATAAACAGCACCTACTCTACTAAATACTATGAGATGTAATATCTATCAATTCTACTTTTATCATTCTTATATTTTTTAGGTATGCTATGTCCCATGCTGGTAGCAGGTAATGGCTAATTTCATAATACAATCTTTTTCCTGAACATAGAATTGAAGATGTAGCTAAGAAAATGAAGCAATCTTATATTTAGACCCTATAAGTATTTACGTTATATGACATAAAGCTTAATTTTGTTTTGAAAATTCATTTTCTATATTGTTAGGGACAGTTTTGTTAATTGCTTTCCTCAAAAACACCTGATATATTTGCATTAATGACAATCTTGTCTGAAATTTAGTTCTTCATCCTGTTATGTCCTGCAAATATTCCTTGGGTCCTCTGTGTTGAAATGGCAGGAGGAGTAGATGGTGACCCCTAGCCAAAATTTCACTGTTCAAAGGAAAATCCATAAGGCATTCAAAAGAAAGCCATGCTCCAGTCATTTCCCAGGGGATCAGAGGAGATAGGGAGATCATTTCCCAGGGGATCAGAGTAGATGGGGTGATCAAGTGGGGAGGTGGTGGGACTCTTTAGCAGATATTAACTATGCAGAGTCTGATAAGGTAATTGTACACCTAAGAGCAGATGGAACAGGTCACTGTATATGTGAAATTGAGATTAATAAAGAAAACTCCAGCTCTCATTATGTTTCTAATGAGTTATTTAACTTTGTGTTCATGGAACTGCATTTTCAGACAGTTGTGAGCTGCCACGTGGGTGCTGGGAATTGAACCCGAGTCCTCTGGAAGAGCAGTCAGTGCTCTTAACCGCCGAGCCATCTCTCCAGCCCCCTTCAGCTCTCATTATTGACATAAAAGAAGGCTCCAAAAGCCTGCCATCTTAAAGGCTGGAACTGATCCTGAGCAACAACGAATCTGACTGTCTTTTGTCCTTGAGGCTGAAAGATGGCCTCTGACTATCTGTTATCGTTATATTTATAATGGTATCTCTGTTAATTATGGTGGACCATGAGAGTTTATGCTAACAAGGCAACATATGTACACCTGTACAAGTTTGTATTAGTAAGATGACCCAGGATAGAGTCAACCATACAATAAGAGGGTTAATGTTGAAGTCAAGTAATGTCAAACTGACCTTGTGGAAGAGGAAGGGAGATGAACAGTGGGGCCAGTCACATGGGTGATGAGTTGATCTGTCTTTCCCCTGTAATGAAGACCAAGTAATAATATACCCTGACACTTCAATGAATTTCCTATTGGTAATATTTTATTCATGTTATTAGACTGATATATAGTGATTCATGACAAGATAACAGACAAAAAACTCAAATTAGAACCCTTTAAAGACCCTATTTTGGATGTTTATCCTTCAGCCACTTCTGCCTTTGGGGGACTTAAATAAAGCTGTTAGGAAGATGCCTCAGTAGGTAAAGTGCTTACTACACATGCCTGAGGACCTTAATTCACCTCCCCTCTGAAAAAGCTAGGCATGGCAGCATTTCTGTAATCCTAGAACTGGAGCTTGGGAACAGAAAGATCCCAGGGACTTGGTGGTCAGAAAGTGTAGACAGACAAAAAAAGTGGGGAGAGAGATAGAGATAGAGAGAGAGAGAGAGAGAGAGAGAGAGAGAGAGAGAGAGAGAGATGGAGGGAAGGAGGGAGGGAGGGAGAGAAGGAGAGAGGGAGAGAGAGAGAGAGGGAGAGAGGGAGAGAGAGAGAGAGAGGGAGGGAAAAAGAGAGTTCTAGAGTTCAGCGAGGAATCTTCTCTCAAAGAAAAAAGGCAGCGATATGACTGAGGAAGACATTCAGACATAAACAGCTGGCCTCTGTACATATTTAAATGGATGAATACATACCTACCCATGCGCACACATACAGGCATACACAATTATACATATATGAGTGCTCTTTTGAATTTTATGGGTTGTTTTAGACAATTATCAAAACCGAGGAGGTGGTATAAACCTCCACACTGATAGTGAGAGCAGGCTGGGGAATTGCTGTGTTTGTGACTGGGATCTGAAGCAGGGGTATCTGTGTGAAGCTGCCTTAATTCTAGGCAGTTTCCATCAGAAGACATCTGACTGGTCAACCCAGAACGTGCAACTGCAGTTACTTCTCCGGAGCAAGAAAAGGCCAATGGAGCCAACACTGATGAGTTCTGTCCTCAAGACCCTTGGGAAGCCCTCTTGTTTCTCTGGGGTAGCATATATTTTATTCTACTCTCTAAACAGATTTGTCTCTGTGACTCTGAATGCCATCGAGTCTTCCTATTAAGGAGTGTTCACAGAATGAGAATCAGACAGTTAATGGTCACTAATGACATAATTGTTATTTTAATCTTTCTCATGTTTGTAAGCAAACTATTTAGCATTTATCCTCCATGCTGGCTATTTTCATTCCATTTTTGTCTTTTCTTCCTCTCTAATCCCATAATTCAGAGCTCTGTCCTGAACCATGGAGTCTAGAAGCCTGGAGACTACATGGCCTAACCTAACCCCATCAAGTGACCTTCCTGGTGTTTTCTGGCAATGGGAGCTGGTTAAAATTTATAAAGTGAAAGCAAAGAGAAAATTTTCTCTTAATTTACTTTTGAAAGTTCTACTTTTGGCAGAAATAATAGTGATGGTACAAGTGGCAGGCCTCTGTTCAGATTCCTGCTGAAGTGGAGTGGAGGTGGAGGCTGGGTGTGAGCCTCCTCCTCCTTTAACTCTGTGTTCTTGAGCTTCGACCCAGTAGCTCTATAGCTACACCTGTAGGCTTCAGGGTTTTGCAGCTGTGTTAGCCACTGGGACAAAATGCTAACAGAAGGAGCTTGCAGGAAAGATTGACCTTCAGAAGATGTCATCCATCACGGTGAGGAGGACATGTGGCTCCACAGTGTTGGCCTGCACAGAGGATGACATCACATCTTGAGATTAGGAAAGAGGGAGCCTGAGCTCAGACCATAAGTAGACATAGACTTGGGCATAGCACTTTACTTCTGCTCCCAAAGTTTCCATAATGTTCCACAGCAGCACAGTGCCATGAACTGCCCAAACCAACTGCCCAAACCCTGCCCAAACCTTCGGGGGACATTTTACATCCAAACCACAGCAATTATGTGGACCGTGATGTGAGCTTCTGATTTTCTACAACTGAAAATTTGTAGGAGTCACTTATCTCTTTCCATCATGTGGTCCAGAGGGTGAAACTCAGGCAGCTATGATTTGTAGTAAGTGCCTTTAAGCCATCATACTGCCTTTCAGTTGATTTTGTATCTGTTGTTATAAAAAGCCTCAGGATTATGGGATCTTCATGGTTTTTCTTTATCTCTGGTTTACTGCAACTCTGTCCATTGTCTAACATCTGGGTGACCTCATCACCTTATTTTTACATGAAAGAACAGTGTTTCACACACCTCACACCCCTTTGGTTTCTGCACAAACCTAAATAAATGTTCGTTCACATGGAAACAAAGAATAATAATAGTGTTTCAAAGAAAAATCCACTCAGTGTTTTCACAACCTTTGTGATGGTTTCTCTTTGTTGTCAGCTAACTGGGTCAAGAAATGTCTAGGACTAGAAATGCCCCTCTGTGTGTCTCTCAAGAGATGACTTGCGGACTAGTGACTGGGTAAGGGAGCCCTATTTTGAGTGACGGTGACACCATCTAACGACTGACAGTCAGGGAGGAAGGGAGTTGCATCTGTAGGCTTCTGGTTTTCCCAACTGTCTTACTTATTTGATACAATACTAACAGAAGGAACTTAAGGGAGGAAGGGCTTCACATAAGAAATAAGGAACTGACAACAAATTTGAAGAGAAAAATATAAATTATAAAATATATTTTTAAAGTTTTGTTTCATTTAAGTCTTACCCTTTATCCCTTTTGTTTGATCTTCTTTTGATCTAGAAAAACAAAGGGGGGGATGTTTTATTTTCTTTCTTCTTTTTCAATGAAAAGATTTTCATTTACTCAGACTGGATTTAGAACAACAGGAATTCTCAATCTAGCTCTAAATTTTTAAAATATAAAGCTTGAAATGTTCTGAGACTTGGGGTTCCAACTGTTTCACTGAACATTAGTGTTGACAACGGAAACATCCAAGTCTCAATTCCTGCCATTTAGGTTGTGATGAGAAGAGAAAGTGGAATTAACCACTACTTAAGGGAAGTAGCAGTTGCTCCTCTCCTGGTAATGAAAATTTCATCATGATAGGGAAGTTCCCTTGATGCTAATATAGATATGGCGGGCCCAACCTACAGGTGGAGCTGGCAAGTGGATGCTCATTTCTCCCTTTTATGACTCAGTGTTATCATGAGGGAACTGGAGAACGTTTCCACAACACAGCTGTGAGGGATCCTCTAGCTCATCTATCAAGAGAACACAGTCTTTTACTTCCCTGTAGTTTGGTACCCAGGGGAGAGCTGAGCAGGAAATGGAAGATTCTGCTCAAAGTTCTTGGCTCTGCTAGAAACATGTTGTTTCTGGGATTGCCAGTTCTGGTAAGAGTCTGAGGAGTCATTCCCAGAATTCCCTAGTGTGTAGAGTCCTCCAACTGTAAAAGTGGGGAAGGTCTTATAGGGTCTTCACTCTACTCAGGGCTTACTGCAAGTCACTTTCCAGCATGCCCACCACATGCCTCTGGTGGAAAACACTCCAACTTTTGCGAGTCTCTTGATTACATTTATTCTTAACTTTTTAAAACTTTAACTTCACTTTGAATCTGAACTTTCTCCTTTTGGAACCATCTGAGGGACACTGATCTTTTGTCTACAGATCCTCCTTCACTCTTTTGAAGGAGTCATCATCTTCAATAAGGTAATAATCTAAATATGTTAATAGTCCCTCCTGTGACAGGGTCTCAAGTGTTTTACTTAGGGATAAAATGACTCATTTCAATATTCAGCACACAATCCAATCTTCACAGAGTAAAGTGGGTCTGTTAGCACTGAGGAACTGATGACCATACTATTGGCTGTGATGCCTTACAGCAGAAAGGGACATTAAAGATAACAATGGCCATCTACATTAGGGCGACAATACTATGCCTCTAAATACAGTAATAATTCATACTTTTAATTGCCTCCGGCAAAAGAGAAGTTTGGAAAGTCTTTAAGATAAAAGTTGAATTTGTCACTTTGCCTAATCAGTCTGTGGCAATCTTCTTGTTTTCTACGTAAGCAGGTACATATTTGAAAACATTCTTTAATCTTCTTCATCTTGGCTATCGCCAATGAAACATCTCGTTTCACTTTGTTCCTGTCACCACTAACTTGTCCCTGAGACCTTAGAAGTAATTAGAAGTGGCGCTAGTGACAATTAATTCAACCTTGTACCCAGCTCAAATCCTCCATTAAGTCTCCTTAAAGCAGTTAAATTAAGTTAGTAGGAGGCAACAAGGAATGAAAGATTACACTAAATTGAATATCACAACAGTTTTAAGTGGGCGCTGGTATGTGTTTTGAAGATTGGTTTGTTCTTTCAAGAGGGATGTAGATTTAATGCTCTGTGTTTAAGTTTCTAAGACAAATACAAATCTATATCTTGAAGAAACTTCTTTAATTGCATTAAGAGGGTCTTTAGCTTAGTCCACTTCAGTGTAGCTTCCAAGCATTCATGGGACTTCCGTTCCAGAGCAACATTTTCCCAAGTGTCTCAATAATTCTTGTAGCAATTTGAAATAGTTTAAACTTTACTTAATTACATGAAATGACTGAGTATATGATAGATTTGCAAATGGTTATAACATCATGCAAAATGAAATCAAAATTATAGACTTTCCTGTTGAATTTATGTTTAAGATACTGACTTAGAAATAAAAGGGAAAATAAAATATGAATGTCATAGCCGGTGTCAGTGCTCGGCACTCAAGTCTGATGACCTGAGCAGGGTTCCCAGATCCCCTAAAATCCTCCTCAGAGCTCCACACACATGCTGTGACACATACTTACCATGCCTCGACACTAACACATATTAAATAAAGAAAGTAAGTAATGAAAAAAAATCATAGAATGGAGACAATAAATTCAGATGGAAAGACTATAGGGAATTTTAATTTCTTTTTTGTCCTAATTCACATTTTCCCAATTCTCCTCTATGAACCCATAAAACCACTCAAAGATAGAAGAGCTATAATTTCACCTGACCTACTAAGTGTAAATAAAGGAAGAATCACAGCATAACATTAATCACTTTCTCATACACGTGCCTTCCCTTGGAACTTGTCTGTGTATTTTAGCCACTGTGTTAGTTTCCATGTCCCTGTGAGGAATACCTGAGAGGAGTAATCTGAAGAGAAAAAGGCAGGTTTCAGCTGACAGTTTCAGACTCTTGAGAAAGGCACAACAGTGCTCGCTGTGCAGGGAACATAAAGCAGGGCCTCCTTATGTCCTGGTGAATAAGGAAGCAGAGAAAGCTAGAACAGGATCAGAGCCAGCTAGAGCCTTCAAAGGCCTATCTATCTCTAGGGTCCGCCTCTGCCAGCCCACAGCACCATTTAAAACTCCCACGGCCCCCTCGGGCAAACAGTCCCATCATGTGAGCAACCATTGTTCAAAACGTGAGAATGGAGTGGCCATTTCAGCCCCAAACCACAACACTCTACCCTAACTCCCCAAGCTTTGTGGCTGTCTCATAATGGAAAATGCATTGAGTCCAACTTCAAGAGTGTCTGTATCTGTAGCAGTGCCCCAAATTTAAAAAGTTCTAAATCCAAACCATAGACATTGTCTTCATGGTGAGCCCTTATGAAAACAAACAGGCAGTCCATGCTTCTAATACACCCTCAGGGCCAGAAATTTCACAAGAGATACCATCCATGCCATGGCCTGCTGCTATTATTTGAAATAATTCACCACTGAAAACTTCCCCAGCCATCCCTTCCCACAGAAGCCACAACAGATGTTCTGGTCCATATTTTCTCCTCTTCTTGCATCAAACTCTAGTGCTTTACTACATTGCCCAGAGTGCTTCATTGTATGTCATGAACATTGTTCTCAGTGTCTCTGGGGTATAGCAAGTTCTCACTCTAAACCTCTAATCTATTGAATCCACCATACGTGAATTACACAAACTTAGCATCATAAAAGACTGCAGAAAGCCCTATTTTCATGCTATGATTCATATTTGTGAAACACTAAATTTCAGAACACAGTCTATAATGAAAGTCAACAGTGCTGACTAGAATATAATTCTGCTTGAGACTTTGTAGCCTGGTTGGCCCAAAGTTCATAAATGTTCTTCCCTTACAAAGAGAAGACTATGTAGTTTATTGACAATGTGTGCAAAAATATTTTCAGTGCTTGGGGTTGAACTCATAGAGTCTTGCTTGTTAGACTAGGCTTGACACACTCAGTCCTATAAAAATTTTGTTAAAATGCAAATGTTCAAAAATATTAATATGTGTTTTAAAACACTGCAAAGATAAGAAGTTTGATATTTCAGAAAATATCTGCACTGAGAAACCATCATGACTCTGAGTAAGAATTGACAACCCACATGCTAAAGGAGACTAACTTCATTTGTTGGTTTGTTTTTTCAAGACAGGGTTTCTCCAAACTACATTGGAGCTGTCCTGGAACTAGCTCTTGTAGACTAGGCTGGCCTTGAACTCACAGAGTTCTGCCTGCTTCTGCCTCTGCCTCCCGAGTGCTGGGATTAAAGGCGTGCGCCACCACCGCCTGGCCTAGAATATCTCACATTAAAAACATAACTCACAAGTGAAGCAATGGATTGAAGAGTGGCAGCACTAAAATATAAGTGTTCAAGAGCAACACTCTAAAAAGTTTTAAATGTCTAAAATGAATTCAGGCTTAAATTAAAAAAATGTTCAAAACTAACTCATAAAGCCTTGTTTATTTTCTCCACAGATGCTTGCTCCCTCAACATCCTTTCTTTGCCAATATGTGACGTTCTCTGGGGCAGTTTCCAATCATTGCTGCTGTTAGCCAGCTAATCATCAGAGTCGTCAACATCCTGACCCCAGAGAGCATACAATTCCCTATCATCAGCCTCTGTGCACAGTGCAGCCTCGGCAATGAGAGGAGTTCCAAACATCCCTGCATTCTCTGGCTCAAGATTGGCATCATAGGGAGGCTGCCAGGGCTCCAGGAGTGGAGCCAGGGGATTAGAGTGCCAAAGCCAGCAGGTGGCAACAGCCAGTAGCAGCTCAGAGAGTCAGATGAGACTTTCCAGCACTCAGGACAGCCAACAGAGGTGGGAGCCAATGCTGTTCTTGTTATCTGATATATAGGTATTGTTATAAATGGCATCAGAGTCCCTTGTACATTCCTCATTGGGCTTGTTAGCCAGGTAGCAATTTTTGAAGCAGCAATACTGCTCCAAAGAAAGTGTATGCTGTATAATTCAACTTAGATCTGAGGTCAATAAATTATATTCCTTTGAATAATGTCTTGAGCACACAGTAACTAGGATTTCTGGTACTTATTCAATAGTATCTTATTAGTTGGTTAGTGCACCTTCCAGTGACTAAATCACACAGAGACCACTGTTCTCAAGTCGATCAGAAAGCACTGCCTCACAGCTTAAACAATTGGAAACATACTATCTACATAGGACATTTCAGAATTAAAGCCATGAAAATTTGGTGATAGAATAAAGATGAAAACGAGGGAGTCCTACATATCATTTTCACAGACAATCTAAAACGCTAGTTGGTGGAGTACACAGAAGTCTAAGTGAAGCCAGGATTCTGTCCGTTTTACATATTCCTCAAATAGCATCCATTACAGACTGTGGAGTACAATCTTCCTTTCATTTTTCCTTGAAGACGGTAAAATATGTTTTAAAGAGGTGAAAACTATTCATTCTATAACCCATTCTCAGCCCGTTCTAAGCCTGAGCTAAGGGGGAAGCAGATGTGAAAACACATCATTTCCAAGCTGGAATAAAGTTCAGGAAGTTGTAACTTCTTTCTGAAATGTTCTTGGGTGATGCAAGCTTAGCAGTAGAACCCTTGCTCAGTATGTACAGGTCCTGAATTCAATCACCAACATTACCTAAAATAATGTAAATAAAAAAATAAAAATAAATAAACAAACAAATCATCTAAGTCTGAAACGAGTCACATCAATAAGTGAATGGATACTTATGTTTGCCTATATCAACTGAATATTTTCTAGTACTTATATATTGAATCTGCTCTTCAGGACTAAGGAACGTAATAATCTTGTTGACAAAGCAAAGTTAAACTAAAAAAATAATATGCACCCCACATCGAGGAGACTCTTTATTTGAGTTACAGACTCCCTGCAATAAGCAAAAAAGACAAGGGAAACTTGGGGTAGTCTATGAATGCCCTTTGTCTTAATTAGGTGTGGACTGCTGTGACAAACACCATGATCACAGGTAACTTTGGAGGAAAGGGAGTTGTCATCTTGCAGATTGCAGTCCATCATTGAGAGAAGTCAGGGTAGGAACTTAAGGCTGGAACAGGCACAGAGATCATGAAGACCCCTTACAGCTTACCGGCTTGCTCTTCATAGCTTGTTTAGCCTGCTTAAATATTGCATACAGGACCACATGCTCAGGGATGGCCTCATCCATGATAGGTTGTGCCCTTTCACGTCAATCACAAACTAAGAAAGTATCCTAAAGGATTGTTCACAGCCTAATCCTATGAAGGCATTTTTTCAGTTGTGATTCCCTCTTCTCCAATAACTCAAGCTTGTGTCAAGTTGACATAAAAATAGCCAACATGCTCCCCAAAGGAATAGTAGAAGAGCGGACTCTCGCATGGGTGAATCTTGATGGGGTCTCATCCTATAGATCCTTAAAGTAAGGATCAGAGCTTCTTATATTACAACACAGTAGTGGTTACTGTAACAAGTTTCAGTCACTGAGACCAATCACAAGCCAGAAGCTATATTAGGGCACTCCTAGTGTGATAGGGTTTTAATTAGTCAATGGAACCTTGTCAACAGCATATACATGTCGCTGATTTCACTTAGTTCTTTGGGCTTGCTGTCTGTGCTTTGAAACCACCCTATGTGTCTAAGGCAAATTTACCCAAAGCAGACCATATTGCTTCAATTAAAACATCCTTGAGGCTTGCAATTTTATGAGGATAATGTTTATTTGTATGGACTTTATAAAGTGTAACTGACTAGAAATGCAATATAAGCCATTCTTAATCCTCCTAACCCCCAGGAAGTAAGCATCTTAAGTATATTTTATTGCATCCTGGGACTCAGAATATAGTTCTGAAGACTGTTGGAAGCACTATATATAGAACCGTTTTGACTCTTTGCTCAAGAGAGTATGCGAACCATGACAAGTGGTTGTTTTCAGTTCAAAGAAAAGACAAAATCATGCTGTTGGTGAATCTTGAACTAAATAGCTGATATGCAAAGTTTTGAAACCACATATAGGAGCAATTTTCTTCCCCTCACCATCCTGAGTACACACACACACACACACGTACACACGCACACACACACACTCACACACACACATGTACACACACACACTCTGCCACACAGATGCACATCAGTTCATCATTTCCATGTATGCACATATGTTTTATAATCATGCCAGCATATACCACACCAGCCTTTCTTTTTTATGCTATTATCAACTTCAACTTGTTTCATTTTATGCCACATACTGCAAGAAAGGTGGCTTCCAGACAGTCTCCCTCTTGAGAGGCAGAGAGCGTTGCAGCGTGACAGCCATTTCACACGTTGCTTTGCTGTTTCTAAGCAGCATCTAGCACAACTTGTTTGGAACTGTGACTTCCTGGCTTTTGATTTATGCCATGTTACGTTCCAGGGAGGAAAAAAAAAATAGAACATTCTGAGCTGACTTCCCCTCTGGTACCATTCTCAGCACATCTTGTTTCGTTCAGTTTTGAGGTATTTGGGCAAATGTTCATGCATGACTTACCGTTCTTACCCAACAATTCCTGGGATGGTGGTAAAG